>NC_090984.1:95187613-95812613 GCF_041146395.1 Eulemur rufifrons
TTTCTGTTTGTCATACACTGCTAAGTAATTTACTTGCATTATCTCATTTAATACTCAACACATTCCTGTGAAATACACTCTTTTCATCCTCATTTTACACATTTGGAAACTGGGGTTTGGAAAGGCCCAAAGACACATAGTTATTTTATTAAAGTGCAAAGCTAAGATTTGAACTCTAATTCTGGCACTAAAGCCTGTGCTTTATTATTATGTACATTATTCCGTGGTATTTCATTTTATAATTAATAATGTAACCTTGACCTTTTGTGTTTTGTTTTTTGTTTTTTAATCAGAGACCCATCTATTTTGGATAGTTTAGATTTGAATGAAGATGAACGAGAAGTACTTATTAACAATATTAATAGGCGTTTGACCCCACAGGCTGTCAAAATTCGAGCAGGTAAATGATTTTTACAATATTTTGCATGCTTCAAAAAAATCTGTTAAACTGATGATGGTAGCACGTGCCTGTAGTCCCAGCTACTCAGGAGACAGGTGTAGGATTGCTTGAGCCCAGGAATTCAGGACCAGCCTGGGCAATACAGTGAGATTCCATCTCAAAAACAAAAAGCAGGGAGGGGCTGTCAAATAATAAGACTTACCAAAGAATATGTTGCTGTGTCGACATCTGTAAATTTTTCTAAATGTTTATTTTTTTTCTTAGTTAGAAAAGCTTAAGAAATTACTTTTGCTTCTACTGAATTATCATAAAATATATATAGTGACACAGATGGAAACAGTCATATGAGTGCACCTAGACTTAAGTTAGCCCCTTTTTTCTCTTTTGCCCAAACTGTCAGGATTTTTCTTTTTCTTTTCTTTTTTTTTTTAACTGACTTTTTTAGTTAGTCCTTTTTTAAAAGGGTTTTGCCTAAGTAGTGGCTCACTCACGTAATCCAGCACTTTGAGAGGGTGAGGAGGGAGAATCACTTGAGGGCAGGAGTTCGAAACCAGCCTAGGCAACAGAGCAAGACCTCATCTCTACAAAAAAAGAAAAAAATAGCTAGACATGGTTGTACATGCCTTTAGAACTCCTGAGTTCAAGCGATCCTCCCGCCTCGGCCTCCCAGAGTGCTAGGATTACCGGCGTGAGCCACCTCGCCCAGCCTGCATACTTTAAAACATTCGAATAGGACAGCAGTGTCATTCCATGCCTTTGGATTAACCACTGTTAATAATTTGGAATATTTTCCTATATACATCCTGTTTAAGAATGTGTGCTCTTTACAGTCACATAACATTTTTTTTATTTTTACAAAGATGAGATCATACCATGCAGAATTTTCTCCAATTTGCTTATTCCACTCAGTGTATCATGAGTGCCCTTCCATGCAGAACATAGGGATCGTTCTCAGTCTTTTTGGCTGGGTAAGTATAGAACAGATAAGTCCCCTCTTGATGAACATAACACTGCAAATTTTTAGCACTCTTATACATTTATACTTCCCCATTTACACAAGTGTTCTTCAAGACAAATTCCTAAAAGTAGAATTGCTGAACCAAAGGGTATGCAATTTTTAAATTGCTCTAGACCAGTTGCAGTTATTGTTTCATTCAGTGTGCACCACACTCCTCCTTACCTCCCTTTGACAAATAAGGAACTATAGTACAGAGGTTGGCGTCAAGATTTTAACCTAAGCATGCCAGAATTTATGGTGTTTGTTGAATTTCTCTGTCTTTTATATTAATAGTTTCATTTTTAGGTGGCTTGATGTGGATGAGAAGATACAGTTTTACTGTATATTCAGATGTTTTTAATTGTGAAAATAAGTATCTGGGTTGATCTCTAATTGAAAAAGTAATGAAAGCTTTCATAAGTATTTGAATACTAGTATATCTGCCATATCTCTGATTTGTTTTAAACTTTTAAATATTTTTTGCACTTTTTTGTTATCAACTGTTGAATTTTTATAATTTTAGATATTGAAGTGGCTTGTTATGGTTACGAAGGCATTGATGCTGTAAAAGAAGCCCTGAGAGCAGGTTTGAATTGTTCTACAGAAACCATGCCCATCAAGGTGAGTCGTCAGTTTTTTCCTCCCTGCTGAAATATCTTCCTAAACCAAATCAGATCTATGTTTAGGCTTTTGTTCCTACTGCTGTTGTCACAGTGGATGGCGATTCCTACTGCCAGAGGGCCAGCAATGCTAATCCTCCTTTACAATAAAGAGTTGCTGTGCCCAAAATACTCATAGCACCTTGAAACGGTAACATGTCCTCTCATCTATACACACACAACTTTTGAGTTTTGATCTGAGTCTTTCATTAGTGATAAACTGGATGGTGGTTATTGAGAATCTCTTAGAAGGATTTCTTCCATCAGATTAGTTTAGAGAGAAATTACCCATTTTACTGTAGTTAGTTTAGCCACCAAAGATACCCAGAAGTCATAATTCTTTATATACAGTATTTTCCTTTTCTTTTCTTTTCTTTTTTTTTTTTGAGATGGAGTCTCACTCTATCACCTGGGCTATAGTGCCCTGGCGTCAGCTTAGCTCAGTAGCCTCAAACTCCTGGGCTCAAGCAATTCTCCTGCCTCAGCCTCCCAAGTAGCTGGGACTACAGGCACACACCACCATGCCTGGCTAATTTTTCTATTTTTAGTAGAGACAGGGGTCTCACTAAGGCTGGTCTCTAACTCCTGACTTCAAGTGATGCTCCCGCCTTTGCCTCCCAGAGTGCTAGGATTACAGGTGTGAGCCACCACACCTGGCCTTATATACAGTATTGCAATGGGCTGTTTGTACTACTAGATTAGATAACTGTCAATCAGCTTTTGCTACATTAACAAACAGCCCCAAATTGCTGACCTACAGAGGTAGGGGTTAAGTTTGAGGATGGTTGTTAATGTAGCAGATTAGAAAAATAGTTCTCAGACATCGTAATAGTTGTATGTTCTGTAGGTACCTTCATATTGAATTTTTGTCTTTCTCTCTTAGATTAATCTAATAGCTCCTCCTCGGTATGTGATGACTACAACAACCCTGGAGAGAACAGAAGGCCTTTCTGTCCTCAATCAAGCTATGGCTGTTATCAAAGAAAAGATTGAGGAAAAGAGGGGTGTATTCAATGTTCAAATGGAGGTGAGATTCAGTAGCTTCATTTTTACTTTGTTCTTAAAGTTTTTTAAGAAACTGAGGTCATTCTCTCAAATCCTGCTGTTAAGTAAATACAACAAATAAAAAAAAAAAAAAAGAAACTGAGGTCATCTAGGTGGTTTGTATTCTAAAGAACTGATCACTGCCTTTTAAAACATCAGATACATTTAAGATTACAATTCTGCTAAGCCTAAAATAATCCTTGACCCAAAGGGTCCTAAAAGGGGTTTTATATAGGTGAATAAGAACTATGGCACTGGAATGTCATATTGTGGGATGGTTATTCAGGTGCGGTGGTCACTTGGTGGTATTAGGGGGGTTTTTTTGGTGTTTTTTGTTTGTTTGTTTTTTGCTCCAAGGGAAAAATAGACAATAAAAATGAGAAATTTATTGTCAGAATTTGAATGTGGAATGCCTAAAATTTGATCTCAGGGTTAAAAACGAATAGCTGTCTGTCTTCATCTTAACAAGAACGAAACCTAATTTCCATTTATATTTTATATATATTTTGCATATATATAAATGTGTATATATACATATAAATAATGGTTCCTTCTGTGAAAAGGAGTAATATTTTTTATTTTATTTTTTTTGAGATAGAGTCTCGCTCTGTTGTCCAGGCTAGAGTGCAGTGGCATCATCATAGATCACTGCAACCTCAAACTCCTGGGCTCAAGGGATCCTCTTGCCTCAGCCTCCTGAGTAGCTGGGACTACAGGCATGCACTACTGCACCCAGCTAATTTTTTCTATTTTTATTAGAGACGGTGTCTCCCTCTTGCTCAGGCTGGTCTCAAACTCCTGAGCTCAAGGGATCGTCCTACCTCAGCCTCCCAGAGTGCTAGGATTATAGGTGTGAGCCACTACACTTGGCCCAGAAGATATGTTTTTTACAGGACATCTATTCGTGGTCTTGAAAGATACAGCCACTGGAATTATTTCATATATTTTAAATTACAGCTTATAAAGAGGACAGAAAATTATTTTCCATTTTAATACATCTTTTTCCTGTATTCTTGTTCTCATAGATTTCTTCTATTATCTAATGGAATTTATCAGTGATAAGTCAACACTCAAAAGTGAACAGATATGACAGTTGATAGAAAGAAAAGTGTTTCTTTTTTTTTTTCTTTTTGAGACAGAGTGTCGCTTTGTTGCCCTGGCTAGAGTGAGTGCCATGGCATCAGCCTAGCTCACAGCAACCTCAAACTCCTGGGCTTAAGCGATCCTACTGCCTCAGCCTCCCGAGTAGCTGGGACTACAGGCATGCGCCACCATGCCCGGCTAATTTTTTCTATATACATTTTTAGTTGTCCATATAATTTCTTTCTATTTTTAGTAGAGACGGGGTCTCGCT
Source organism: Eulemur rufifrons (assembly GCF_041146395.1). Classification (NCBI taxonomy): domain Eukaryota; kingdom Metazoa; phylum Chordata; class Mammalia; order Primates; family Lemuridae; genus Eulemur; species Eulemur rufifrons. Next base: position 95,192,068 of record NC_090984.1, read on the forward strand.
CTTGCTCAGGCTGGTCTTGAACTCCTGACCTTGAGCGATCCACCCGCCTCGGCCTCTCAGAGTGCTAGGATTACAGGCGTGAGCCACCGCGCCCGGCCATTAGAAAAGTGTTTCTTTAAGAGTTAAAATTAAAGCACTAGGCAGTAGCAGTATTGAAATTGAATTGGTGTACTGTTTAACTACTTTGAAATCATGCCTCTGCTTCCACAGCCCAAAGTGGTCACAGATACAGATGAGACTGAACTTGCGAGGCAGCTGGAGAGGCTTGAAAGAGAAAATGCAGAAGTGGATGGAGATGATGATGCAGAAGAAATGGAAGCCAAAGCTGAAGATTAACCTTGTTGGAAACAGAGTCCAATTTAAGGAACACAGAGCAGCCCTTCCTCCTGGCTGTAAACCCTAGACTCAAAAGTTTTCCAGTATTGAAAACTTCAAAGCTAAATATTTTTTATTTCTAAGTATTTAAATGTTCTAACAGACCAGAACATGAAATGCCCTCTTAAATGTCAGCTGTTTTCACACAGTAGCTCCTACACATTGAGCAATTTTTAAGAGAGTGGCCTGATTTCACTAGAGACAAATCTTTAAGAACAGTCCTAAAATTGGGCCTGTGATTTCCATTTCTGATGTCTCCAGATTAACACCCCTTTGTAGTTCAGTGCCTCCATGAGATTTACCAGGGGCACCCAAAGCAAATAATTCCAGTCTTTCTATATAAACTGTATTCAAGCAAATATCAAATAAATTTCTCGGATATTTAACTATAGGCTTCTTCCTTCTTGTCACTAGTTAAAAGCATTCTGAATACTAAGACCCTAACTCTATTATAATAATCTTCATTTTAGTCTTTATGTAAATAAGAGCAGGTGAATAAAGGATCTCTACAACAGATCCTTTCAAAAGGAGAGTTTAGAAAGAAAAAAGAGTTTAGAGAAAGTAATTTTAACTTTAACCACAGTGAAAGTTGAGCCTTACGGAGGGCGAAGCCTTAAAATGCAATTAAAGAATTAGATTGTGTGCCTTTTACCTATTTGAGATTGAAAGATGCCACTTCTTTAATTTAGATATTTTGAGTATCATCACCCAACTTCTGATTGTTTCTTTTTTAAGAACAGGGATCTGTTTGGATACAGCTACAGCAGTTTTCTTTTTTACGCGTTTCTATAATTTTTATCTTTAAGAACTAAGTTACTTTGTACATAAGTTTCATAGGTAACACATTTGAAGTTACCGATACAGTAGTCAGGTGTACAAAATCTTTTTTGTTACTTTGCTTTTCTTCCTACTCTCTTATGATACTTGAGGTACCAATTATATTTAGTTTTATTCTTTATCCCTAGGATAACTATTAAAATACTTAAAGATTAAACCTAACCCACCTTAGTCATCCAGGACTAGACTTAATATTAAAGGAACTAGCAAATAGAAGAGTACTGGGGAGATAGTCTGTGCCATTTATGAAGGTTTGTCCCTTTAATTTAGTAGCCTGTATTAGCTTTTTAAATCCAAAAGTCTAACTTCAGATGGCAAAGTTTCCTGGAGGGAGCTGTGATTATTAGCCAACAAGGGAATATTTAGAGAATCTGGATGTACAAAAGTTGGCACATAGTTTTCACCTGTCTTTTTAGGTATCAAAAAAAGTTTATAAAGCTCATAACATCAAGAATGTCACCAAAATATAACAGGTGCTCTTTTGCTGTAGGCAGAGGAATTGAATTTTTTTTCTTTTTTGTTTACTGAAATTTTATACTTAAGAAGCCATAACTTGAGAAATCCTGGTGGCTTCCATGGTGAGTGATTTTTATCCCATATGGGCCTTTTGCTCAGTTTCATGACAATTTTGTAAATTAATAACCGTAGCCAGAGCGAGGATCAGTACTTCACTGATACCCGGAGGAAACGTAAAGCACACATACCCCTTGCTGACCTAAAATCAGCAGGGTTAATATACATACCAGGACAAGATGCACATACAGCTCTGAATAACTTGAGAAATAGGATTGGCAAAGAATTGAACAGCTTATCCATTGTATCTCCCACCAAAGCCTTTTCATTAAAAATGTTGGCAATTTCATCTACTACTCCCCACTCTGCCTGTGGTTGAGGTCAAGTGGTTAACAATTCATAACTGAAAACTACCAATAGTCTGGGTCTCATTTTTGCATAAATAATGCAAAATGCATTATTCCTTCCGGTCAATAATGGCTGGGAGGAAATAGGAACATTCAAACCATTTTGCAGATAGGTTTTATGGCAAAACAAGAAACCAGTTATGTGGATAATGTTTGAACACTTAAAGGGAGCTACAGAGACATGCTATGGATCTGCATCACACTAAGAACAGGTTATTACTCAGCTGCCATACTACAACCATTCATGACCTAGCTACTTTACACCAAGAACAAAATAAACCATTTGGGTTTTTTGTTGTTTTTTTAATAGAGACAGAGTCTTGCTCTGTCACCCAGACTGGAACTCCTGGGTTCAAGCAATCTTCCTGCCTCAGCCTCCCAAGTAGCTGAGACTATACTACACCTGGCTAATTTTTTAATTTTTTTGTAGTAATGGGGCTCTCACTACATTGCCCAGGCTGGTGTCCAACTCTTGGCCTCAAGCAGTCCTCCTGCCTTGGCTTCCTAAAGTGCATGAGCCACCACACCTGGCCAATTTTTAAAAATTCAAATGCCAGTACCTTGCCAAGACTTGTTCACTGATTTGCCTCGAGGTGATGGTCACTTACTTTCCAACCCATGGAGATACTGATATCTCCCAAAGTGAGGCACATGTGTGACAATTTGGAGGTGGGAAGCCATCAAACCAAATGCAGTTCAATTCATAACACCTGTTGATATTCACAAAGCAAAAAAACTATTTCCAGGGACATTAGACCCTGGTGAAATGCCAAATGGAAAATGGTGCTTTAAAAGGTGGTCTCTTCGAATATAAGGAATAAGTAAAACATGAGCTTGGAATTCCTGATCATTCAGGTTAGGTATGATAGACAAGATTAACAGGAGACAGTTTTAAGAGGACACATTTTTACTTAAGCACTTTGGAAGTATCCATTTCCCTTAAATGTAAGTTATGTATTTTATTCATTAAAAGAAGTCCAAGTACTCATACTTGGCAAAGAATGCTGGCAATAGCTTGTGCCAGATTACTGTATAAACTTGAAAGTAATAAAAATGTTCTTTAAAAATATTGTATGATACAGATTTTTCACTACGTAAGATTAACCTCCTAACTGGTGGTGTTTCTTGGTACCTCTGTGTCTCACTCAATGTTCATTTTAAAACCAAAATTTCATGCCTTGATTTAATTCTTTCTCATTTACATCTTTCTCTTCCTTACATCTTTTTCTAAATGCCCATTTTTCATAGAAGAGCTATATTTTTACGTTTTGTTTTTCATGTGTGTGACTAATTTCTCCAACTGAATCCATGACTTCTTTTCTGCAATGTATAATACTTATGCAGGCTTACTTTCTGAAGCAAAACAGTATTCTCTGCATGTTCCCACCATCCCCAACTCTAAGATGAATTATGTGTCTTAGTTACAGAAATATGAAATGTTTCTTGAAAACTATAAAACTTAAGATTCTAATAGCCAGAAACAAATGTCAATTTTTATTAATTCCAAAGGAGTTAAGAGTTGTTGATACTATCTCAGAGAGAGCCAAATGAGAATAGAGTTTTATTTGTTTAATAATATTACAGTATGGCCAGTGTTAGAGTTCCAAAAAAGGGAACCTACTTTGGTGCCCGAGGAAATGGCTATTTTTAATAATGGGCAAATGTCAATATGCTGATGCCTAATGGCTGTTCCAGTCTTTATCCAGTTAGTTGGTAACATGAAGATGGGGAAGGAAATAGCACCACAGCCATCTGTAATCTGAGAAACTCTTCAGGTGTCTCACTCCAAAGCAGTACAAAACGTACAAAGAAGTTAAAAGTCTTAACATACTTCCATTCTCCAGGAAATCCTGTCTATCATCTGGTAAAAGGAGGGAATCCTGGTCCGGTTCCCTCAGGTCCTTGTCATGTTAGCTTTTTGATAGCTTCAATCCACTCTGCTCGCTCTGCCTTGCTGCTGGCCTGGATGTAATAGTGTGTGTCATCCTTGGTAATCACTTTGAAGAGATTTCCCTGGACATTCCCTTTAACCCCTAAGCAGGAAAAAAAAAAAAAACAGTGATTGAATATCCGTGACTGCCTTCAGCTTGAGTCACCTGAAAGTCAACTGAGACATGGATAAAAACAAATATCCTAAACACAAAGGTATAAACCTCAATTTGCACATCCATAAGATGGGAATAATACTCTCTTCCTACCACAGCTGCCTGTTGTGAAGTTAATGTGATAAAGTGTGTTAACCCTAGAGCACTGTGGAAGCCTTAACTATCCTCAGGTGGAAGTTTATGGGCCAACAGCACAGAAACTGAAGGGAAAGAATATTAAAGACAAGCATTATTTAGTTGTATTCTTAAAACACTAAGAACACCCCACAGGTCCTTTCTGTAATTCAAGAATTCGCTTCAAAACTCATGCCATTCATTCTTGCTGAGAAAGCCCTGTTGATCTTCCAAGGCTCAGTCTTTTGTCACTGTGGCATTACTGAGGTACAGGCGGGAGGCCCCTGAGGTCTTCAGACCAGGGCTGAAGTTGCACCTTACCAGTGGGAACACCATTATCCTCCAGAGCAGACACGAGTGAACCACGGAGAGAAAACCCACCCACTGGCCTGTTCTCTTCCTGCAGAGGAAAGGAGACCTAATTAGGAATTTTGCAAATGCACAAAAGAGAAGAGTTGCACCCTCCCCTATAACCACCCTCTGTCAGGACAGCTAAAGAAGTCAGTGCAAGTCATTTGTAATAGAAGATGAAGCTGAACTTGGACATCACGTAGCCAAGTTGCATGCACCAGTAAGGAAGTTTGGGCTTCTTCATTTCACAGCCAGCAGCAGTAGTGCCCACCAATGTTGCTGTTACCAAGTCTGGAGGACTTAAAAATCAATCTGCTTTTCACTCCTGGAGACTCAAACAGACCCTCTGATCCAACACTTTGCTGGAAACATGTGCCGGCTTCCCTAAGCCTTGTATGCATCTTACCAACTAATTAGAGAAAATATGTATTTATAGTTATCGCTCCTGCAAAACTGATAATTCCTGCACATTGGACACCATTATACAAATCTCTAGGATGTGCCTGGCATGTAACCTGGTATGAAACAAAACTGTGGTTTGTGGTATCTCTGGATGACTCAGAGCAGTTTTACACACCAGATGCCTCAGGCCCCAGGATCCTTTCAGTTAATCAATAATCAACTTCATACTGCACGGTGGCCCAGCAAGAAGTACAGCAAAAAACAAAGCAGCTAAATAACAATCATGGGAATGGTGACGCTATTAAATACCAAAGGAGGGAAGGTTCAGAGGAGGAAGGGAGCCACCCCAGCCTGGAGTGTTCAAGGGCAGCCTCAGGAGGGACTGGAGACTTAAGGGGGCCTTAAGAGGTAAGTCCTGAGTGCAGGAGGAGCACTCAGCCCAAAAGGAGGAAGAGCCAGAGCAAAGCCAGGGAGCAAATGAATCGCACAATGGGTGAAAGGTGCTGGGCTGAGGCAGGGGACTCCTCCAGGGCTGAAATAGGTTGGGCTGGACTTTGGTGAGGATGAAATGCAAAACTGAAGTGTTTATTTCATTCATTCATTTAATATTTTTCCTTGCTTCCAAAAGGACTTGAAGTAGCCAGGAGAGAGCTTGACCTCTATCCTGTGGCCAAGTAACCATGACCCTGAAGAGGTCAACCAGTTCCTTCTGGAGGCCCAGGTGGTTGACCCTCAGGTGGCCCTCTGTGGCCTGGTAGGGTCCCAGGGGCCTCCATCACCTGATCTCAGCTGAGGGTGGGGGTTCCTGACTGAAGCTAAGTGAGGGAGGAACTGCCCACTCATCACTGTTTGACAAAACTAATAATGAAAATCATGTCTACCAAGACAAGGCTGAACAGCTCAACTGAAAGACCATTTTTCCTTCTTTCAACTGGAATTAGATTAACTTAGTATATGGTAAGACTTATCATCAGAAACTCAGAATAGCAATTTTTTGATCAATTAAAACAAGAAAATAAGTTATGGCTTAAATAGCATATGTAAAAGAAACTTTTCAAAACATAGGCTGGGGCTGGGCATGGTGGCTCATGCCTGTAATCCCAGCACTTTGGAATTACAAGGAAGACCAAGGCAGGAGGATCCTTTGAGGCCAGAAGTTCAAGACCAACCCTGGACAACATAGTGAGAACCTGTCTCTACCAAAAAAAAATTTTTCTACAAAAGTTTTTTTAAAAATTAGCTAGGCACGGTGGCACACACCTGTAGTACCAGCTACTCAAGAGGCTGAGGTGGGAGGATTGCTTGAGCCCAGGAGTTTCAGGTCACAGTGAGCTATGATCTCACCACTGCACTCCAGCCTGGGCTACAGAGACCCTGTCTCTAAAGACAAACAAAAAGCATAGCTGGGGTCAAGAAGCTGAGGGAGGCAGAATTAATGGGATCTTCAGAAAAGTGTGAAGAGGCTGGCAATTGCCAGGTAGGAGTCTCACAGTCAGCCCACCTGACCCTCCCTACTCACAAAGCAGGTTCTGAGGAAACTAGAAGATGCTTTTCCTCTGAAAGCGGTGAAGATCTCCTCCCCTAGGAAGTGGGGTGCGGTAGGGGGGGCAGGGGGGGTAGGGGCACAGAAGAAACCACTCAAGAGCAGGCGACTATGTGATGAAGGGAAAGAGTGGCTGGGACTGCAGAAGGAAGGAAAGGCCCAGTGCAGCCAGAGTTGCAGAAGGGAGCTGGGGGAAGGGAGGGAGTGTGTGCAGCGGCCCGGCTGTGCTGGGAGAGGGGTGTCTGGAAGCCTCACAACATGGCACCCATGCAGCACTCACTTTGGAAGGGTCGTAGTAATGCAGGAAAGCTGGGTCCTTCCTCAGAACAAAGCGACGGACCTTCCAGTTTTTCCTCTTGTGCCCCTGAGGCAAAGAAAGGGTTCAAGGCTCATTGGTGACAGCCATCTATCCCTTCTTCCTACTTCCATGCATCTAATGCCAAACCCCAACCAGCCAGCCTGCTCCAGTGGGACCACATTCTAACACCAGTCTGCCGGAAACCCCCGGATTGCGATGATGTGTCACAGACTTCCTTGACATCATCCCCTGCTCGGTGACACTAGCAAAAACACCATGATGTTCAGTCAAGTCAACAGAGCCAAGGAGAGTCTGTGCCAAAGGAAAGGGGCACATCGCCCGGATACCACTCAGGGCAAACAGGAGACGGACAAGGAGGAAGCAGGGGTCCACTGGACTGGGAGCTCACAGGCAAACTTGAACCCAAGGGTACTAGCTTTTTAAAGGTGAACTTTAGTCCAAAACCAAACCTACAGCTATACATATATTTGTGCACTTTACATGTGTGCCCGTATATACAGTAAAACCACTATAGCATTGTGAAAAAAGTGATGATTATATAATAAAATCTACGTGTGCAAGATTCTGACATGTGAGTGTGTGAGGAAAGAGAGAGAGAGACTTTCTTTGGCCTCACGCCCTAGATCATAAACCTCTTAGTCTGGAATACTCTGAGTGCCCCCCATGCCCTCCTCAGGCTCTCCCAGGGGTCTCTGTACTCCCGCAGTAAGGACCCCCATCAGGCCCAGCAGAAGCAGGGCGCTGGAGGCAGACAGGCAACTGTGCGGATGGTAAATGATCTAAGAGCCGATGGGGATCCTGATACCCAAGGAGCGGTGACGACAACAGACACACACATTCATGTGGTACATAATATGTGCACAGACACAAGGGCACTTCCTGTGCCAGGGCCATGGCGATTTGTTTTTCTTGGGCACAAGCAGAAAAGCTGAAGGGGTGACTGGGACATGGTTTCCCTCCAGTGTAGGAGTAGTAGCCATGGTCAGTTTTAAACACTGAATTTCCACTGCAGAATCTGATCTTCAACCTACCCGTGTGGGTGTAGAAAATAACTATTTTTAGTTCAGGAAGTGTATCAGAGGGGTGTGCAGAGCCTCACAAAGGAAGGCAGAGACCCCAGGAAGCAGAGGGGCAGCAAATACAAAAAAACATCATGCCAATGGCCGGGCGCGGTGGCTCACGCCTGTAATCCTAGCACTCTGGGAGGCCGAGGCGGGTGGATTGCTCAAGGTCAGGAGTTCGAGACCAGCCTGAGCGAGACCCCGTCTCTACTAAAAATAGAAAGACATTATATGGACAACTAAAAATCTATATAGAAAAAATTAGCCGGGCATAGTGGCACATGCCTGTAGTCCCAGCTACTCGGGAGGCTGAGGCAGTAGGATCGCTTAAGCCGAGGAGTCTGAGGTTGCTGTGAGCTAAGCTGACGCCACGGCACTCACTCTAGCCTGGGCAACAAAGTGAGACTCTGTCTCAACAACAAAAAAAAAAAACATCATGCCAAGCCCGGGCACGGTGGCTCACGCCTATAATAGGATTCTGGGAGACCAAGGCGAGAGAATCACTTGAGGTCAGGAGTTCAAGACCAGCCTGAGCAAGAGTGAGACCCCATCTCTACTAAAAGTAGAAAAAATTAGCTGGGTGTCATGGCGCAAGACTGTACTCCCAGATATTGGGAGGCTGAGGCAGGAGGATCGCTAGAGCCCAGGAGTTTGAGGTTGCTGTGAGCTAGGCTGATGCCATGGCACTCTAGCCTGGGCAACAGGGTGAAACTCTGTTTCAAAAAAAAAAAAAACATCAAGCCCATCAGCAACATCCTCCAAGACAAATACACAAAACTGTACAATTCAGCAGAAGTTGTGTTTTGATGTTGGGATAATTACATGCGTGTACAATACATTTTCCCTGAACAACCCACGTGTCTGTCTGGTGCACATCTGTGTGTTCTTTGATTTGCTCCAGGTGGCTGGCGCTGGGCTCCTGCTTTCGCAGATGCTGTTGGTAACTGGTGCCCTCCAGCTGTCTCAGCCCTTCCCTCCCTCTGGGCTCATTCCTCCCTCCCCAGAGTTTGAGAACTGTCCATCTGTCCTCCCAGCTCCAAGGCAGCCATACCTGCTTGGCCAGATAGCCTTGTTTCACCACCATGCCACTTAGCTCCACAGTGCTGAGACTCATTTCTTCCTTGGGGCTCATTTTCTTCTTGTAGCTCTCAGCCTAGTGGGAAGGAGACAGGAAGACTCTGTTCCAGAAAAGACCCAGGCCCAGGCTGTGGGGGCTGCCAGAGGGAAAAGGAAATTCCTTAACTACAGACACCCCACTGTACTTCAGGATGAAGCTGGCCCCCAAACCCTAGGCCTCTCCCCATGACTGCGGGCCCCCTACCCTGCTCTGTTGCCTCTTTCTTCCCACTGCCCTGATGGCAAGAGGAACCCATTCCCTAACTTACAAAAGTGTACAGGGCAGTGGAGTCATCCAGGAACTGCTCAGCCAGATCCCCAGAGCGAACAGCTCCCAGGCTTCGGACACCCACGGGCCTGAGGAAATTCTCCTCCATGAGCATGGAGGCCAGAGTCACTGCCTCCAAACGGTTGGCTGCGAAGCTGTTGGAGATGAGCCAGTCCACCAGGGAGGAGCCTGGCCCAGGGCGGCACCAGTCAGACCATGGGCTATAGACCAGGGTGCTTGGTCAATGAACTAATTGACCTTGACCTCCTGGGTAGCCTCTGGGCTCTACTCAAGAGCTGACTGAAGGCCACGCTGCACAGAGCTGTGGCTGCACCCACGTGTGGCCATCTCAGGCCAGCCTGTTGCCCAGCAGGCGGCTCTGGCCTCAGCACAGTCTGGTCAAGAACATGGCTGAGCCCTGGATCGCCATGGCCCAGGTCTCTACTGCCCAGCCCAGCCCCTGATGGGGCAGGCTCACCTAGGAAGGTCTTTTTGTAGGTGCTTCCCTGCTCCATGTTGGGGCTTGAACGGATTCCACTGCTGCTGTCGTGCATCTTGTCCATGATGCGACTACACGGGAGGAAAGGCAAAGGAGAGGGGACCCTCATCACATTGACAGGTGCAAAGGAGGGTCCATGAGTCACTGCTAAGGATATAAAGCAAGTGGCAAACGGTGTGATACACACCACAGGGAAAGGGGGCTACTGCATGGCAAGAGTGACACCATCTCAAAGTGAAACCATCCTGATGACCAATGTTTGACTCCTGCATACCAAGGTGTTCCCGTAGCATAGACAACCCTTCATAAAGAAACAACAACTGTAGCACAGATACCCCCATAAAGATGTTTATCTAACCTCCCCGGCAGTCACGCATTTCACAAGAAAATCTGACCAGCTGCGTATGTTTTACCAAACAAAGTATGGTAAAACATACTGGAGGATGGCTACAGGGATGTACCGTCTCTCAGCTGCCAGAAACATCGCTTCTGTTTATAAATCCCTATTAAATGTTTCTTTATGAGAAACTGGATTTGCCAGCCTCTTTCTTCAGCCTCTCAGCTCCCTCGACCTTTGGGGGTAGTTTGCATATACCTGCTCGCTGCAGAGCAGGGGGTATTCGGTTCTGCATCAGCATGTGAGAGGCGGGATTTTTCAGGCATTTCTTACTCTTGGTCATCTAAATGTTCTAACATTGCTATGCTAGACACACACTATTTTTGTAGTAAGACTAAAGAGCTGGGAGTTTTAACTTAAAAACAAGAGTGTACAATAGCCCACAGGATTCTCTAAGATCTGCTGCATGAAGTCCAAACCCCTCCAGCTACTTCTCAAATCATTTTTGAATCCACCTGCCTACCCACCCTTATCTGCAGCTGTTCCTCCCCACAGCCTCCAGGGTTCAGCAGCTCCCTAGACCCACTGAAGCTGTACAGTCAAGGTTTCAGTGCCTGGTATGGAGTTTTTATGAGCCCAGGAATGGACTCAAGCCACGTCTTTGATGGGTATAGCAGTTCTGCTGCCTGGGAGTTCAGGGGGTGTTTCCTGCAGATGGAACAGTTTCTGTGATGGGGACTCCTTTCACACATCCCTGCTTTACAGTATCACCTCCACCACTGACAAACTTTCCTTCTGCTCTGTGGGACAATGACGGCCACCAATGGAAGATCTTTCCTCATTTTCTATTTCTTTACTTATGCTGGAAAGCCCCTGAGATGAGACCTTGTTTATTCCTGTCGCATCTGCTGAGACCTAGCACAGTGCAGAGCTTGCAGTAGGCTCTGAATAACAGTGTCTTGAATGCATGAATGAGGAGCCCCACCAAGCAGGAAGGCAACTGCTACCAGAACACATCATTCTTGCCACCAGGTAGCAAACAAGGCCAATGACTTGGTTGGTGGAGATTTGCTACAGTTTGAATGTTTCTCTCCTCCAAAACTCATGTTGAAACTTAGTCCTCGATGTGGCAGTATTGAGAAGTGGGGCCTTTAAGAGGTGATTGGGTCATGAGGGCTCTGCCCTCATAATGGATTAATGGAGTAAATGGGTTAACGGACCAATGGAGCATCATGGGAATGGGACTGGTGGCTTTATAAGAGGAGAGATCTAAACTAGCACACTCAGTCTCCTTGCCATGTGACGCCCTGTGCCATATGGAGCAAGAAGGTCCTCACCAGATGCAACCCCTAGATCTTGGACCTCTCAGTCGCAATAACTGTAAGAAACAAATTCCTTTTCTTTGTAAATTACCCAGTTTTAGGTATTCTGTTATAAGCAACAGAAAGCAGACTAAGACAAGACAGCACCTGGGCTGAAACAGAAGGGAGGTCTCGTGTCACAGAGGCCAAGAGAAGCAGCAAGGGCCCCGAGAGACCACACAGGAACAGGGCAGTTAGACAGAGCCTTTCCCAGGCTGAAGTCCCTGAAGCACAGTGGTGGTACCAGCCAGGCTGTGCAGCTAGCACAGAGTCCCCCAGGAGGCCTGGTCCCCCTCCCCACTGCACACAGGCGGGACAGGCTGTAGCAAAGCCAGGCAGGGGAAGGGGGAGGGGGAGGCGCAGGGGCAGGGGCACTCACTGCAGGCTGATGTGAGGCGGCAGCTTGAAGGAGTTCTTCAATATGTGGAGTTGCTGGACCTTCCCCGGCTGCCCTGCGTGAATAGCCCCTGTTATCTCGAAGGCCCAGGCGTCCCTGTCCTCTCGAGAGCAGGCCTCCAGGAAGTACTCTGTGGATGTTCGCGTCTTCAGCTTAATGATGAGCTGTGGGATGAGACAGCCGGTCAGAGCACAGCAGGCAAGAGAGTGTGGACAGCAAAACAGCAGGGCCTTGGCGAATCTAGGAGACTGTGTAGTCCAGGGACTGCCTAATGCCCTGACCCCTCGACCACACCCCAGCAGGTGGCCTTTAAAGATTCGCTTGGACACCTACAATGACAAGGAACTCACGGCCTCATAAGGCAGCCTTTCTCTTTTGGACAGAGTAGGTAGTGTAGGGACTGCTCCCTGGACACTCTGGTTCTGATTCTGTCTCTTAGAACCATATCGATAAAGTCTCACCTGCTACGACTTAGAACCACATAGATGAAGTCTCACCTCCTGTGACAGCCCCTGTGCTAAAGTGGAAAATGCCCAGGCTTTAAAGTCAGACTGCTCTGAACGCAAACTCCAGCTCTGCCACTTCGCTATGGATGCCTGGGCACATTCCCTGACCTACTGAGCCTCAGTTTTCCCATCTGTAATAACAGGATATGAATGTCTGCCTTGAAGAAACTATTAGCTATTCACCCTTTGATCTTCTTTTCTTGCATCTAAGCATCCACAAGTTTTTCCCACACTCCTCACCTGATGCAGTTTAAGCGCTTTCTCAACCAGTTCACTCTCTGCTCAATGTCCTGCACTTGGGCAACATTCTTATAAAATACAACCCATGGGCCAGGTGCGGTGGCTCACGCCTGTAATCCTAGCACTCTGGGAGGCCGAGGTGGGTGGATCGTTTGAGCTCAGGAGTTCGAGACCAGCCTGAGCAAGAGCAAGACTCCGTTTCTACTAAAAAAAATAGAAAGAAATTATATGGACAACTAAAAATGTATATAGAAAAAATTAGCCGGGCATGATGGTGCATGCCTGGAGTCCCAACTACTCGGGAGGCTGAGGCAGAAGGATCGCTTGAGCCCAAGAGTTTGAGGTTGCTGTGAGCTAGGCTGATGCCACGGCACTCTAGCCAGGGCAAAAGAGTGAGACTCTGTCTGAAAAAAAAAAAAAAAGAAAGAAAAGAAAAGAAAACATTTACTAAGCATCTGTTATACTGTGTGCCCAGACATTGTGTGTCCTCTTAAGGTGCTAAAAGCAAGAAGATTCCGAGTCAGTCTTTTCCCAGGCTCAGCATCCTCCAGTGGTCCTACTGCCACCCCACCAGAAAGCCACCCCTGCCACACTTCTGCTTCTTTCATAATGCTGTCTCGTGTTCATCCCTTCTTTTTTCCTTATTTCATGCCTAGTTTTTGTTTGTTTGTTTGTTTTTGTTTTTGAAGACAGGGTCTCACTCTCTTACCCAGGCTGGAATGCAGTCATGCAATAATAGCTCACAGCAACCTCACACTCTTGGGCTCAATCAGTCCCCCTGCTCTGCCTCAGCCTCCTGAGCAGCTGGGACTACAAGCGTGCACCACCATACCTGGCTAACTTTTTTAATTTTTTTTTTTTTTTTTTTTGTAGAGATGGGTTCTCACTATGTTGCCCTAGCTGGTCTCAAACTCCTGGCCTCAAGTGTTCCTCTTGCCTTGGCCTCCCAGAGTACTAAGATTATGGGTGTGAGCCAACATACCCCTCCCCTAGATTATTTTAATAGCTCCTTTTGTTTTCTTTTTTTTTTTTTTTTTTTTTTTTTTGAGACAGAGTCTCACTCTGTTGCCCAGGCTAGAGTGAGTGCCGTGGCGTCAGCCTAGCTCACAGCAACCTCAAACTCCTGGGCTTAAGCGATCCTCCTGTCTCAGCCTCCCGAGTAGCTGGGACTACAGGCATGCGCCACCATGCCCGGCTAATTTTTTCTATATATATTTTTAGCTGTCCATATAATTCTTTTCTATTTTTAGTAGAGATGGGGTCTCGCTCTTGCTCAGGTTGGTCTCGAACTCCTGAGCTCAAACGATCCGCCCACCTCGGCCTCCCAGAGAGCTAGGATTACAGGCGTGAGCCACCGCGCCCGGCCTCCTTTTGTTTTCTTATTTGAGAAAAAATTTGAAACTACCAAAGAGTACACAATTTAACATAATAAATGCTAATAAACCCATCCTCCAGAATTGACCATAATTAATATTTTCTTATACTTAGAAGGCTCCTTAATTGACTTCATTGTCTCCAGTCTCTCTCCTGTACACGGCAGGCATGGAAGAGTCAGAGAAGAAAAACATGCTAAGAAAGGAGAAAATACTAAGATCCCTTTTTTATGGACCGAGAAAACTTAATAGTAACTGAGATTAGTTCCTCGTTTTAGTCTTTCTAAGAGTTTTCATCAGTCCATTCTCTCACTCGAAACCGTCGATGGTTCGTTATTATCTCCACCTGGCCCGAACGCAGCTCCTCTCACTCCTTCCGTGAACTTTCCCGTTCGGTCACGCTGGCTGCCCTTTTCCCCAAAAGACATCCCCCTCTCCCTGCACACTCTTCTCCTCGCTTTCGCTCAAGACACTGCACCTGTCCAGATGTCTGCCTCTCTCCTTGTTCCTCCTTTGCCCACATCTCTATTTCTGAAGCCATCCCTGACCCAGACAGCCTAAAACCCTCCTCTTCAGGGACAGAGCGTTCTCTGCAGCTCATGATATCTGTACCATCATTTGAAATGCTAAATGTTTTTCAATTAACCACTTGCTTTCCCACTAGGACGATTAACTCCATGAAGAAGCAATCTTACCATTTTCTTCCTTGACTCCTCCACACCTAGCAAATTTCTTGGCATGTAACAGGCCCTCAGTAAAGAATTGATTGATAGACTTTTCTGGTGGTGGGGTTGAAGCCACCCTTGGTTTCTGGAACATGCACCCCTCAGGGAATGAAGGCCATCATACTGAACCCCAAGATAGCAGCAATTACACACATCTGTGTGGCGCCTGCCTCGTAGCCTACAAAGTGTTTCAACAGCCCGTGACCTTCATGAGCCTCATCACAACCATGGGAGATACTCAGCTGTAATTATTTCAGCCCATTTTATAGATGAGGAACAGAGGCTCAGAGATTTGTAACTACTTGCCCGAGATCGCATGCCTGGTGCTTGGGGGAGCTGGGATTTGAATCCAAGTTTTTCAGTGATAACGCTGAGCTCTTCCATTTCCCAAAGCCACCTTCCCCAAAGAGGCCAGAGGTGAGAAAGACCTGGGGCAGGGAGCAGCCCAGCGACAGGGGCCTTCACTTACCGGTCGGTTTTCATACTCCAGGCAGGGGCAGGTGATGGTGCAGCCATCCAGGAGGATGCGGCCCTTGGGAGGGGTCACTCTCCGACCCCCCTCAAGCTTGTAGTACACCAGAGTGTTCTGCCGAAGGATGAACCATCTCGCCTTCCAGTTGTGGACGATGTGGCCCTACAAGCAGACAGAAAAGCTGTGAGGTAAGGCGGTCGCGGGGAGAGGTGTCCAGTGGCTCAGGTAACCAGACTGTGCCAGGAGACAACTCCCCAACAAGGAAAAAAGCAGTACTTTTGTCTGGATCTCTCTGTCATCTGTTTTGAGTGTGTAGAAAAGGACTTTGGTATTGACCTTCTAGTACCATTTGGCCTTTTTTTCTGGTTATAAACCTTGAAAGAAACTGCAAAGTAAAAAGAACAGAAAAATCACCCACCTGTAATCCTCCTACTCGGAGACAGCCAGTTAACATTTTGTATTTCCTTTACGTTCTCTTTCCTTTTACTTTTTACATTCTGATTTTCTTTAAGACCATTTTATTTGTAGTTTTATTTTCTAGTTTTTGTTTTATTTAGCCTTGTTGAGCATCTTCTCCCACCATTAAATTTCTTTAAAATATTTCTTTTTTAGAGATGGGGTCTCACTATGTTGCCCAGGCTGGTCTCAAACTCCTGGCCTCAAGCAATCCTCCCGCCTGAGCTGCTTGAGTAGATGGGACTGAGCTGTGAGTCACCATGCCCGGCTAAAACATCCTTTTTAATAACCACTATATGAATGCATAATGTACTTGCCAATCGCTTATTGTTTGTAACTAAGGTTGTTTCATTTTTTCACTATCATAAACAATTTTGCATTAAATATCCTTGCATGTAAATTTTTACCTGCATCTCTGATTTTTTCCCTTAGGTTATATTCCTAGAAAGACTATGATTAAAGAACTTGAGCAACTGGTAAAGGTGAAGCCACAAATAGTCTGCCAATGCTAAGGACTCCAAGAGTCTTACCTAGCCAGGTGTGGCAGACTTAAAAGGAAGGGGTAGTTTTGGGGATTCTCAGATGGGACATAGAGCCAATGGACAGAACAGTCAGTGAAGGCAGAGAGCCTGTTTCTAGAACAGACATGGATGGAGGAATGTCTGCTGAGGGACCAGAAAGGAATGAGTTTGGTACACACTCATGAAAGTACTTCCTTGGCATATTTCTGAGCAAAGCCCAATTTAGGGCTAGGTTCTAACCAACAGAGATGTGCTTTATGTCTGAATCAAAGTCTATTTCCCTAATCTATTCATTTCCTTGCCTAGCATTTATTAATATCAAAGACCCTTTCAGTTCTCACATCTAGGGTGCAATGATCCTCTTCCATGCTCAGCATGTACTGAGAGCTGCTAGGGAACCAAAAGTTAGAAGGAATAGTCTGCACCAAAGTTATGTGTGCATAGAAACTGGGATAACCCACAAAACTGGCAAGAAAGCACCACTGTCTCTGCTCTACAGATAGGCCACACCATGCACAGAGGGCACAGTGACTGATCCAGAGTCACCAGGCAAAATGAGTCGGAAAACAAAAAAAAAATGGTCATAGAAGCTAAAAAAGAACCCAGGCCTCCATCCACCTGGGCACTTGTCCCAGGCTTAGGGAAGCCTCCCTCTTCAGGTTGTAAGCAGCTGGCTGGGGCCACAGGCCAGCTGAAGCAGTGGGTGGCTTGGAGTTTCTAGAGCCTCTTTACGGGAAAGGAGGAGGGCCCAGAAGCTGGGATAGCACTTCAGGGCTGGGCTTAAGAGACACAGAATGTCACACTTGGAGAGACCCTTAGAAAAAGCCTACCCTACTCCCTAACTTTAAAGATGAGGAAACAGCCAGGTGAGGCAGCACACACCTGTAATCCCAGCTATTTGGGAGGCTGAGGCAAGAGGATCATTTCAGGGCAGGAATTTAAGACCAGCCTGGTCAACATAAGGGAGACCCTGTCTTTAAAAAAATTAATAAAAAATTTAAAATTTTTTTTAAATTAAAAAAAGATAAACAGGCCCAGAAAAGTTTTGCTTGAGGCCATACAACCCCCAAAAAAGCAGAGATGGTACCTATTATAGATTGAATTGTGTTCCCAGAAAAGATAAATTAAAGTCTTAGTCTCTGATACCTGTGAATGTGATCTTATTTGGAAACAAGGTCTTTCAGATGTAATTGAGTTTAGATGAAGTCACACTGGACTAGGGTGGGCACTAATCCAATATGACCAGTGTCCCTACAGGAAGAGGAAAATTTGGACGCTGAGAGAGACACAGGGAGTGGACACACAGGGAGAGGATGGTCACGTGACAATGGAGACCGCAGTTGGCGCGATGCATCCTCGGGCCAGGGAACTCGGCAAACACCAGAAGCTGCAAGAGGCAAAGCAGGCTCCTCGCCTATAGGTTTCAGAGGCAGCGTGGCCCTGCCATCACCTTCATTTTGGACTTCTAACCTCCACAACGCCTTCCTTTTTTCTTCTTTGAATATTTTCTATGTTTTATTTTATTTATTTAAATTTTTAAAATTGTCTTCATTTTTTTGCTGTCCTCCGTAGGCCAGGAGATATTTTTTCTTTACTCATATCTTTTTACTGTTTGTATTTTAATACCATAAACATTTTTAACATCTGCATAACCATAATTTAATTAATCATTTGTTTATATGAGGGGACATATAGGTAGTTTTTTCTCTGCATAAATGACTCTTTGTTCATAAGGCTTTTAGAGTATTTCCTTGGGAGAGAGTCCTACGTGTGAAACTCCTAGTCCAAAGCCTGTTCACATCGCAATGTTGTTTAAGACACGATCCCGGCAGCAATGCCTAAAAGTGCTTCTGCCTCTTCTCTCAGGAAAAGCATCCCCTACTTTCCTCCCCTCACTTGCCCCGGAGCCCCGCCCAGCAAGCGCCTTGCATTTTGCCTGGAGCTTTGCTGCTTTCTTGTCTGGGCGGGATTCAGCGCCAAATCCTTCGTGCCCCTGCCTGTCTGTCTCCAGCTTTGCCCTGACTGGGGATGACTGTTCGACACTCTGGCTTCCAGCTCGGGCCTTGCCCCAGCTGAGCTGTAAACCCTCCTAAATCTACGGTATCCACGGCCCCCGCAGCCCTGCAACTTCCCCAGTGGACACGGGGACTGCTGTGGCCACCCAGGAGGAAAGCGGAAACGGGGTGGTGGGGGCGAGGGGGGGAATTGAGATTAACCAGCAGGTGGGACCACGGCAGGGGCACTCACTGGGGCCACATCCCTCACCCTGCAGGAAGGGGTGAGGCTTCCGCTGGCCTCAGGCTCAGGCTCGAATCCCAGTCTTTGGGTTTGGCTGGAATGAGCTTTAGGCATTTCAGCCAAGCCCTCTCCTTTCCGTGGGCTTTTGGGACCATACTGGTTGACTCTCTTCATTTTTCTGCATCCTGGCTTCCCTACCAGGCCATCCAGAAGAGAACTCCCACCCTTCTCCTGGCAATATCCCACGAGATCTGCGGTCCTCTGACTGCTCCTCAGACTCTGTGGCGGCAGGGGTGGGGAACCCTGTGAGGTAATCCCCAAAGGAGGAGGTTAACAAAGGCCCCTCTGCAGGGTGTGCCCACCAACCTCCCCCCAACTCACACTCTCCCTCCCACCTCACAGTAAAGTGTGAGACACAGCCTGTCTCTCTTCCACATACCCTGAGGGACCAGCCTATCACTTCGTCACAGTGGCATGAAGTGGGTGTGGCATGTTGTGCTGCTTGTACCCAGTCTGACCCTTGATCAGGCATCAGCCTTCTACCTTCCTGGTTCACAGTTTTGAGCAAACAACATACCTGCTCTCCTGTATCAAATAATGTGCAACATAATTCGGACACATTATGTGGGGACATGAAAGTGATTTGAGACTTCAAGGCAGATAGTGCTCATCTGGCCACCAGGGGAAGCCACCAGGGGAGGCAATGCGTCCAGCCCCTTCATCCCTCACCATCCTCCTCCCAAAGCTGTAAACTCGGAAGAGCCAAAAGGCTCAGCCCCAGATGTATATGTCTGCATGCTATGCTATTATGTTAGCATAAATGTTTAGTGTTCACATCAATGCTAAAATTAAAAATAATTTTTTAAATATCAAACTTCCTCTTGCAGCTGCTTTCTCGTTCACTTTCTACCTAGATCCCAGGCATCCTATTTTTGTTTGGAATCTTGCTTACTGTGGGCCCTTGGCCGAGTGGGGGCACAGCTGAGGACGGGGGGTCAGAACATGGGGTTCCAGTTCCAGCTGTGACTAGCTCTGGAGCTCTGAGCAAGCTACTTCATCTGATCCTGTTTCCCCATCTGTAGCAGAGTGATAACTACGCTCCGTGCATGGCACGGGGTAGACAGGAAAAGGTTTGGGTCAACCTGAGTGGGTTTGATCCTGACTCCACCACCCTGGGTGACCCTGAGCAGGTTACTTAGCCTCCCTGAGCTGTGTTTTCCCTCTTGGTGAAAGGGGGGTAACGTGGTACTGCTGACCCCAGGACTGCAGGGAGGATTAAACCAGACCATGTCCAGGACTGGAAAACAGTAAGTGCTCAAAGAGCACAGCCTTC
The DNA here is from genome assembly GCF_041146395.1 of Eulemur rufifrons. Taxonomy (NCBI): domain Eukaryota; kingdom Metazoa; phylum Chordata; class Mammalia; order Primates; family Lemuridae; genus Eulemur; species Eulemur rufifrons. The sequence continues at coordinate 95,211,937 of NC_090984.1, forward strand.
CTCCTTCCTCGCACACCTATGTTATTTTAATAAATTACATGTAAACATTATACTAGTCATAATATTTTAATAAGTTGTTTTGAGATATCCACGTCGGCACCCGCCCCGGCCCCAAACCGCCCTAATCGAGCGGGATTCTCGTCCTTGCCTGTGCCGCGGCCCCTCTTTTCTGTCTAAAGCTTCCCTCCCGCTCCGTTCCAACGTCCAACCACTGTCCACCCCGCTGTCCCCACGGACACTCAGCTCCGCCCGGCAGGGCCCGGGGCAGCCGGATCCCGCCGTCGGGGCCGGGGCTGGAGGGCGCGCGTCCGGCCAGGCTCCAGCGAGACGCGGCGGCGCGTCCCCACCCGGGGCAATGTCCCGCGGTTCGGGAGCACTCACCCTCTTGACAAGGAAGCCCTCCTTGAGCACGCCGTCCTCCATGTCGCCCGCGCCGGGCCTCCCCAGGTGCGCCGTCCCCGCTCCCCGCGCTCCTCCGCGCCCGCGCAGCCCGCGCCGCCCGCGCCCGCGGCGCCCAGGAAGCGGCTCCGACGCCTCCCAGGCGCGTGTCCAGAGCCCGAGGCTTCGGGGCCTCCAGGGCAGGAAGTCAGACCAGGTCTGGATTTCTGAAGTGACGTTTCCACCTGAAGGTGCTCCGGGGCCCGTGGTAGTCCTCAGGGTACAGAGTCTGCAGACCCCGCCCCGCCCGCTCCGACTGGGCAGCGAGCTCCTCCAGGTGCACCCTGCGCCCCTTACTGTTCCAGTCTCTGCCCAGCTACCTCCACCCCACCCTGAGCCAGGTGCCTGCCTGGCACTTAGCCTATCCCCTTGATTAATGCTTATCGAATTAAACGCAAATGAAAGTATTTTGAGGATTTGGAGCCGTCCCTGAGCTCCATGGAAATGGGGGTGGGACAGTGGATGGGGGTGTAGCTGGACTGGGAACTTTATCCTGGCCTCTGGTGGGGGCAGAGAAAAGTTCCCGTCAAAGGGAATGTCACAGGTTTAAGGAGGCAGGCACAGTCTTCAGGGCCCTCTGTCCCAGAAGTACACTCCCTCAAAAAATAAAGATAGAGCCAAAAATTCCATCATCAGGCACAAAATTTAAGGAGGTGGCAGGAAACTCAGTAATCTAGATAAACAATATTTAATGCAATATTTTTTTAAAATCAAAATTAATGCCAACGAATTTATGATGAACAAAATATCAACATTTTAAATAAAGGCAGGATCAACAATCACACCTTACCAGGCCACACTGGAGTCTGAAACAAAAGGAAACATCACTACAGTAATACTGATTCTGTCTAGGAATCCTTAGGACACAGTCACACATTCTTTGTTTGCATTCCCGTGCTAAGGGTCCGGTCAGGACTCTTCGCCAGGTAGGAGATTGGCCTTCAGAGGCCTAGAAGGGAAGAGAAGGCTCTAGAGTGGAAGAAGTTGCCCCAGGCTATGCAAGTCCAGGAGTGCCTTTCAGAACCAGCCCAAATGAAGCCCACTCCCCAAACACCCCAGGTGCCCCCAGCGCTGGGGCTCAGGCAATACTGCTGCCCTTGCTGTAATAGACATACATCCTCCTACCCCCACCTCTCACCTCAAGGAAACCTGGCAGGGGTTTTCCAGGTAATGGCCCACTCTAGCCTTCTGCACCAACTGGCATTCAGACCTCCCAGCAAGTCCAAAAGCAATGGGGCTTCCATTCACTCTCAGAATGAACATTGACTCGGCACCTTCTGATGCCAAGCCTAGGTAGGTGCCAGGTTTTATTTAATGCACAGCAACCCCATGAGGTGAGTTTACTATCTCATTTTTCCAGCCAAGGAAACTGAAACTCCAAGCAGTTAAATAACTCACCCATGATCACACAGCTACAGGGCATTGCAAATGTACTTGCTTCTCAGGGAGTTGTTCCAGCTCTGAAACCTGGCTGGCCTCAAACCCAGGATCTGGGAGGTTGGACCTGAAAAGTTCTAATCCTCTTTGGTTCCAACTATGGTCTGTTCATTTACTTCTTCACAGAGGCTATCTTGGCTCTACCCAGCCACAACTCTCTGGGGCTTAGAAGAGGTGGCATTGCTTTGGCAAGAGGGGTTCCTGAATGAGTTCACAGAAATTGCAGCGGGAGAAAGGTTGGTCCTCTCTCCTGGTGGTACCCCTACTGGGAGAGAGCTAAGGCACACCTAGAACCTGCTTCCTGTCCTGGGGAAGTCCCTGGTCCAGCCCACCCTAGCTGACTCACTGGACCTGGGACATGAGTCACACTGCCTCCTTCCCCAGGCTGTGGTGACTGAGCCACCAGTCCTCCAGGGAACCACAATGACATAAGCCCAACTCAACCACAGAGAAGAGGATGCAATGAACAGCTGAGATTGGGGGAAGGAGGCAGGGAAGGGAAGGAAACTCCAGATCCAGGAACTTGTCTTGCTCTTCCAGACAGACACCTCTCCTCCCTCTCAGGGCTGGAAGCTGACCCTCTCAGTCCTACCCTCTTTTTGTCTTGAAGGGCCAGATAATGCCTAAGATATGTGAACTGTAGAAAGCTATTAGGTCAGTGTTTGGGTGTAGGTTATTCACAGCCCTATGTGAAATTCCACTGTTAGAGAGTCATTCCTTTAGCTTTAGTAAGAATCCCTTGTTTAAGATACAAACAGTAGAGAAGTGTAAATCATGGAACTTTATTCACAATGAATACCTAATTCAATAAGTTTATCAGAATTACAGAATCAGAATCTAACCCCTAAAGATCATCCAATCCAGACACTTTATTTTATAAATAAGGACTCCCAAGGCCCAAAGAAATAAAATGACTTGTCCAAGGTCCTGTAGCCAGTTAGTGGCAAAGCCAGGACCGGAATACAGGTTAACAGAGCTATATACTTCAAGGCTGGCTCCTGGCAAACACAGGGGGCATCACTCCCAGCAGTGACCTGCATTGGAGCATCCTGCAGTGAGAAGATAGCTGTGCAGGCCTAGAGACTTCACAAAATACTTGTTTTTTCTGACCATAAGAATAAATTTGTGCTTATAGTAGAAAATTTAGAAAATACCAAAAAGGATAAAACCACCCAAATCCTATCACTCAGATGATCAGTATTTTTATATGCACATAATTTTTATTAAATTTTATTTAAAAATTGTGAACCCTGCCTTTTTTTCACTTATCATGGCTAAGAAGCATCTTATCAGATTATTAAAAATAATTAAAAAATACAGTTTTAATGACTATAAAATTTCATCATGACTGTATCATAATGTATTTAAATCATTGCTATTTAAGGTTACATTTCCTTTTTCACAGTGTAAATAATGCTATGATAAATATCTCTGTACATAAACATTTTTCCACATCTCTGGTTATTTCAGTTATATGTCTAAAGTATAATTTTAGGTTAAAGGGCTTAAATTTTTAAAATTCTTGATACATATCACAAAACCAATTTCTAGAAATGTACCACATGATGTCCCCACCAGCTGTGTATGACAATGCTGGTCTCACAGCCCTCACATCAGCATTAAGTATAGCATTTTTAGAAACCTTTGCTGATTTTATCAGAACCAGCAGAGACCATCCCCACTTGCATAAGCTCTGTTATCTCAGGCAGGGTTGAGCCTTGCTCTCTGGGGACAGCGAGCTGGAGAAGCTTCCCCTGGAAGAGACTCGGAACTGGGAAGCTGCTGGGGAAGGCGGCAGTGGAAGTCCCAGAGTAGGGCATCACTCTCAGGGAAAGGAGGGTGTGTGGGGTTTGGGGCAGCCAGGAGAGCACCCTGGAGACACTTTAAAGGTTGGGCAGAGGCAAAAAAAAAAAAAAAAAAAAAATGGAGAGAAGAGGGAAGCTAGAAGTGCAGGCAGGAAAAGACTAAAGAGAAATTTTACCTAATTCACGGCTTTGCCCAAGACCATCCAGCAAGTTGCCCTGTTACAGAGAAATATAAATTCATTCATCCACCAATTCATTCATTCATTCAGAGCATGCTTGCACGTAGTATGTCCTGTGTACAAACAATGCCGTGGGCAGTACACAGACCCTGCCCCAGGCCTCACACAGCAGTGTGAACAAGGCATCACTTTCATTAACAGCAGCCTCCCTGGGACACTGCAGTTCACAGGGCAGGTGCACGGCTGCACAGAGCAGTGTTCGAAAGCAGCGCTTCTCCAACTATCTGTGGTGCAGGCCGGGTTCGTCGTTTCCTCTGAGGCGTGGACAATTCGGTGGTCCTCCTGTGCATGACTAGAAAACAGCCTCCACCACAAGCAACTAACCGAGACCTGTACATCGCTGAAACTGGTCTCCACTCTGTTCAGTGAAACAAGGCCACGGACCGTGAGCTTGAATGTTGTGGCAATGTCCAGCTGCTAGAAAGCTTCCAAGCGCTTACTCTCAATCTCTATTCTCTCACCACAGAGCAGTACCAGACCACTCTTGAAACAGCATTGCTCTGAAGCATAGTTCTAGAACCTAGAGCATGGGTTCAAATCCTGCCTCTGCCACCCTGTATTACAGATGGCAAGTTATTTATCCTCTCTGGTCCTTAATATCCTCATCTGTAATATGGGGTAATAACAGTACCTACCTTAAAGAGTTGTTTGGGCAAAATAAATGAGATTATGAAAGTAAATTGTACAGCACAGAGCCTAGCACCCAGTAAGCCGCAATAAATTTTCTCAATTCCATTTGAGCCCAACCTTGTAAGGTTAGTAGAAGGAGTATGGGTAACAAGCACCTCCACAGTTATGGATAAAATGCTAAAGCTGGGGAGGGGGTGGAGAAGGGCGTTCATATTACTGTGTTCCTACTATGTGCCAAAGCATAACATTCGATCTCATTGATCCTCAAAATTGCCCTGTGAGTTAGGTATTATGCCCATTCTGTAGATGGAAATGAAGATTCAGAGAGGTGAAATAACTTGGCCAACATCGCACTGCTAGTTCATGGCTGAGTCCAGGTTGAAATCTGTAGGGGCTGGGCCTGCCAAGAAAGGATGGAGGGATGCATGGATGGAAAGAACATGAGCAAGGTGAAAGAAGTTTCAGGTGAAAACACCTGCCCCAAGTTGCTTGTTTGCTGTATGCAAAGGTCAGCTGAAAACAGCTGACCTGTATGGAAGTTGTTAAAGAAATTAGCAAACGGCCCTGACCCTTTGCACGTGTGCTTGGAAATAAACACAGGGAAGAACTTAGCTGAGGAGGCCATTTTCTCCTTCAGATTGTGGTCTCTTCCCTTCTCTCTAAACACTATGTGTTTCGAGTGATTATTCATTCCTTCCCTACCGAGCTCAGGAGCGAAAAAGCAGCCGCAGTGGAAATCCAGGCCTGCCTGGTTCCAAGCCTTGTTCTTTCCACTGCTCCACACTGTCTCCCTTGGCTACATCATATTCTCCCTTCCTGTGAAGGAATTCTTTCAGCCTGAGGCAGGGGCCCACTGCAGTAGATTGCATTCAACAAGGGGGTGGATCTTCAGCTCACACACACAGCTGTTGGAGTAGAAAGGGCCCTTCTCAAGAGGGCTGAGAAGCAATTATTCGTTGCCTTATCACTGTGATAGAGTTATGCTTCCCTACCCCACTGACTCAGGTGTGGTCCTGTGACTTGCTTTGAACAATGGAACGTTGGCTACACGTCCTGACAGGAGCTGTAGGCCCCACTGCCTGGCACCACCATGTTTCCCCTGTGCCTCAAGCCCAACGTGGCCCAGACAGTGGCTGCTGCTGCTGGTGGTTTGGTGGCGGTGGGTTGGGGTTAACACACTGTAACTTAGTGAAAGCTGACTGATACGGCCACTTCTCCGTCCAGCTGCCTCCTCACACCATGAGGCTACAGGCAAATGCCAGAAGGACTACATGGCTTGGAACATCTCCCTGACCTGGAGGGCTGGGTGCCCTTTCCCTCTCATTAACAGCCTGAAACCCACCTGCCTGTTCCACTGAAAAAGTTAGAACACCTTGAGAGGGTTGTCACTGTCCAGGGAGCTCAGCAAGCCTGTGCTGGGGATGAGAGCCCAGGCTCCCCGCTTCCCTACCTCCCCACCCACCCTGCCCACCTCCCCAGAACCCAGCCTGGAAGGAGAAATGCCCCTTGGCAGATGTCTTGGCCCCAGGGCTGGGGTGGAGCAGGATGCACGTGTGACTCAGCTGTGTGGGTGGGCAGGGCTGAACCTGTTGGCTGTAGATAAGGGCCCCTCCCTGCCTCCCATTCCCCCTCTCCTTCCCCTCCTTCCTTCACTCCCTTCCCCAGATGTTGTTCCAGGAAGGTAGGCTTTCCTTTTGCTTATTTTGAATGGGTAAAAAAGATAAAGGCCAGAGCATTGGCCTGGGGATATCTGAGGAACCCTCACATAGGAAAGGGTGGCTGTGGTGTCACATACTGACCCCTGAGTATCCCTCCGGTCCCATGTGCTCTCCAGGCCTCAGAGGCTCCCACCTGATGGGTCATCAAAATTGCCTGCAGAGCTTGTACCAGCCCCACCCGGGGCCACCACTCACAACAGTGCAGGTTGCTTACTGCACAGAAGGGACCCGGCTAAGAAGGCAAATGGGGCGGGAAGTGCAGTCCGTGTTCCACAATCCAAGGAGTGCTGCCGCCGCACAGGGCTGCACTCCTCAAAAAAAAGGGGGATTTTTCTCCACTAAAGGGCCCTATTTGCCAAACCACATCCCAGCAGGATTGCGTGTGCCCAGAGCAAGCACTTTTTTCTATTTCATGGAAAGGTAGCAGGGACCATGTCCATTCCCAGGACATTCTGATTCTTGGGTGGGGGAATCCTTATTTTAAGGTGGTTCTGAAGGTCAGTTGGCTCTGGGAACTTTGGCCCTGGGAAATCCCTGAACTGCTCAGCCCTTTCAACTCCAAAAACAGCTGTGGGCTAGCTGAAGATCCGCCCTCCCACCTGCACTCCAAGGCTGGTATCAAAGCGCTGCAGTCCCCACACCCAGCTCCTCCCCTGGGAGGCTCCACCTGTGTAGGCAGGTGGAGCAGTTTGCCAGGGAGATTAAGCGGGGGTGAAGCCAGCCCCAACAATCCCCAAGGCATAGCTGTGAACTAAGAGGCCCACCCGAGGGGTAGGGGGTGACTGCGGACTTCCTGGGAATAAAGATGGGAAGATCTGGTGGGAGGATTGAATTCTGATTCTGAGCAATCACGCCCCTTTTTGGAGTTCCCTGTACAGGAGCTGCTCTAACCAGGAATTCCAAAGACTGGAGCATGAGGCTTCTAAGGGCCCCAAATAGCAGAACAGCATGCCACAGCCAGCTAATTGAGACATCCCACCCTCACCAGGGGCATGACTCCAAGAGAGGAGCCTAGGGTGCAAAATTTAAGGAGGCACACACTCTCAGTGGTGCAGGTGCCCTGAGGGTGCACAGCATGACCTCCTGAAATCTTGCACCCTGGTCAGGCCTAGAGTGGTGGATGTCTCAACTGCAGGCTCTTCTTACTGCCCGAGGGGCGCCCACCCATGCTGTTCTGAGATTTGGGGCCTTGCTCAGCTTCCACAGTAGGGTGAAGGTGAATCTCTCTCACTTGAAGATCTGAAATTGAGGTCTTTTCCTGTGCAATTAAGAATGTAGGCCGGGCGCGGTGGCTCACGCCTGTAATCCTAGCACTCTGGGAGGCCGAGGTGGGCGGATCGTTTGAGCTCAGGAGTTCGAGACCAGCCTGAGCAAGAGCGAGACCCCATCTCTACTAAAAATAGAAAGAAATTATATGGACAGCTAAAAATATATATAGAAAAAATTAGCCGGGCATGGTGGTGCATGCCTGTAGTCCCAGCTACTCGGGAGGCTGAGACAGGAGGATCGCTTGAGCTCAGGAGTTTGAGGTTGCTGTGAGCTAGGCTGACGCCATGGCACTCACTCTAGCCTGGGCAACAGAGTGAGACTCTGTCTCAAAAAAAAAAAAAAAGAATGTGTTTCCAGGAAATGCGGAAACAGAATAAAATAGCAAACAACGATTGAGAGAACAGGCTCTGGATCTGATCTTGGTAAAATGCAGATTTGACTCTGGAGATCTGTGCCAGGCCTGGGACTCTGCATTTCTAACAGGCTCTGAGATGAGGCTGATGCAATTGGTCAGGGACCACACCTTCAGTGGCAAGGATTTAGATGACCTTGACCTCGGGCAAGTTATTTAGCTCCGCTAACAGGGATACCTTGAACCCAGGACCAGTCACATACCTTGCAGGGGCCCTGGTTCAAAATCAGTGCAAATTTCAAGACATCAACTGCAAAGCACTAAAACAGGCACAGGGCCCTTTGAAGAGCAGGAGCCCCAGGCAAATGCTGAGCCTCACAGGGTTCGTTGAGAAGGCTAAACAAAGCTAACCATGTAAAGCACTTAGAAAGCACCTGGGGCATGGTACATCCATGAAAATGTCCCTGATCATTATTGCCCAGCCCCAGATAGCCTCTCCCTGAACATCTGGACTCTCCCACTGTGCGCCTTTGTAGCCGGACCTTCATTTTACAAAGGAGGAAACCGAGCCCCAAGGTAGGAACTCAAAGAATAAATGTAGAGTGAATGGAGTGACTTGTGCAAGTCACCGTCAGGCCTCCAGACACCCAGGCTGGGGCTCTTCCTTCTGGGCTATCTCCTCCATGGACAAAAAGAAAAGGTGGTGACAGCAGGGAGGTAACACTGCCTCTCTCAGAAATGCCAAGGACAGCATGAGACTGGGGGGATGGAAGGATGGAAGTTGGCTTGTAGGAACAATCCCAACCATTGGATCACTCGCCTGTCAGATGTCTAGAGATGTGTGTTCTGAGCCACTGGTAAGAGCCTGGAATTATGCAGGAACTGCAGAGAAGTCTTCGAATGTTTTGCCTCTGAAATGGACCCAGGCCATTGTGCTTTGTGGGTTCTTGGTCTGCTGTTCATAGTCTTTCTATCTCCTCCCTTACCGCCACCTGCGACTTCTCATTGCCGTTAGGCTGCCCAGCTCTAGCAGCTACTCTATAAATTGCTTATGATCTGATAGACTCAGACAAACAACTGGAGTTTTTAGAATGGTGTTTAAAACGAGGATAACTGGCATCTGACTGTTATCCAGTCAGTCATGTGCATGTTTATTTTCTGTTTATTATAGTATCTTGACATCTTAAAAAACCCCTAGCTGTGGAGAGACTGCCTCTCCCAGGGGCTAGCCAATTCTTAGAAAAAGCAAGGGCTCAGCTGGGAATATGCTTTTGATATACAAACTACCCAATCCTGAGCCATCCCTTCTCTATCTGGTGCATACACCCCCGGAGACAATATTTCTCTGTCTTAATCATCCCAGGGCCAGGTACCAGGCAACTAGGGACCACCCCTGTAGCATTTTAGAGCCCCCCGAAATTATTCAAACTAGCCAATCCAAAACTGTTTACCCCACCCCACCTTGCCTTTCCTCCAGAAGCCCCAATAAAGCTCTGACCTAACGCTTTCCCCTGCCTCCTGGCTCTCGACCACGCTGGTGTCTTTCCCTCGTGGCCCTGCATGGCGGGCTGTGCCTAGGACTTGTGAGCACAGCACACTTCGTTTTCCTGAGCCTCTCCCATGTCACCCCTGTGGCTGTACCTGGCTGACCAGCACATAAAAGAATACAAGACTCAGCTTCTCCAGCTTTTTCTTGTTCGCCTGATTTCTGATTCTGTGCTTTGTTTTGCACATGAGTGAGGTTGCCAGAGATTGAATTCTGAATAAGTTATTGCTGTAGTAGGAAGAAAATTGATAACAGAAAAATTATAGGTTGTAAAAATTATTGCCACTATTACTATTTTAGTTGTCATTATGAGGATAAGATCGGCAGTGGATTTCTGAGGTTATTCGGAGAATCAGGTGTGCCCTTCCTATCCCAAGTCAGGGTGTTCCATGCTACAGCAGTGACTGTGACTTCTCTTTCCAGTGGCTGCCATCAATCAGCTTATTGCCCTTGACCCCTAATTGCATGTTTCCAGGGGGAGACGCTGTGTCCAGAGGTGTGATGAGCTAACCAGCCCTCAGATTTGTGGCCACCCCAAACCAGAGGCCAGAGCATGGTCACCTCTTTCCTCCCTCCCTCCTGCCCCTCAAGGTGACTTGTGATTGGCGCAGGAAGGGAGAAATGAATGGGCGAGTCCGGGTGTCCAACCACAGCAGGCCGCCCCAAGGGCTGAGTAAGGCCAACACCCAGAATGGTCCTCCCCACTTCCCTCTCCAGCATCGTCCTACTTGTCCCTCAGACCACCTCAGACCAACATGGGAGAGCCACCTCCAGCACTCTGTCACTATAGCTTAATATCAATAATAATGATAACGATAGCTGGCATACTTCGAGCACTGTGCTAAATCATCCCTTAATCCCAACAGCTCTGCGAGGTAGGTGCTGTTATTCTTCACACCTGCAGGTGAAGAAACAGGTTAAGTAACTTGCCAAGGTTGCTCAGGTCTCATTCCAAACTCCAGGCTCTGAACCTGTGAGGTGCACTGAAATAGCGTATTGCATTCTATGGAGATGGCCTGCCAAGGAGCAGACCGGCACAGAGGCCTGGTGCTCCAAGGACTTCTGAGTGGAAGGCAGGACTAACTGGATGAATAAATGCAGGAGATGGAGGCTTTTCAGAGGGCAGCACCGTTCCAGGGATCTGCCTGGCCCTGCAGAACTGAAATGCCCTAGGGTGCCCTGGGGTGGCTTCCTTAGGACATCGCTGGCTTCTGGAAGTGGACATGGGAAGGAAATCTGTCACTATGATGCTTAGATCTCTGGGAAGTAGGCCTGGTGGAGGACAGTCTGTATTTCCCGTGTGACCAGGAACAACTTGAGAGAATGAAATACCCGTGAGGAGAGATGCAGAGGTGCTCAGTGAGTGCAGACCCGGAGTGGGGCCGCCCAGGTCAGGCCTGCAGCAAATGCCCTAGGAAGCCCCTTTGTGTTACCCACTATCTCAGTCTGCTGGGGCTGCTTTAATAAAATACCACAGGCTAGGTGGTTTAAACAACCACAGGTGTGGGAGGTCGGATAGGGCAGGTTCAGGACCTCTGAACCTTAGGGCTCATACCAGGTCCAGCTCTGTAAGTGGTGAATGTGGCTGATCTCATCTAGAAGGCTTGAAGGCTGGACCCTTGGCCTGGCTACTACCTGTACATACGTGCACAGGCACATGCTTACATGTGAGCACACCCACACTCACACGCACCTGTACTGTTGCACGTGCCAACCTCCCAGGGCTTCTCTAACTGCCAGCTGGTCCCAGTCTGTGTCTTGGGCCAGGAGTGGGATAACAAGTAAAATAAACAGATCTCCTATTTACACCTGGCCCTTTGGGCCCTTTTCTCTAAGCCAGCGCTGTCCAATAGAACTGTCTCTGTTTATGGAAATGTTCTATATCTACTCTGTCCAATACCACTAATGCTATTGTGCACTAAAATGTGGCTAGTGTAAGGAACTGAAATTTAAATATTATTTCATTTTAATTAAAATTCAGCTACATGTGGCCAGTGGCTAGCAAATTGGACAACGCAGCTCTAGACCGATAGGGATCATCATGCCTTTCAAATTGAAAACCAGGACTCACGGCTTGATAAATGGGAGTGGATGAATAGGGCAAAATATTTGAAATTGAGATTGGACTGATAATTCCTGGACACTAGATATGGGCTTGAGCCCTAGCTCAGGTTTAAACATCTCATCTTTGTCCATCATTTATACATTTTTATTTCTAATCATCACGGCAACTCTGTAAAGAAAATAATCTTACTCCCATTTTGCAGATGAAGCAACTGAAGCTCAGAGAAGCTGCGTGGTGGCCCCGGTCAGGCCGCAGGCCATGGTTTGGCCTCAACCCCAGCACTGTCCGATTCCAGAGCTGGGGTCCCCCACTGAGCCCCACAGCCTCTCCTTAGACTTTGTTTTTGAGACACAGACTTGCTCTGTTGCCCTGGTAGAGTGCTGTGGTGTCAGCCTAGCTCACAGAAACCTCAAACTCCTGGGCTCAAGTGATCCTCCTGCCTCAGCCTCCCAAGTAGCTGGGACTACTAACACACGCCACCACAAGGGCTAATTTTTCTATTCCTAGTAGAGACGGGGTCTCACTCTTGCTCAGGCTGGTCTCAAACTCCTGACTTCAAGCGACCCTCTGGCCTCTGCCTCCCAGGGTGTTAGGATTACAGGCGTGAGCCACCATGCATCAGCCCTCTTTTTTTTCTTTAATAGCTGATCTAACTCAAGGAATCCTTAGACTTTTTAAAGTCAGTTCATGGGAGGGTGATCCAGCCCAGGGCCCTGCTGCTGAGAGAAACTGGGGTAAGGAGACCTCTGAGTTCAGCAGCTGTAGAGAGTTAGTGGTGTATCTAGGAGAGAAAGGGAGTGGCTGGCCCCCCACAGACACCTCCCAGCGGAGTAGAGGGAGGAGGAGGCAAGGAGGCTGCTGTGTGGGAGAGATGATGTCCAGGGCCCTCCTCCTGCTTAACCCTTTGCTTGCTGTCTGAATGCCACCACCCACAGGCTGGTTTTTGCTCTTTGTTAAAGATGCAGTTTTCTAGTCCCTTTGAGGAAAAGGGGGAGGGTCGTTTGGAGTAGGGAGAAGGCAAGTCTTGGTGGAACCTCAGAAGGGGAGAACTTCAGTTAAAGGGCCTTGAGGATGCAGGGTTCCTGGGGGCAGTGTGGGATGAGCAAAGCAGGGAGGGGGTGGGAAATGGGAAGACTAGATTTGGGTGAGGCACCAGAGGCAACCTTTTCAACCAGTTTCAACTCCAGGCTGCTCCTCTCTGGGCTCTCCCGCTGCCTTGGTTCCCTCCTGCCCTGGGGTCTTTGCATGCATTGCTCTGCCCTCTACTCCCAGCCCCGGGGGGAGCGTCTGCCTAATTCACCCCTCCTCCTCCTCCTTCAGTGCCCAGCTTAAAGGGCCCTGTCTCCTGGAGGCCTTTCTGGCTCGCAGGCTTTATTTACATCACGTGCACTGTGTGTGCTCACAGCGTCTGCACCTGTCCTTCATATGCTCAGCCCAGTGTCTAATGCCACGTTTGCTAGGATTGCGATTGGGGTAGCGTCCTACTCCCTCACTAGACTCCAAGCTTCCTGAGAACTGGGACCATGTGTGGATTTGCTCTTGATTTTAGCCACACAACTCACTGTGACGCCTGGTGCGTGCATGGGTGCCACACAATAAATGTTAGCTAAATAAGTTACATGAATAAATGTGAAGTGGTCCATCCACCACAGGACTTTCTATCCCTTTCCCCAGAGAAGTTGGGCCTCCCCAGACTAATCACCAGAACTGTGATTTGTCCATCCCCAAATCCACCCTAACTTCTCTCATATATGGAAGCAAATGTGTATCAGTTTGAACGCTTTGGCTGCAAGGAGCCAAAAAGTCAACCAACAGTGGCTTAAACCCAAGAGAGATGTTGTTATTTACTTAAAAAGAAGTCTAGAGGTAAGTGATTCCAGGGTCAATTCAGTGGCTCAGCGCTGCCATCAAAATCCAGGCTTTTTGCATTTTTCTGCCCTGTCATCATCAGTGTGTTTGTCACATTCTCTCAAAACAATGTCTCAGACAGAAGGAAAGGGACAAAAAGGGGTTGGGAGAGGTCATTTGTCTGCAAGAATTAGAATTGAATTAGAAAATTAAGTGGACATCCGTAGAAGCCTCTAGGATAGCACTTACGACATGATTTTGTAATTACTTTTTTCCCTATGACCACCCCCTCCCTCTACTCTCCCCAGCCAGCTTGTTCGTAACAGACACTGTGTTTTAGGGCTCTGCTTCCGCAGCCCCAGCACAGTCCAGGCACTCACGGTGCTGGCAGAAGGGTGAGCTCTGAAGGGCCCAGGAGTGAGAGGTGGGGAGGGGCTCTGTCCATGGCCAGAACTGGGGAACGCGGAGGGTAAGTGGGCATCAGGGTGCCCAAAGCACGGGAAAGAGGAAGTGGTAAGTCAGAAAAGACAGGAGCAAGTTGTGGCAAATATCAGCACAGCTGGGAGGGAAGTGCAGAGAAGGGAAGGGTGTGGAGCCCGAGGTCTGTGCCAACGCAGCTTCTTCCTTTAAGCCCCACAATGTTTTCTCTATCTCAGTGGGTATTGTTTCCTTCCTGCTAGGGTGAGTGTGTGACTGTCACCCTACCCAGAAGTGTCCAAGTACAAGTGAGCCCTGGGATGGGGGTTGCTGATGGCTCCCGCAATAGTTGGAGGAATTCAAAGATTTTAAATCCACCTTCTTCCCACCCATATGGTCTAATGGAAATGAATGCTCAGCATCGGGCACTTTTTTTAAAAAAAAAGAGAAAGGGTGGCTAAAATATTGGTGGTAAATAAAGAAGGAAGTGGACCAATCCCCTGTCCCACCCCATCTTCCCTTTTGTTGTCCAAGTCTCAGCATCTGGCATTCTCCCTGACCTGTCTGAGCAGGGTTCCTGCTGAGACTTTCATGGGTGGGCTAGAAGCAGGGTCGGGCTTGCTCTCAGGACCCCATTGGATCAGCAACGACAGCCCACTGCTCCAATCCTACCCTGTGCCTGGAAGTGGGTTCAGAGCTGTCCGGGACCAGCTCTTGTCCATGAGGGCAGCCCAGTTCCCCCCACCCCCTCCCCCCTCCCCGAGGTTAGTCCCTGGTCCCTGGGCGGCAGGGCTTCCCTCTGGTTACCTTAAGGAAGGACATCATCCCAACTGGCTCAACTGCTTTGTCTTGTCTGGGTCATTTCCAACAGTAACTAATAACTAGTAGCTGATACCAGGGATGAAAACATTTTCACAGCTGATGTAGACCGCCTGAAACAAAACATCCCTAAGTGGTTTACTAAACACATCAAAATCCAAAACAAACTCAATATCTAATGTTTAAAATATTCAGTATGACTCTCAGATTACCTTTTCCTCCGGAGAGATAATCAGAACAACAGTCCCTAAGAAATTCTCCACACAAAGAAGAATATTGTTGGGTCCGACAGGATCTCGGGCCTCGTTGCTGAGAAAGGGAGAGGATTTGGGCTTCACCTTGGGGTTTTCCACGATGATCTCGGGCAATGGGAGCTGGGAATCAAAGACCAGGGACCAAGACTGTGAGACCTTTGAAGGTATGGGACGCTCTGTAACCTGCCCCGCTGAGGTTTCACTGTCGCCACCCCCTGGCTATAGGGACAATCGGTATGGGTGTCCTCTTAAAACACCACGGCCACGGTGATTGCCTTCAGCTGCAGCGGAGCGAGGGCAGACCGTGTGCCGGGTCTGCGGAGATAGTATACATAATGTCCGGTTTTAAGAGAGACTGAGCAAGGCCCCAGGCCCCGAGAAGCCGGACCTCACCCGGTCCTCCCAGGCTTCTCCAGGCTCCAGGACCCTTTCCTTGGCCCATCGGGAAAAACTAGAGGAGCCAAAGCACTCGGGAAGGTGGATGTAGGAGGTGACCGGGATGCACTGTACCATGGGGGGAGGGGGGATGCTCGAGGTGGCTGATGACTATGGGATGGTGGGTGGCATACTCAGGTAGAAAAGCTACACTATAATATCTGTGACAGTCCCTTATAACTGAAAGCATTATCCAAACTATTATAAAATCATCGTGCTGTGACTTTAAGAGAACCTCTGCCCAGTCGCCACTAGGGGGCAGCCAAGTCCCACGAGGTTGAGCCGGTCACGGGCAGTAAGGTCCCCTGGTCCACAAGGGAAGAGGGCAGCCCTGTGGCCGTGGAAATGCTGCCAGTGCCGGGCCCCGGGGCTCTGAGGCGAAGCTGAAGCAGGTCACCTTTGCTGGGGGCTTCTCCCCGCGCTCTCTGGAATCCCCACACTACGCCCCAAACCCTGTCTGTGGCCCAGGCCAACCCCCAACTGCTGTCCCGCAGGAGCTCCTTCTAGGACTTAGGTCTCCTTCCCCGGGGCTCTGCGGAAAAATTGGCTAATCCGAGAAACTCCTGTACGCCAAGGAGCCAACAGCAGGTAACAATGTCGTGCTTAGCCCTTCCAGGGGTAATCGGACATGGGGGATTTGATCCTCCTAAGGGTGTGTCAACTTACTCTCCTCGGGGCCCCTGCATTGGGGGCTTATAGTATCTGTGGGACACGGTATTTTTCTGGCCTATTCTGCCACTGTTCTGAGACCATCCCCAAAAGTCTAGAACACATTTCCGAGACACCCCAGGAAGTGTCTTACGGGAGCTCGGAAATGACTTTTTAGCCTCCACATATGCCCCAGACCTCCACAGTCAGCGTGGGGACACCTCGACTGCTTCTAGCACAACGTCAGAGGAGCTGTCCACCTGCACTCACACACAAGGATGCCCTCCGTGTACCAAGCCCAAAGCTGTATCTCGATCCCTAAGATCTTAGTAATATTCACAGCCAATACTTACAGCAACTTATCATATGCCTGGCACTTTTCTAAGTACGTTTATACATTTACTCTTCACAACAACCCAGGAGGGGGGAACTATTATCACTCGTGTTTCACAAATGAGGCATTTGAGGACCAGAGAAGTTAAGTACTTTGACCAAGGTCACACAGCTGGTAAGTGGAAGCCAAGATTCAAACTCAGGCAGTCTGACCCCTCAGCTGGGTTTCTAACCAGTCCACACACTGCATCTTCAGAGAGTGAGCGAAACTGCATTTTCGGTCTGTCCTCACAACCTCCTCCCTCACTAGGACTCAGTCAGGGACAGACCCTTGCCCTACTCAACGCTGCCCTTTCCTTCCAACCTCAGGCTTGAGGGCCTGGCCCTCCTTCCTTTAGAAGTAGTTATCTGCCAGGCTGCTCCTACAGACTCCAAAGCTCCTCCCCACCACTGCTGCAGCCTGCTGGAGAGAGAGACAGGCTTTGGTTTGCAGAAGCCATGTGGACTTTTGGCAACCTCTTTTATCACACCCTGTAAGCAGCCAGCCACCTCATCTGATTGCCCTAATGTTGGTCCCTATGGCAAGTACAATTATCCCATTAGAGTCAAACGATAGCAGCATCACAGAGTCAGAAGAAATGTTAAGGCTCAAGATCCATCCTCTCATTTATTTATATTTATTTATTTATTTATTTTTAGCCAAATTTAGCAGGGGTGGGGGGGTGTATACCAACTTTAGTGACATTAATGTTAATAAGTTCTGATAACCCTGTACCATCGGACCAGCCCCTCCTCTCATTTTACATAAAATAAGAGCCCACAGAAATGAAATAACTTGCTCAAGTTCACAAAGCTCAACTGGGCTGAAGCCATAACTAAAATGGGACCATTCTGTTAATAGCAACAGTGACACAATGATGATTTCTAACATTTATTAAGAGCATGCTACGTACGGTACCAGCACTAAGCCCTTTACATGCACTATCTCATTTAATTCTTTCAACAGCCTTGTAACCTAGTGCTGTTACTACCCCACTTTATAAATGAAGAACCTGAGATTACAAGAGATTCAGTAACTTGTTCAAATCCATGTAGCTTGTAAACTGTGGAGCTGGGATTGTGCCCAAGTTTGTCTCTGACTCCAAAGTTGCTGCTCTTAATGACAAGGCACATAAGGAAATCACAGGCATACTTATAAAACTCTTGTGCGAACCGGGGCAACATAACATGACCCCATCTCAATAAAAAATTTAAAAATCAGCTGGGTGTGGTGGTACACACCTGTAGTCCCAGCTACTCGGGAGGCTGAGGCAGGAGGATCACTCCAGCCCAGGAGTTCAAGGTTGCAGTGAGCTATGATGATGTCACTGCACTCTAACCTGGGCTACAGAGTGAGACTCTGTCTCAAAAGAAAACAAAAAACACCTTTTGTGAGGGGAGAACAAGTCTGGTGTACACTGGCACATGGAGACAGGTCACAATCATACATTCCAGTCCCCACCTACACTCAACAAAACCCCATAGCTTGGATGACATGGACCCAGGGTCCCCTGGGACAGAACCTGCACCCTGCATACAATTTAGTTCATCTATATAGAGTCAGGGCTCGGGAAAAGAAGGTTATAGGAATAACATCAGGACCCAGGGCAGGGGAAAAAACCCTGCTGTAAGTGAGGAAGGATCCTGGCCTGGTGGCCAAAGTGGCTGTGATGCAAGCCTGTGCTGGACCCCTGCCTGGTCCTCTGGAATGTCCGAGTGCTCTTGAGGAGAGGGCTTTATGGTAAAGCGGAAGGAGCCTTCCCACTGGGGCTCTTGTAACTTTGCTATAAGCCCTTCACCCCAAGGAAGGAAGAGAGGGAGGCCTTTCTCTGCTGGCAGAGAGGTGACTGAGTGGAGTGTCACGTGGATCTGCGTCAATGCTATCAGTGGATAAAGATCTGGAGGCGGCAGGTGGTGACAGCACCTGAAGAGTGGGGCCTTGGCAATGAGCCGGGCATGTGTGGGCTGGTGCAAGTCTGAGACACTGCCCAGGACGTTGACTCAATGGGGGAGGCCCAGAGATCTTAGGACTTGGGCAGGCCTGCTCGTCACTGGGGGCAAAGAGAACCATGTTATGTGGTCTACAAAGCTCAGCTTCCCATTGGGGACTCTGCAGTCAAAGCAGTCCCTTCTTGCTATGCCTTTGGTATGAGAATAAGGCCTCAAAGTGTGCGGGGGAAACCGGCTTCCCAAATACACCCTTGTCTCTGCAGGCAGTCTTACTGGTGCTCCAACCATCTCGCAAGAGGGTCCCTGTTCTCTCTAGATTTGAGAAAGATAAACCAAACAATGGTAAATCCATGGCAGGGCTGAACAGCCAATTCTAGTTCACAAAATCTGGACTAACAAGAGCGGGGAAAGGGTTCGGGAGGTGTGAGCTGGGTTGTGTCCCAGAAGCTCCCCCATAGGAAGGTGGAATGGGAGAAGGGGACAGAGGTTCATGTCGGGGGCAATCAGTGCCCACACTCTAGGTGTCATCTTTGGGTGATGTTGGAACCAGGGCATACAGTTTTATTTACTTTTTCGTCTTCATTGTATGTTAAAAAAATTTTTTTTTTTTTTTGAGACAGAGTCTAGTTCTGTTGCCCGGGCTAGAGTGCCGTGGCGTCAGCCTAGCTCACAGCAACCTCAAACTCCTGGGCTCAAGTGATCCTTCTGCCTCAGCCTCTTGAGTAATTGGGACTACAGGTATGTACCACCGTGCCCGGCTAATTTTTTCTATATATTTTTAGTTGTCCAGCTAATTTCTTTCTATTTTTAGTAGAGACAGGGTCTCACTCTTGCTCAGGCTGGTCTCGAACTCCTGAGCTCTAACGATCCACCCGCCTCGGGCTCCCAGAGTGCTAGGATTACAGGCGTGAGCCACCGCGCCCGGCCTGTTAAGATGTTTTTAACATATTATTTTCAATACATATGTAGAGCTGTCATATGGAACAAAAAGGGATATAGTGAAAAGTGTGTGCCCTTCCTGCCCCACCAGCAGCCACTATTGCTTGGTAATATCCACCCAGTGCTTTACAGCTTAAACAATGTGTTCCCATAAGTTATCTCATGGGACCCCAGCAAAAACTTTCTAAGATATGTTGGGCCTAAATTGTTATGGTCTCCATTTACAGGTAGGAAGTCCAGCGTCAAGTGGTTAAGTGACCTGCCTAGAGTCAAGCATCTAAAAAACGGCAGAGCCAAGATTTAGACCCTGGTGGTCAGAGCCCAATTTCTGAAGCCTTTGAATTATGCCGCATTGTCTCCCTTAGCCAAAGAGCTCTGGGTTCTTAGAACCTGGAATGTGCCATAAATAGTTCGCCTTCTACAAAGAGAAACTTGCGGTTGGTCAGGAAACAGGAAAAATTTCATCATTTCTTGAGTATTTACATTCCGGAGCAGACTGTTCATTCTCTGCTCTCGGGCAGGTTTACAAGGACACTTCTCCTCTGTGTTTTAGATAATCCTGCAATTAAAAGTCCGCAGCGGGGAAGCTTTCAGGCGAGACAGAAGATCCCGTGTGGACTAGAGTTCTAGAGCTGCCATGACAAATTAACACAAACTGGGTGGCTTAAATCAATAGAAATTTATTTTCTCACAGTTTAGGAGGACAGAAGTCTGAAATCAAGGTGTTGGCAAGGATAGTTCCTTCTGGAAGCTGTCAGGGAGAACCTGCTCCTGGCCTCTGTGCTCGCTCCTGGTGGTTGCCAGCAACTCTCGGTGTTCCTGGATTTGTACATATATCACTCCAATATCTGCCTCTGTTGTCAATGCTGTGCTCCCTCTGTGTGTGTGTCTTTGTTTTCTCCTTTAAAAAGACACCAGTTATTGGATTTAGGGCCCACCCTAATCCAGGTATGACCCTGTTTTAACTAATCACGTCTGCAAAGACCCTATTTCCAAATGAAGTCACATTCTGAGATTCTCAGTGAACATGAATTTTGAGGGGACACCCTTCAACCTAGTGCTTTCTGTTTTCCTGTTTTGTTCAATAAATAAGGATGACACTTCCAGAATAAGGAGTCTTCCTTAACCAGCACTGTCCTAACTCAGGAAAGCAGTGCCCACCTTACAGGGAGGGGAAGGAAAAGGAACTAAGGCAAACAGAGGGACCCGCAGAGCAGCTGGCAGATCGCTGCTGGCTGACGTCAAGAAACAGCACACGCGGGACCCGGGGGTGGCCAGGAGTGTATCATTTTAGCTGCATGATTTTGGGGTCAAAATACTTGTATTTCAGTGAGCATGAGAATAAGAATGGGACAGAGGGAAGAGAAAAGGGAGGGAGAAGCCTGGCTATTTGTAGGGGCTGGGCCTAGAAGAAAGGATGGGTGGATGGAAAGAACGTGAGCAAGGTGAATGAGGGGTCAGGTGAAAACGCCTGCATGAAGCCGCTTGTTTGTTGAGTGAAAAGGTCAGCTGAAAACACTGACCAGTATGGAAAGAAAGGATGGATGGATGGGTGGATGGAAAGAACCTGAGCAAGGTGAGTGCAAGGTCAGGCGAAAATGCCTGCCCGAAGTTGCTTGTTTGCTGTGTAAAGATCAGCTGTGATCCATATGGAAATTGTTAAAGAAATTAACAAACAGCACTGACCCTTTGCACGTGTCTTTGGAGATAAATATGGGGAGGAACTTAGCTGAAGAGGCCATTTTCTCCTTCAGATTGTGGTCTCTCCTCTCTTCTCTCTAAACGCTGTTTCTAGTAATTATTCATTCCTTCACTACTAAGCTCAGGAGCAAAAAAGTAGCTGCAACAGCTATTCACAAGAATGACAAAAAAAAAAAAAGGAAAAGAAATAGTTGGGAATTAATTTAACTTAGAATAAATAATTTTTCAAAGAAAATTTTAAAGTGGAAGAATAAAGGAAAACATGAATGAATAAAGAGGTAGATTGTGATCCCAATTGTGAAGTCTAAATAGAGTCAAGACTAGAACGGAATATAAAGACAAAATGAGGTGCAGTGGCTCACGCCTGTAATCCTAGCACACTGGGAGGCCAAGGTGGGGGGATTGTTTGAGCCCAGGAGTTCGAGATCAGCCTGAGCAAGAGTGAGACCCCTGTCTCTACTAAAAATAGAAAAAAAATTAGCTGAGTGTGGTGACCCATGCCTGTAGTCCCACCTACTCAGGAGGCTGAGGCAAGAGGATCACTTGAGCCCAGAAGTTTGAGGTTGCTGTGAGGTAGGCTGACACCACAGCACTCTAGCCCAGGTGACAGAGAGACTCTGTCTGAAAAAAAAAAAAAAAAAATGAGGCTGGCACGGTGGCTCACGCCTGTAATCCTCGCACTCTGGGAGGCCGAGGCGGGTGGATTGTTTGAGCTCAGGAGTTTGAGACCAGCCTGAAAAAGAGTGAGACCCCGTCTCTACTACAAAAAAAAAAAAAAAAATAGAAATTAGCTAGACAACTAAAAATATATATAGAAAAAATTAGCTGGGCATGGTGGTGCATGCTTGTAGTCCCAGCTACTCAGGAGGCTGAGGCAGGAAGACTGCTTGAGCCCAGGAGTTTGAGGTTGCTGTGAGTTAGGCTGATGCCACGGCACTCTACCCCAGGCAACAGAGTGAGACTCTGTCTCCAAAAAAAAAAAAAAAAAAAGAGAGATTCATGATATAATTTAACAAATAGTAAAAACTCATCTGGAATTTAAATGGGCAAAATATAAAAAATTTTTTGGGGGGGAAAAGAAACTTGATGGTGAATTTAACCAGTCATTGCTATATTTTGCTGGGGTAAAGACAAAATTTGGCCAGGGGAATAGAATAGACTCACTCTACAGAAACAGATTCCAGTTATTTAAGGAGCTGATAAAAGATGAATAAGCATCAACACAATGTTACAAGAAAGAGTCACTACTCAACAACTGCCATCAGATGGGGGGGACATCAGAATTAGCTTATATCCATATTTTTCACACCGTGTACTACAGTACATTTCAAAAGGGTCATAAAAAGCCAGAGAAGGAAATGGAAAGACAAATGCGTTTCAACTGTGATGAGGAGAAAACATTTTGACTATCAACAAAATGGAGATCAGAGACAGGATGGACGGATCCAAATGTGTTTTTAAAAGCCTTTTTGTGCCACAGACTGTAATAAAGCAAACACAAAAATAAAAGCCACAGAAGAGGGAGAGATATATGTGGCAAATAAAGCTTTCTATCCAAAATAGCTAAAGAACTGATCCACACTAAAAGGCCAGTGTCCTGCTCGTTTTTGACAAGTAGTCAAAGAAAATGAATGGAGAGTTTACACACAAAACTTTACATAGAAAATGAGCATCCCCACTATGAATGTTGAACTTGCAATGGGAACAACTTTTATATTGTTATAAAAAATCCATTTAAATGATAAAACTTAAGGTTTAATTATTCAGATTCCCTGGATACTAATTTAAGCAAAACCTACATAACAGTTCCTATCCTTTGATTCCATAAATCGTACTTCTAAGGAAGTAGCAAAAGAAAATAATGTAAAAAAAAAAATCATTTCTATAAAGTGTTCGTTGCAGTGTTAAATAGAAAAAATATATAAACTAACCACTTGCACAATGATTTCTAAGTCAGTGTTTCTCAAAGCAGGGTCTGAGGACATCAAAAGCACCTGGGATGCTCGTAGACATGCAGATTTGGGGCCACATTTGGAACCTGGTAAAACAAAACCCATGAAGGGAGCCTAGGAATAGCCATTTTATCAAGCCGGCGGGATGACTCACTACTGCACTGAAGATAGGGAGCCACTAGACTAAGCAAACCACAGACCACGAGAACATTTGGAGTACTAAAGAGAGTTTCAAGTAACAGACCTATCCATGTACAGATGTGAGAAATGGGAATAGTGATTATTACAGAGAGAACCAAACCCTACTGACAGAGTCTTAGTCCATTTTCTGTTGCTTATAACAGAATATTTGAATTGGGATAATTTATAGAGAAAAGGATTTTATTTCCCATGGTTACAGAGGCCGAGAGGTCCAAGGCTGAGGGGCTTCTTGCTGGTAGGGACTCTCTGTAGTGTCTTGAGCTGACACAGGGCATCTCGTGGCCAGAGTGCTGAGTGTGCTCACGTGCTAGCTCATATCTCTCTTCCTCTTTTTATGAAGCCACCAATTCTACTCCCAGGATAATCCATTAATCCATTAACCCATGAATGGATTAATCCATTGACGAGGGCAGAGCCCTCAGGATCCAATCACCTCTTAAAGGCCCCACCTCTCAATACTGCCACATTGGGGATTAAGTTTCAACTTGAGTTTTGGAGGGAACATTCAAACCATAACCGGCAGCAATGACACATGTGTGAGATGCCCACAGGGCAGTGGTCACAATAGGACATAGTGACTAAAGTCATTGGATATTCGTAATGTCGTTCTTTGTTCTATAAATTGTTTTTAAAACTTCTCATGGCCATATTTTCCATTTATTTGTCAAACTCCTGGGAAGGTCACTGGAACAGTTAACAGAACACCTACAAAGAACCTCCAGGACTCTTTCCTCAAGCCAGCCCTGCCTGGATATTACCCCTTCCCTTTCTCTCCCTTGGCACCCCGGTTCTGGTGACTAACAGGCCCTGTCTGCCTTGGATTCTGTCCAAGGCCTTGTATCCCATAAGCATCACCCCACTCTGTCCTTGGCCACTGTGCGGGGGTGTAGTCCTCTCATCAGGACCGTTCATTGACCACACATTTTTGTACCAAATACGGGGCGGAAAGAGCTTAGCAGGCAGCTTCCTGGCGACTGGAGACCGTTGAGTATTTCCTTTTCAGGATGGAGAGGGGAGACAGGTCTGATGGGATGTGCTGCTAATGCAGTTCTGAGCTTCTCTGGCTCCCAAAGGGCTTACTTCCCTGAGGGCCGATCCTGGAGGCACAGAAATGCCACCATCACTCTGCTTCCCACAGCAGCCTCTTTCCTGGAACCTGCAGATCCATTCTTGCCCGGAGCCTTGGGGCTTCTTGCCAGGACCTGTGGTGTCACAAGATACTACTGTCCAGCCAAGGTTGCCCAACCACCCCCAAGAAGGCTGGGCAAAAACCCAGGACTCCAGGCCAGTAGGCGCCTGTGCGGGAGAGGAGCATCGTCTCTACGGTGGAGTAGATGGGGGATATTGGGGCAGCCAGGCCAAGCCCAGCAACACACCCAAGATTTTATTCTTAGCACTCTGGGGCGCTGAGGGAGAATACAAACTCCTTTCAAACCAGCTCGTCTCTTCCTGGCCCTGAAATCCGGGCTCTCGCCCCTTCCTGGCTATCTCATAGTGGCCCCCTCGAGGGGGTACCCAGTCTCCAGCAGCCTTGCGTAGTCCAGCAGAGGGAGCCCCTTTCCCATGAGGGAGACCACACTTGGGAAAGAGTTCCTTCAGGACACCAGAGTGGCACTTGGGAATTGTCACTCTGCTCCCAGCCTCCATCCAGCCCCCCATAATCTCACTGCCACCTTCAGCCTTTTCCCATGACCTTCCCAGGGGGTGAGATACCATCCCAGAGAGCAGATTCAGCACTTTCCGGGGGCTTTGTGCAGTGACCCACCCTCTGGCGAGAGAGCAGAGGAGGGAAAGGGCAGAGAAGACCCTGGCAGAAGGCTGGGGTCCTGTTGTGACTTGCGTAGTGGACCTTTCATCTTTCATCCCAAAGTACTTCTGGAGTGCCTATGATGTGCCAAACGCTGGGCTAGGAAGCTGCTGTGGGGGCAAAGGGAAAACTTCTCCTTCATACTCTGAAGTTTCGCTGAAAAATCAACTCACAAAAGACAGATTAAATGGAGAAAAGGTATACAAATGCATTAATGTGCACACAGAGAGGATTGCAGAGTGATCACCCAATGTCCTAACAGAGTACAGATGCTCGTATACCCTCCTTCCTAGGGGAAGGGTGGCGGGGATGTGTGGATGACTTCAGGGGGCTAATGCATGATTTTTAGGGGAATTCAATGGGCTTGAAGAACATACAGTGGCCTGGGACAAAGTCTGTTGGGCCCACAGAGTAGACAATGGTTTGTGACAAAAGTCTGTCCAGGTTTGTTGACAGACGTCTGTCTTTCTTCCTGTGATGTGAGTTCAGTGAACGAGCACTCAGGGAAGGAACCAGGGGTGATTATTTTCTTTTTTGGCAGGTCCAGACTTTAGGCAGATAAGGAACTTCAGAGAACAACATCCTGTGCTTTGGGAGACAACGAGGACTGAGACACAGGTGTGGAGAGAAGGTCAGAGAGAACTTGCAGCTGCTTTAGTTCAGCACGTCAAAGTGCCATATTTTGGGATATTGGTTTCTGAGCCCCAATACCGCAACCACAAATAGACGGACATGACCCTGCCCTCATGGAAGTTACAGTCCAGGGGAGGAGGCAAAAAATAAACGAGTAAGCAGAGTGTTACAGTGACGTCAAATTGTAATGAGTGCGCAAAGGAAATAAACAGGTGCTGTGATTAAAAAATCGGTGGGATTCTGCTTTGGATAGGATGGTCGGGGAAGGGCTCACGTAGCTGAGCCCAGGTGGCAGGGAGCTGTTGGCAGGGAGGAGCATTAGGCTCAGGGAATGGCCTGCAGAGGAGAGAGCCTGGTGTGTTCGAGGAACTTCAGGTTCACTGGGGCTGGGGCTCAGCGAGTGAGCGGCAAGGCCTGTGGCATGAGATGGTCGCAGGGGTGGGCAGGGGCTAGATCAGGCGACCAAGTTAAGGGATTTCAATTTTTATCTAAGTGTAATAGGAAATCACTGGAGGATTTTAAGCAAGAGACATGATCTGATTTAAATGTTGACATCATTTTGGCTGCAGGTCTAAGAACAGGTTGTCGGGGCAGACGTGTGAGAAAGGGAAGCACGTAGGAGCCGCTGCCATGTCCAGCTGAGAGGATGCTGGCTTGGACTTGCTAGTGGAGTGCAGGGAGAGAGAAGTTGGGGGATTTGAAATGTATTTGGGCGGTACTGTCTAGAGGACTTCCTGAGGGGCTGGAGTGAGGAAGAGGGAGGAGTCCAGGCTGAACCCCAGATTTCCAGTGTCAGCAATCCAAAGATGGGTGGCAACATTCACCATAGTGGAAAAGACAGGTGGGAGGGAGGGGTACAAAGAATGGGAAACAGGAACAGGTTTGCTGGTCTTCAGGCTTGTCCTGATTCCAAAGTCAAGAAAGTCATTATCTTATGTTCCTTCTCCGTCCACCTATAAAACCCCACTTTTATATGCGGTTCGTTTGTGGTTGAGCCCAGTGAGTCAAGAGTCAGGGCTAAGAGATAATAAAAGGAGCCAGTTTGCCATTTGGGGCCTTGTGCTCCCAGAGCCTAGGGCTCCCAGGCTAGGACCCTCGCTCCCAGCCCAGCTGTCAACCTCCTCCCAAACAGCTCCCAAGGCCACATTGGCCACATTGGCAACAGCTCCCAGGGCAGGATGCGCTGGCCCCAAGATGTTTTGTCTCATCCCTAATCTCCCTGAAGCCTCCCTCCTTTTCTCAAAATGCCTTATTGAGGGGATAAAAATTGTGCCTAGCTCATAGGGTTATTGTGAAACTTAAATGAGTTAGCCTTTTTTGAGACACAGTCTCGCTTTGTCACCCAGGCTAGAGTGCAGTGGCATCGTCATAGCTCACTGCAACCTCCAACTCCTGGGCTCCAGCAATCCTCCTGCCTCAACTTCTTGAGCAGCTAGAACTATAGGTGCACACCACCATGCCTGGCTAATTTTTCTACTTTTTTGTAGAGACAGGGTCTCGCTTGTGCTCAGGCTGATCTTGAACTCCTGACCTCAAGTGATCCTCCTACCTCGGCCTCCCAGATTGTGGGGATTATAGGCGTGAACCACCATGCCTGGCCAAGATTTAGCTTTTTAAACACTAAATGTGTAAGGTCTTTGGAATAGTGTCAGGAATGGGCTCTTCATATTTTAGTAGTTGTAGGTTTTTATCAGTATGTGTCTGTCCTCTGGGGGGAAATGTCTCTTTAGTAGACATTTCTCTTTTCTCAGGTGCAGAAGAGGAAAGGATGGATAAGCACTGGGCTAATGATAATTCACAGACTGGCAATTTTGGGAAAAGGTGCCAGGCTGTAAGATTAATCCTACCATATTAGAGCTTGAAAATGGACCTAGGAATTCATGAAATTCGATAGTTTCTAAATTCCAGATATTAGAGCAGCACCAGTCTACAAAGATGTTTTCTCCAGTCTAGGGAAACAATATGCACAATGTAGTGGATTTTTCTTTCATCTAAATTTATTTCGTTTTTCAAATTTTTGATTTTTTTCCTTTATACTTTTGGCGTTAAAATATCCTTTCATTTATAAAATGTTGTTGATATTATAGTTTTTGGTGATGTGGTTATGATGACTAATGATGATTTAAACTGGTCCATGAAATTCAAAATCTTTTTACAAATGTGGAAACTGGGTACAGAGAGGAGATGTGACTCAAGGTCATGAGTTTGGTTTGTGACGGAGCCAGTGCTAAAACCTACTTCTCCTGACTTTCAGTCTCATGCTCTCTTCTTTTTTTCTTTAAGAATATAAGAATCAGCAATAACGTTCTTTTCATTGGATTCATCCATAGCTTGTTTATGTCTGCAAGTGATTGAAACTCAACTCAAATGGTTAAGCAAAAGGGAAATCCAAGAAGAATTTCAACCAGAAGGAGAAATAGATTCTCGGCAGGAAAAAACACTGGATGCTCATTAAAGCCCTGGAAATAAACCCCATCAGAAACAAAGTCTCTCCTCTGTGGGTCAAAACCCATGACTAGTCTTCCCTGGCCTCTTCCTTATTCCCCACGACTACTGCCACCTCCACCTCTCTCTCTCTCATACACACACACACACACACACACACACACAGTCCTCATTCTGAGCAGGTCCCTCAGGACCCATGTTTTGGCTCATTCCACACTGACTCAAGCCTTCTCTCAGGAGGTACCAGCCAGGAGTATCTAATCAACCCCCAATCCAACCAATCTCTCTTGTTCCTTGGGAACAGAACATCCTCCCCAGCAAAGATCATCACAACACACTGTCCCCAGCAGACTTTCAGCCATTGTTTATTAGCTTGGTAATTATGGGAAGCATCTGCATTTTCTTTATTGTGTTGGTGATGATCTGCACATACTCAAAGAACTAAAAATAAATGGCAGGGGGTCTGACTTGTTTGAAGCTGGGTAAATGTTTATTTTCTTAGAGATCGAACCTCCTTGATATGGACATAATGTTACATGGATGTGCCTTAGGTCTGTGGACTGTGGTCTGTGGTTTGAACACACAGGTGGGTAGGATTTACACTGAAACTCTTAGCTGTGAAATTTCTGTCCCACTCACTTTACCCTACTGCTGGATCACAGCCAAGGCATGGAAGACACTCCCTGTTTGCCCTGGTTCTGCCCTGATTCTATTTCACCCCCGGCCTTGACACACTGAGCAAACAGGCTCCCCTCCCTACACCCTACTTTGTCCATCTGGCGAATGGGCAGGAGGAAGAGAAGGCAAGGAAAGAAGGCAGAGTATTGATCCTAAGTGTTGTAGTGTCATTAGTCCCTGACAAAGAGCCTCAGAGCTCTCCTTTTCCGTAATCCACTTTTCTCCAAACAGAGAGCCAATATTCCAAGAATATCGAAGCCGTAGGATAAAAATGAAGCATCAACTTTTACTTAAATATTTTGGGGGAAAATAAATCTGAATATAATATGGAATAGAATGCAAACTTTAGTGAACATTTTTAAATGAAAAATTCAACTGAAAAGAAATTTCCCAGTTGTGGCTACTGCTGTAGGTCAAGCTAACAGACCTGGGGTCCAAGTTCATGCTCCTCTGGCTTAGAGGAAGCTCTGCTCCTCCGAGTCCTGAGAAGCAAACTTCATCTCCTGGGAGCTCGGCATAGGCCAGAGATATTTAGCAAGGTATGGAGATGGTTTGTGACAGAGGGCAGGGGAAAAATCAGTCCTCCAAGGCCCTGGCCCTCTTTCTTTCCCATTTCTCCCCACTAGAGATTAAAATGCACTAGGTAGCAGTCACCAAGCGCAAGACCCTCTGCAGTGAGCCCAGGTAAGCACTGTGTGTGTAGTCACTTACAAAGGGGTAACTCCAAGGGAGGGCCCATATGTAATCTACTCCCTAACACTCAAGGCTCAGTAGACACAGTGCCTAGGGCCCTGTGATAGTTCATTTTATGTGTCAAATTGACTGACCACATTATTCTGGGTATCTGTGCAGGTGTTTCTGGATGAAATTAATATTTGAATCAGTAGATTGAGTAAAGCAGATTGCCCTCCCCAATGTGGGTGGGCCCCATCCAATCTGATGGAGGCCTGAATAGAATAAAAGAAGTTGAGTAAGGGAGAATCAAGCTCTTTTCTGCCTGACTGTCCTTGAGTGGAGGAACTTTGGTTTTCTCTTGCCTTCAGACTCAGCCTGGAACTTACGCCGTTGGCTCTCCTGAGCCTCTAGCTGGCCAACTGCAGGTCGTGGGGCTTCTCAGCCTTCATATACATGAAAATCCAATATATTTATATATATCAGATATAAATATATGTCTCCATCTTATTGGTTCTGTGTCTTGGAGAACCCAGACTAATATAGGCCCTCTACTTTTAGGGGCCCCTAAAAATGTTTGAATTTTAATTTCTTTTAACATTAGAAGGAGAAGATGACTGTAATAGTAATGAATGAATCAAAGTTGGATTATATACATCTTTATACCAATATAATCATAAAATCCAATTTTTAATAAATTTTTATGGAGGAATGGGCCCACAAAGGCATAAGTGCCTGAGACCCACGAAAGGCGTGATGTGGCCCTGCTAACACTCTCACCTTGGAGGGTGTAACATCCTTGTACCTGGGAGTCAATGTCTATCCATAGGTTCAGCAGGTTGACCAGGATGCTGTTTCTATGGCCTTGCACTGACCTTGAAGAAGAGGTTATTTTTGGAGTGGTCATCTTGAGTTTTACCTAATAATGGAAGAATTGTGTGTGTGTGCAGTGAGGGATGGGCCCAGAGGTGCAGAAGGCAGAGTAATCCAGAGCCAGGCAGAGGACAGGGATTAGCTTCTCCTCCAGAAGAGGGGACAAGCACCTGTCCCTGGCTCTACCCCGTTTTCCTCTATGCCCTGTCCTGGTTCTTGTCTAATTAGGTTGACCTCTCTCTCTCTCTCAAATGTGCAGTGAGCACACAGGATGTGTCAGATACTGTTCAGGGCAGAGATAAACAACTGGAAGCCGGCAGCCTTTTGAGGCACACAGCCTCGTAAACAGGCAGGTAGAGCCGAGTACAAAGTTTGATGAGAAGATACACGTTAATTCTGCCTGGATGCCCTGCAAAGGCTTCACAGACGAGGTCGCACTTGAGCAGGGATTGGAAGGACAAATATGATTTTGACCATAAATTCGGCCTCAGGGGAAAGGAGAGGGCGGGCAGGTACCCTTCCAACCTTCCCTAGGGAGGAATTTGTAATGAGTGTCAGAAATGGGATAAAACCAATGAAAGTTACATTAAATGAGTTCTGTAAATTGTGAGCCAAAAATTGCAAATCTATTTATTCTGTAACAGTGCAACACTATTTCCTCCAGTTAAGAAGTAGAAACAAACATGAATTCAGAGTACCATGTCATAGAAGACCTACCACTTCCACAAAGTATTCTATGCCCCACAACATTTTTTTTTTTTTTTTTTTTTTTTTTTTTTTTTTTTTTTTGAGATAGAGTCTCCCTCTGTTGCCCAGGCTAGAGTGCCGTGGCATCAGCCTAGCTCACAGCAACCTCAAACTTCTGGGCTCAAGTGATCCTCCTGCCTCAGCCTCCTGAGTAGCTGGGATTACAGGCATGCGCCACCATGCCCGGCTAATTTTTTTTCTGTATATATTTTTAGTTTCCATATAATTTCTTTCTATTTTTAGTAGAGATGGGGTCTCACTCTTGCTCAGGCTGGTCTCGAACTCCTGAGCTCAATGGATCTGCCCGCCTCGGCCTCTTTGAGTGCTAGGATTATAGGCGTGAGCCACTGCGCCCGGCCCTTTTTCTTTCTTTCTTTTTTTTTTTTTTTTTTTGAGACAGAGTCTTGCTGTGTTGCCCCGGCTGGAGTTCAGTGGCCTCATCATAGCTCACTGCCACCTCAACCTCCTGATCTCAAGCGATCCTCCTGCCTCAGCCTCCCAAGTAGCTGGGACTACAGCTGTGCACCACCACGCCTGGCTAATTCCCACAGCCTTTTTAATCATCTGCAATCTTGACAGGAAAAAGAAAGGGAAGAAGGGCATTTCAAGCAGGTGGCACAGCACGAGCAGAGGGGAGGAGGGCCAGTGTTCTGGGAATGGCAGGTAGTCCTGCACAGTCAGGAACATGGGTGCAGGAGCAGGGTGCAGTGGGAAGCGCAGAAGTCTGAGGCAGGAGGATCCCTTGAGCCCAGGAATTCGAATCCAGCCTGGGCAGTGTGGTGAGACCCTCTCCTTAAAAAGCAAAGAAAAAAGAAACAGGTTGCAAGAATAGCATGGCCCCAGTTAAATCCCTTGACCCGGATGAAGAAATAGGTACTAAGAAAGGAATATTGTTGCTCTCTGGGGGAGAAGATTGGCCCGTTGATGATAAGTGTGATAAAGTATGCATCCAGAGTATATTTCGCAGCCTTTAAGCTGTAATCATCCTAGCTGATTTAGAAACTATATAGTATAGAGTGATATATTATAGATATATGTTTAGTCTTTGTTCTTGGGTTCCTATATGGAGCTCCTAAAACCCTTAGAATTTCCTAAGTGATAGGAGAATCTTTTCTTATTCATCCCTTTCTAACACACCTGAGTTTATGCTAATGAGATGAATCAGGGTGAGACCCCTTGATAGCTTCAGGATGAGGCCTGGTTATCAGAAAGACCAAAGGCATGATTAGAGGGTGGGAACTTTCAGTTCTACATCCTGACTTTGGTGGAGGGGAGAGGGGCTAAAGAGTGAGTTATGAAAACTCTTGACCAGTGAGATTCAGAGAGCTTCTGGGTTGCTGAGCACATACCTTGCCCTATGCGTCTCCTCCATTTGTCTGTTCCTGACTTGTATCCTTTATGATAAAGCGGTGATCATAAGTAGAGCACTTCCTGAGTTCTGTTCTAGCAAATTATCAAACCTGGGAGGGGGTTGTGGGAACCGACAAATTTGTGGTCAGCCAGACAGAAGTGTGGGTCACTTGGAGACCCCACTTTTGGCTGGTGTCTGAAGTGGAGCACTCTTGTGGGACTGAGCCCTTTAACCTGTGAGATCTGACACTAACTCCAGGAAGATAGTGTCAGAATTGAAGTTTATTGTGGGACACCCAGTTTGTGTTGGAGAATTGGTGTGGAAAAACTGACAAATATTTAGTGTCAGAAAAAAATCACACATTTGGTGTCAGAAAAAAACATGCACAAAGAAGTGGTAATTCACAAGGAAACATCACCAATTTGGTTTAAGGGAGGCAATTCACAAAGCAGCTCATGCACTTTACAGTTTGTTTATGGTTAATGTAAAGTCTTTTTGGCTTTGGAGCCAAACCTGTAAGAAACGATCCAAAAAACAGGCTTCCCAGGAAAAACTAAATCTTTTGTTCATTTTCATGGCAAGCTGGGACACAAGTTCTCCCAGCTCCCTGTCCTCTCTGTGGCCGGGCTGGTATAAGGTTTTCTGGGGCCCAGCCTGATTCTTCCACTGATGCCGTCGGTGCCTTTGGGCAAGTTGCTCCCCTCTTGGGCTTAAGTTTTCTCATCTGTAAAATGAGAGGTACCAGACTTGATGATTGCTAAGGTCCACCAGCCCTTCAAGCAGAATTCCATGGCTCTAAACTCAGGGAGGGTGCTAGAGGACACAGTAGAATAGCCACGTAAGGTTCATCGCATTGAATAACAGTGGGTGTTGAGTAAAGGAATTCTTCAGGGACGCCAATGGCCTCCAAAGGACTCCTGCCCTGCCCCCGAGCCAGATGCACTCCATGAAACCAGCATCAGAGAAACGCAGAGGGAGGGGCACTGGCCTCCAGGTCAGCGGAGGCTGTGCTCGGGGTGTCCTGCCAAGCACCCACTACGGTCCTGGCTTCTCCCCTGAGTGTTCTTTCCCAGGAGGATCAGCGTGGTCACCACCTCCCACATCTTCAGGGCCTGCTCATCTGATGAACCATGAAAACATTGAGGCTCATTCAATATGCACATGAAAAAAAATTGCGCATGACACAGAGCAGGGAGGGAGTTCTGCTGTGCTGGGTGATAGGATCAGGATTCAAAATGTGCCACGGACTTGAAAGGTAAGCAGGCTGAGGCTAACAGGATTATGTTAACATGGAAAAATGAGGAGGGAGGTCAGATGGGGAGAAAGGGGGACAGTTCCAAAAAGGTCAGCTAGACCAGGGTTTGTAAATTACAGCCTGTGTGCTAGATTTTGAATGTTGCCTTCCTTTTTTTTTTTTTTTTGGAGACAGAGTCTCACTTTGTCAACCTGGTTAGAGTATAATGGCATCATCATAGCTCACTGCAGCCTCAAACTCCTGGGCTCAAGCAATCCTCCTGCCTCAGCCTCCCGAGTAGCTGGGACTACAGGCTCATGCCACCGTGCCTGGCTAATAGCTGCTGAGTTTTAGATCTTATCATTTTAGTCAGCAGAGAAGCACTCAAATTCAAACACTCCAAGAAATGAATTGATCAGACTGGCTTAAATTTAGTGCCAACCTCTTAGGTGATCAAATGGCCTTGGGAGCAGAGTCAGAGATGAACATGGCAACCCCCACAAGGACTGCATGGATGAAGTTTGGGGGGGAGGTGCAGTTTCCAGCAGGAAGCCTAGAGAGTCGGAGGGGTGGTGCCAGGGGAGGGGTGGCAAAGGGAGATAGTGGACAACAGCGCTGAGCACCAGCACTGGCTTGTTGTGCTCTGAGCACAGTGTTTTAAAAGAGATCCTCGGTCTGGATTCCTGACAAATCCATTAGAGCACAGTGGGAACCGTGGAGCGGTGAGGAAGGAGCCTTAAAGAACCTTGATCTGAGAGGTAGAATTGAAAGAAGTGGGGATATTTAATCTAGAAAATAGAAGATCTGGCAAGGGCACAGTGATTCTCTTCAAGGCTGTGAGAGATTGTCCCATGAGAGGAACACTGTGACACTCCAAAGGGTCAAACTAGGCCCAGAAGGTGGTCATGATTACAGCCCAACTTCAGGAAGAACTTCTAACCATTTCACCAACCAGGAAGGGCTCAAACTCTCTTAGGAGGAGGGGATGAGCTGGCATCCTGAGGGCAAACCCGCCAACTCTGCTAGGACTGCTGGAGAGATTCCTGCCTTCCTGGATGGCTTGTTCTACCTGCACATCCCCCTCCAATACTAAGAGTCTAAGCATCACCTTAAATGGTTACCCAGTCTGCCCAAGAGGATTCAGGAGGAACTAACTGCAGCCCAGGCTGAGTAAAGTCTACCGTGAGGGAGGATAGGACCTGCACTGGGTGTGATCCACATTGCCCAAAAGGCAGCCTCTGCCCTCTTTATTTTTTTTATTTTTATTTATTTTTTATTTTTTTTAAGTTTTGATGATATCAAGTTTTTGTTGCTTGTGCTTTTGGTATCTTACTTTATTTTATTTTTTTATTTATTTTTATTTATTTATTTATTTTTTTTTTGAGACAGAGTCTCGCTTTGTTGCCCGGGCTAGAGTGAGTGCCGTGGCGTCAGCCTAGCTCACAGCAACCTCAAACTCCTGGGCTTAAGCGATCCTACTGCCTCAGCCTCCCGAGTAGCTGGGACTACAGGCATGCGCCACCATGCCCGGCTAATTTTTTCTATATATATTTTAGTTGGCCAGATAATTTCTTTCTATTTTTTTAGTAGAGACGGGGGTCTCACTCTTGCTCAGGCTGGTCTCGAACTCCTGACCTTGAGAGATCCACCCGCCTCGGCCTCCCAGAGTGCTAGGATTACAGGCGTGAGCCACCGCGCCCGGCCCTATTTTTATTTTTTGAGATAGAGTCTCACTCTGTCATCTGAGCTAGAGTGCCACGGTGTCAGCCTAGCTCATAGCAACCTCAAACCCCTGGACTCAAGCAATCCTCCTGCCTCAGCCTCCCCAGTAGCTGGGACTAATAGGCACGCACCACCACGCCTGGCTAATTTTTCCATTTTTTGTAAGATGGGCTCTCGCTCTTGCTCAGGCCGGTCTGGAACTACTGACCTCCAGCGATCCTCCCACCTCAGCCTCCCAGAGTGCTAGGATTATAGGTATGAGCCACCTCGCCGGCCAGCCTCCACCCTCTTTAGAAGAGGGTTGTTGTGGGCACTCAGGAGACCCTGGGAAAGATGCTCTTTCAGGGTACTCCTCTTGCTGATTCTTGAACCGAAGGCCAGGAGGTGGGGCATGGGGATATGGGGTGGGAGGGTGACGAGGAGAGAGTCTACCAACTGCTATCCCTAGCACCCTGTAAGCTGATGGGCAGAGACACTCTCAGAAACAACTTAGAGGCTAAGATAGTGCTACATGGTGTAGCATCAAAGTCTTCTCCTCTCATTTTACAGTTCAGGCCCAAGCAACCATGTGCTTAAGTTACTGGCAGGGCCACGATCAGAATTCTGCTCTCTAGGGCAGTGTGGGGGAGTAGTTAGGAGCACAGACCAGAAACAGGCCACCTAGGTTTGAATCTTGACTCTTCTACATACTAGCTGTGTGACCTCCAGCAAGTTACTTTACCTCTCTGTACTCCTGTTTCTTGATTATAAGATGTGACTAGAGATAGCACCTACCTCCGAGGGCTGTGTTAAGGATTGGATTGGTTATTATTTCCAAGGTCCAGAGATGGTGAGGAATTTGCCCAAGATCACATAGACAGGAAGAGGCAGATCCAGAATTTGAACCCAAATTTGCCTGATCCTGAAACCTGAGCTTCTCCTTCATCCCCACTCCTCCCAGCCATGCAGGCCCCCACAGCCCACAAATAGAAATCTCTTGTGTTGTCAGCTCAGGGAGGGTTTCCTTGCTCAAGCCCGTGTGTGCTAGAAGCTTGAGAAGCTTCTGTTCTCACACATGGGGAAACTAAGGCACAGTACGGTCACAGTGATGTCACCTCACCCCACCCCTACCCACCGGAAGTGGTACTGAGTGGCTGAATCCTGCGCCAGATGTTTTTTGAGTCAAGTTCTTTTGGTGAAAGTAACCAGTGTGCGCAAAAGCTGCTCTAGTTACCCTCTGGGGGATCAGCTTGGCTCCAGGGCTCTGTGTCAGGGAGGCTGGGGTGGCCAAATTGCCCCTTTCCCTGGTTTCAGGTATATCCTGAACCTGTCAGCCACGTGCAAAGGAAGTCCCTGAGGAGAGCAGGGGTGCAGCAGATGCAGGAAACGCATCCTGCCATCCCAGCTGGGCCGGGACACAGAGGGTCTCTGTGGGGCTCCTCGTCCCACCTGCCCACCCGGTATGCCTCACATCAGCCTGCTCAGGTACCTGGGTTTCTGACTCGCTGAATCCCTGAACAACCTTCCCTTAGGTTGGCTGTCACCTTCCTGCCATCGGGGATGTATAAATAGATTTTAGCTGCACCTATTTTTGCCCCCAAAAGTTGCTGATGGGCTGGACTGTTCCTTATCCCGTGCCAGGTCAGGGTGGTGTCCCTGTCTCTGTCTCGGTGGGTTAGAGGTTCAGAGCTGGAATGGGCAGCTGGGGGCGGGTGGAGAGGGGGTGGCTGAGTCAGAAATGTGCATGGAGGGCAACCATCTGCTGGGCCTTGGCCGAGGTTCCTGAACTGCGCAGGGAGTGACAGAAGAGGCAACCTGGGCTTAGAGCTCAGCCGTGAGCATCGGGAAGACACAGGACGCAGTGAGGGTGGCTGCAGTGGTAGATCCTGACTCTGCTGTTTATCAGCTGGCTGGGCTTTGGAAATCTCTTTGAGCCTCAGCTTTCTCATCTGCAAAATGGGGGAGGATCACACCTGCCTCTCAGGAAAGCCTTAAAAAAAGATATCAAGCCCTTAGTTAGCACCAGGAGGAGAGCAAGGGCTGGCTTGAGGGCAGCATGGGGTAGGGTAAGAGCCTGGCTTCCAGAGCCAAGCTGCTTGGGTTCAAAGCCTGGCTCTGTTGCTTACGGGCTACGCACCCTGGGGGGCAGGGGAGGGGTGTGCTTAACTTCTCTGATCCTCAGTTTCCTCACCTTGAAAATAGACATAGTAATAGTTAAATGCTTTGTGCAATTGTTATGAGCATTTCAATGGCTTAATGCTTGCAAAGCAGTTAGAACAATGCTTGGCACATAATTCACAAGCGTGTGCTAAATACACGGCTGACATTCTTCTTCGTCCTTACAAGCCCATGCAGTTTTACTTGCTGAAATGCCATTCTAGCATCTGGGAAACAAATTCTCCTTGAAACTGTCATTCCCTCTTCCTTCTAAAGATGGCACCTTAAATCCGTTTCTCCTTCGTGTGGCACTGATGGCGTGGCATCCCCTGCCCTTTTCCCCAGCTTTCTGGAGCCTTCTGCAAATGTCAGCTGGGGCTTCCTGAGTATGTGGAACTCAAACACATACGTAGAGTCCAATGTACTCTATGATCTGTGGGTACTCATTCATTCACTCATCAAACATTAATGGGCACCTATCAGGTCCCTCCACTGGGCACTGGCAGCATATGATGAAAAGGCAAGGTCTCTGCCTTCAAGGAGCTCACAGATTGAGACATGGAAACCGAAAAGTAAGAAAACATGTCATTAAAGTGGACTTTTTTTTTGAGACAGGGTCTCGCAGTTGCCTGGGCTAGAGTGCAGTGGTGTCATCACAGCTCACTGCAGCCTCAAACTCCTGGGCTCAAGCAATCCTCTGCCTCAGCCTCCTCAGCAGCTGATTTTTGTAGAGATGGGATCTCACTATATTGCTTGGGCTGATCTTGAACTCCTGGGCTCAAGTGATCCTCCCACCTTGGCCTCCCAAAGTTTAGACCAGCCACTGCTCCTGGTCTAAAGTGGACTTTAATAAACTTGTATGATAAGGGGAAACCCTGGGCCCTAACCCAGGCCAGGGGTTGGGAACAGTCTTCTGGAGGAGGTGACATCTCCTGAGAGACACCCCGCCCTGGTCCCCGTGAGCACATTGGGACATTCCTGGCCCGTCTCGGGCTGCTCTGGCTGTGGCTCCCCTGCCCAGTCTCATCCTGCACACCCTCATCCTCACCCTCCTCACACCCCACTGCCCCTCGCGTTCTCATCCCACACGCTCCCTCCCATGACCGGGCCTTTTCTGGGCCATCCCCTCGGTCTGCAGGGTTCTTCCTTCCCCACTTTGGCTTTCAGTTAACGACTCTCTTCTTTTAGACCTCGGTCTAGAAGGTGGAATCCCCCATTACAGATGCTCCTACAACTATGAACCCCTATTTTGTGGTTCTGACATACTCATCAAGTGATTATCTAATTCTCATCTCTCCTACAGAATAAAAACAGGGCTGAAGGAATAATTGAATTAATTAATAATAAATGAGTAAGTAGGACCATGTGTCTGTTAATCCTGAGAGACTATGGAAATTTCTGCTTCATTTATAATCACTTATTTATAATAATTATTGATGATAACTATCATTTATCATAATAATGACATTGCAAAAGGGTTCATTTGTTTGTTCATTCATTCAACAAATATTAATTAAGCTCCTGCTTTGGGTCAGGTGCAGTTCCCAGTGCTGAGATGAAAAAACAGTGAAAATTAGACGTGCTCCCTGACCCCTGGCGCTTATATTCAGGTGGAGAAGACAGAAAATAAAGAGATAAATGAAGGCATAAGGAAAAAAATCACAGACTTTGGAAAGCAACTGGTTGTCACAGCCCCCCGGCTGCAGGAGGGACCTTCAGAGCTTGTCCTGCTCTCTGGGAGCTCACAGTGAGAAAGATGACAGTGGCCCACGAAAAACAGGAAATCTCTTTGGAAAAGTCCAGCCAGTGAGCCAGGCCCTAGCCCCTGTGAAGGGACCTCCCTAGTGTAGGCTGAGTCTCTTGTTGGTACCAAATGCCCAGGAGCAGCAGGCTGGCTGGGCTGAGAGATGGCAGAACACCTGAGGCCTGGCTGGCGGTGGATGAGGGCACGGCTGCTCTCTGACGCCAGGTGTCCTTCTCGGCTGGTCAGAGTGCTGCTGTCGGCCGCTGATCCCTGTGGCCTGACGTTCCCCTGCCTCAGCAGCCAGGAGCGGGAAATGGAGGAGGAGCTGGCCAACTGTTGTGGCAGCGAGTCCTGCAGCCCTTGAAACCTGAGGAGATGGCTGAGGACAGCCCTCGCCTCTGCTCCTCTGTCCCAGGGTGAAGCTCAGGCTTCAGATCTTTGCTGCGCTGAATGAGGGGCCCTTTATAGTGGATCCAAGGCGGGAGGATGGATTTCTGGGTTGAAAGCAGAATGAGGGGTGAACCCCCGCTCCCCACCCCCCGCCACCGCCGTGTGGTGCACTGTCCCTCATAGTAACACCTGCCAACTCCCTGATTCTATCAGCAAATGTTTATTGAGCTCCTCCTATGCGCAGACACACAGCAGGCTGGGTGCAGGATATGGCAGTGAAGGAGAGACGGTTCCCAGCATCCACCAGGTCATTTGGGCAACATTTTGTTTTTTCTAAAGCACTTGTCTAGCTCTCAGTTGATACTAGTCACAATCCTGCGAATCCCAGGAGAGCATTCCCTGTAGTTCCCATTTGATGGATGGACAAGTGGAAACAAAGCAGTTAAATAATTTACTTAAGGGGAAGCGAGATAGAACCAGCTACCCAGGTTTGTTTTAGTCCTTTCACTGACCCCTGGCCCTCGCCCCCCCCCCCTCCCGCCCCTAGGGGAGTCGGGAAACTGATATTTTATACAGTATTGGCTTTTAATGGTTCACCGTAACCACTAGAGTCTGATAGAAACTTGAAGAATTAGGGAAGTCTTCGTGGAACCCCTTAGCTTGCTTTCCCTAGTCATTATTTCATTTTTTAGTACTTCTTGTTGAACAGAACCGATGCCCTTCACAGGCCAGGGATAGATTAGAGACCTATTTAAAGTTCTTGCTTTCACCAGGCACGTCACGCCCTGATGCCCATCTTGAAAAGCCCTGCTTAGACGGCCTTACTGGCTGCACACAGACGCAGCTTGATTGAAAGTTGAAAGGCCTCCCTGGTTACACATAAGCTCCCTGAGGGTCAGAGACACAGCTTATGCTTCTGTGTCTCCAAGCACCAAAGAGCACGCTGTTCCCCACGTAGGCGCTCAATAAACCCTAATTGATTAGCTGATTGGGAACAACAATTATGTAGTTGAAGTGCCTGGAAAGACAATTTCCCAAAGGCTGCCAGCCAGCTGGGGGCTCAAGGGACAGGTGATTTCAAGTCAATGTGCTTGCTCATCCCCAGGCAAGTTTAAAGTGAATGACTGAAGCATTATGCTAGAACAGTGCACAACTGCAAACGTGCAAATACCCAGCAAAAGGGGGAGAGCTAAGCTAACTGGATTATATTAAGATTCTGGAAGACTCTATAGTTATTTTAAAAAGCAAATACGTTGTCTATTTTAACACAGAGAAATGTGTATCAGTTACACATGGGAAAAGTAGAATCTGAAAAGAATATAGAAATATACATACATACACCTAGACAAGAAGAAAAGTTGACTGTGTGGTAGCTCTTTTTTTTTTTTTTTTTTTTTGTAAAGTTCATTCAGCAAAGGAAATTGTAACAGGGTTGTGACTGTCACACTCTTGTGTCATGGGAGGAGTCCCTGGGCCAGATCCTTGTGCTGCAAATTATGGACCTTGTGACCTTGAACAACCCACTCTCCTGATCCTGTTTGTTGTCTCTGAAGTGGGAATTATAACACCTGTCCTGCCTTTCCCACCAGGTAAGGATGTAAAGCAATTAAGTATTTATCCCACGGAGTATAACATTCATAGGTTTTGTTGTAGAAATAATGTGTTTGATCATGGGGTGCTGACCCACACCTGGCTCAGGAATTACAAAATATATAACACATAAATGTTGTTCTTTCTAGAATCCAAAAAGTCTTGCAAAATCCCATAGGTTGTGAGTAAAGGAGCAAGGTCCTATACAAAGCATATTAGACATACTATTTTATTTATTTAACTTAACCTTCACAATAATCCTATAGAGTAGGTTTTATAATCCCCATTTCATAGATGAGAAAAAGTGTGTGTATAGAGGTTAAGTAATTTGCCTTCCTATTAATAATAAATGGTCTGGGCCAGATTAGGACCATTCCAAAGCCCATGATTTTGGCCATTATGACCGCACAAACAAAAATCCAGAAATGCTTGCTGGAGTGGCATCTGCTTGCATTTTACTTGTGAGACTAATGAAGGAGAATGTTTCTCCTACTATCTTACATCGATTGATTGCATGCTAAGCACTCGACAATCACTGTCTCGTTTAACCTCTAGCACTCTGGGAGCTCTGGACTATTATTAGCCCCATTTTCAGATGAGGAAACTGAGGCTTAGATAGGCTACATAGCATCAAGTGAGTCAAGGACCTGGTATTGCAACTCCAAAGCCCAAGTTGTTGACTCTTTTGTTGGGCAATCAGGAAGTGCCCAGGAGTATGTGGAGTGTAAGAGGCCACATTCCAGAAAGGCTGAGAAAGGAGCTAGTTGCAAACAGAGTTATGAACGTGGAACAATCTGGCTTCTTCCATTTTCTGGTCCTTCCTTTTCCCTTCCTTTTTGCTTACCCTCATCTTCCCTCCTTCTGGACAACAAAGTCAGCTGTCATCTCACAGAGATGAAATGTAAGCCAGGATTGAGTGTCCTGCCTTCAGCAGAGTCATAAGAAGGGAAAAAAACAAGGGATACACAATGTCAATCATTATTTCTTAGGATTTTCTGATTACATACAAAGGCAGAAACAATGAGATATTCCTGCAAAAGATGCCATCTGGTCCTGCTGGTCAGCAGGTCTGAGACCCTGGGGGAACATAAGGGGTGAAAGTCAGCAAAACAACACCTAATGTCATTTTGTTTTCATTTCTAAAGGGATCCAAGGAAGAGGCTTGCCCTTTGGTGTTGAAGAGGTCCAGGCAAGGTTCTGCCTCCTGCCTTGACCCTTGGTTTTGTTTGGCAGGTCAGATTGTCCCAGTGGGTAAGCCAGGCAGGTGCTGGGCACTAGCTGTCCTTGACTGTCTGTCTCTAAGGAACTCCTGGGGACCCTATGGCAGAAAAGGACAGTAGCTAAATCTGATTAATCCCAAGTGGATCTGGTCAGCATCCTGGAGTATATATAAAATTAGAAAGGTCATGATATGCACTTCTGGGTGCTTTGTAGTTTATAAAAAGAAGGGCTTAGTTTGGGGCACCCCCACATTGGAGCTTCCTCCAGCTATCAACAGAGCCAAGCTAAGACTCAGGAATAGGTGAAGGAGGGGCTGAGCATAGACTGTAACAGGTGAGGTCTCCTGGAGGTGGGGTGGAGATTAGATGGGAGATATTAGCTCAAAGCATGAGCAGCTGTTCTTGAAGATTAGGCAGAGGGAGCGTGAGGGCTAAAGATATGATCACAGGTGATGGTCAGATGTTTAAAAAGAAGTCAGGTGGGGTAGTGTGCGCAGCTACTCAGGAGGCTAAGGCAGGTGAATTGCTTAAGCCCAGGAATTGGGGGCTGCAGTGAGCTATGAAGACACTACTGTTTTCCAGCCTGAGTGACAGAGAAAAATAATTTTTTTAAGTCAGGTGTATAGCAGGAATCCAGATTGCCACATAGTGAGGGTTGTCCCTGTTGTATAGAGATTGGGGAGACGTGTTGGTTACAAACAACAAAACCAACTAACAAACAAAAATGGCCAGGCACAGTGGCTCACACCTA
The DNA here is from genome assembly GCF_041146395.1 of Eulemur rufifrons. Taxonomy (NCBI): domain Eukaryota; kingdom Metazoa; phylum Chordata; class Mammalia; order Primates; family Lemuridae; genus Eulemur; species Eulemur rufifrons. The sequence continues at coordinate 95,254,965 of NC_090984.1, forward strand.
TAGTTCCAGCTACTCAGGAAGCTGAGGCGGGAAGACTGCTTGAGCCCAAGAGTTGGAGGCTGCAATGAGCTACAATCTCGCCACTGCATTCTAGTCTGGGCGACAGAGCAAGATCCTGTTTCAAAAAAAAAAAAAAAAAAAAAAAGGTTTATTGGAAAGCTGCGGCGGGGGGGGGGCACCTCATGGAGTCAAAGGATAGGCTGAAGAACAAGCTCAGAAAACAACAGAATCCCAAACACTTCCAAGCATCTAGGTAGCAAGAATTATCGGACAATCTGTTTAGGTTTTGTGTTGACATTCAAATTAAAGAAAGAGGCTGATTGTTCTGGTTTGGGTCAGGAATCTATCCTTGGCCGGGGGGAAAGGAGGACCGACCAATACCATGTCTAATGGGAGAGGGGTAATTCTGCAAAGCAAGAACTAAATTGTATTGCAAATAGTAAGAATGTTTTAAGCTTCCACTAGCTAGGGTGCTAATTTGTCCTGGTTTGCCGGTTTAGACACTGAAAATTCCACGTCCTGGGAAACCCCATACTCTAACTAAGAAGCTTCAACCTCAGGACCCCTCACCATTTGGTGGAGCTTTATAAGTCAGAGAATTTCCTTAAGAGTTTCTTAAAGCACCCACTGTGTACTGACATTGTTCCGCGCTGTACTCAGCTAGGCACCTCGCAGGGCACGGTAATGTCTGCGTTTCTGGTCAGTGAGAATTCAGCCCACCTCTGGAAGCACAGCAATGGACCTTCAGGTCGACACTGTCTCTTCCCTGTGGGTGAGTCAGGGTCCTCTGTCAGAGCTGCTCCTTGGAAGACTGGTCGGCATGGTAACGCTGTGGGCTTCCCTCAATGTCTTCGAGCCCCGTGGGCCACCAGCCTCCCAGGACCTAGCCTGGTCCCTGACTCACTGCAGGAGCAGGTCAGTTCTTAGGCTCATCTGAGTTTTCAGAAGGCACCTGGCAGAAGGTTCTTACTTTGCTATGAGGGGAAAGGTTTCATCTGGAAAAAGGTTTCAAACCTCTGAGACCTATATCAGGGGCCTAGGCTTCATCCCAAGACAAGGAAATAGGATCAAAGAGAAAAGCCCCCCTCCCTGAACTTCCATTCCCAGACATTTTAATTTAACTTTGCAAATAGCACTCACTTGGGCTGGACTCTTAAAGGTATCCTGGATCTCATCAAGTGCAAAGGGCACTGGACACATCACAAATCCTGCCCCCCCTGACAGTCTCTGCTTATAATGAAACAAAAGAGTGATTTGCAGAGAAATATAAATCCAGGGTTGCAGACTGTGTGCCAACAGACCTTCTCTGTAAAATATGGAAGTAACAGTGGCCACCTCAAAAGGGGGAAGATGAGAGAATGCAGGGAGAGCACTCAGCCCCGTGCCTGGCTGAAGCTGCAGTACTAGTGGTCGTGTGCTAGCTGTGGAAGGAACCCCAGCTGCTGTTTCAATTTTTAAGGCCTGGCTCTAACCTGCCATACAATGAATCAGCTGCTCCCTTTTCCTGTACCTGTTTCTCTCCTTGGTTGCACCAGGGGACGGTGTGGACAGTGCACCCTTCTGAGATAGGTACCCCGGGAAGACAAGGCAAGGCTATGGCCATATGTCGCCGTATTTAAGCATTAGACTACTGCAAAGGCTGGGCAGATTTCAGAAGACGTGGCCAAAGTCTGACTCATTTCTCTCAATGCAGTGTCACCAGAAGGCCCCTTTGGATTGGGTGAGAAAGGGGCAGAGGAGGTGAGGAAGGAAAACATCAGGAAAGCAGGGCACCTATTGAGTAGGGCGTAGCGGGACCCGCCGGTTAAGAAGGGTCTTGGGTCCCCTCAGTCTTCCTGCTCAGGGCCCTGCCTCTTGCCTCTTCTCCGAAGCTCCAGAAAGTGACCCTGTTTCTGCTTGCCTCTCTCTTTCTGTAACATCCTGCTCTAAGGGAACTGCCTTGGAAATTTGTTTATATTAACATGTAAATGACTGTTGGGGCTTTATGCTAGCTCATTTTCATAAAGGGAGAAGCTTTCAGTCAAAGAAACAAATACCTCTGAGTAAGTGAGGGAGGCAGAAGGCCCTCCCAGTGATTAAGAAAGCACACTGCCCACTCCAGCCAGAAAACCAGCGGGTGCTCCGTAGCCTGGTTGTGGCAGGAGGCCCTGGCATTTGGGTTTAGCTGAACTGAGCAACGTTTGAACCCTCCATGCTCCTCCTGAAGTAGGAAAGTGGGCAGGGATGTGGTGGGGGAAGGGGGGATGCCAGGGAAGCACTAAGTAGGGATTTCCCCCTCCAAGTGCGCTCCTCAGGGAAAGCAGGGCTGCGGAGAGCAGGGCAGAGCTCTGTGTCTTCAAAGCTTGACTTTTGACGTAATGCAAAGCAAGGGGTTCTGACCTTCTAGCTCTTTTGGGTACCCTCAGCCCCACCTCTGCCAGACTCTCCTGCCCCGTGAGACATCCCAGGTCATGGCTGGTGTGTTTGAGAGGAGCGTGTCTCATGGACAGGTGCAGCCAATTTCGATACTCTCTGGGACTCCCCATCTGCCTCAAGGGCTAGGACAAAACTAGGCCTGGGATCACATTTTGCTACCCGAGTATTAGGGGTTAGAGGGTGGATTCAGGTTACCAGAGTGGGTCAGAAAAAAGGACTGGCAGGGAGTGCCACCTGCCCTCCTCTCAGGGCAGCCTTGCCCAGCAGCCCTCTTGGTTCAGGAAGTTCCTGGCCCAGCAGCCCCTGGAAATGGGGCTCCAAAAGAGAAGAAGCAGGCTGGGCATGGTAGCTCACGCCTGTAATCCCAGCACTCTGGAAGGCCAAGGCAGGAGGATTTGCTTGAGGCCAGGAGTTCAAGACCAGCCTAGGCAATAGTGAGACCGCATCTCTACAAAAAATAGAAAAATTAGCCAGTTGTGGTGACGTTTGCCTATAGTCCCAGCTCCTCGGGAGGCTGAGGAAGGAGGATCGCTTGAGCTCAGGAGGTTGAGGTTGTTGTGAGCTAGGCTGATGCCACAGCACTCTAGCCCGGGCAACAGAGACCGGTTTGAAAGAAAAGAAGGTACACAAAATAGAAGAAACAGAGCCAGTCCTGGGACACAAACACCAGTATATTTTTATGTGCACGAATGTGATGAAGGAAGAGACAGAGAGACCGACGAAGACACAGAGCAGGCAATGGGCGCACAAACTGACCACGTGTCCTTCCCAGGAGCTGCCCAGTCGGGAGACAGTCCCACCTCTACTTCAAAGGCCCTTTTGCAGAGTCAGGGCCTGCAGCTCCTCCAGGTCTAGGGTGGCCTCAGGGTAGAAGGCACTCTCGCTGCCATAGCTTGTCTAGGGCTGGGCCTCTCACCTGTCTTCATTGCCCAGTGATGGTGTTTGCATAGCCCAGAGCTTCACAAATGCAGGTTCTCATGAACTGACCCACTCAGCAGCTGCCCCCCTCCCCAGGAGACCCATTCAGAGTGAGAACCAGGACTAAAGGGCTTCATGGGCACACCCTAGGTATTATTGCTATGAATAAGCATAGGCCATTGTGACTCACTGGCATCAGAGGGGACAGGGCACAGGGGATGGGATGCCTAGCAGACATTGGAAGTGGTTCAACCATGCAGGGCAGCACTTTGCAACCTGTAATGCAGAGATGCTGTCATGTCCAGCAGAGAGAGGCCCAGGATACCAGGCTCATGGACAGCCAGCAGACCCTCTCCACCAGCACCCCTACTGCTTAGCAGGGCTGGGATTACTCCAAACTTTTGAGTCCCTGGGCACTAAGGGACTGGGGCCCTGAAGATACCCAAAAAAGCAAAAGTTGAAGTCTGAGATACCCCTGCTGAGATCTGAACCTGCAGATCCTGTGGTCAGGCCACAGGCTGTTGCCACCTGTTATTGGGGGCTCAGTGCCCTGTGAGGGGCAATGGGGCACTAGATGTAGCAGAAACGATGCTGCATGTTGCCAGGCGCACAGGCCCATCCCCGGACCTCGTGCACTTGGGAGCTTACAGGGCCCAGAGAGAAAATGGTACCAGGGAATGCCCGCAAGGCAATGTCTGGAGCGGCAAAATCCGGCGGGCCACCAGAGGGGGCTTGCTCTGGCTGAGAATTATGGAGGCCTTATGCTGGGAGACATCAAGCTGGCCACTGGATTCAGTTGTGGAAGGGCTGTGTGAAGGTGGACAGTGTGGCCTTGGGGTCCAGAACACCTAGACAATATGAAACTGGGGGAAGGGACCAAGGAGACAATGGCCCAGAGGGAATAGGGAAGACAGACAATATTCTCCCTCTGGAATCCTCTCCACCCGTAGATGGGGAGCAAACCACCCCCACTGGGAGCCTGATTGCCTGTAGCCCCCCAACACCTGGGAACTGGGGCCACAACGAAACCCAAGGCAGGGCTGGTCCCTGAAGAATGTAGTTTACCCATGGATTTGAGGGGCCTGCCCAGGGAAAAGGGGGGAAATGCCCTCCATTCTCCCCTGGACAGGGCCAACTGCAGAAAAATCCTGCCAAAGGCAGAGTCTCCAAGCCTTTCTCCTAACCTAGGATGCCACTGCTGCCCACCCCGCCCCGGCCTGTGCCCTGTGCCCTGCGTGGTGCTGTCTGCATGGCCTTGGTGGAACAGCCAGCAAGGAAAAGATTCTCTCCACAGGTGGTATTGTCACTTTTTAATGACTTATAAAAAGGGAAAAGCTAATTTCTATCGAAGAATCCTAGTGTGGTCAAGAAGAGACCATGTACCATGGGATGGGCCACTTTCTGATGGATGCCTCCCCTCGGAGAGTTGGGGGCAGAGCCAGAAGTGGGCTAGAGTGAGGATTCGCCTGTCCACTGCCAGCAACGGACCTGTCATGGGGGCAAGAAGGGCAACCAAGATGACAAAGCCCATGAGTGTGGCAGGGTTAATACTGCTTATGGAGCAAGCTTAAAGGGCCAGCCTCGCTGGGAGGAGTCGGGAAGAGGGCAGCCCTGAGAAGGTTCTGCTACAGGGCTGGGGCTATGGCAGAACCAGAACTGACCCCTTCCCACAAAGGATGCTCCAAGAGCCTTCCAAGGCTGCAGGGTCCTCTTTCTTCCTCACTCGCTCTCCATGGATCTCAACACCATATGCCGGCTCCTCCATCCCCTGGAAACTAGACTGCTCAATCAGCTTGAAAATAAACCAGTCAGGGCATAGGTGGCCTAGAATTCTGTCCTCCTCCACTTAGCTGACTTGCCTCTAGGCCCCCCACTGTGGATCCACAGGGTCCCTCTCAGCTTGACGGGAGGGTCTCATTCATTTTCAGCAGGGCCACTGTGGGGAGGGGACACTACTGCAGCCCCCAGACCAGAGGAGGTGGGGAGGCATACCGCAGGAACTCCCCCGGCATCAGGCCAGCAGGAGCGGTGGAGGAAAGGCTGCGGGACAGTAGGGCCTGCCTGGCAGCTGCGGTGTCGGCCAGGGACTCAGGGATGGGGTGGGGGTGGTGGCCACCATGGACAAAGGGCCGCTAGTGGTAAAGGCCTTGAAAACAAGAGAAAAGGGGAAACGCCACCGAACACACGGGGATTGAAACCTCCCAAAGCCCCAGGTTGGTGGGAATCCAGCACCACAGGGGCCCCCAGAAGGCCAAGGGAGCAGCGTGGGGAGGAGCCACGGGACGGTCTCCCAGCCCTTGCAGACCAGCCCTGCTGCCAAGCAGCCTCCCTGCTGCCCAGTCTCGCTCAGGCTGCAGCTCAGCAGGCCCCGGGGAGGTATTGGTTGCAAGCAAGCACCTGAATATTGCCTAATGGAACCAGCCAAAGCCCAACTAAATCCCAGTGAGAGGGAGGAAGGTCAGGCCTGGCCTCCCACCTGTGGCCCCATTCTCAACATCCCTTAGCCAGGACAGGGCCTGCTGCTTCCACAGTCAACCATGTAATCCGATCAGCCACAGGCCTCCTGCCGCCAGCCTCTGAGCGGGGCTGAGATCCGTGGACCCTTCCCAATGTCCTTCTGCTGCCTTGACACCCCACCCCCCAACACTTGGCCACAACCCCCAACACCAGCCCACCCTGGAGGGTGTGGGGCTGTGGGTGCCCCACGGGGCTGAGGCAGGGCCAGGGCCAGGCTTGTGCTGTACAGGAGGGGCAACCCTACCAGCTTGGTCTCTTTGTCCATGGGTTCCATGAGAGACCCCCAGGCCCCCCACCAGCCTCCCCTACTCAGTCAGTCTTGACATGGCCATTGGCCAGGGCCAGGGGGCCGCTGGGCTCCCCGGGCTCTGCGTCCTTGTCGAAACGGAGGCGGAGGGTGTTGCGGATGATGAACTGCTCCATGATGAGGGCCCCGCAGAACCAGGGCACAGCGTACTCCAGGGTGATGAGGCCCATGAAGTCAAAGTCGAACTGGGAGTAGTCCCAGGGGCAGGCGTTGAATTGGCGCAGGATGAAGCCAGTGGTGAACTCCCACAGGTAGGTCCAGAGAGTGTAGATGAGGCAGCGCAGCAGCAGCGGGCAGCGGCCCCGCAGGCGCAGGTACATGCGCTCCACAATGAGGATGGAGGTGCCGTAGATGAAGAGGGCCCACACGCTCGTGACCCCCGGGAACTTCCAGTTCAAGTTCACCACGAACTCCCAGGCCGCCGTGAACATCACCTCGCAGAAGTAGCCATGGATGGCGTACAGGTACCAGCGGGACAGCGCCGTCAGGGGCTCGGCGGAAGCCATGGTGCAGACTGGGGCTGGCTGCTGGGGACACAGAGAGACAGGTGAGGGGAGAGCCCCCACTGCTGCCCACAGCCTCTGGTGTGACCAGGCTGAAGGGGTTTCAAACCTGCCTCTACTTTCTCCGTCCCCTAGGGAGGTGTCTACTACACTCCCTATAACTTCTTTGGATTATCTGTGGTCAACTGCAGCGTTGGCTGGCTTGGGCCAGCAGTCACCCCCACGTCTAGGCTGCCAGCAGATTTCTCACCAGGCCCATCCTCCGGGGACCCCATCTCTTCCCTCATTTCCTCTCAAACAATTCCAGGTCAGTCACATTTCTGAGATCTTTCTACATAGCCTATCACATTTGTATTCATGTGTGCATGCATTTTAACCATTTTCAGTGTACCAATCCCGTGGCATTAAGTATATTCACAATATACTTGTGCAACCATCACCACCGTCCATTTCTAGAACTTTACCATCATCCCAAACTAAAACTCTGCACCCATTAAACACCAACTCCCCATTCCCCCTCCCCTTACCCACTGGCAACCACCATTCCACTTTCTGTCTCTAGGAATTTGACTACTCTAGCTGCCTCACACAAGTAGAATCATACAAATACTGTCCTTTTGTGACTGGCTTACTTCATTTAGCATAATGCCTTTAAGGTTCATCCATGTTGTCGCATGTCAGAATTTCCTTCCTTCTTAAGGCCAAATCATATTCCATTACATGTATAGATCACATTTGTTTATCCACTCATCTGCTGATGGACACCTGGGTTGCTTCCACCTTTTGGCTACTGTGAACACAGGTGTACAAATGCTTTCAATTCTTTTGGGTACAAACCCAGAAATGGATATGCTGGATCATACAGTAATTCCATGGTTAACTTTTTGAGGAGCCACCGTGCTGTTTTCCGCAGCAGTGGCACCATTTTACATTCCCATCAGCAGTGTACAAAGGGTTCCAATTTCCCCACATCCTTGCCAACACTTGTGATTTTCTGTTTGTTTGTTTCATAATGGCCACCCTAATGGGTATGAAGTGGTATCTCATTGTGGTCACATTTGTCTTTGTCACATTAAGTGGGGTTTTGGTGTTTAGTTTCAGTGTTGAGGGGAAAACAATGAACTGGCAGAAGAAAAAGTCCTTCCCTCTCTTTATGTCCTGCCCTGCCCCAAACTCGGCCAGTCTTCACGGCCTGGCTCCCATCCTGCTTCCCCGAAGACTGGCCCGGCCCACAGGCCTCTCTACGTCCTCCTTACCCGCCACCAGCAACTGTATGGACAACTCGTCTGGCCCATTATCAAATGGCACCCTGTTAACTTTTTGAGGTACATACCCTCGTGATCCAACGAGCCCATGAACTCCTGAGGGCAGAGACTGTTGTGTAGTCCTGTGCTTTGCAACTTTGGCACGGGCCTCTCCTGAGCAGGCCCTCTCTAAATGACACACCCTATTTATGTGCAGGGTAGCGTGGGAGAGCCGAGGGCCGCATCAAGAATGGGAAGGCAGGGCTTGAAAACAAGAATCCCAGCTCTGCCACTGCCAGTGGACACCCAGCTTGACATCTCTGCCAATGCCCTCTTCAAGGTGGGAGAAGAGACAGAGGTTAAGGAGATGACATCTGCAGGATGCCTGCCTGTCTGGGAACCCCAGCCTCATCTTTCAGCTAAAGCAGGCCTGGTTACTGTACCTCCCCACCATTACGCATTGCCTGGTGTCTTCCAAGCACTTCCATTCACATTTTGTTATTGGTTCTTATATTTACAATTCATATGCAGGTCAGATAGTTTTACTCCTATTTTTTTTTTTTTTAGATGAGACAATTGGGGCTCAGAGAGGGGACATTATTTGCCTCATATTCCAGGGCCAGTAAATGGAAGAGCTGAGACTAGGACCAGTATCTCTTGTTTTCTACTTTAAAACTCATCCCACTGCATACTACTGCCCATCTCTGGACATGTGTGCCTAAGGTCACTCCCCTGCTCAAAAACATCCACCAGCTCCCCATTTCCTAAGAAAACGCTGCAGCATCCTTGGCCTGGCATACAAGGCTCTTCATGAGCTTGCCCCAATCTACTTTTCCAGCCTTAGCCTGCTCTCCCTGTCTTACCCCCATGCCTTTTCAGATCCTATTCATTCTGTTTGGTGTGCCTTTGTCCTCTCACTTCCACAGGTACAAACCCAGCTTCCAGGTTACCTTCAGAACAAAATCTCTTTCATTCCCCCAGCCACAAGTCCTCTCTTCTCCTCTGAATTTTCATAGCACTTACTCTGTGCCTCTTCCTCTTTGGTACAGATTTCCTATTGAATTGCATAGAGCACTCAGTCCCCAGCCAAACCTCTTTCCTGTGTTCTGCAGCTATATATTAAATATCTTGCTCCTTCCTAGACACCTCCACCTAAGTGTTCCACAGGCACCCCAAACTCCTTTCCTAAATCAAACTCACTGTCTTTTCCCCAAAACCTATTTCCCTCCTAAGACCTCATCCTGAGTAATGGCACCACCGTACACCCAGTTAGAAGCCAGAGATAGGCTGGGCACAGTGGCACGTGCCTGTAGTTGTAGCTATTTGGGAGGCCAAGGTGGGAGGAAAGCTTGAGCCCAGGGAGGCTGCAGTGAGCTATGAACACACCACAGCACTCCAGCATGGGCAACAGAGCAAGACTCTGTCTCTGTAAAACTCAAAAAAAAAAAAAAAAAAAAAAAGGCGGCAGCAGCAGCCAGAGGCTCTGGAGTCACTTAGCTCTCTCTGCCACATCCCCACTCTGAAGTGAGTTCCTGAGAGTAAGGGCCTCGTCTGTCTGGTCCGGCACCGTATCCCCAATGCCAGGCATAGTAAGCCTTCCACACACATAGTAAGCAGTCCACACAAGAATGAAGACGTTTCTTAGGCAGTTGGCAATTGCCACATAACAAATCATCCCCAAACTCTGTGGCCTAAATCACCTGTCATGTACTATTATTGCAGTTCACGTGTCTATGGGTTGGTGCACCTTGGGTGGCCCTGACCATGAGACTATGAGTCATCTGGGGCTCCTGGCTGGGGCAGTGCAGCTCGGGTGGCTCTGCTCGCCTGTCTCTCGTCCTCCTCCTGGGCTCAGTAGATTTGCCAAGCATTTTCTTGTCATGCCAGGTCAGAGGCAGAAGTGAGCCTGCCCCGCTACACAAGCCTGGCTCAGGGCTCTGGTTAAGGCATGCCCACAAACATCCCACATGCCAAGGCAAGTCACTTGGCAAAGCCACCAAGTCGGCTGCTAAGTCTTGTCCTTTCTACCTCTTAAATATCTTTGAATCCATCTCCTCCTCTCCATTCCTCTCTTCTCATTGCTGCTGCTCTGGTGCAAGCCCTCATCATGTCTCACCTGGACGACTTCTCAACAACAGTCTCCAGGCTTTGCCTTGTTTCCTCCCAGTTCACTGATATAAAAGAGTCTGTGTGGAAAGAGCAATCTTTCTAAATCGCAAATGTGATGTTTCTCTCCACTTACAGCCCATTAGTGGATCATCAGCATCTACAGAGTAAAGCTCAAACCCCTAGGGAGGGCTGGCAAAGCCCTTCACAAAGCCCTCTCTGCCTCAGATCCTGTCCTTCAGATCTCTACATTGCAGTTTGTGCTACCTGGGACGCCCTTCCCACCTGTGAAATTTGTTCCCTCCCACGCCCATGAGGCCATATTCCTCTTTCAAGACCCAGCTCCTCCTCTGTGAGGACTTTCCTAAACACCCCACCTCCAGAGCTGTCTACCACCTTGTCTGCCCACCTCCATGCCCTTGCTTCTGTGTGGTCCCAGTTAGCACTCTGCTCTGCCATGATTGTCTGAAGGCCAGCACTAGTTGCCAACGAGTAAGAATGTTTGCTTAGCCAGGCGCGGTGGCTCACGCCTGTAATCCTAGCACTCTGCGAGGCCGAGGCGGGTGGATCGCTCGAGGTCAGGAGTTCGAGACCAGCCTGAGCAAGAGCAAGACCCCCATCTCTACTAAAAATAGAAAGAAATGATCCGGCCACCTAAAAATATATATAGAAAAAATTAGCCGGGCATGGTGGCGCATACCTGTAGTCCCAGCTACTCAGGAGGCTGAGGCAGGAGGATCGCTTAAGCCCAGGAGTTTGAAGTTGCTGTGAGCTAGGCTGATGCCACGGCACTCTAGCCTGGGCAACAAAGCGAGACTCTGTCTAAAAAAAAAAAAAAAAGAATGTTTGCTTAATACAATGTTGAGAAAAAAGAGTCAAAACTGAATATTTAACATAACTTTGATTTTGCAAAGGCATACATACACGTAAACATACAAAAAAACTTAGCAACAATCATCTCTGGATGGTGATATATGATTTTTTTAATGTATACTCTAAAATTGTTTCCTAACAAGCATGTATAACTTTTATAAAAATAAAACTTTATCTTAAAAATGCCTGTTGAGCCCAGGACTTGGAGGTTACGGTGAGCTATGGTTGTGCCACTGCACTCCAGCCTGGGCAACATGTAAGACCCTGTCACTATTTAAAAAAAAAAAAAAAAAGTCCTGGTATCTGTGCAATTGAAAAAAAAAAAAAAAGCTTGTTGAATGAATAGGTATTAATTCTCTTGGTACCTTGTATATAGAAGATGTTCAGTAAATTTGCCAAACCAATGAACCTAAGGAAACCTGAATTCATGTAGAGTTAATGCAGGTTCTTCCCTCCTGAGCCATCCCCAACAATAAACCATGACTCACAGTTTTAACACGTTGAGTTGGTTGAGCTCAGGAGCTCCAGATCCTGCCTGCCTGGGTTGCAATCCTGGCTGACGCTCCTCACCTGTGGTTCCTAAGGCTTGGTACCTGACTGCTCTGCACCTCTCTCTCCTTATAGGTAAAGTGAGGATAATAAAAGTAACTATCACAGAAGGTTATTGTGAGGATGAATGAGCTAATTGAGCTAATATATGCACATGACTTGGAATACACCAAATGCTCCAGAAAGGGTAACTGTCATTTCTGGCACAGAGCCAGGCTTCTGGACAGTCCCTCCTGCTTTGAGCACCACCTCCTACCTGAGGAAGGGTCACTCTGCCCCAGCCCTTGCCAGCCTCCAGGCAGCCTTGCCTGTCTGGCAGGTTAGGTCTTCACCTCTACCCTGAGAACCAAGCTAGGGAGCCAAGAAAGCCTAGGAGGACAATGATCCCACATATGGCCCCAAGAGAACAAAACTCCCACATACAACCTAGGAGAGTAACTGTGAGCTGCCAGCTTCCCTGTGGCTACACAGGGATTATTTAAAGGGAAAGGGGCTCAGAACCAGCACTGAAGGTCAGGCTTGAAAAGAGGGTGGAATGAGGCCGGGCAAGGCAGGCCTGTAATCCTAGCACTCTGGAAGGCCGAGGCAGCAAGATTGCTTGAGGTCTGGAGTTCAAGACCAGCCTCAGCAAGAGCGAGAACCCGTCTCTACTAAAAACAGAAAAAATTAGCTGGGCAACTGAAAATAGAAAAAATTAGCTGGGTGTAGTAGTGTGTGCCTGTAGTCCCAGCTACTCGGGAGTTTGAGGCAAGAGGAGTTTGAGGTTGCTGTGAGCTATACTGCCCCCCATCCTAGGTAAGCTGAGAACAGACTCAGGCTCATGGGACACACACCAAGCAGGGGCTGTGGCCCTGAGGCAGGGCAGCATGGGCACAGGGATCTGGAGACCACCCAGCTTCCCAGCTGACTCAGCCCCCTCTGAACTTAGGTCTGCCCATCTGGCCTGCACGCATACCCCTGGCTCTCCTGGCTCCCAGGACCTGGACTGGGGGAAAGGGCTCCCCACTCAGAGGTACACTTTTGTATCTGACATGACTGCGTGGATCTCATTACATGGGCCAGCCCCCACCTTGACGCTAACTTTAAACCTGCTCTTCTTGCCTCTGATCTCTTCTTCCCGGGACAGTCAAGAATGGTTTCCCAGCCGGTAACTAATCAGATGCCCCGGTCTACCCTAGCAGGTAACTTGGAACAGCTGGACCCCAAAACCCTACAGCAGCAGATGAAAGAGGTCACTGTCAAGGGAGAGAAGAACCTCGGGTGAAAGAGGGCTGGGATGGCAGCTCATAGTGTGGTGGGAACCACTAGGATTAGAGGCAGGAACTTGGCGTGGGTACATGTTCAGAACGCCACTCCCCAAACCCATTTCAAATAATCACAGGAGCCATGCTTAAACTTTGAGCTAGGACAGGCTCACCAACCCTCTGCTGGGCACAACAGGCCCCCCTTCCCTCCCCTGGCCTCCCCCACCTGACCTGCGGTGGCCCCGGGCCCCTTCCGTACCTTCTGGCTCAGCTGTGGGACGACAGCCCCTGGGAAGGCCTGCAGTAGGAAGAACCAGCAGCTCTGCGGGACATCACCCTCTTTCTCCCTTGATAAATACAACCATTCTGAGTAATATGACACAAGACAGCCCGGGGACGAAACTTTAGAGTGGAGTAAAGAGGAGGAGGGTGTAAGCAAGAGTGAAAGTTGTGGAAAGAGTTTCGAGATTAGTGGATGATTTCCTAAGTGGGATTTGGGGAAACAACACTCACATACAAGAGCCCTCATACTTGATGAAAGGGCCTGGGGCCACACAGTCCCAGCACAGGGCCAGGGCTCAAGGTGACTTGTCAGGGCAGGGAAGTACCCCTCCAAGGGAACAGGTGACGGGGAAGGGAGCTGGCCTTCAGAGTATCTCACCTGCTGCTCTCTGGGCCTGCTGACCTATTCCCCAGGGGACAGAGGGCAGAGTGAGCAGTTGAGAGGAGTAAAGAGACTGCCATATAGGTCTAAGACAGGCTGGAGGCAAAACTAGATGCCCTTGGTTTTGTCAAAAACTCCCATGTTTTTCCAGGAAGCTAAGGTGCCATAACACAACGACTCTGGGAATTTCTGTCCAGAGAAGTATCTTGCTAGAACATTGGGATTCCCTTCCCATGAAGCCAGGATGGGCAGGCCTTCCTCTTTCACCCCATTAACTTCGCAAGCTTCACTTCTCCCACCCCAGGCACCTAAATCCCCGCAGTTTCATGCCCTCAGGAGACCCTCATCCCTTCTAGGAAGCCCCTGAGGACAAGGCAGTGGGACCAGTCCCCTGGGAGGCTCTGTGCTGGAGGTGAGTGCAGTCCACCTGAGGAAGAGGAAGTTGCTCTTCCATCTGGGCTAAGAGGCAAGGTCTGAAACCACCCTGAGCTTCCCCTGCGGCCATCAGTTACATCACATCAGTTACAGGGGGCAGGAAAAGAGGGCTTGCTTCAGGGCCAGAAGGGAAGCAAGTGGAGGAAAACACCTGTGGCCAGTGGATGGCTCAGATACCACAGGGCTCCACACTCTTGCTGTGGGCAGCCCCCAGGAAAGTTCCCTGGGATCAGTGATGCTGCAGGCCTTAATGGGATCCTCCCCCACCTCTCAACTCACAATGATAATAACCAGGCGCTCTTCTCGGTACTTTCCATGTTAATCCTCAAGCCCATTTTAGAGACGGGGAAAGTGAGACAGAAGGAGCCTACATTCTTACAGCTATAAAAGGCAAGGTTAGAGTTCAAACCCCACAAGTCTGGCTCAAGTCTCCACTCCTAATCAGCACACTGCACTGCCTCTGAGGCTGACCGCAGGCTGCACAGAAGGCACCACCTTTTTCTGAGTTTCTGCTTCTGGAAGGCTGGGATGGTAAGTGGAGAGACAACAGAAAGCAATGAAAAGGACATGAGCTTCCAGGTGGATCATCAAAACTCACAACTGGGTGTTAGAGCTACCAAAGACTCCCAGCCTATTCCTCAGGCCAAGTTCTGGCAGGATCCACACAAAGTCCTATAGGGTCAAAGCTGACTCTCCCAGGACCATGGCAACTGCCAACCTTCAGGGTCTCAAGACACATGCCATTCCAAGACCTCTCACCAGGATGCACATGACCCAAAGCCTCCTTGGCTGCCAGCCCACTTCAGTGCTCCTGGGAATCTCAGACGGCAACCTCTGCCACAGAAACGCCAGCCAAGAGTGCTGGCTAGCGTGCAGGCAGCCCACGAGCCACCTACCCAGGGCAGCAGCAGCCATGGTACCAGGAGCAACTGTTCCACACACAGGATTTTAGGGGCCTCACATACTAAGCAGTCCCAGCAGGAGGCACAACAGGGTGAGTGGGCTTGGGGAACAGAGTCAGTCTTGACACAGAGGTCCACAGGGCTCAGGAAGCATAGGCATCTGGCATGTTGCCTGGAATGTTCTTCCCAGGCCTTCGCATGGCCCCCTCCCTGTCATCATTCAGATCTCAGCTCAGCTGTCACCCCTCAGACCTTCTCTGGTTCCCCAATCCATAATAGCCTCTGTCACTCACATCATTCCATCTTATTTTCTTCATAGAACTTTCACTTTCTGATATTTTGCTACTTATTTATGGTCTGTCTCTCCTCAACTACAATGAAAGCTTCATGAGGGCAGGGGCGTTGTCTTGTTCACTGCTGGGTAACCAGTGCCTAGAATGTGCCTGGCAATAGCAATAATGCCTGGGGAATAGATGGCTGGCTGGATGGATACACCTGGACAGGCCCCAGGCCCTTAAACACTGATGAGGGCAGGTATAAACAGCTAGCTGGATCAGCCTCTGTCCTCTCCTCTTTCTTGGGAAATACAGCCTTCTAAAATTTTTAATTCTAGCATTTTAAAATATCTTTGTTTTTTCTGATTACAAAAGTAGCATGTGCTCACAGCTAAAATTTACATGTTACAGAAAGGAATGAAGTAGAAAGCAACAGTCTCCCATAATCTCACGTCTTAGTGAAAGTCACTATTAATGGTATGTTGTAAAGTCATCCAGCTTAAACTTCGTTTTAAAAGAAGCCAATCCTGACCCATGTCTCTGAGTACAAAAAAATACATAAGTAAAAGAAGCCAATCCATGCATCCTAGAAGAAAAAACATTTATAAATCTACCCAACAAGCAGCCACCATCATTTCCCCTTTACAATCTTTTCCCATGGGTGTATTTTTTTTTTTTGTTGTTGTTGTTGTTGTTGAGACAGAGTCTCACTCTGTTGCCCAGGCTACAGTGCTGTGGCGTCAGCCTAGCTCACAGCAACCTCAAACTCCTGGGTTCAAGCGATCCTCCTGCCTCAGCCTCCTGAGTAGCTGGGACTACAGGCATGCGCCACCATGCCCAGCTAATTTTTTCTGTTTATATTTTTAGCTGTCCATATAATTTCTTTCTATTGTTAGTAGAGACGGGGGTCTCACTCTTGCTCAGGCTGGTCTCGAACTCCTGACCTCGAGCGATCCACCCGCCTTGGCCTCCGACAGTGCTAGGATTACAGGCGTGAGCCACTGCGCCTGGCCCATGTGTGTATTTTATAGGTTACCTTAACCTACTTACCCTGCGACCTGACATTTTGATTCCTTGTATCATAACTGTTTTTCCAAGTTGCTATATAGCCTTTGTGCACATTATTATAGTAGCTGTATAATATTCCACCAAGTGAAAAACTATAATTTACTCAACCTAGATGTTCATTCAACAAAGGGAACAACTGTTTCCCATATCCGCTATTACAGATGACACCACAAGAAACATCTGGCCGAGGCGCAGTGGCTCATACCTATAATCCTAGCACTCTGAGAGGACTGCTTGAGGCTTGAGGTCAGGAGTTTGAGACCAGCCTGAACAAGAGTGAGACCCTGTCTCTACTAAACATAGAAAAATTAGCCGGGTGTCGTGGCACACACCTGTTGTCCCAGCTACTTGGGAGGCTGAGCCAAGAGGATTTTTTGAGCCCAGGAATTTGAGGTTGCTGTGAGCTACGCTGACGCCACGGCACCCTACTGAGGGCAAGAAAGTGAAACTCAGTCACAAAAAAAAAGAAAAATTAGCTGGGCATGGTGGTGCACACCAGTAGTCCCAGCTACTTGAGAGGCTGAGGCAAGAGGATTGCTTGAGCCCAGGAGCTTGAGGTTGCAGTGAGCTATGATCACGCCACCATACTCTAGCCAGGGTGACAGAGCAAGACTCTGTCTCAAAAAAAAAAAAAAAAAGAAAGAAAGAAAGATAGATCTCCTATGCCTGTGACAAAAGAATTCAGTCCTTTTCTTCTCTAGGACTATTTCCTAATAATCACTAATATCTCCAAGTAAGATAAAAAAAAAAAAAAAAGAAAACCAACAGAATCACTAGACCAAAGGGTACAACAGTCTTAAGGCTGATGGTGTAGACTGCTCTGGGAAGACGTGTCATGTGGGGCCTCCCATCTCAATCACATTCCCATAGTGGGAGCCCTCCACAACCTCCAGTCCCCCTCCTACATAGCCTAGGCTTGCTCATACCACCCCAGCTACAAACCACCCCAGCTACATACCACCCCACCAGGCTAAGTGGGAAAACAGATTCTAGCCCTGAGTTGTAAACTCAACTGCAAGAGTCAAGATCTACCTAAATATCTACCTGGTTACCTTTTTTCCACTCCCTGCAAACTCCTGCATGGAATCCAGTTAAGACTGCAAAAGTGCCAGCCCTGCCTGCTTACCTGCCTTCCAGGGAGCTCCCTTCCTGCTGATCCCAGATCCAACCTTTGGACAGTCTGCCCTATATAGACACAACAGCCTCAGGCCAGACAGGACTCTGGAGCTTGGGAAGCAGCCAATTGTCATTTTTTAAAGCAGCATTAAGGCTGAGGTGGGAAGAAAGGCCAAGTGAGGACAGGCAAGGCTGTGTGGCTAGGGGCCTTCTCGCCCTACCTGGAGCTACTCTTGCTGAGAGGAGATGCTGACACATGGCAGAAGCAGGAGGACTCAGTTCCTCCTGACCCCGATGATCACTTTTATGGCAGCTAAGGCTTCACAAACTCCCTCACCTCCCAGGGCCCTGGATGCTCTACCCAGGGGACAGCACCACATGAATTGCTCATGGCTTCTGGGCCGAGTCCAGTCCCAGGTGAGATACAGTCCCCCCTGCATGGATGTAAAGCCTGACAGCCAAAGTAGACGCTATCTCCCAGGTGTGGGTATCTGGCTTCAATCGTGTCAGCTGAGCTGGGTCTGGCCCAGTTTGGGGTGGCATGTGGCATAAGATGGCTCCAGTACGTGACACAGCCTGATATTTGACACTCCCCTCCCACTCCGGAACTGTAGCCCTGTGATGGGCCCTTGGACAGGAAGCAGGCTCAGAACTAGAACCTCCAGACCTGCGCTGATGAGGCGCCAGGCAGGCAGCTGGAGCCAGCGATCCCCTGGGTTGTCCATAACGTACTCACTTATCACACCCTTGAGTGCGCAGCTCAGAACAGACATCAGGATCACTGCCCAGGAGTGTCCCGGGTTCACCTCTGTTGGCTGGGCCTCGGTGCCATTCTCAGCAGTGCAGGCAAGCACCAGCCCCAGGGCTTAGCTGATCCTTGGCTGGTGGGCTGGCAGATTCCATGTGTCCCTGGGAATAAAAGAGGAGGGCTTCATTAGCTTAAACTGCCCCCAGCAGACCCAAGGCAAACACTGCAAGGCCCTGGGCTCTGGGCTCAGCACCAGACACTCATCCTGCCCTGGTCAGCAGGGCTCCTCTCCTGGAAACTGCCACCTCCTCTGTGCTGTCCTGTTTGCTCAGGTCTGATTAATACAGCCACGTGCGTCTGTGAACAGTCCACACATGGGGTTAGGACTTAGGGTTTCTTGCACCATAACTGAATGTGTACACACTTGTTAATCTGAGAGGGGATATAATTTTAGAATCCCTTTCCATCCTCATTTAGCTTCAAATTACACTCTCACCTTTACCCTGTAGCGGGTACATCTGTTCTCAAGGGCGGTCAAGAACCTCATGGAAGGCAAACAATGTAGGACATTTGTTTTAACATTTGGGGAGTCAAGAACAACCACACAGAAGACCAAGCAAACAAACACACTGTGTGCTGAAACCCCTACCAGCAACTCCACCACCTAACATCTATATAGCTCATTTTATTATTTTACTATTAATTGTTGTTAAGGCTCTTTCTACTAACATCCGTAACTGGCTATAAGCTGACATAAATCTTACTTTATAATGCCCTTTGCCATGTACATATTTTTAATAATATCCTTAAGACTTGACTATTTGATGGAAATACCAACATTTTGGGTTTTAATATGAAGGTGCTGAAGCATTTCTGACACCTCCTGGATATAGCACCATCTGCACACGCCCAAGGACAGCACTCGGGCCCAGCATGGCCCTACAGGACAGACCAGCCGTTCAGAAGCTAAGAACCGTGTGTGACTGTGGGTGGGAGCTGGCAGTGCCCCGTGGATGGCCAGGCTGGGTGGACCAGAGGTGCCAGCCTGTGCTGAAGCCCATGCCCACCTCCCTCCCCCGCCCCCAGCCAGGCTCTGAGTGGAGGCAACTGTGGGGCAGCAGGGGAGCCGAGGAGAAGTGAAAGGGCAGGGGGTAGGGACCTGAAACTCACTGTGTGCAAGTGTGCTTTTGGGAGAGGGGTGCCTCCCCGGGTCTCCCCTTGGGGCCTCTGCACTGAGAGAAGTGTGGTGAGCTGCTGTGCTCGGCCTTGCCTCTGTCCCTCCCAGCTTCTCCACAAACGGGGCGCTGCAACCCTCTCCCACCTGTCCATCCTCCTCCCAACCTGGCTGACGGTGGGCAGGGGTCACCCTGGCACATACCTATCACCTCGAGGAAAGGGCTTTATCGGGCATGTCTGACAACGGCCCATCTGACACCCTCCCCCATGAGCCGCTGCTGGGGAGTTCACTTCTACCTATGGGCACTTCCCCTTCCCCAGGCCCTAAGCAGGCCACACAGCACAAGTCAAAACAGAAACAGAAACCAAAGACCACATCCTGCCACACAGCCTGCTGGTTACTGCAGTCAGCCCTGGAAGCCTGTTGCTTGCTGAGGTGCCGGCGCAGCAGTCAGGATAGGTTCCTCTTGGGACCAGCCTTTGCTGGACACCTCCTGCTTCCTGGTCTGTGGGCTTTTCCCCCAGGAAGCTGGCGGGGGAGGATGAGATAATGGTGTAGCCGGGGCCCACCTCTTCCTCCAAGTGCACAAGCTGTCTGCAGCCCCCTCTGACACTCCCTGGCCCCCAAGAGGAAATCCCAGGGGACAGAGGACGTGAGACTCCTTCGTAGATTATACAACCTGAACTGGAAGTTTTGAGGGCATATGAACGTATGATGAACCCTTACAGCAACTAACGTGTGGGTAGATAACTTATATCATCTCTCACGAATCTCTCAAGACACCTGTGGGGCAGGGAATGCGGAGGTGATCACCTCCATTTTAGAGATGAAGACACTGAGGTTCAGGATGCTAACAGATTTGGCCAAACCCACACATTGAAATCAAGTTGCCCCCTCCCCATACAGCATGCCTTCCAATTGCTTCCCACTGTTCGATCCGGTTCCCCTAGACCCCTGGAACAAGGAAGCAGAGACCAAGGTTGCAAACGGCAAAGGAGTTTATTTGCTAGCTCAAGCTAGGGTCCAGGTCCCAGAGCACCAACGCAGTGGCCTCTCCATGGACAAGGACCCCGCCTTGTGGTATAAGGTGAGTTTTTATACTCTCTGCTGTTTACAAGACTCTGGTCTCTGGTTTAGAGAGATATTGGGAAACACATGCCTCACCCAAGCTGTTCACACACTGATTATGCCTTGCCCTTTTTTATCTAATTGCTCGGTGGGAGCCCCGGGACTCCTAGTCCTTTATCAGGAAGTAACTTGCGGTCGCCTCCCTGGGGCCTTGTTTTTTTTTTTTTTTTTTCAATTTTCCTGAAGCCTGTTATGCCAAGCTAAGCATCAAGCAAGCAAGCCATGGATACAGAAGCTGAAATAGGCTGTTAGCCCTTTATAATATTTTCTAGTTCTACACCACCTGAATGTCATCCTTAAGGCACGCACAGGTCTGCATGCACTGGTCTTCAATTCAGTGTAATCTACTTAGTCATTCGTAAGCCACTCATTTTGCAAACATATGGCTGAGTTTGCCCACCTGGCTTCTCTACCAATAGGCCACGGTGCTCTGGGAGCGTGAAGGAGCAGAGATCACTGCTCAGGTTTAAGCTCTGTCATTTCTCGTGCCTTCCTCTGCAGCCACCCGCTCCCTCCTCCTCCCAGACCCTGCTCCAAGCCCACTCCTTTGTGGCGCCATCCCCTATCTTCTGGGTCATTCCATCACTGATGTTCCCCCACAGGACTTTGACCATCTTTCTATTGAAACATGTTGTTCCACCTTAAAATTATTTCCTATGTATCTGTTTCCCCCACCACATGATGAATTCCTTGAGACCACAGAATTTCTGTTGGATGGATAGATAGGCAAGGTGGAGAAGGGTCCAGCTATATTTGTGGGTGACTGAGTCATCCAGTGTCACCAACCAAGCATGGTAATGTCTGGCATTTCTAATTTCTAGGCCACCATCCTGGGAGGACTCACTCCCACAGAGCACCATAAACATTGGTTTACGATGGTCAAGGTTATCTCAGCAAGATGAGGAAAACAAGGAGTGCTTGCTCTCCTTCCTCCCATCTCCAAGAACCATGACATGGACAGAGAGGTGCGGAGAGACAGAGTGGGTGGCTTGGATCTGGACGATACAGAACATGTCCAGTGTCACACTTCCTTTACAGGGAGGGCTGGGGCAGGAACAGAGCTACCCAGGCAACCTGAGACACTGTAGGTTCCTACATGGGCAAGGGGCCAAGCACAGGGTCAGGTCAGAGAATAACAATGCCTATTCTATTATTTCTACAATGTGCTGGCACTCTCAAAATGCACATCCAGTTTTCATGCACATAGGATTCATTTCCCAAAGAGGTTTAACCAGCAGCTGCTGGCAGGAAATTCCCTCTGCATCATTTTCTCTCCTCCCCTGTAACTATTTAGAGTAAGCTGGGCTTGCAGGTTTGAGTCTCTGCTTTTCTGACTGGAACCCTAAAAACCAAATCTACCCTGACCCCCACCCCGCCGGCTCCATGGCCTGGAACCTAAGCACGCAGGCAAACACTAGCCCCTTTTTGCCCATACTCCTCTGTCTTAACCCTCCCCAAATCGCCCTGTAAAGGGAAAAACAGTCTTCCTTCTACTCTCACACGCAACACAGAACACTTCTGTGACCAGAT
Source organism: Eulemur rufifrons (assembly GCF_041146395.1). Lineage (NCBI taxonomy): Eukaryota > Metazoa > Chordata > Mammalia > Primates > Lemuridae > Eulemur > Eulemur rufifrons. Next base: position 95,276,684 of record NC_090984.1, read on the forward strand.
GTGGGTTTTCCCCACATGCCAAGCAAGTCCCCAGCAGACACTAACTGGGTATCCCAAATTCATTTCAACTCTGACAGTACCTATCCCTAGATAGTGTCAGATGCCACATTTTGAAGGCTCAGACCTGCAAGACTACCCCTACTTGAGATGCCAATCACAAGCAGTAGGTTGTCACCTACACTCCTGACCTCCAGCCTACAAACCAGGGATCCCAAGACACCCTCCTTCGGCTCAATTAATTTGCTAGGATGGCTCACAGACTCAAGGAAACACTTACCTTTATCAGTTTATTATAAAGGATGCAGGTGAACCGCCAGATGAAGAGGTGGACAGGACAGAGGTGCGGGGGCAGGGCACACCAGCACCTCCACCTGTTCAGCAGGCCAGCAGCTCATCAAACCTTCCTCAAGAGTATTTATGTAGCTTCCTGGAGGTCGGTGGGTGGGGCTGAAAGTTCCCACCCTCTGATCCTATCATGTGGTCTTGCTGGTGACTGGCCCCATCCTGAGGCTATCTAGGGGCCCCACCCTAAGTCATGTCATTAGCATAAACTCAGGTATGATCAAAGCGGCTGATAATGAATAACAAAAGACACTCCTATCATTAAGAAATCCCAAGGGTTTTAGGAGCTCTGTGACAGGAACCCAGGACAAATACCAAACATATTTCACTTTACACCACACTCCCCAACCCAGGTGCCCACAAAATAAAGAGAAGATGCCCAGGGACCCACTGGGGGTCCCTCTGCTTAATCAAGGCCCACAGTTCTTCCCATATGACCTGGAACAACTGCTTTTACTTATCCTGTAAGCCCAGCCCTGAACACAAATGGATCTGGCAACTTCCCAAACCAAGGAGTGACCACGCTCAGCTCAGCTGCAGATGCAGCTGGTATTCCAAATCCCCCTAGGGAAAGGATGTGTCTGGCCAGTTCCTCCTGGGATGCTAGGAGGGTGCTGACTGGCATAAAGAGAGTGGGTGGAGGGGGAGCCAGCCCCACCCCCTGCGCCCTGTCCTTCCACTCTGTGCCCCCTCACGCAGGACATGCAATCTGTATTGCCCCACATGCCCGACAACTCACCCCTGTCTTCTGTCTCACTTGGAGGCTACCTCGCCCTGCCACCCTCCTCTCCGCTCATCCTCCCCACCATCCAGCCCTCTCCAGTTCACACACTCCTCCCAATGTGCCCTGCTCACTCAATTCTGACACGTGGAGGGTGGTCTCTGGCCCCATGCCCCTTTCCTCTCCCTCCCCCCAGCCCCGGCCTGGGTAGCTGCTGCTCTGCTGAGAGGCTGGACAGCTGCTGGGCTCTCTAATTAGCTACCTGGCCGCTGTCCCAGAGAGAGGCATGTGTTACTGTAAAGAGCCGCCTCACCGCCTTCATCAATAGTCCCCTCTGCAGATCCTATCCAGCAGCAGCCGAGGGGCCTGAGAATCCTCCTCACATGACAAGAGCAAGCCTCCTGTGGGCTGGAAAAGAAAAGGCAGTGGCCTCACAGCCTCACTGGTGAAGTGACCCGGGGTTTATCTGGGTTCTCCCCATCACTGCCCACGTCCTTAGGGTGTCCCACAGGGTACCCCACACACTGTGCCTTCAGGGGCAGTGGGGACACTGCAGGTGAAAAGAAGCCCAGCAGGTCTCTCAGAAAGCGATGACCCCAGGCTCTGCTTTTCATGGTCTTGCAGAGCCAAGCCCCCCAGAGATTTCTAAACAACCGACAAGGCCTGTGGTAGCTGGCTTGTTTATTCAAGGTCTTGTATAACAAGACAACAAATGTTTGCGCACCTGCTGAAGGCCAGGCACTGGACTCGTGTGAACAGGATGACACCCCTCCCCCCTGGGAACCACAGGCTGATGGGAGACAGACAATGAGTAAGCCAACACACACCGCAACTGCTGACATCATGCCAATATTATGCCACGAAGATGCGGAAAGACCTGGTGGGGACAGAAAAAAAGTGGATGCTGGAGGGCGAGTCTTAAATGTTAAGGAGGTAGCATTTGGGCCTAGAACAGAAAAGATGAGAAGAAGCCATGCAGAGAACTTTGGAAAAAGCATTCCAAGCAGAAGAAATGGTAAGTAAAAAGACCCCGAAGTAGGAGAAAGCTAAACAAGTTTGAGCAACAGCAAGGCCAGAGTCGCTGGAGTCTGTGCCTGTGCTGCCGCTGATCCCGGCCTGCAGGGGTGCACAGCGACCCCAGCCCAGCAACCACGGCATCACAGTCCCCTGGCTCTGTGATTCAGGGCTGGACGTGTGCTCCAATCAGAGCTCATCCTGGGACTTTCATGGGAATGACCAGAAAAGAGCTGATCACTCTTTTTTCAGTGGACTTGGAGCTGTAAGGATAGAAGTCTGAAGTTGACAGGGTGAGAGTGGAAGCAGTCTGAGAGAAAGAGAGAGAGAGAAAGACCGAATCCAAGGGTAGCTATATGAATCCTGGATCCAGCTGTTAAGGATGACCCTTGAGAAACCCCCTAAATGGGATTTGAGAGCCCGGACACTGCCTGCCAAGCAATGAGTTTTCCCACTTAGTGAAAGCAAAGGGTATTAACAAACTAGAACCATTGGCTGCATGCATTATTTATTTATTTATGAATGAATGAATGAGACAGGGTCTCACTCTGTCTCCCAGGGTGGAGTGCAGTGGTGTGATCATAGCTCACTGCAGCCTCAACCTCCTGAGCTCAAGGGATCCTCCCGCCTCAGCAGGACTATAGGGGCACACCACCACGCCAATCAACCACTGCCAATCTACTCCCCAAAAGACAGACCACATAGCCACAGTGAGATATGATCACTGGCCAGACTTTGCAATTTCCCCCTTACTGGTAGAGAAGATGATTCGCCTGATCTTGCCAGCAACTTGGCACACCCTGACAATCTTCTGCAAACAGGACTCATGACGGCTAGCAACAAAGCATAGCCAAGAATTGGTAGCGCAAGTAGATTTTTTTTTTTTTTTTTTTTTTTACAAATTCCAGAACTGCACTATCCAATTTGATAGCCACTAGCCACATGTGGCTATTTAAATTTAAATTTAAATGAACTAAAGGTGAATAAAGTAAAAAGTTCAGTTTCTCAGTTGCACTATCCACATTTCAAGTGCTCAATAGCGACATGTGTCTACCATACTGGGTAGTCCAGATATAGAGCATTTTCATCACCACAGAATGTTCCGTTGGATAGCCCTGCTCTAGAACTTATCAAGGGTGACCAGAAGGCCACCAGCACTTATACCTAAAGTTGAGCTCCATTTCCATGCTCCTGGAAATCCTTTCCTTCTGAACAGACACACCTGCCCTCCCTCTCGCCCTCAGGCTCAGGCCTAGTTAAATAAGGCTGCCATTGTGAAGAGGAGGGGAGGGTTAAGACTTATTCATAGAAGTCACCATCTACAAGGCCGGGCACGGTGGCTCACGCCTGTAATCCTAGCACTCTGGGAGGCCGAGGCTGGTGGATCGCTCGAGGTCAGGAGTTTGAGACCAGCCTGAGCAAGAGCGAGACCCCGACTCTACTTAAGCCCAGGAGTTTGAGGTTGCTGTGAGCTAGGCTGACGCCACGGCACTCTAGCCTGGGCAACAGAGTGAGACTCCGTCTCAAAAAAAAAAAAAAGAAAAAGTCACCATCTACCCTCTGAAGAGTGACTTATGTCCAAGAGGCCAGGAGAGGGCCCTGGCTATTGGGTGAATGAAGCTAGCCCTTAGATCTCTGGCTACAACTCAGATTAGGGGGTGCTGCTTGGAGTGTTTAAAAATCCCACACTGTTTATTCTTGGCCTTCTATGCGCCAGGTAGCTTCCACTCGGGCCATCTCATCGGTCCCTTCTGCAAGTCTATCAGACAGGCATCAACCCTGACTCACTCAGGAGGCAAGTGGTGCTCAAAGAGGTGTAGGGTCTTGCTTATGGCCACAGCTAGAAAATACGAGGGCCAAGGTCTCTACCAGTGCTTTTTACCCTTACTCCACTCATGAGAGATGGGAACGTGTGGACAAGAATGAGAGGGACTTGATTTACCTAAGGCAATGGGCCACCTACAGTTGACAATAGGTTATCATAGCACACAATCTCACGCAAGCTACCCCCAGAGCTTGGGAGAGCTGCCTTCCAAGGGAATGCACCTTGAAACGTCAAGGCCCGTTCTTGAAAGACACCACACCAGAACCACAGGGAGGCAGTAGCAGATAAGAAAAACCTGGGAGGGGGTAAGGGCAGGATGCAGACAAGCAGCGGTTCTCCTTGGGTAAAAAGGGAAGGGCATGATCCATGTGTTCCTTCTCTGCAGCCCCATGTCCTGGATAATATCTGACGCTGAGTAGGGACTCACTCTCCAGTTGCTGATGGGAGAAAAGCAGGGTGCAGGCCCTCAAAGAGAGAGGAGCTTGAAGTTCAGGAGCATTGGGGGAAAGACTAAGCAACGAGAGTTGTTCTGGGGGAGCCGTGATGGTTGCTGTTTGCTCTCCACCTGACCCAATCTGGACTGTCCCTTTCCTTTAAGAAATAGCCCACAGGAAAGCCTGGCATACACTCGGCTGGGCACTGCCCCCAGCCATGCCAGGCACTTCCACCAGCAACCCTGACCCTTCGCTCAGCCACTTGCTGGACGGCTCCATCCACTGAGAAGGCATGGAGCTTACAACGTGCTCAAAATATGGCTCCAAACCGCAGTTAGGGAAGAGTAATTAAAGGGAATGTTATCTCAGTCAGTCTCTCATTAGCCACGTAATTAGACTGCTGAAAATAATTAACATTCCTTCTGACAAAGGAAACAGAGGACCCATTACATTCATTAGGACAGCCTCAGCCAGCCTGAGGAAGGCAGAGAAGAGAATTTATAAATAAGACCGAAAGAGGTTACATAGCTTCCTCAAGGTCACAGTGCTAGCAAGTGCCAGGTCTCGGATCTGAAGCCGAGCAGTGTGGATTCTACGATCCACCAGAGGAACAGCTCTGGGGGCTCCAGGTTTGGAGCCAGCAGATCTGGGGTACAGGAGGGGCCCTGAGTTGGTGGTTATTGGATTTGGAGCAGCCAGGCCAGTCAGCCCCTCACCCCATCATGCCCTGGACACTGGGGTGGAGGGACAAGGGGACACCCAGACAAGCTCCTGCCAGTGCCCAGCAGGCACATGCCACCCTCCTGTCCACAAGCAGTGGTGGCTGTCTCCAGTGCACAGAATCAGCACCCACAGAGTGGGGACCAGAAAACCTCAGGACATGATGAGAAGAGCACATAACCAAGGCTCCCCCAACACGTGGCAAAAAACAAGGCTGTGGAAGAAGCACCCAATTTAAAAACAGAAGAAGTTATAGCTGGGAAACAAAATTAATAGTACCAACAAAATAAAATGTTCTAAAAAGTGTTATTAATATCCTCTGAGGGATAAGAGGGACTACTGTATCTGTGAAACAAAGCAGTGCTGTCACCAAAAAAATAAAAGTTAAATATCTTAGAAATGAAGGAAATTCACCATGGTTAGCTCTGGATGAAAGAGTAGAGTGACTATTGAAAACTCTATACAGTCGTCCCTCAGTATCCACGGGGGACTGGTCTCCACCCGCCATGGATACCAAAATCCTCAGATGCTCAAGTCCCTTATATAAAATCTGTAGTGTTTGCATGTAACCTACACGTCCTCTTGTATACTTTAAATCATCTCCAGATTACTTACAATACCTAATACAATGTAAATGCTATGTAAGTAGTTGTTATACTGCATTGGTTTTTTATTTGTATTATTTTTAATTCCTGTATTATTTTTTTCTCAAATATTTTCAATATTCAGTAGGTTGAATCTGAGGATACAGAAGGCTGATTGTATATTTCTGCTTTTCTAAACTTCCTGTGTTACTTTCAGAATTGGAAAAGTTATTTTTTTTAATGCCTGGCATGAGGTAGCTGCTCGATAAGATTTTGTTGAACAAACTACTTTCCAAGTGAAAGGGGGTAGGTCCTGTCCCCTGCACCAACTGTTGGCCCTTTCCAGGCTGGTCCATAACTCGCTGTCTCCCAATCACACCATCCATTCTCCAGCCTCCAGGTCTGTGCCCACAGGATTCCCCCACCTAGAATGCCCTTACCTCTCGTCTGTGTTTACCTGCATTTGCCTGTCCTTCGATGTCCACTCAAAGACCCTCCTTAACCCAGCTTGATCCCTCCTCCCCCAAACTCCTAAGTGCACCTAGTTCTCCAGGGTTGTGGGACAGCTCTGGTTGAGTTGTCCTGTAGGGTCACAGTATTGACAACTTACATGTCGCTTACCTTTCAGTGAGGCCAAATCTTGTCTCCCTAACTCTATTTATTGTAGGCTGCTTGAAGACACAGGGAAGGCATTAGCTTCCTCTTATACCCCACTGTGCCCAAATAAAGCTGAGGAGCTTTTGCAATACCATTCTTTTATGTCAGTTGAGAGAATGACGAATGAACTGTTGTTTCTGGTAGGAGTAGAAAGAGGAAAACAATTATAGAGATGTGGTTACTCAACAGGGCTGGGCCCAACATAGCCAGGCCCTTCCCCATGGGTGAGGCCCCCCAAAAATGAGGCATCTTGTCCTAGAGAGCTCTGAACTCCCACTCCTTGGGCTGGGATGCAAAAATACCTTGCAAACCCAAAGTGAATGGCTGGAAAATCTAGAAGCAAAATATTGATGAGGAGTAGGATATTTATATGGCCTTAAGATGTCTCCCACGGATTGCTTATTAGTAGGAAGGGGAAAATGTTAAATATGTAGTGAAGAAACTGGACAACACCTTGACGGAGTATTCAAACCTCACATCACACGTAAGGGCAGAAGGACAGCCAGTGCCTCTGGATGTGATATGCCGAAAAGGAGGCAGCATCCCTCACGTATATTCCAGCCAAGAATGTATAACCCAGAGTTTAAACACGCGGCAACAGCAGACAAATCCAAAAGGAAGAAAATTCTCTTTAAAAAAGGGGAGGAGTCTATAGTCTCTAAAAATGTCAATGTTATAAAAGACAAAGAAAGGCCAAGGAACTGTTCTAGATTAAAGGAGACTAAAAAGGAATGACAACTAAGTGCAGTGTGTGATCCTAGACTGGGGTCCGGTACTGGAGAAGCAAGATGCTGTCAAGGACACGAGGGTTAACGACAAAACTGGAATACAGCCAGCAGAGCAGATAACATATCATATCAACGCCAATGTACTCAAGGTTATGTAAAAGAATGTCCTTATTCTGGCCAGCTGCAGTGGTTCATGCCTATAATCGCAGCACTTTGGGAGGCCAAGGCAGGAGCATTGCTTGAGGCCAGGAGTTCAAGACCAGCTAGGGCAACATAGGGAGACCCTGTCTCTTAAAAAAAAAAAAAAAAATCTTTATTCTTAGGAAATATGTAGGGATAAAGGGCCATGATGTAGGCAACTTACTCTTTATGGTTTAAAAAAATTATCCAGAGAGAAAACACAAATGATAAAGCAAGTGGGGGAAAAATGTTAAAAATGGGTGAATTTGGATAGTTTAGAGAATAAAAAGTTTGGAGGAAGGGAAAAAACAACAAAGGGGACCCTCCCATAGGACAGGGTGGGGTACAGGTGGAACAGATGTAGGGGGCAAATCCAGGGAAAACAACATTGGTCATCAGAGGTCTTCACTGGGCACAAAAATTCCAGCTCTGGGATCTCTGCCTGCCAAAATGTCCCTCATGGGAACAGTTCCTCTCCCAATTTGGCCCTTTCATTTCTTGCATCTCCACTGATTTACTCCTCTCTCTTCCCAAGATCAGCAATATTCCAGGAGATCTCCATCCTAATGCCAGAAGACAGGGTTAAACTTTGAGGTCTGTTAGTGTATGTAATTAATTAATATTTCCTGCTAACGTTTTGACACGTTTTGTCCACAAGCCTGTAATAATGAGTCAGGCTATACGTGTTAAACCAACGCCTTCTGAGTGTTTTCTGATACTTCACTTCCAAAAACTTCTGCTACTAGTCCCAGTCACACTGGCTAACGAAGGCCTTCTGGCTATACTCCTCCCTTCCGAAGTCTCATGCAGGCAGATACCCCATTTTGACACCCCACCACCATCACCATCACCTAATTCCAAAGTAAAGGCCCCAGACACAGGCACAGTCCCCTTCCTCTGGTTCCCTGTCACAGCTGTGTGTGGCCACTTTAAATAACGCACAGCCAGACAGCTGAAGTGTCTTTAAAGAGACTCACTGAGGGCTACAGGGACTCAGGCAAACCATTGTATTGTACAAATTCATTTACTTATTAATTCAGAAATCCTCTTTTCTGTGCAACCACCGAATGCTATGCAGGCTGGCGTGCGAAGGCCGGAGCACAACAGTGGGGCTGATTGTTTTTAAAATATTGGAAATACAAAATCTTGGAAATTCTGTGACATCAAACATCAGGAAACTAATAATAACTACAGTCTTGAAGCGCTTTTTACTTAAACAAGCCCTTTCAAGTTCATCTCATTCTACACGCATTCATTCACACATTCATTAAACATTTACTCAGTACCCATTCTGTGCCACCGGGTAGGTGCAAAGACCACAAAGTCAAAGGCCCCAGCCCAGGCTGAAGGAAGCTGACATTCTATATGGTCTGGTTGCCCACTGGCACTGCACAGGCTTGGGGCACCAGCCACAATGGGGAACCAAAGAAAATTATTTTAAGGAGGAGAAAATGAGAGAGAATCAAAAAGAAGCTATTTATGGCCTCAGCACACATATAAATTTTTTGGTTTCTAAAAATACAGCTTTATATTATAATTTAGAATTATGTTAATTTATTTTTAATTACTTATGGGACCTTAATATCATCAGTGCTGAGGGCCTCTAAAGGCCTTAATTCAGCCCAAATAGTAAATCAGGGGTTGTGATCCTAAATGCTAACAAGGGTCAAGCAGCCAACATAAATTAGTGAAGACTATTAAGAAAGCATGATTGACAGGCTGGGTGAGTGACTTGTTGGGAGGGGGAGGGGGAGAGAGGAGTTGAAGATGATGCCAGACTTCTGACTTGGGCAGTGGTGCCCAAGAGAAGAGATGCAGGAAGGGGCGTGAGTCTCGGGACCCACCGTGAGCTGTGTTTCAGATGCTCCAAGTGTGAGACGCCCACAGGACACACAGGAAGAGCCAACTCTAGGTTGGAGACCCCAGCTGGATGGAGCACTGCAGAGGAGGAGCATGCTAGAGAGAAGGTGCAGGGGGTGACAGCCGGGACTGGCAGGGGATGAGGCACTGTGAAGGGGCCTGAGGAAGGACCAGGGAGGCAAGAGGACATCCAGGAGAGGACCTCAGGACACCCAGGGAAGCAGAGACAGGAGAGTGCCCAAGACCATGGTCAACTGCAGAGGCAAGTCAGACAGGGACTGGGAAGATTTAGCAGCACAGAGGTCCCTGATGACCATTTAGGAAGAAGTGAGCCGGGCATGGGGGGTGGGAGTGGGGCACGTACCTGTAGTCCCAGCTACTTGGGAGGCCGAGGCAGGAGGATGGCTTGAACCCAGGAGTTCAAGTCCAGCCTAGGCCACATAGCAAGTCCCTATCTCAATTTATTTATTTATTTTTTTGAGATAGAATCTCACTTTCTTGCCCTGAGTAGAGTGCCCTGGCCTTAGCCTAGTGCACAGCAACCTGAAACTCCTGGGCTCAAGGAATCCTCTTGCCTCAGCCTCCCGAGTAGCTGGGACTATAGGCACATGCCACCACGCCTGGCTAATTTTTCTATTTTAGTAGAGACGGGGTCTTGCTCTTGCTCAGGCTGGTCTTCAACTCCTGAGCTCAAACAATCCTCCCGCCTCAGCCTCCCAGAGTGCTAGGATTACAGGTGTGAGCCACCACACCCAGCCAAAAAAAAAATTTTTTTTTTTCAAAAGAAGGAGGGACTGGGAAAGGAGGTAACTGAGACAGTGTGTGTGACTGACCCGTGAGAAACTAGCTGGTTTAGGAAAGGCGAGAGAAACCCTGCTGGAGGAGAAGCAGAGGTGAGGGGGGTGTCCTCCCTTCTTTCTTCCTCATTCTCTTCCCTTCCCCTCTTTCTTTCCCTCCCTCCCTCTCTCCCTTCCTTCCTTCCTTTCTTTTCTTTCCAGATTAGAGAGCTAAGGATGTTTAAATGCTGAAGAGAAACCACAGCGAGGAAGAGTTTGTGGATGGGATTTTCGTAGTGGGGCACACACAGATGCTCTGGGCTGTCCTTGAGGTTGCAGGAGGGGAACACAGTGAGCCACAATCCCGAAGGCAGACAGGACATGTGTATCATCATAATCCCCTTTACAGAGAGGGGACCTGGGCATACACAGTAACTGGCCTAAGGTCATCCAGATACTGAGACACTGAGATGCTGAGACACTTCCCCGCGTGTCCCTAGGCCCAGAACACGTCTTCCAGTTCCTGGTCCTGGGCCCTTCTCCTAGTACGGGGAGGAGCAGGGAGCAGCTCTGTCAGCACCATGGTGAGTGGGGAGCACTGTAGGCACTTAGAGGTGGGGACCTGGAATGCAATCCCCACATGGCCCACAGAAGAACCCTCCCACGTGACTTTATAACGTTCCACTGGACATCACAGACGTGAAATGCCCATTTATAATTATCTATCTCTAGAACCTAACGCCCTTTCTGAAATAAACACAGGGGATTTTTGCATGGTTTTAACATATGCTGAATTGTCCAGGAATGCCATTAGCATGCAAAGTGAGGGGATTCTGCACTTTACGTTCTTTGGAACTTTACCAAGAATGGTTCATCATTTTGGAAAACCACATTAACCCCAGCAGCACCTCTCCTGGTATTTGAGTGTCCCACACAATACACCTGTATCTTGCGGGTATTTGTGGATATTACACTCTCAATGAGTCTATGTAAAAGTTCAAGCATCTGACTGCATCCTTCTGTCTTCTGTGTGGCTGTGCCCAAGCAATTACATATTAGAATACATGATATTATATTGTTGGGGCTCAGAAACTAATACCTCAAGGTCTCTCTGACCTTCTCCTTCCCCCCAGCACCGATTCTCCCAAAGCCAGGATCAAGTTCTCTGAAGTTCCTTTGTCTGCCTAAGATCTAGACCCAATTGTTTTTTCTTCCCCTCTTTAAAAGACCAAGAATGTAACTACACCTGAAAACCACTCCTGAACAGACCCTTTACAAATTAATCTCTGTTCCTGGATCCATTCATTCTCCCTAGTAATCCTTTATTGCTCCACAACAGAATTCTTCTTCCCTTTCCCATAACCTGTTTTGCCAGGGTGGTATATTAGCTTCTGAACCCCCTTGGGGGGTGGGCAATCACTCTGTGATTCTCCCTGTATGCACATTAAATAAATGTGTATGCCTTTTCTCCAATTAATCTGCCGTTTGTGAATGATTTTTCAGAGAATCTTCAGAGGGTGAAGGGAAAGCTTTTCCTGGGCCCCTATAGTATTATAACTATTAAATAGTTTTCTCTTTATTTCTCTTTAGAGTACAGTTGAGGCATTATAGTGATTCCTAAAAACTTATGTATATAGGTAGGTCATGTTATCTATGAAATTTTTTCTTTCTTTCTTTTTTTTTTTTGAGACAGGGTCTCACTCTGTTGTCCCAGCTAGAGTGCAGTGGTGCCATCATAGCTCACTGCAACCTCAAACTCCTGGACTCAAGCAATCCTCCTGCCTCAGCCTCCCGAATACCTGGGACTACAGGTGTGCACTGCTATGCCTGGCTAATTTTTCTATTTTTTATTGAGATGGGGGTCTCGCTCTTGCTCAGACTGTTCTTGAACTCTTGAACTCAAGCAATCCTCCCGCCTTGGCCTTCCAGAGCAGACTAAAGCCTTCTACTGGTATCAACACGATGTTCCTAAATGATGGGTACACAGACAATGTGGTCAACCGACAGGGCTTACGAAAACTGTGCAGTTGGGCACCTTTGGGAAATTTCATTTCCCTGATTAATTCAAATTATATTAATACTATATCTCAGCATTTTCCATCCTAACAACAGTAGGTCTTCGACTACTGTCATCTGTAGGGGCCAGGGAAATGATAAATGGTTCAATGTCTTTTATACGAAGTCAAAAAAATAGGTGCCAGGCTTGGTCTGTGGAATATCTTCCCTAATGGACGAGAAGATGAGTAAACAGTAAGTAAGAGGATGCTTAAGGATATTTATGGAAAATGCTATATCGTGAGGAATCATGGACAGGAATAGGGATAGAAAAGTGATGATCCCAGAGGACCTCCAATAGGTTAAAAAGGAAGGGCAGAGTATTTACGGCTCAGACTCTGAGAGGGGCTGATTATTTAATCGTGGGGGCAAGGCAGCCTCAATTCCCACAGGCGTGGCCATCACTCCTAAACAGGGACAAAGGGTAAAAAAACATGTGCCCGTCAATCAAGATGGGATAGCTGATTTGTGTGTCCTCCACACAACCTGAGGACACCTGGGGGCTGGGAAGAAAGGAGGGGAGTGGCCTCCTGGCTATGGAAAGGTCCAGAAACAGGGCTTGCCTAGCCTGGCTCTTACACTGACACTGGCAACTGTGAGTCGAGTCACCGCTCCTCTCAGTTGCTGCATCAAAAAACTAAAATGCAATAGAACACGTTAGATTCCATCATTGTGCACTTTTATATTGTTTTCATGTTTTTCCATGTGCATGTGTACTTTTTTAAAATCTTAAAACATCTGGTCAGGCCAGGCGCAGTGGCTCATGCCTGTAATCCTTGCACTCTGGGAGGTTGAACCCGGAGGATTGCTTGAGCTCAGGGGTTCGAGACCAGCCTGAGCAAGAGTGAGACCCCATCTCTATTAAAAATAGAAAAAAATCGCTGGGCGTGGTGGCGAGCACCTGTAGTCCCAGCTACTCGGGAGGCTGAGGCAGGAGGATCTCTTGAGCCCAGGAATTTGAGGTTGCTGTGAGCTAGGCTAATATCGTGGCACTCTGGCCCAGACAACAGAGCGAGACTCTGTGTCAAAAAAAAAAAAAAATCTGGTCAAAGCAGTTATAGGAATTACGAAAAGTGACTCTCAAATGAGTAGCTGCATCACCTCCCACATGAAAGTAGAACAAGGCCCATTTGTGCTCCAAAGAAACATCCAGATACAGGAAGCGTTTCCAGGAACCAGTCTATAAGCCTCTTTGCATGAGCTAACTTGGCCAAAGGGCAACAGGGCCCCACCCACGTTGAACTGCAATGCAAACCTCCAGCAGGTACCCCTCACTCTGAGGATGTACCAGTTCATTCTAGAGTCATGGCAGTGGGAAGAGGAAATGCCTTCTTGGTTTAGGAATCATACAGGGATTGATCCACAGGCCAGGACGAGGTGAGGCAAGAGAGGCACATGCCTCAGGCACAAAATTTAAGGGAGTGCCAAAAACCTTAGTAATCAAGATGAATGATATTTTTAAAAAATCAAATTAGTAAACCAGAGATGTAGCTATATTGGAACCAGGGCCACAACTAGGGAGAAGCCAATGAGGTGGGGCCCCACATGAGGTTCTGTGATATCTGAAAAGCCCAAAGACTTGGCCCACACCCAGCACCAATAGCACCATAATCCCTTATCCGAAACGCTTAGAATTCAGAATTTTTCAGATTATTGAAAAGGTAATGTAGAGCACATACCATAAATTACATAATCCCCACAACAGGGTCTGGGGCAGCACCTCCTAATCAAACACACTAACATTTCTGTGGTGACATCTATGAGCATTCAAACCTTGGGATGTGCACAGACCATCATTGGCCTCCTGTTAGTCCAGATCAGGTTTTGCTATCACTCGAGCTTAAAAAAACTTTCAGGGGGTGTTGGGCCGGGGTCGGAGGGAAGCTTTCAGTGTCAGAATGTTTCAGATTTTGAAATTGCAGATAAAGGACTGTAGGCCTTATTAGCATGATGGTAGGTCTCTTAAAGAAGAAAGGCATAGCCAGGCACAGTGGCACATGCCTATGGTCCCAGCTATAGGTAGGATGAGGCAGGAGGATCACTTGAGCATAGGAGTTCGAGGCTATGGTGCCCTATGATCATGTATTTGGTCAAATATACCTTTGCAGATAGCCACTATACTCCAGCCTGGGCAACACAGCAAGATCTCATCTCTAAAAAAAAAGAAGAAGAAAAGAAAAAAGGCAGCAGATTGGACCCAAAACTTTTGTTATAAACCTGTGTTGAAAAAAGAACATCAGAGAAATGTGAGTTGAGAGGGGAAAAAAAAAAGGAGAACTGCAACATCCTTGCTGGTGATCACCTAGAAGGCGGCAATTTCTAAAAGTCAGTCAAGTCCAGAGCAGACTTATCAAAATATGTATTTCCCAACAGCCAATCAACTAATATTGTTAAATACCTTCTGAGTGTAAAACTTTGTGAAAGATTCCAGAAATGTACTAAGATATACAAGACAAGGTTCCAGCCCTCAGGAGCTTAGAAGTTCGTGGGAACAATAAAGTAAACCTAAAATCATAGAATATCAAAAACCAGAGGGATCTAATCCACACCCACAATTTAAAGATGATGAAACCAAGGTTCAGAGCAGTCAAGGGTCTTGTGTAAGTTAGCAACAGGCAAATAGTGGTAAGGACAGATCAGGATCTGTATGGGCCCTCTGCCATTTACTGCCCCTTGCGTAAAAGTACACAATTATTGCAACTTAGTGATGAAATTACAAGGGGAGTTAAAAGATCCCAGCAGAAGTGCTTTTGGTCAAACACACCTTTGCAGCAGAGATGGGCTCTGACTTTTAGAATGACTATGATTTGGATAGGCAGCAAGGCAGACGAGGGCCCTCCAGGCAGGGGACACTGTGAGCGGAGTGGGTGTGTGCATGGCAGGTTAGCCGTGCAGATGGATTAGGCTCTGCTAAAGGGTATAGAAGAAGGGGAAATAAGTTTGGAAAAGCAGGTTAAGGCAATGCACGGAGAGCCTGAACGCCAGAATGAAGAACCTACAATTACCTCCTAGAGTAGCACGTACCACCTTCCTGACTTGGCTTGGCTGCCCGCCACCCCTGTGAGAAGTGACAGAGTGTAAGGGTTTAAATGCACACACTCTTGGGTCAGATTCCTTCCATTCGAATCCCAGTTCTGATACCAACTGTGTGACCTTAGATAAGCTGCTTAACCTCTTTGCCTCAGTTTACTCATTTGTGAAATAGAGATAATACAAGTACCTCCCTCATGAGGATTAAGTGAAAGAGAGTATGTTTACCGCACCAAAAACAGCACCTGGCATGATAAGTCCTTAAATGTTAGTTGTCATCATTAACCTTTTTATTTAAGTCAGTTCTTCAATTAAATATGTACTGTAGCCTTGCCCTAAGCAACAATACCCATGAAATCATGGGCTTATGGTGACAGTTATGATTTTGATGATACACATAAAACAAGATGTTAAATCAAAAGTCTTAACTAAGTCACAGAGATACAACAGGTATAATGCTCCCAAGTGTGACACCAAACAAGCGTGCACTTTTTCAAAAGAGATATGCAATGACCTCTCCCCCACACTGAGGGCATGAAGGGTCAGAACAGGCAGGGATTGGAAGAGAATCTCTGTGGAGGCATTTTGGGATTGCTGTTGGTGTGCTGTGATCTCACCCTGCTCCCATAGACCGTTTGCCCTCCCAAAAAGCTGGTGAGAGGCTTCACCAGGACCATTCAGGGCCGGGCGCGGTGGCTCACGCCTGTAATCCTAGCACTCTGGGAGGCCGAGGTGGGCGGATCGTTTGAGCTCAGGAGTTCGAGACCAGCCTGAGCAAGAGCGAGACCCCATCTCTACTAAAAAAATAGAAAGAAATTATATGGACAGCTAAAAAATATATATATAGAAAAAATTAGCCGGGCAAGGTGGTGCATGCCTGTAGTCCCAGCTACTCGGGAGGCTGAGGCAGGAGGATCCCTTGAGCTCAGGAGTTTGAGGTTGCTGTGAGCTAGGCTGACGCCACGGCACTCACTCTAGCCTGGGCAACAGAGTGAGACTCTGTCTCAAAAAAAAAAAAAAAAAAAAGAAAGAAAAAAAAGGACCATTCAGGAAACTTGGTATCTGTTCCCTGCAACTGGGAGAACAGGGTGGACTGGCATCTGACCACCACCTGAGAAATCCACCCGCTGGGAGTCAGCCTGCAATCCCAGGTTCACTGTGCCAAAGGATGTGTGATTATTTCCTTGGACTAAGGTGCGCCACGTGCAATATCGGGCTGGCGTGAGGACAGAGCAGGTCTTGTTTAAGAGGGCGGCTCGGAGAGCCTGAAGGACCTTAGCCGAAAGAGGCTGGAGGTGAGTCACTGGATTTTAGGGGCTGAGGAAGGAGCAATGATCTAGAATAGAGGATAATTTGCTGTTTTCAAGACAATGGAGGCCAGGCGCGGTGGCTCATGTCGGTAATCCTAGAACTCTGGGAGGCCGAGGCCAAGGTCAGGAGTTCAAGACCAGCCTGAGCAAGAGTGAGACCCCATCTCTAATAAAAATAGAAAGAAATGATCTGGACATCTAAAAATATATAGAAAAAATTAGGTGGGCATGGTGGCACATGCCTGTAGTTCCAGCTACTCGGGAGGCTGGGGCAGAAGGATTGCTTGAGCCCAGGAGTCTGAGGTTGCTGTGAGCTAGGCTGATGCCACGGCACTCTAGCCCGGGCAACAGAACAAGACTCTGTCTCAAAAAAAAAAAAAAGAATAAAATAAAAAAAATAAAAGACAATGGAAGTGAGACATACCAGCAACTGAGCGGGGAAGGAGGGGTGTCTGAGAAGCCCATGAATGTGGCCACAAGAGAGAATCAGCATTAGACACCTGCCAGGCCCAGGAAGCTGGAAGCCAGAAGACAACAGTGCTGACTCGTGAGCATGTCCTTGCCCTTCCCAGTCCAGTGACAAAGGAATGGATGTATTAAGTACTTAATTAAGACTATGTTTGTGACTTAAAGTGACCACATGACCTTCTACCACCTATGAATGACCAGAAAAGTTATATGGCCTGAGTTTTCATCCAAGGGCAAAGAAAGAGCTAATCCCACTGTATAAACATAAAGGGATCGTGGTAGGCAAAATTAAGTTGCTCGATGAGTACATCCCAATGAGTCATGTTTCTTTACGCTCATTGGAAACATAGCTATTAAAATGAAATGTCTGTCCCTGTACTATACCCCCCAGTGGTATGGCCACCACCATTAGAAGTAAGTAATATAGGGCAATAAGGAGCTAAGGAAAAAGACAGGCAGAGACAGAAAATATCAGTCTGGTGGGTTCAGTGGGACCGCATTTGCTCCTCATCCTTGAATATGATGAAATGAAAATAGAAGATGTGCCAATGAATGAAGGAATGCCAAGGTCCTTACACAAATGGCTTTGTTCAAAGGGAACTGAAGATAGCCCAAGTCCATGAGCAAAGAAGCCATGAGCCTTGAGCTCCTGGGCTGAGTTTATGGTTTGGTCTTGCCCTTTCAGGTCGAGTTGGGGCAGTAGAGGAGGCACGTTCTCACCAAGCCTGAGTCACCCAGAAAGCACCAACCAAAGTCCTCAAGTCCTAGAGACCTGCACGGCACAGGGGCGAGGGGGCAGGGGAAGAATACTGGGCTGAACCAGGCCCTGGAGTCTGCCAAGCCCAAGTGCAGAACGTGAAACATTCACCCAAACCACAACTTTATTGCTGCCTTCACTTGGGGGCTTCTCCCCTCAGGGACAGTCAGAAGATGACAAGATACAAGCGGTGCTCCCCACGGTGCAGGAGATGGAGCACAGGGCGCACAGACACCGCCTGTCAGCTGCCCGCTGAGACAGTCAAAGGGGTGACTGCACCCAGTCCCCCTTCACAGGAAGAGGCTTACTCCAGCTCTGACTTTGTCCCTTAACTTTCAATTTAGCTTCTTTCCCCTTCAATGCCATCTGTGCTCTCCCAGCTCTGACTTCCTACAGTTCCAGATCAGCTGAATTATTCCCTGAGAAAGGCCAGAATGACCCAGTCTACTGGGCCAGCCAGGATTATTACTAGAAGAGATGTTAGAGAATATCTTGTACAACATTCCTATTTTATAGGTAAAAAAGCCTAAAGGCCAAAGAACTCATGTCACATGCCAGGAGTCACTGAGCGAGACGAGAGCCCAAGTCTCCTGACCCTTACCACACTGCTCCATTAGACAGCATCATGCTAACTCTCAAAGATGGCTCAGCTCCCCTCCCCGGGCCACCACCTCAAGCCTCATTCCTCTTCTACAAACAGCCCAAAATGATAGAAGAGGCTTAGAGTTAGCATGCCTGGAAACAACCAGGAATGGATCCCAATTAACTAGTCGCTGATCACCTTTGAATGGAGAAATCAGTGGCCATAAATACTTTCTCGGAAGAACAGTAGAGTCTAATGCTTACTGTACTTTGCAGACTTTGCAGTGTACCTGGGACCCCAGAGTCATAATCAGGTCTCCACAGCTGGATTGTAACCATGGGCAGGGAAAGGCCCAGAAACTACGTTGGAGAATGAGGACTAGAGTCAAGAACCCACAAAGATAAGCTGCTATGACTAGGGGTAGTAGGGAAGAGAAAGAAAAATGCTGCCCAAAGAGCCTGTTAAGCAAGAGGAAAATTTTGGCATCAAAATGAAATGGGGTTTATGAGATACATTCCTGTGCCAAGCAGAAAGCCTGTTCCCCTTATAGTAACTCCCAGGCCATCTGGTCTACTTCTCCACTTCAGGGTATAGACCTCTCTCTGCTTCTCGAACATTCACTGGGATGCTGTATTTCTTTTCTTTTTTTTCTCTTTTTGGAGACAGGGTCTCACTCTGTTGCCTGGGCTAGAGTGCCGTGGCATCAGCCTAGCTCACAGCAACCTCAAACTCCTGGGCTCAAGTGATCCTTCTGCCTCAGCTTCCCAAGTAGCTGGGACTACAGGCATGCGCCACCATGCCCCGGCTGATTTTTTCTATATATTTTTAGTTGTCCAGCTAATTTCTTTCTATTTTTTTAGTAGAGACAGGGTCTCGCTCTTACTCAGGCTGGTCTCGAACTCCTGAGCTCAAACAATCCTCCTGCCTCGGCCTCCCAGAGTGCTAGGATTATAGGTGTGAGCCATGGTATCTGGCCTGGGATGCTGTTTTTCAAATAAAAATCGGTACTGCCATCTCCTTTTAACTAGCTGTGTTTAATCCACATCAACTCTCCTTCTTTTTATTTATTGATTAATTTTGGTTTTTTTAGAGACAGGGTTTCTCTATGTTGCCTAGGCTGGTCTCAAACTCCTGGGCTCAAGTGATCCTCCTGCCTCAGCCTCCCAAGTAGCTGGGGCTACAGGTGTGTACCACTGCACCCAGCTCAACTCTCCTTCTTATATGTTAACTAACACGACCTCCACCTCCACTTTTACCCTCTCCCCAACGTTTGCTCCATCACCCAATCCAAGGCTATAGAACACAATAGAACCAGACACATCTCAGTTCAAATCCCAGTTTGGACACCCACTAGCTGTATGATATGTGCAATCACTTTATTTCACAGAGCCTCAGTTTTTCCAACTGTAAAATGGGGATAATTAATAGATATCTCATTACTGTGAGAGAAAGAGAATATATGTATATTTGTGTAATATACATATGTATATGTACATCTGTATATCTACACATATACAGATGTATATGTATTACATATATTTATAAATATGTACACATATTTATAAATATATGTATATTGTGCTTAGCCCAATGACTGGCATATATTAATTAATAGTAAGTATGCAATAAATGATGGCTGTCTTGTTATTGCTATGACCACTGAAGCCAGCTGAAGCTCCATTTGCGGAATTAAGTCTCAGAAGGCTGAAATGGGCTGTCTGAGGTCACATAAGTGAGTGAATCAGGGAGGGATCCCAGATTTCCTGATTTCTGAAGCCTTTGCCAACCATCAGCTCCCACACAAACGACATCATTGCCCAATGACCTAGAAATCTGGGTATCTGATCATATCCAAGTACCACAGCTGGTGATTTAATAAGCACTCACCAGGTGCTAGAAATTTCACAAGCTATATGAAAGCTTTGAGGCATCTATAGGTCAGTATAGGAAGGTCACTTCATTGCTTATAGCAAGCCAAAAAACAAGACAAGACACAAATCTGAAACCGTGGCTTGTGTTGCCCAGTGGTGACAATATTTCTTGTCCGTATTTGTTTTAAGAAGGTGCCTGACTCCTGGCTATGAAAAGGCCTTTCTGATTGGGAACAAGAGGAAGAGAGATCCTACTAAAGACAGGGAGCAAAATGGGGTCTGGCCAAGGGCAGCTGGGAAAAGGGAGGTGGGAGTAGTCAGTAGGCTAAAAATAGGTCCCTGTACGTTCTCCACAGAACGATAGCTATTGTCAGCAAGGTGGGCTTCTTGCTGCACCAGGGCCTGTCTCACTGCTGACTGTGCAAGAACTGAGACCACGGAGCCCCAGGAAACACATTTTATCTTGAAGCATGAATCACCCCTTAGAGGCCCAGAAAAGAATCCCCTCTTTGTGGCCCTTCAATCTCCTTCTTGGCTGGCATCCCTAGCTCTGAGGAGCTGGTGTCAAGGCCTTGCTAAAACTCAGGGTGAGTGACCTTTCTGATGGAAATGGACCATTCCAGAAGCTCATGTGACAGGGGTGCCTCTTAATAACTGAAAGGAAACAATGAATGAATGAACCAGCTAGAAGGCACTCGTCATTCGAGTCTAACTGCGACAGCAGTCAGAAGTGGATAATCCGGTACGTTCTGAATGAGGGGCTTCTGGACAGCAAAGGAGTGGCAGAAAGTGCTCTCTCCCCTTATCTATTAGATCTCCCTGCATTAATTGACAGGCAAAGTCTTTATTTTTTTAAACTGCCACACTTCTGGAGGATGGAGCAGCAGGAAGGAGCAATCTGAGGACCCAAGTCCTGCCTGTCCGTGTAGACTGTTTGCCCTAATTTCAAGGATGCTGTGCCTTCTACAACACCAGCCACTTTGGGAGCTAAGAGCCCTGAAAGGATATCAAACTCCCTACTGGGCAGCCAGCAGAGAAAGGATAACAGGGAGCTGGATGTTCAGAAATGGGAATTGGTAATAACTTTGGTTATTCCTCAAACTGCGAGCAGACTAGATTGTGACTGTCCCCAAAGGCAGCAGTACCAACATCAGAAGAGGAAGGAAAGTTACCCTTTCAGAACTATCTTTTGAAGGAGCAGGGGGCCAATATTGCTCTGTGACATCAACCCCACTAAATTTGTACATAGGGGAACTGATGTTAATTATAAACATTAAGTACAGCCTTATAGGGGAGGAGAGCCAGAGCCCACACCTGCAGCCTGATGGACGTGAGCACAGGCAGGGAGGAGGCCCTCCTTTTTACCCTGGGAATGTGACGGATACTTACTCAGCCTCAGCTCTGTCTAAGGAAGTGTGTGCCAGGGGTAAAAACTGTAAGGCTGGTGGCGGGCACCCCTCCCCTCCCTAATGGAAAAAGAAGAAGCCCCTCCTACTCCTCCATACCTGCCCTAAAGCTGAAACAAAGAAATTCCTCACTCTTCCAGAAACCTTCCCTCCAGAGAAACTCCCATCCCCCCCCAAAAATGTATATAAGCCCACCCAGACTTCTGGGCTGGGCGGCTTCTCTGGTTCCACTCGTGGGACCATGAGGCTCGCCCGGGTCCCTCTCTTGGGACCCATTACCCCCACCCAGGAACGCCCCAATAAAGCCTCTTTACTTATCCCTTTCAACTCTGCTCGTCTTTCTTTCTCTGGCGCCGGCCAATCCAGAAAACCTTACATTTGGTGCCGAAACCCAGGAAGGGCGTTTGGCTGCACCAGCCCACTCTGGGGCTTTGGCTGCACCACCCCCTCCGCGAACTCTCACATTCCGAACCAGGACCTCCACTGACTGCCTTCGAGTCTCTGATTGACGACCTCGGCCTGGGTGAGTCACCCCGTGTTATCCCAACCCGGATCCCCCAGGAGCCTCCGTTCCTTCTGGGAAGCTGTTCCCTGTCCGTTAAACTGTGGGCCCACATCAGAGGTTCCCCGTTCCAGGGGCTGAGGCTATTCGGGGACACCTGAATTCCTCTCACCCCTTTCCGTACCAGCACACTAGTCCCAGGCGGAAACGTCCCCCCAGACTTTTGCTGCCTCCGTAGCCAGGAAGCTGTTCCTGGCTGTTTCCCCATCCCGGTTGAGGTGACATGGGTAACCAAAATTCCAAAATTCTCTGCAAGACACCCCTGGGGTGTCTGCTGGCCCATCTGAAGGGCCTGGATTTAGACGTCCGGCCCAAGCACCTCATTCTTTACTTCAATACTGCCTGGCCAATGTATAAATTGGACAATGGCTCCCAATGGCCTGAAAATGGGACTTTTGATTTCAATATTCTGCAAGACCTTGATAATTTTTGTCACAGGAACAGCAAATGGTCGGAGATCCCATATGTTCAAGCCTTTTTCTGTTTGCGCTCCCGTCCTTCTCTCTGTCTGACCGGCCACCCCACACAAGTCCTCCTTGCGCAGGGTCCTCCACCGCCCTCCGCCTCTTCTCCCTCTAACTCTCCACCGGGCATCTCATCAGATGCCCCTTCTGTTTTCTCCGATCCACCCGACTCCCTCAGCCCTTCCCCCACTTGACCTCCACCATACCCAAATGCACCCCCTCACCCTTCTGCGCCACCCAGCCGCTCGCTGCCTACGTCTCCCGTCAGCCATCACACTCGCTCTCGAGTAAACCCCTTGGATCAGTCTTTCCTCTGTCCATTACGGGAGGTGGTGGGCGCCAAGGGCATCTTACGGGTGCATATTCCCTTCTCCCTTTCTGACCTTTCTCCGATTGAAAAGCGCCTAGGTTCGTTTTCTAATGACTCTACAGCCTACACCAAAGAGTTCCGTTACTTGACACAGGCATATGACCTTATCTGGCATGATATTTTTGTTATACTATCCTCTACCCTTACTTACTGATGAAAAGGAGTGCGTCTGGGCAGCGGCTCAGGGACATGCTGACCAAGTCCATCTTACGGACCGCTCTATGCCAGTGGGGGCTGAGGCTGTCCCTCGCAAAGAGCCAGAGTGGGAATACCAACTCGACAACCCTGCTGGCCAGGAGGGCAGGAAACGGTGGGACTGCATGTTGCAGTGTGTCCTTGCCGGCCTCCAGGCCGCCGCCCACCGTGCTGTAAATTATGATAAACTCAGGGAAATCACTCAAAGGGCAGAAGAAAACCCCGAGGCCTTTCTCAGCCGCCTTACAGATACCCTTATCCAATATACCCGCCTAGATCCTACCTCCCCCGTGGGGACTACCGTCCTTGCAACTCACTTTATTACTCAGTCCTCCCCTGACATCAGAAAGAAACTCAAAAAGGCAGAGGAGGGCCCTCAGACCCCTATCCGAGACCTGGTGAATATGGCATTTAAAATCTTTAATTCCCGAGATGAATAGGCAGAGGCCCAAAAGGAGGCTCGTGTCCACCAAAAGGCACACCTGCAGGCCCAAGCCTTGGTTGCAGCCCTAAGGCCAGCGGGACCCGAGAAGCTATCGACCTCTTCTAAGGCGACCAGCTGGCCTCCACCAGGCACCTGCTTTAAGTGCAGTAAGGAAGGCCACTGGGCCAAGCGGTGCCCACAGCCACATCGACCCACCAAGCCTTGGCTGGCATGTGGTCAAGAGGGACACTGGAAAAGTGACTGCCCCTTGGGACAGAAGTCCGGAGGGTCAGTCCTTCCATCCCTAAACCTGCCAATGTCAGCTTTGGGTCTGGTTGCTAAAGACTGAAGAGGCCTCGACTCGGCGACCCCGATAACCCTCGCTGAGCCCAGGGTAACAATCAAGGTAGCGGGTAAGGCAGTGTCCTTTCTGGTTGACACGGGGGCTATCTACTCTGTCCTGCCTTCCTTTTCAGGACCTACTTATCCTTCCCAGGTGTCGGTCGTGGGTATTGACGGCAATCCCTCTCGATCGCCCACCACTGGTCCCCTAACTTGTCTAATAGATGACTGTCTCATCACCCATTCCTTCCTTATCATGCCCTCCTGTCCTGCTCCACTATTGGGAAGGGACTTATTAACCAAGCTGGGCACAACCCTCCACTTTTCCTCTGGAACCTCCTCCCTCCTTCTTTTATCTCTCTCTCCAAATTCCTCAGCTCCGCCCACAGCCTCTCCCACCTTATCAAGTCCTACATACCCCCTCCCGCCTGAACTCATAGACCCTTGGGTTTGGGACACGTCCACCCCAGTGGTGGCCACGCACCACACCCCAGTCCTCATTCGAATCAAAGACCCCTCATCCTTCCCTTCCCGGCCACAGTTCCCTATTTCACCAACCCACCGCAAAGGTCTAAAACCGATTATAGAACATCTTCTGCGTGGAAAAACTTTTAATTCCGACCAACTCTCCCTATAACACACCCATTCTTCCAGTAAAAAAGCCAAATGGCTCATACTGGCTAGTCCAGGACCTCAGACTCTTAACAAGGCAGTTGTCCCCATACACCCTGTGGTGCCTAATCCCTACACTTTACTCTCTCATATTCCACCCTCCACCACCCACTTTTCTGTCCTGGACCTCAAAGACGCTTTCTTTACCATTCCGTTAGACCCAGCCAGCTACAATCTCTTTGCCTTTACGTGGGAAGATCCCGACATGAACATGTCTCGACAACTCACTTGGACTGTCCTGCCCCAGGGGTTCAGGGACAGCCCCCACCTCTTTGGTCAGGCTCTCGCCCAAGATCTTCTTCAATGCCCCTTACAGCCGAGTACTGTCCTCCAATATGTGGGCGATTTATTACTCTGCAGCCCCTCATGCTCCGACAGCCACACACACACTGCCTCTCTACTCAACTTCCTTGCCTCTGAGGGCTACCGGGTGTCCCCCTCCAAAGTTCACTTGTCTAAGCCTACTGTCACTTACCTTAGATTTAGTCTCACCCCCACTTCCCGTCATCTCACTGTTGATCGCCAGCAGGCTCTTTGTGACCTCCAGCCTCCCACCACTGCTGAACAAATTCTTTCCTTCCTTGGGTTTGTTGGTTTCTTCCGACACTGGATCCCCAACTTTTCTCTCCTTGCCAAACCCCTCTATGAGGCAGCACGTGATGCCTCCGCTGGCCCTCTGTTAAACCCTCAGGCTGTCTGCCGCGCATTCCTAAAACTTCAAGACTGTCTCTTACAAGCACCCCCTCTAAGACTCCCTCATCCTGAAAAACCCTTTTATCTCTGCACGGATGAGCGCCAGGGCCTGGCCCCCAGTGTCCTCACCCAACCTCTGGGACCTACTCCCATTTCCACCCCAGTGGCCTACTTATCCAAACAGCTGGACACCACGGTCCGTGGCTGGCCACCCTGTCTCTGCGCCTTAGCCTCGGCCACTACTCTCACCAGGGAGGCCCTGAAACTCTCCTTGGGACAGAACTTACATGTCTTCTCCACCCACCATTTACAGGACCTTCCAACTGATCACTCTTTAGCCCTCCTCACTCCAACTAGACTACAGGAATTCCATCTCTTGTTTATAGAAAATCCCACCATTACTTTATCTCAATCCCCAACTCTAAACCCTGCCACTCTGCTCCCCATTCCCTGCCTATCCCTGTCCTCACACTCCTGCTCAGAAATGGTTGAAACCTCCACTACCCCTAGACCCAATGTGTCAGACAAGCCACTCCCTACAGCGGACTTAATTTTCTTTGATGGCAGCTTGGTCACAGGTGAGGACGACAAACGCCGGGCGGCCTATGCCATTGTCTCTGCTTCTCAGGTAATAGAAGCCTCCCGTCTTCCGGACGGCACCACCTCCCAAAAGGCAGAACTCATTGCTCTCACCCGAGCCTTACACCTAGCCAAAGGCAAGATTGTAAATATTTACACGGACTCCAAGTATGTGTTTATGATAGCTCACTGCCATGCTGCCATATGGAGAGAACGGGGCTGTCTCTCCACCAAGGGCTCCCCTGTTATTAACGCCACCCTTATCTCCCGTCTCCTTGAGGCCCTTCAGTTACCCACCCAATTAGCTATCATACACTGCAAGGGACAGCAGTTGGACCGGTCCCCTGTCACTAAGGGAAACAACTATGCTGATACTATCACTCGCAGCCTAACATCCCCAAAACACCCTAGTCTGGCTCCTCTTCTTTTCCTTTCCATTCCTTCCCATTCCTTCCCTCCAACCTCGCTATACTCCAGAGGAGCGTGACAGCCTTCTCACCCAAGGGGTCAACCACCACTGAAGGGTGGGTCCTTCTAAAGGACGGCAAGCTGGTTCTCCCTAAGGCACAGGCCCTGGAACTCGTTGGCCAGATCCATTCCTCACTTCATATCGGCACTAAGGGCCTCTCCCACTTCTTACAACCTCTATTTTCACACCCTTCCCTATATTCTCTCACCAAAACTGTTTGCTTGGACTGTGACATTTGTGCCTCTGTTAACCCTCAACGGGGCCTGAACCCCCCTGTGTCCACCCACCAGATGCATAGTCACCCCCCCAGACAAGACTGGCAGGTCGATTTCACTCATATGCCACCTCACAGACATTTCAAACTCGAGTACGGCCGGCCTTTTCTCATTAGGCCTTTTCTCATTGACCATTATCTTCCAGCCCAGCCCCTACATTTGGCCTCCTATTTCCCATTATCTTTCTCTCCTCAGGCAACTTCTCTGTGACAGCCCAGAGACTCGTTTCTCCAATGCCGCCTGCAGGAATTATCCAGAGGGACAATAAATCAGATGCTTCTTCATCCCTATTCTCCTCTTCCAGTCACCCCTCCACCAGCCAACTCTGGCCCATAGCCCCCACTACGCCCCTAAAAAGCAGGAAGTAGCCAGAAAGACCGCGGCACCCTATTATCACTAAAAGGCCGGAATGTAAGGCTGGTGGCGGGCACCCCTCCCCTCCCTAATGGAAAAAGAAGAAGCCCCTCCTACTCCTCCATACCTGCCCTAAAGCTGAAACAAAGAAATTCCTCACTCTTCCCGCGGAAACCTTTCCTCCAGAGAAACTCCCATCCCCCACCCCTAAAAAAAGCATATATAAGCCCACCCAGACTTCTGGGCAGGGCAGCTTCTCTGGTTCCACTCGTGGGACCATGAGGCTCACCCAGGTCCCTCTCTTGGGACCCGTTACCCCCACCCAGGAAAGCCTCATAAAGTCTCTTTACTTACCCCTTTCACTCTGCTTGTCTTTCTTTCTCTGGCGAGGGCCAATCCAAAAAAACCCTTACAAAAACCACTTCCTTTTCCTTCAATCACAGCAGCACAGAGCATTCCACAGCTCAAAGTCTGAGGCAATGTACACCTTGAACCAAACATACCAGTACCTAAATTCTATGAGTACATCTTTATCTTATAATGGAAAAATATAACCTTTGGATCTACTTGGGTTCTTGCTTCTAAACACTCTTAAATCCCAGGAAAGGAAAACTTCCCCAACACATGTATTCACACACATTGCAGCCAGGGTGCTGACTCAATGTGACTCAGTTTCCCTAAGATAAACCATAACCCACAGTGCCTGCTCCTACCCCTTCCCCAAGAAGTCAGCTTACACTTTACTTCTCAAACACAAAGCCTCTGATTTCTGAGAAGTGGTGGTGGAATAAGCAGATCTGGTCAGAAAGGCTGAATTTCTCCCTGCTCAGAACATCAGAATCCCTTTCGATATTCCCTCCTTGGCCAGGTGTTGCTACAAAGGGAGCTGAGAGTTTGCCAAGTCAGAAATCATTCTCACCTTAAAAGGAATTTTCTTGCAATTAAAAAAAAAAACAAAACGCCCAAACCACCTTGTTTATAAGTTGGGGGTGGGAAGGGGAAGGAGGAGGAGAGTAAAGGGATACAAATTTGAAAACAGCCAGACTGTGGGAGGGAGGGTTATATTCCTTCCCTCCCCTCAAGGACAACCAGATCTGATATGGCTGCTGATAAGACCAAGCTGCTTCACTTTACTGCCCTTACCTAGATCTCTCCTTATGACATCAGAGTCCCCAACATCACTGTAGACCCTTCTCAGAGCTTGGAGGGTCACTAATGTCCTGGCTGGACACTGTCTACCAGGAAAAATTTCACCAGGAAGGAGCTCTAAGGGGTCCCAGAGAGCAGAGGCAGACAGAAAAAAACACTCGCTGCCTAAGTGCTGTAGCAAGAGCTTTTCTGATAAAAACTATACTTTCAAAACCAACACTGAGCTTTCACCTATCACAAAAGCTGTAATTTAGCCCCTTCCTGTAAAATGACACCTTTCCCTTTAGAAACAATATATAAATCTGATACAACTGAAATAAACACAGTATAATGCTCACTAACTCATTTAACATCTTTCATTCAAGGACTGGAGGCTCTTAAATCACTTTATAAATGCAAAAATTCATGCTTCATCACTTGAAAACAGGGAGTCCAGGGAGTATCATTTTCCTATCTTATGGTCAGCACATTTGAGGAATATGCCATGGAAAAGCCCATTCTCTCACCATTGAAGCTGGAAAGGTCAGGCCTCCATGTATATCATCGCCCTCAGCTTGGAATAAAAAGCTTGGGATAAACCCAATGGGAGATTGAGTGATAGTCAATCCTGCCCGGTTAGAGGGGAAAAGTCCCTAGAAGTGGCGCTGTGCTCTCTGATCTACCACCTGTACCTGACTTTGGCCACAAGTTCTAGGGCTACAGATCTATAGCTCAGGGGACTTCATTTTCTCCTGCTACCCCTTACTGGTCCTGGAACCTCCCTCGCTCCTATACAAATAAGTGACCAAAGTCAACACTAAATAAATCAGCTTGTCATTTCCCTCCAAGGACCAGCTCCTCACTAACCCCCAGCTGTCTCCCCAGTTGCCCACCTCTGTCTCCAAACACAAAGCTTTGGGAAGGGGGGCTAAGTTTAGTCTCAGAGCCTTTCCATGTCTCTAAAGCAAGTGTCCTGGCAGGCCCACCCCTGGCCCAACCATTCGTATCATTAGCTCACTCACAGGAACAGGTGCGAGAGTCACCCACTAGTCCAGGGCCCTCCGATGCCTTCTGGCTCCACAGGCAAGCAGAGGTGGCTCTGCCTTCCAACAAGGGCGAAAAAACCTGAGCTACCTACCAAAGGACTGTCCTGCCACAGGATGAGAGCTGTTGGTCATATGAAAGCTGGCTCAGAGCCAGAGGCACATTGTTCCTGGAGACACAAGGCCAGACCCGCAAGCTGGCCTGTTTGTTTTCTAGAGAAAAAGACACTATACACCCCCAGGGCAGGCTGTTTGGCCCTCCCCCTGACTCCTCTTCCTGGCACAGCAAAGAGAGAAACCCAGGCCTCCGGATGACCCAGGTCTGACGGCCAGAGAAACGGCTCATTTGTTACTAGGGTGCTGAGAACACACGAGAACTGGTGAGCACAGCCCCCAAGGTTACACTGGCAGACAGCTCCCTGGGGTCCCGCTCTCTTCCTCGGAGGAGAGCCTTGAAGCAGCATCAGAACAACCGGCCACCCCAAGCTCTATACCTGAGGCAACCAAACGTACCCCCAAGGAAACCCTGGCGAAAGAAAGGAGACATAGTCCAGGGAAGGAAGAGAAGGGGGTCTGTTTCCGATTGGGCATCGAAAGAGGGAAAGGAAGACACCTGGGAAAGAGGCCAATGTCTCTCTGCCCTTGCCAGGAATAGGACTGTAACACTGCCCTGCCCAGCCCAGCCCAACATCTCCCACCAAGGACCAGAGATCAGGGAGGGCAGGCAAAGAGCCGGCACCCAGGGGGTTGGGCTGGGCCCCGGGGCACGGACCTGGGGAGGGGAGGACGCCGAGGTGTGCAGTCCGTCATCACCCCGTTTTTTTTCAGGCACCCTGGGGAGAAGGTGGCAGGATCATTTAGGCAGGGCTCCCTCCCCGTCTGGAAAGTCCTCAACCTCAGCCTCAGCAGGGTCTGTAATTCCCACTCCCAAGCTCTGGCTGCCCTTCCACCCCGACTGGCGCCCCCCTCCGCCCTCCCGAGGCGCCCTCCCGGGTGCTCTCCGCTTGGAGGGAGTCGGGGGGGTGTCAGCCTTCTGCTGCCTGAGATCCTTGGCTGGCCCCTTCCCCTCGCCGCTCCCCGACACCCCTTTGTTTCAGGCGGGGAAAGTTGCCAACGTGCACCCCCTTCCCCAACACGCCCCCCCTGTGCGCCCATCCCCCGCAGGGAATCCAAGCACGGGAGCACCATCTAATCTGCGGCTCGCTCTCGAACCGGGGCAGCCGCCTCGAAACCGAAAGCAAAGAGGAAGTGGGATCTGGCAGCGCCCCCAGCCCGGTCGCCCCGTCTTCCCCATCACCGCCCCCATCGCTCGCGCTCCCTGCGCTTGGCGCTGCCCGCTCCGCACGGCCACCTCTCCGGGCGGCGGAAAGGCCTCTCTGCGGGAATCGGGGACACCTACCGGTGCGGGGCCCGAGCCGCGGGCAGGGGCAGGGCAGGGCCGGCTGCCTGACGGGCGCAGGTGCCGCCAGGAGCGCCGTCTCCGCTGCTGGCTCCCGCTCCTCCTCCTGCGCCGGGACTTGGGGCGCTCTTCTGCGCCGCCTGCTCCCCGCCCCCACGCCCGGCGCTCGGGCTCCCCCCGCGCAGAGTTGCCGGCCGTGCCTCCCACACGCCACCGGCCCTCCGCCGCGCCTAGTCCCGCATTGTGTGTCTGCGCCCGCCGCGGAAGCGCGGGGGTCGGGGGGCTGTAGCCGCCGCTGCCCGGGCGGAATGGAGCCCCCGGCGGCAGCGGCGGCGGCGGCGGCGGCGGCACTCACCCATAGTACGGATGCGTGCACACTGCACATGCTCGCGTCTGACAGGCGATCTGTCCCCGGTCCCGCTTAACTCCTTGCTCGCCCGCTCGCCCGCGGGGCCCGCTGCCCCCGCCGACCCGGCCGCATCCTGCAGCCTTCCGCTGCCGGGGGTCGGCCCCCGCCCCGGCATCTACAGGCGCGCCCCCTGCCTGGGTTGCGGCGCAAGTGGCTGCGGTGCCGGGCTCCTTGGTCCTCCCTGCCCCCGCCACCCCGCCTGCCAGCCTGTCTGTCGCACCAGAGGAGAGCACTAACCCGGGTCCCCCACCTGCCAGCTTGTGGGAGTTGTGGGGACCGCATGTACGATATCCACTGTGGGTACCATGCAGGCCTGGGCTACCTGAGGGCCGCGGTCCACATGGTGTGACAGACCCACTATGTGCCAGCATTGTGTTCCGTGCAATCCATTCGTTGAAACAGCCATGCAAAGTCTTTTTTATTATCCCCATTTCCAAGATGGAGAAACTGTGGCCTGTGGAAGTTAAGGAATTTGCCTAAGGCAAGGCCTGAACCTCCAAGGCCCACAGTTTGGTTTATACTGCAAAGATTAAAGAGAGTATGTTCTTTCAGAGGTCAACCTAGATTCTTTTATGGGGAAGTGGAAAATGATGAATGTTATCTGGAAAGCCTGGAGATTCTAGAACATGTTCATTTTTACTTTTTTTTGAGATGGAGTCTTGCTATGTTGCCCAGGCTAGTCTGGAACTCCTGGACTCAAGTGATGCTCCCGCCTCAGCTTCCTGAGTAGCTGAGATTACAGGCATGAGCCACCATGCCTGGCTAGATTCCAGAATACGGAACGTGGCAAATCCAGGTTCAGGGCCCTGACTTGAGACGGGTCCCCCAGACTGGTCCTGGGTTCTGCAGAAAAGGCTGAGCAGGGAGTGGGAATGAAATCCAACCCCCATTCTCCTGGCATTGGGTGCCTTGGCCAAGAGGAAAGGACATTAAAAAAATTTATAACTCCCTCTGGGGGCGTCCTTTTGTAATAACCCATCCAGAGAGGGCGACCTTTTTTAATTCTCTCACAAACCCTGTGGGTGCCTAGGCCTGATCTGAGGGGTCTGATGGCTGCTTCTCGACCTGTGGGGGGAGTGGGGTAGGGAGAGGGATGAGAGAGCCTGCAGCCCTTCCTCTTTTTATAGCATGCCACAGTGACTCAAAGGTTCAAGGCAGCACAGAGTCTTCTAAGAAAAGGATCCTGAGATTCATCCAATCCAGCTGGTCTTGCTCCACTCAGGGTGAGAAGATGGGCTGCTTTCCTCCTGTCCTCCTGTCTGAACTCAACCTTTTTTTCTGGAGACAAGATCTCGCTCTGTCGATCAGGCTAGAGTGCACTGGCCTGATCATAACTCACTGCAACCTTGAACTCCTGGCCTCAAGTGATCCTCCTGCCTCAGCCTCCTGAGTACTTAGGACTATAGATGTGCACCACCATGCCTAGCTAATTAAAAATATTTTTTTTGTAGAGACAGGGTCTCAATATGTTACCCAGGCTGGACTCGAACTTCTGGTCTCAAGCAATACTTCCTACCTCAGCCTCCCAAAGTGCTGAGATTACAGGCATGAGCTACCATGCCTGGCCTGAGCCTAATCTCTTTTTTTTTTTTTTTTTTTTTTTTTTGAGACACAGTCTCATTCTGTGGCCTTGGGTAGAGTGCAGTGGCATCATCATAGCTCACTGCAACCTCAAACTCTTGGGCTGAAGTGATCCTCCTGCCTCAGCCTCCCAGAGTGCTAGGATTACAGGCATGAGCCACCTTGCCCAGCCCTGAACCTAATCTTAATCTGATTTTTTGCCTTCCCCTAACTGCCCGATGAGCCATACATCTTCCATCATCAACCTCCTGTCCCTGGCCAGGATATTCAAAGATAAAGGTACATCCCAAAGCTGGCAGTGGGAAGTGGGGACAAGGAGTTCTAAGCCCATCACCATACATACCCTGTTCTTGGGCTGGCCAGGCCATTCTTCTCAGAACGAAAGCCCTGGGTTTCTGATGGGAGCAAAGGGAATGATGTTGAGTTTCTCAGATCGGTATAGGAAGTACACAGCCATGTGGTGCCAGTGGCAGGAGCTCTTGACTTCCCTGAATTTGTTTCCTTTTCTGTAAAAGGGAAATATCCCCTACGTCATCAGGATATTATGGATGCAATGACATAATGCATGTAAAGTCCTCAGCACACAGTAGGCATTTGATAACAGAAAACTATTTTCTGCAGGAGGGTTAGGCAGGGAGGGGAGAGAAAGGTGCAGGGCTGCAGACAGGCATGTGGACTGTCCCTAGGACACTGTCAGAGAGGCAGGGGACAGCCCCCTCTCAGGGACACCTTGGTGAGAAGCAGCTTCAGTTAGTCTGGCAGCAAGGTGCACCTGATGAAGAGGGACATCCCCCGCACCCCCTTGCCGTGAAGGCATAGTACTCCCACTCTCGTTCTCTATCTGTGGCTGGCAGCTGGCTCTGATCTCCCAGGCTCTGGGAGGCAGCATCGTGCAGAAGGAGGCATAATGCACTGGAAGGACTTCAAAAGCTCTGAATGCCCGGCAACTTATCCATTAGGCATAGCGGTGCAATGCCTAGTGCCCAAAATATTATTAGGGGCCCACAAAGACGTTTGAATTTCTTTTAAAATTAGAGGCAAAAATAAACTTTGAGGTCAAAGAAAATGTTTTCACATATAATATTGATATTTTCATCCTTAGTATAGAAACTCAGATCTCAGTTACAGAATGAAAAAGAAGGAAGAGTTAGGAACTAAGGCACAGGGCTTGGCATCATCCAATCTCTACTGCATCTAACTGTCCCATGGATTTAACTCATTCCTTACATTAGGGATCATTTCTTCCCAACAAAAATTTATATAGTGCCTTCCAATGGTCATATTTTCTCTCTTTGCGTAGGGCATCTATTTTTATCCTCATTTTATAAATGAAGAAATTAAGGCTCAGAGAGGTTGTATGG
This sequence comes from Eulemur rufifrons, assembly GCF_041146395.1. Taxonomy (NCBI): domain Eukaryota; kingdom Metazoa; phylum Chordata; class Mammalia; order Primates; family Lemuridae; genus Eulemur; species Eulemur rufifrons. The sequence continues at coordinate 95,310,325 of NC_090984.1, forward strand.
TTTGGTCAAGGTTGTATGGTTTGCTAGTAAAGGCAAAATGCAGTTCGAACTCAGGTCTTCCAGTATCCCATCCAAGTTCCTTTCTATCTGTACCAAGAAGATTTCAGATAAGATCAGGTGTGTACAGGGAAGAACAGTCTGCTACAGAAGTGGACTTTTTTTTTTTTTTTTTGAGAGAGGGTCTTGCTCTGTATCCCAGACTGGAGTGCAGTCGTATAATCATAGCTCCCTGCATCCTTAAAATCCTAGGCTCAAGTGATCCTCCTACCTCAGCCTCCAGAGTAGCGAGGACTACAGGTTCATGCCACCACACCCAGCTAATTTTTTGTTTTGTTTTGTTTTGTTTTGTAGAAACGCAGTCTCCTTATGTTGCCCAGGCTGGTCTCAAACTCCTGGCCTCAAGCGATCCTCCTAAAGTGCTGGGATTACCGCATGAGCCACCTTGCCAGGCCAGAAGTGGACTTAAATACAGCATCTGTAGTAATGTGTGGGTCCCCTGGCTTTTCATCCAAACAATGTTGAAAGCTCCGTGCAGAGTTACGGGAAGGGATAGGGAGGGTGACTCTGAGTGCAGGTAGGCACAGTAATTGTGGTGCTAGTGATTCAAGTACAGTTGAAGGTTAAGGAGCCTGGGACAAACCAAGCTCCACTGTACTAACACACATCAAAGGATGCCAGCCCCTGCTTTGCCTGCTTGTCTTAGCAAAGCAAGTGAAGCTGCATGGTGGACTGGGCCAGGCATAGACTTTGCTCAGGTGGACTTGGGTTTGAGTTCAGACTTCACATCCTCATTGGATGTCAGCCTATTTCATCATCTGCAAAATAGAAATGGCAATAATGCCCAACCCCAGGGCTGTCGTAAGAATAAATAAGATGATACATGTAAGGTGCTTAGCATAGTGCCAGGCACATAGTACATAGGTAATAATATGGCAGTAGCTCCACACTGTCATGTAAAGTCCCTGCCACAGTAGGCAGATAGTAGTACTCCTCACACCTCTCTTCCACCACGAGGCAGGGAAAAGAAGAATCTTTTAAGTGTCTTTGTAGTTTCTAAAGTGCCTTGAACAATGTTAGGTCCTTAGACTTATTTTCTGAAAGACAAGAACTTTCCTGCCCTTCCTTCAAAGCAAACCATCCATAAAGGGGTTGCTCTTGTCCACCATAAGTAATTTTCTTGATGACTTTCGAAGGGAATCAGAAAGATTTCTTTATGCTTGTTAGAGAAGATTGGTTCCCTGGGGGCTGCCCTCTGACCACAAGTCAGGAGAGATGTGGCTCAAGAGGGTGATTTCGGTGGAGGGACGGGCCTGTGGCCAGATCAGAAAGGATCGGAAAGGGAGCTGGAGGATGGAAATTAGAGATCAAGGGAAGATCACATACAGTCTGTTTCAGATGCTGTGATTAAAAAAAAAAAGAGGGAAGGCAGGTAGAAGCAGAAGCAGCATTAAAGTCAAAGGCAGTCTTGCATTTGGAATTATTTGGATCGGCCTTACAGGAAAACAAACTGGCTGAGAGAACTGGGGGATAGGGGTGTGTGGGTATGGTCTTTGGGAGAGGAGGTCAAGGTGATATGCTGGCATGTGAGAATAGGGGGAGTCTCTTGCAACTGCTCCTTCTTGAAATAGGAAGGAAAGGGGCATAAAGAGGCTATGGAGTATGAACGTGTATTTTTTAGGATGCTTTGACTACAAGCAATAGAGATCGACTTTTGCTGTCTTGCTAAAAAAATTATTGGAAGGATATGATCAGGTGGCTCACAAATTTGAAGGGAATGCTGGCAAAACAAGCTCAAAAAGACTAGGAGCAGGGCAGCTGTGGGAGTCCAGGTAATGGGAAGTAATTGAGAGTGTCCTCAGGGTTCTGCTGCCAGAACAACTAGACTCCATTTTATCACTTCTGCTCAAGTATGATGAAGAGTCAAGTTTTCCTAAATTGAGTCATGTGTCTACTTTCCCTCTTGGCTAGGGAAGGGTCCAGCAAGACACCTGGTGTAAGTCCTACTAGCACCCGACATTGTAAGAGGTGAGCAGTGAAAGAAATCAAAGGGCTGTTACCAAAAGGAAGGGAAAGACTGCTAAGTAGTCCCCAAGCAGCAAATGTCCATGGAGCAGGCAGTTTAGGGACTTTATACCTGACTCCATGCCCTATAAGATTCCTTTTTTTAAATAAACTTTTTTTTTCTTTTTTTTAGAGACAGGGTCTCACTCTGCTGCCCAAGCTAGAGTGTAGTGGTGTGATCATGGCTCGCTGCAGGCTCAAACCTCTGGGCTCAGGTGATCCTCTTACCTCAGCCTCCCCAGTAGCTGGGACTAAGACTTAGACCAAGCCCAGCTGTTTTTGTTTGTTTGTTTGTTTGTTTTTTTGTGGTAGAGACTGGGTCTCACTATGTTGCCAGGCTGCCCTCACACTCCTGGCCTCAGACCATCTTCCCAAAATACTGGGATTACAGACATGAGCCACCACACCCAGCTAGACTGTGTTTTTTAGACTAGTTTTAGGTTCACAGAAAAATTGAGCAGAAAGTACAGAGATTTCCCATATAGTCCCTGCCCCCGCACCTACATAGCCTTCCCCATTATCAATATCCCCCACGAGAGTAGTACATTTATTACAACTGATGAATATACACTGACACATCATTCTCACCCAAATTCCATAGTTTACATTAGCATTCACTCTTGGTATTGTACATTTTATGGACATGGACGATTGTATAATGACCTATATCCACCATTATAGTATCATACAGAATATTTTCACTGCCATAAAAATCTTCCATGTTCTGTGCATTCATCTCTCCTTCCCCACTAACCCCTAGGAACTACTGATCTTTGCACTGTCTCTATAGTGTTGGTTTTTCCAGAATGTCATATAATTGTAATCACACAGTTCATAGCCTTTTCAAATTGCCTTCTTTCATTTAGTAATATACATTTAAGTTTCCTCCATGCCATTTCAAGACTTGATAGCTCATTTCTTTTTGGCGTTGAATAATATTCCATTGTCTACAAGTACCATAGTTTATTTATCAATTCACCTACTGAAAGACATCTTGGTTGCTTCCAAGTTATGGCATTTAGGAATAAAGCTAGTATAAACTGTGTGTAGGTTTTTGTATGGACATAAATTTTCAACTCCTTTGAGTAAATACCAAGGAGTATGATTTCTGGATTGTATGGTGAGAGTTTGTTTCGTTTTCTAAGAAGTCTCCAACTGTTCTCCAAAGCAGATGTACCAATTGTGCATTCCCACCAGTTTCTGTTGCTTCACATTCTCATTAGCATTTGGTGCTGTCAGTGTTCCAGATCTGGGCCATTCTAATGGGTATGTAGTGGTATCTCATTGTTGCTCCTTGTAAGAGCAACAGGTGAAGGGAGAAACAGGTAAGCCTCAAGAAAGCATCAAGAGGCTCTGAAAAGTACTGGGACGGGAAGACATGGACTGCTGAATAATATCACTTCTTGTGCTGGAGTCTGTATAGAGCTGGGTGACACATCGTTATCACCCAAAGCCCATAATTTACATTTGGGTAAGTCCATAAATTACATTAAAAAGGCAGACTTTTTGTAGATGTCACATAGCTATGATCTATGCTCAGGAATAGGTGAATTGTGATAGATGAAGCAAGTGCATGTTTATAAAATGTCACAAAGAGAGAAGAGGCATTAGGCCCCAAGGAAATGATCAAGTTCACTGCAGTTTTATCAGAAGGTTTGCTATCCATATGTTCATATGGAAAAGGGTTATGTACTATCACAGAGGTCTCAAGATAATGTATCTTCGTACTTTGGGGATATTGAAAAGTCCCATCCTCTCTCCTTTCTCATCATCAAAAAGAAAATGCAGTGGAGAAGGACTATGCAGTATTCATGAACACCTTGAGCCTGAAAATGAAGAACTCACAATTCTGTGATAATGTGAATTCATCCATAAAGCATTAAGACATTAATGTGTGTGCACTAAGACAGCCCTGAAAATGAGTGCAGGTTCATAAGACTAGCAGTAAATTAAGGAGGGAAAAGGCCAAAGCTAAAAGAAATCCAAGTGAGAATAAGAACACACACTGAAACCATACCGCTTCATACTTTTAAGTGTGGGTTTAACTGCGAAGGTTCTAAGTCTTTGAGGGATAGAGTTGACTATGAAACTTGGGAATTGTGGGGGAGAGCCCCATTCCACACACATCCCCCGGGCACCCGCCCCCCACTCTGCTACTCTCATTTCCGACTCAGCAGTCAGCACAGATGCTGGGCAAATTTCAAAGAATTTCTGCCCTAGAGATTAAAATCCCAACTCCAAGCTGGTCACCTCCCCTCTTGTGCCTCCCTTTGCCAGGATACAAGAAGCTTAGTCGTCTGAGGAGGGACAAAGGAGTATTGTTAAGGAGAGCCTGGTTATAAGAAGGCTTTGCAACTAAAAGCTTTTATGCTGCTATCTAAGCCATTCTGCCTGGGGGGACACTGTATGCCTGTCCCAACTTCACTATATCAGTTCAAAGAGAAATTTCAGCCAGACGCACTGATTGCAGAAGGATATCTAGGGAGTTGGCAACATTAATAGGTTAAGAATTTCTATCACAACATTCTCATCCAAGTCCCAACTAGGTCCTGGGATGGGGTAGAGTGGGAAATCTTTCTTTTTGTAGATCTTGAATCAAAAGATTTCTCCCCATAGGAGCTGGCCGAGAGGCAGCCCAGCCTAGGGCACCGGGATCGGGGCTGGGGATTGCTGCACAGAAGGTAGGGTAAAACCTGTCTCTACTTTTTACCCTCCTTGTCCTGGACCTTCTAGGAGAACTCAGCCACCTTCAGGAAAGGCTGCATAAGCTTGAGGGGTTGACGATCCCAGAGAATTAATTCAGTTAGTCTCAGATGCTAATTAAGTAATAAATAAACATTTAGGGTCTTTTCTTGCCTAGCACTGTACTGTACTATTTTGAAGACTGGGCCCCTGTCTTCAAGGAATGTGTTATTCAATTCAAAAACCATTAGTTTACCTCGAATGCACTGTGCTAAGGATTAGGGTCATGCAGGTAACAAAGAATGAAATTTAAGCATATGGAAGATGAGGACAATACAAGCTGGTCTATAACAAAGCATTATCCTGTGCTCCAAGTCACCGGTTTAAATTCTTCACCTCCATGCAGTGGAAGATGTGTGATTATTCGTGTTCTACAAGGGGGCTGTTTTCATGGCCAAGTTTTATCTCTACCACACATTATTTGTAAATAAGCTCTCTAGTTGGCTCAAAATTGACCAGTATTTGGAAATACACACTTCTTTCAAAAGACTCTTTGATCCTCTTTCTTGTCCACAGCTTAGGTCGAGATCTGCTTTCTCTTTTGTCCTTCAGCAAGGTACAGATTTGGAAAGGGGACAATGACATCTTTGGTGGAATTTTTTTCATGTCTGTGGGCAGTAATGTCAGGTATAGAGCTGTAACCTCCCCAGAACTGCAAGTCTGTGTTCACAGTGGATTGGCTAAGAAGGGGACTGGTGGTTTGGGGGCCCATCTTTTTTGTTTGTTTTTTAGAGGCAAGGTCTCCCTCTGTCACCCAGGCTGGAGTGCAGGGGTGTGATCATAGCTTACTGTAACCTCAAACTCCTGAGCTCAAGGGATCCTCCTGCCTCAGCTTCTTGAGTAGCAATGATTACAGGAATGTGCCAACACACCCAGCTAATTTTTGTTTTGTATTTTTGTTTGTTTGTTTTTTGTTTTGGGAAAGGGTCTTACTCTGTCTCCTGGGGTACAGTGCAGTGGTGTCATCATAGGTCACTGCAACCTCGAACTCCTGGGTTCAAGTGATCCTCCTATCTCAGCTTCTTGAGCAGCTGGGTCTACAGGCATGTGCCACCACTCCTGGCTAATTTTTCTATTTTTTGTAGCGATGGGGTCTTGCTCTTGCCCAGACTGGTCTTGAACTCCTGGCCTCAAGTGATCTTCCAGCCTTAGCCTCCCAAAGTGGTGGGATTACAGGCATGAGCCACTGCACCCAGCCTGGGGGCCCATCTTGACCATGTAAGTGCCCTGTAGTTGTATCATGGGAGATTAATACTCTATCATATCTTTGAGCTTTTACTATTTAAATCCAAATTCATGCTCTAGGAAGATACTGGGCCCAGTGGGCCCCAATCCCTGTCCGAACTGCTAATTTTTCACCAGGCTGAATTGAGCTGGTTGGTGCCCTAGAATTCTAAGAATGCCAAAGGACAGGTCATGAAGGTCTCTGGTGCTGCAGGTAGGACTATGGGTGTCTGCAGAGGCGTATGAAGGGGTGGAGGGAAGGAACTTCCTCCTTGAAATCATTCGCCATGCTGCTCCCACCCAGAACCTCACAGTCAGGCCTCTGGGCTATACCCAACTAGCTTCACCTTCCTGCTTTCCTCAAGTGGAGTAAATGGCTAAATAAGTCATTTCCCCTGCAGGATGTGAAATGGGCTTAGATTAGAAGTAGTGGCCCAACTTAACTCTGTCCCCAGACTTGTGTCTGCTTCTTCAAGACTTGGACAACTTCCAGACCACAAGAACATACTGTATAATAGGAATCCAGTAATGCTGTTGTGGTCATAGCTTAATTGCTTTGAAGAGATAATAGAGATCCAGATAATATCAAAAGTATGTGAGTCCCCTCTGATCTTAGCATTGATTCCCCAACTCCTCCAGGTCTTGATTGTCATATCCCTCCCCAGTATCTTAACCACTTGCAGGCAGGACTCAAGGGGTTGGCATTGCATTTGAATGATGGGTAGCCATGGGGGCATATTCTGGCTCTTGGACTGGCAGGTTGTGGCTTTATTGAGTTAGTTGTCAACTTCCCTGAATCTCAGCTTTCTAGCTTACTCATGAGATCAATACTTTTGAAACATTTTAATAGCTTTATTAGAAAAATGATTCATACTCCTTGTAAAACACTTACATAATACAGAAAAGAACAAAGCAGAAACTAAAAACATTATACCAAATTTATATACCCAAAGATAATCACTGTTAATGTTTAGAAAAAAATCTTCTATCCACATTTATATGCAGATATCCATATAGTTATATATACAGTTTTACATAAAACAAATCATATTCTACATACTTTTCCAGAAATTGTTTCACTTGACAGTAAGTAATGAATATCTTTCCATGTCAATAAATATAGTTTTTGGCTGGGCACAGTGGCTCACACCTATAATCCCAGCACTTTGGAAGGCCAAGGCAGGAGAGTCACTTGAGGCAAGGAGTTTGAGACTAGCCTGGGCAACATAGTGAGACTCCATCTCTACAAAAAATATAAAAAATTAGCTGGGCACGGTGGCACACACTGATGGTCCCAGCTACTCAGGAGGCTGAGGAGGTAGGATTGCTTGAGCCCAGGAGTTCAAGGTTGCAGTGAGCTATGACCGCCCAATTGCACTCCAGCCTTGGTGACAAAGTGAGACCTTGTCTCTAAAAATATATAAATAGGGGCCAGGCACGGGGCTCACGTTTCTAATCCTAGCACTCTGGGAGGCCGAAGTGGGAGGATCACTTGAGGCCAGGAATTTGAGATCAGCCTGAGCAAGAGCAAGACTCCGTCTCTACTGAAAAAAAAAAAATAGAAAAAAGAAAAAAATTAGCCAGGCAACTAAAAGTAAAAAAAATCAGCTGCACATGGTGGCACATGCCTGTAGTTCCAGCTACTTGGGAGGCTGAGGCAGGAGGATCGCTTGAGCCCAGGAGTCTGAGGTTGCTGTGAGCTAGGCTGACGCCATGGCACTCTAGCCTGGGCAACAGAGTGAGACTCTGTCTCAAAAAATAAATAAAAAATAAATAAACATAAAAAAAATAAACATAATTCTTCATCATAAATTTTAATGGCTTAATAATATTTTATTTTCTAGATGAATCATAATAATAATACTTTACTTACAAGGTCCCAATTGATGGAAATTTAGTTCCATCACCTAAATGGTGATGTTTTCACTACTCTGGAAACTCCTTTTTCCGCTTTTATTTTGCTATTACTGCCACTATAAATATTAGGGACACCCCCATCCTTCTCCTAACATGAAATGTGATAAATATTCAATGACATAGCTCAAGAAAAGACACAAGGATCATAAAATGCCATGTCAGTGAAAGCAAGGATTAGGAGTGGAGAAAATCCTAGTAGAATTTTAGTAATCCTCACCTCTATAAATAGCTTCCTATCTTATGTACATTAATACTTATGTGCATTACTATACTTGAGTGGCAAGTATATTTGGGGAAACTTACTCTGAGTATTCCAGTGGATTTATTTCAACACTAAAAATTTTGCTTCCCAAAAGAACCGTATCCTTCCCAGGAGTCTTTTGTTCCAGAGATCCTGGGTCTATACACGTATGATCCCCTGTGTCCAGGAAATTCTTCTTTCAGGATCAGACCATTCCAGAAGCCATCTAAGGGATTCCCCAATGGCCAATGGGGCAACATGTCATGTTTGGAAGGAGCAGCAGCCACGTGTCTCCCCCAGAAGCAGTGCCTATTGGTTTTCCACCCGAGGAATCTGCCTGTTCTGCCCCATCACCAACCTCATGTGTGAGATGTGTCTGTCAGCTCTACCTGATCCCTTTGGGTAGGCCCACTTTGTAGAGGGGAAAAAAAGGGAAAAGGACGAATATTTTCTCTCCTGGACCTGGACCAGAAAATTCAGAACCTGGAAATGCAGAAATTCCTCTTTTTGGAAAGGTGCACTATCTATACCACCACTCTGCAAACTTCAAAACTCACTTCTACATGAGCAAAGCTCCTAATACAGTACAGAGTTAAGCACTCTGGTTCCAGATCTGTGTGCCATCCCTTTATCTGTGGCAGAGCAAAGAGATTCTTAACCTGCAGCCTGGATTTTATGAGTGTCTTCCTGCTCCGTGCCTGTGACATGGTTGGGGTGAAATGCTTGCCTAGAACGAGTGCCAAGCTGATGGTCTGTATGTGCTGCTTTAGGTCTTGTACTTTGCACAGAAGGAAGAGATACACATTGTTTGGTGCCAGGCACCTGGTACTGGGAAGGGTGAGAACGTTCTTTCCATCTTTTCCTAGTCTTTTAATACCATGAAGTTTTCTAGTCCCATTCCCTGAAACTACACAAAATTGAACAAAAACAAAGTATGCAGAGTTCAAAGTCTCCACTTAATTAGAGCCTAAAGCCCCATTAACCACCACATTTTGAGGTGACCAAAGCATCCAGTGGTCAGTTCAGAAGGGAACAGATATGGCCTTCATTGTGTGACTGGGAGACAGAATGCTGGGGCTCTGGGTCCTTGAAGAAAACAAGCCATCCTGGCCACTAGATGGCGCTGAGAGATAGTCTCCAATCTCCAGGCCCGTCATGCCTGGGACTGTGAGAGGGAGAACAGGTATATCCTCAGAACTTTCACAAAGAGGAGCCAGCAAAGAGCCTTCCAATAGGGTGTGAGCCCTGACGCTTCTGTAAAAGCCCTGAAAATAAGGGGAAATTCTGACCATCAAAGAAAATAACAGACCTATGGGTTTCATGCTAAACCACTCGGGGGCAGGGGCAGGGGAGCTGCAATGGCTAGGTCCTCTCATTCCGTCCATGCATTTCACCTCTTTCCTTTTCTGTGAATCCTGGGGTACTTGTAGGCTCACTCTTTTTTTTTTTTTTTTCTGAGACAGAGTCTTGCTCTGTTGCCCGGGCTAGAGTGAGTGCCGTGGCGTCAGCCTAGCTCACAGTAACCTCAAACTCCTGGGCTCAAGTGATCCTTCTGCCTCAGCCTCCTGAGTAGCTGGGACCACCGGCATGTGCCACCATACTTGGCTAATTTTTTTCTATATATATTTTTAGCTGCCCAGATCATTTCTTTCTATTTTTTTTAATAGAGACGGGGGTCTTGCTCTTGCTCAGGCTGGTCTCGAACTCCTGACCTCGAGTGATCCTCCTGCCTCGGCCTCCCAGAGTGCTAGGATTACAGGCGTGAGCCACCGTGCCCGGCCTAGGCTCCCTCTTATTGTAGCCACTCATCCTGGAAAGTGCACTGCAGGGGAATACATGCATCCCTGAACACAGCCGCTAAAAGCATGGTCTTTAGAATCAGAGCAGAGTTTGAGTCTTGGCTACTTCCTTTCTGTCTGCGCTTAGCCATGTCACTTGGCCTCTGTGAGCCTCAGCCTACTCATCTATAAAATGGAGATAAAAATAGCTTCAGCTCCAGAGAACTGGGAAAATTAAGATGATTCCTTGTAAAATGTTTAGAAGGTCTGGAACATAGTCAGCTGTCAACAAATATTGGCTTTAAATGTTTTGATTTTCAATTAGAAGATTAGAGAGATTTCATTTGTTTGCAAGTTGGAACGGCTGGCGGCGTCCCAGGCATGTTTGGGGAGGTTGCCTTTATTCCCGGCCATTCTCACAGCAGCCAGCAGTGGGTTTTGCACGGCGGCAGCCCCCCATTGCCCAGATCAGAGCCCAGTTCTCTATCCCCAGGCTGAGGATAGCAATTATGAAGGCCCTGCTCCTATTTTACAGTTGGGCAAACAGAGGCACAAGAAGTTGCTGAGACTGTCCTCAGATCACAGAGCAAAGTAGCCGCTGAACAAGAGCTAACACTTACAGTTCTGTCGAGGGGCAGGGGCACCCCAGACTTTAGGTTCTTCCCGTCAGGGAAAGCAGCAGTTGGAGGAGGGAAGGTCAAGGAGTATGAAGAGGCCCTCCAAGGTCCAGTTGCCCTGGAATGAGCCACACCTACTCCTCCACGCCCTCCCTCTCCTGCAGTGGCCCACTGTGTTCACCAGCACACGTGTGTTGAGTATATGCAAGCAGGACCCAGCTCACCAGACCGCTCATGTTGTCAGCTCAGCTCTGAAATGAGCTGCTGGGGGACTCAGGCAGAATCGAGTTTGAGGATGAAGTACGGGTGGGAAAAAGACATTTCTTTCTCTCAGCTTTGGTGTGTCATCAGCTGAAGAGATATTAACAGCCAGCATTTACTGAGCACTTACTAAGTGTGAAGAACGAGCTAAGTGTCAGAACTGGAAATTGAACTCTGAAGTGGAACCCCAGAGGCCACACACTGTCACCTTGAGAACCCATGTGTCTGCAGCTGCTGCACATGTCAGAAAAGGAGACAAGTGTCACAGCCAGCTCCCTGACTGGCCTGAGTTTCCTTGGCTTCCTATGACCCCAGAGTCTCTCCCGACACCAGCTCCCTGGGCCACCGGAGAAGGTGCCACCTACTTGGAGCTGTTCCCTGCCCAGCTCCTCCCTTCCCCAGTTAATGTGAGCAGCCATTGTTTTTGTCTTTGATGAAAGCTGTTGGAGAAATAAGGCAGCTGGTTTAAACCTGTGATGTTGCAAGTTCTAGAATGATCTAGAATTCCAGTTAGATAGCTGGGTTTATCTGGTCCTTATTCCCTGAGCTCCACTAGCTGCCAACTCAGCTGCCCTTTCTCCCTCCCTCTCCTGTCCCCATCCACATGGCTCTCTTGCTGGGCAAGCCCACAGCTGCACTGGACAGATCATTTTGCATTGATATATGTTGTAATTGCATCAGTTCTGCCCTGCGTTCCCCTCTGGGGCTGTTGCTCTCTGAGAAGATCACTGAAATGATCAAAATGAATATGACATATGGCATACCAGTCAATGCAGACCCCTGACAGGTCCCAAGGGGCATGAAAATACAGACCCCTAGGCCTGCTGAACTACATGGTCGGGGTGGAGCCTGGAATCTGTATTTTCATGTCAGGATTTTATGACATGAGGTTAGATTTGGAATCACTATTTACTCCTTCATTGGAATCCAGGCGCTCCTTTCATGCCACTCCTTTTTGTTAGCTTCCAAGACCCTTGTCCTTGGGTACCTTGCTCATCCTTTGCACCTTTATACCTTCAAATTCTCTCCTCATTTGATAATATTTACTAGGTGTTGATAACATGCCAGGCACTGGGGCAGACCCTTTATCTCCACCTTTGAAAAAACCCTCTAAGGAAAGAATTCTGATTCCTGTTTTACAAATGAAGAACCCCTCCCCTCTCCAACCTCTGCCTGGCTGTCTCTGGCCCCAGAGCCCACAGCTGCACTGGACGGATCACTTGCAGTGATATATGTGGTAATTGCATCAGTTCCACCCTGTGTCCCCCGCCAGGATTCAAGGGCAGGCAGGCTAATTCTAAAGCCAGTGCCTGGCTGGGCATGGTGACTTATGCCAGTAATCCCAGCACTTTGGGGGACTGAGACAGGAGGATCGCTTGAGCCCAGGAGTTTGAGGTTGCAGGGGGCTATGATGATGCCACTGCAGTCTAGCTGGGGTGACAAAGTGAGACCCTGTCTCAAAAAATAAATAAACAAAACCTGTGCCTGGGGTTCATGGGTCATATCTGCCACACTTTCCACAGTGCCTGGAAAATAACAGATATTCAATAAATATTTGTTAGTATAAAACTGAATGAATAAATAAATGAAAGGAGAGTCCATGCTTAAAGTTAGGACACGTTCTCACACCAACCCCCCTCTCCCCATCTCCCTCTCTATTTCTCTCTCTCTCTCTCTTTCTCTGTCTCACACACACACACACACACACACACACACACACACTGAGAATTTGGCCTCTAGGCCATTTCACTTCCTTCGTACCCTGCCCTTCTCTGCATGTCCAGGCACTACCCCTATCCCCACTTGGATGGTGACTCTGAGACTCTGACTCAGCCCATGGGTACCCCAGATGCTCCCAGAGAATCAGCAGTAGAAATAGCCTCCTGCCTTCTCTGTGACCCAAGGGCTAACAAGCTCTGCCCCTGGCTCCTGAGGCAGAAGGCTGGCCCAGGACTGGCCCAGGACTGGCCCCTGGGCTCCTGGGAGTCTGAGACCCCTTTCTGCTCCTTCCAACAGCAACTGAGAACCAGGCCCTGAAGGCAGGAGGAGGAGTGCTTCTTGGTGAAGCATTTTGGTGAAGTAGGAGGGGTCTCCTTGGATCCCAGAGCCCTACTCAGAGAAAACAGGCGGTGGGGGGTGGGTGGGTTGGGAAGTGGGATTTCTAGATGGTTTGTTCATGGGAAGATGAATTGTTCAACATTTCATCAGTTCTCCTAAAGTTATTCTTGTCTCCCAAGCCATCTGCTTATGTATTGCAATCTTGCAACAAAGAGAGCTCCTGGTAAACATCAGACCTCAAATATTTATTCAAAGAATGAATAACAAAAGCTATCATTTATAAATCACTTGCTATGTTCTAGGCACCATACTATCTCATTTAATCCTTTCAACATACCTAAGACGCAATAATTATTACTATCACTATTTTACAAATGAGGAATTAACTCAGAAAACTTGAGCAACTGCCCAAGGTCACATCACCACATAAGTGATAAGGCTGGGACTTGAACTGAAGGCTGGTCAGTTCCAAGGTCCCCTTTCTTTCCCACAGTGCTCTCCAGGGAACCAGGCTCAGACTAGTATGCTGTTATATTGACTCTGTAGGAATTTATTTTTTAAACATTACAGCCTAAACCTTGTGGTGTGTGTATATAAACTGACTCTCCTCTCACCCCTAGAGTGGTTAGTTAGCATCTGAAGTGGTCTAATCAGGAAACTGCACTCCAGAGCTTGGTTACATAAGCACTTCAAGCAACATCCAAATCTACACCTGAGAGCTTAATGTGCTTGAGAGATGCTAGAGATAATCTTTCACTGGTAAAATAAATGGTTTTCAAAATTTGGAGTTGACCAGGAAGATTATCTGCCCTGGCATGCATGAGGTGTAAGAACCAGACCAGGCCAACTGCCAGATTCCTTGGAAGCAGGTTGTGACTGTTTTGTGCCTGCTTGACAATATATGTATATTTGGCAGGATCTGGCCCTAGCCATTTTAAATATCCCATCTGTAGGAGGTTATAGAAGATGGGACAAATGGCCTCCACTCACTTCTCATGTCCCGTGGCTGCTAATACAAGAACCCGACAATCGCCAAAAGGCCAAATTGGTTCAGACTAGATGACAGTGGGTGCCCATACTGGCCTCATCTCTTCTCACAAGACTGCCCTAACCGATCCTTCAACTCAGGGCATGCAATGTCCCATCTCTCTGCTCCATTCTCCATTTTCTGTTGTCAGGCCACCTTTAATAATAAGCTAACATATATGAACTTTAGGTGTGGTGGAGAGTACCATTTCTCTGTGGCTCCTGGGGGGACTGGGGCCTTTCCAGCAGGCTTCTGAGGCCCCAGCTACCACCCCAGCACTGCCTGCTCTCCTTCCCCCACCACAGGACCAGCCAAAGGTGGAGCCCAGATGGCCTTTTCTTTATGTCAGCTCTGCAAAATCCCCCTCTGTAGGATTTAACTCTGGGACTGTGGTGACTCCCTCATAATCCTGCTTGCTCCTCCAACTCTCAAACATTCTGACCTCAAGGGTAGCAGTACTAGGAAATAATTTCCCCATGTCACAATAGGACAAATTGAGGCAGGAAACAAGGAAGTAGCTTAGCCAAGCTTATAGTCATGGGCATCTAATACAGTACCCAGAACAACTTAAACTTAGCTACTATAAATGAATGAAAGGGAGGGAGGGAAGGAGGGAAGAAGAGAGGGACATCAGCGTTGGCTGATGCTATTGTCTGCATTTGGCCAGTGACCACAGTTTGACAGTTTGAGTCTCAGTTCCATGGAAGGCTACATAGAAAGTACCTTAAGACAGAAAGATTGGCCAGGCCTAGTGGCTCATGCTTATAATCTGAATACTTTGGGAGGCTGAGGTGGGGGGATTGCTTGAGCTCAGGAGTTTGAGATCAGCCTGAGCAAGACTGAAACGAAACAGAAAAATTAGCTGGGCAACACGGCGTCTGCCTGTAGTCTCAGCTACTTGGGAGGCTGAGGCAGGAGGATCACTTAAGCCCAGGAGTTTGAGGTTGCAGTGAGCTACAGTGACACCACTATGCTCTACCTAGAGCAACAGAGTGAGACTCTGTCTCAAAAAAAAAAAAAAGACAGGAAGATTGTGGGGGGGAAAAAAATGTCTGACACATCCCAACCCTTAATCCCAGGGTTAAATTAGAGATGGGCCAGCCTAGAGATCCCCATGGATTCATCCCTGGGTGGGTTGGTGTTGGGGGGCTGTGGTTGAGGGTGCCCAGGATCTAGGCCTCCCTGGAGCCAGAACAGCTGCCTCTGCTGGTTGGGGACCAATGGGGAAGGTGGAAGAGACACCAGAAACCTAACCAGAGCACCCATGGGAGGGAGGCAGACAGGACCATCCCAGGTTGCCTGCATGGGATGGCTGAGGTCAGGTAAGGAGGCAACCTCAACAGGCTGATGGGACAATCCCTGGTGTTAGATGGGAAACTCCATTGGACCCTCTAATATCCCTGTTGGCTGATTATTGATTAACTGCTGTGCCCCAGAAATGCCAGGGCCCAGGGCTGTGGGAGTCACTCTTCCCCTGGAGCAGGGAAGGGACGAGCCTATTCTTCTCTAGGCATCCATTCACTCTGGTGAGTACTAGGGTAGGGACCAATACTAATAAATAGAAGGGCTACATAACACTGCTATAAAGGACATTATTGGGACAACTGGGGAAATTTGAATGTGGCCTACATAGTAGACGATAGTATTGCATTGATGTTAAATTTCCTGAATGTGATTATGTCAGAAGAATATCTTGTTCTTAGGATGTACGTGTTGCAGTATTTAGGGGTGAAAGATCATGATGTATACAACTAACTCTCAAATAGTTTAGGAAACACATATATGTGTACATATATATAGAGAGAGAGAGAGAGAGAAAGTAAATGTGGCAAAATGCTAATAATTGGTAAATCTAGATGAAGGGTGTATGGGTATTCAGTGTACTTTTTTTTATTGATATATAATAGCTGTACATATTTTGATAACCTGTATACAATGTGTAATGATCAAATTAGGGTAACTGATACCCATCACCTCAAACATTTATCTTTTCTTTTTGTTGGGAACATTACAAATCTTCTCTTCTAGCTATTTTGAAATATACAATAAATTATTGTTGACTCAATATATTTTACAACTTCTGTAGGTCTGAAAATTTCCTAATAAAAAGTTGGGGCGGGGGAGAAAAATCACCATCACATAATTATTGAGCAATTATTGGATCCCAAAATTTATGTAGCTCTGTTATCTGATTTAATCTTCAACCCCAGAGAGAGTTATTGATTTTCATATCAAAGATAAGGAAACTGAGTCCCAGAGAGGCTAAAGAATTTGCCCAAGTTCACAAAGCTGGGATTAAAACAGAGCCCAAAGAAAGAGGGAGGTCCCATGGAGAAGTGTTATTGGGACAAGGATAGCTAAGACTTTCTGGAGCACTCACACATAGTGTAGGTTGGTGCTGTCTCCTTTGAGGGCCATTTGGCAACATCTTTTGAAATTTAAAATCCACATTGTGTTTAGAGCTAGTGATTCCACTTCTAAGTATTAAACCATAAAAATAGTACCATATGTGAAACAAGAAGCGTATACTAAGGTACTTATAGTAGCAAGGTACATAAGAGCCAAAGATTGGAAACATCTCACATATTCGTCATTAGGAATATTAGGAAACCAATAAAAAAGGCAAAGCAGGCCTAAATGCTGATATGTCATACATAGAGTCAACAAATGATAATGTCAAGAGAAAAAAAGCAAGAGATGCTTCTTTAGTATTAAAATGTGGATGTGGGCCAGGCTGGTGTCTCAAACCTGTAACCCTAGCACTTTGGGAAGCTGAGGTGGGAGGACTAACTTGAAGCCAAGAGTTCGACACCAGCTTGAGAAACATAGCAAGACCTCGTCTCTACAAAAATAAAATTAAAAATAATTAGCCAGGCATGGTGGCTCATGGCTACAGTCCCAGCTACTTGAGAGGCTGAACTGGGAGGATTGCTTGAGCCCAGGAGTTTGAGGTTGCAGTGAGCTACGATGATGCCACTGCACTCTAGCTGGGGCAACAGAGTGAGACCTGTCCCAAACAAACAAACAAATAAAAAAAGGTGGATGTGAATACATGCACATGAATATATACGCACATGAATACATATGAATACTTATGTATGCATAAAATATGTTCAAAGGACACACACAAAAACTTGTAATAATAGTTGGGTTGGAGAGGGGTGATCTGGGGGAGAAAGGGCAAGATAGGAGGAAGACATTTTTCATTGTTAACCCTCTGTATTAGTTGAAATATATACCATGTGCCCAATTACCTATTCAAAGTGGATAAATACATGAATAAATGAATGAATCTAGACGACTTGCTTTTGAGTTTCCTTAGGCAACTTCTGCAGTGTTGAAAGGGATAGCAGAGGCCAGTGTCCCACAGAATCAGGGCTCATCTATCCCAATCCCCAAGAGCTATGAAGCCATTTGCAAATCCAGCCTTTGGAGTCCCATTGGCCCAGTTAAACTTTCACCCTCAGGTGATCCAGGTAGCCTCCTGGACTACCAAGATCAGCTTTCCTTAGTGTCTGTGCTCTCAAAATTGTGCATGACAATCCCCTGCAGAGCTTGTTAGGTAATTTCCCTGCCCCACCCCCAGAGATGCAGATTCAAACCCGGGGTGGGGCCGGGGGTCCCTGGGCTGAGACTTCCAGCGCCGATTTGGAGAAAAAGGCCCTGCTGGTGTTTTGCTTCTGTTCAGGCCTTGACTGAGATTGCCTGCAGGGTTGAGGAAGAAAGCTGTTGTGAAACAAGGATCCTTCCCAGCAAGCGTCTCTATTTGCATCTTCCTTATCCCATGCTCACCTAACCAAATGTTGAGGGTTCCAATTCCCTCCGGGTGTGGGATTGCATTGGGTGAACCGTGGGACTGCGAATGCCAGAAGAGGGCACGCTGATGACTGCTCTGCAAGCTGCCTGGGGCAGTGTCCTGCTGGCCTCTCTGGCTTCCTGGCCAGAAAATAAATAATACATACATAAGCAAGTTACCCTCTGGGCTACGGTGACTTTATTTTTTCTCCTTCTCCTCCAAATTACAAAACAGAACATTTGGTCTGCCAGTGGGACAGACTGTTGGAAATAGGACTTTTCTGTTCCAAATATCCGGGTGTTACAGTTCTTACAGGTGGCCAGACTAATCCTTCGGCGGGGAAGGTCTGGTCTGGTCCCCCAGCCTGCGCGGGTCTCAAGCTATTACTAATACATTAATATTTGGGGCGCTGCAGACCCCAGGGGCGCCCTGACAGCCCCTTGCGACAGCCAGCGCGGCCTCCGCAGAGAGCTCAGGGCCGCAGCCGAGGAGACCCCCGCCGCCCCCGGGACCCCGCAGCCCTCCCCGCCGCCCCAGGGACGAGCCCAGCGGTGCGGAGAGGTGGGAGGCTGGGGCCTGCTGAGGTCATTTCCTGTGCCTCTCCGCGAGCTGCCTGCAGAGCCGAGCCCAGCGCTCTGCCTTTAAGGAGCGGGAGGGGAGCCGAGGGGAGGAGGGAGCCCGGCGGAGCATTGAATGGGGCGCCGCGAGGCTCGGGCGGCTTTGTGCGGCGAGCCGGCGGGCACCCCTCCCGCTCCAGCCTCGCCCCGCCCCGCCCACCGCGACCCCTGCTGCCGGGGAGCGGAGACCCGGCGGCCGCTCGGGACTCGGGCGAGAGCGACGCAAGGTCAGCGGCGGCGGCGCGCCGAGGGCGCCCGTGTGCCGGGTGGGGACGCCCGCCAGCTCGCGGAAGGTGAGCGGCTCCGCGTGCCCGCCTTGCCGGGGGTGGGCCCGGGGGTGGGCTCGGGGGTGTGCCGGCGGGGAGGGCGCTAGGCTGGGCGGCGGGGACGCGCTCCCTCCGGCCGGGAAGGCGACCCGGAGCAGGTGCCTCCCTACCTGGGAGCGAGCTTCCAGCGGCGGGGAGCGCCGCGCCGGGAGCCGCGGCCGGGCTTGGGGAGCCGGGAGCGCCTGGAGACCCGCGCCGCGAGGTCAGAAGTAGCCTTCCTGGGGAGGACCTGGAGTTTGGGACTGGGTCGATCCAGTTGCTCCCGGGAAGGGCCCTCAGGGCTTACGTGCAGGCTCCCACTTTGTTGCTGGTGCTCGCTCGCTCTCACCCCTCCCGCGCCTCTCCCCACCTCACCTTAGATTTTTTCTTTTATTTCTCCTGTAATTTCTGGGTGGTTCTATTAGGGGGTCCTATGGGTCAGGATCGACTCTTAGAGGCCGGTCAGCCAAACAGAAAAGAAAACAGGTTTGGCTCCGAATGACACCTGAAGGAAGCATTATGTCCTAGGAGGCTTAGAGAGGAATCGGACACCGGAGACCGAGGGGGGTGTGGGGGAACCTAATGGGGGTGGCAGAGGCGGTGAGAACGCTCATCTGGAAGAAGAATCCTCTTGTTGGATTTCTACCTGGCAGGGTATCTCCTCCCTAAACTTTTTGCTATGAATCCACCTCATGAAACTCTTCTGGACTGAGCTTTGGTTCCAGCTAAAAACGCTTCAAAGATCATTTAAATAACTCTCAATGGAAGAGTTATCTATCGGTGCCTTCAACCAAACTTTTCCTTCTGTCTTCTATGTGCCAGACACTGTGTGTAGTGCTGGTAACATCACCTAACACTTTAGAGAACATCAATTTTAGTGTTTCCGCGTATTATTTATCCCCATTTTACAAAGGAGGAAACTGGGACTCAGAAAAGTGACTTGCTCAAGGTCACATAGCTAAAAAGTGGAAGAGAAATGACTGCAATCCAAGCTTCCTTCCTAGATTACAAGTGTAGGGTTTGGTCCACTATCTACCACCCTCCCATAGGCCGCTGCTGGGGGGCCTGCTCAGAGCTGGGTTATGGTGGGGTGCACCCCATGATCCCAAATTCATTGAAACAGGCAACTGAGCTGAAAACATGTGGTGCCTTTCCCGCCCTCTTCAGAAGTCACCAGTTACTGGGGAGAAGTATGTCCCTCCCACCCCACTCCCCCATGGCGACTTCCTCAGTACCATTCCCCTTCTTTTCTCTAGGGGGCCGAGCTCTGTGTGAACTGTGTGCTCCTTAGGGGTTGGAGAATGCTTTATTCCTGTGGATGCTAAGGTGCCAGGATTCCCTCACCCCTCTGTTGGGTGACTTCACCGCAGGCTGGCTGCTGAGCCAGCTGCTGGGCCATCTTGCCCTTCTATCAAAAACTAGTTCAAAACTGACCTCCTCTGTGGGGAAACAGGCACTTATGGGGGGCTGAAGTATGAATTAGGACATCCTCAGGGGAGGACAATTTGAACTGTCTGGCAATTTCTAGTGCCAGACATCCCTTTGAATTCTACAATTAAATTTAAATTCTACTTATTTAAATTCGACCACAGTTCCATTTCTGGGACTTTATCCTTCAGATATACTCTGTTGTATGTGAAATAGTGTTTATTATATGAAATTATATGAAATGATATATATCACTGAATATTCATTGCAGCCTTGTTTATTTTAGCAAAAGGTTGGAACAACCCAAATGTCCATCACGTAAAGGACCCTTAAATACGATCATATGATAGCCACACAATAGAATATGTTAAAGCTGTTAAAAAGCTCAGAGCGGGGGCCAAAGCAGGAAGATTGTTTGAGGCCAGGAGTTTCAGGCTGTGGTGAGCTATGATCATGCCACTGCACTCCAGCCTGGACGACAGAGTGAGACCCAGTCTCTTAAAAAAAAAAAAAAGCACAGAGAGAAAATGTGGCAGATGTGGATATTGATAGAGGAAGATCTATAAATTAATTTGTTAAGTACAGTGTGTATGCCACATATATGTGAATGCTTGTATAATATATACACTATCTCTGAGAGGACACACAAAAACCTCTAACAGTGGTTGCCTCTGGGGAGAACCATGGGTGAAGTACAGGAATGGGAAGAAGCCTTACTTTGCACCGCACACCCTTTTGTTCAATATTAAAAAATAAATAGATAACATAATTTTTAAAAATCACATGACCTCCTCCTTGAGGTGGATCTGGTGGTGAGCACATCTATGGGCCACATCTCCTCTTATGTTGATTTGCCATTTATTCGTTGATGGTAACAATAGCTGTCATTTAGCAAGTGCTTACTGTGTGCCGGGCTTTTGTGATATCTCTTTTAGTTCTCAAGAAAATCCTGTATTATATGATCTATGGAATTGCCATTTTTGAAGGTCAAAAAATGGTTAAATGTTGACAATTTCCACAACAAAGACCTCCAAAAAAAAAAGTTGACAGTTTTATATGGCTTAACCTAATATTAGTGCTCTCATTTTCAAATACTGTTGCCCTGAATTTCGAAATGGAACTGAGGTTCAGAGAAGTTGGGCAAATGGCTTAAGGTCACAGGATTATTTAATGCCTGAGCCAGTAATGAAACCCAGGCCTATTGGCGCCAGATGTTTTTGTTCTCAAGGGGTACTGTACCTGGTTGTCCTGGCCCTTTAGATCCCTGAAGCTTGGGACACGCTCACCTCTTTCTTTGTCTCCCCCAACACAGTGTGAAATGTGATGCAGGCACACTTTGCTGGCTCGGTCAGATGACAATGCTGAGATCAGAGGGAGTTGTCCCCTGTGTCTGCTCACACCCTCGTCTCAGCTTCATCCCCAAAAGGGACACGAAGCTCTTCTTTTCCCACAATTGGGCAAGCGATCAGCCTAGCCCAGCAAAACACTTTTAGAAGATGGTGGTAGCCTGTCACTAGCAAGTGGAAATCACAAAAGATACACTCAGTGATTGAACCATAGTGGGGTAACACAGGAGAGCCCAGGAGAAACTGTACACGTAACAGAAGCCCTGTTATTTTCTGATGCCTCCTGCATCCTCTGCAAGAAAGAAACAATCAGCTGTTCTGGGGCCTGCAGTGACCTCTGACCTCTTTCTTTTAGGCTCCTGTACTGGTTAGCTACCTTGCAGGGAGATACCAGGATATTCAGACTGTAGACTTGAGCCTTGAAAACCAGAGAATCTTTGTTCATCTTTATATCCCCAACCTTGCACATAGGAATCACTTAAAAGTTGGTTGAATGTAAATTTATTTGTTTATTTTTAATATATACATACCATGGAATACTAGGTTGAATTAAATTTAATCTCAGCATTTTGTCAGTTTCTGGTCAAATCCCCAAACTTAACAGAAAGATCCCAAGTCAAATTTGTGTTTGGTCAGATACAGGCCCTGAGTTTGAAGTCATCTCATGACTCCCTGTGCCTTCTTCTCACTCACTACCCATCCTATCCCCAGCTCCTGCCTCTGAGGCGTATCCCTACTGTGGCTTCAACCTAGGGTGTTGGAGGATTTAGGGAATTTCAATGCAGGCATCAAGGCCATGGCAGTCATATGGCTCACCTGCCAAGTAGTTTAGCGTGCTGGGCACCAGTGGAATCCAAAGAACTGGGTTTCACAAGAATGGCCATGAGTTGGTGATCATTGTAGCTGGGTTTTGGAGACAGGGTTTTATTGTACTATGTCCCTACTTCTTATGTGTGTTAAAGTGTTCCAGAATAAAAAATGAAAAGAACAATTGAGCTGAGTTTTGTTCCCAGCTTACTTCCCCTCTCTCATTTCCCCATTCATTTTTGCCATTGATGTTGTATTTGTTTTAGGCTAGCCTGGTACTATGAGACATCTACCACCACTGCTAAAGCATTATCATGGAAAGAGGACAGTTCTAGATGTTGGGAGATCAGGATTCTTGGCCCAGCTCTGCTACTCCTTAGCTCTGTGTCTCTAAGCAAGTCATAGATGTGATGAGTGTTCTCGTCTGCTGATTGTGAATAATTGCACTTGCCCTCCATCTTGGGGATAATGAGAGAAATAACACACACATCACAGTGCCTTGAAAAGTTATGAACCGTTCTGCAAATGTAAGGTATTCGTTTCTGCATATCCTTGTGCATCTTTATGGGAGGTACAAGTGCAAGCTGACTGAGCAGGTGAGGTTCAACTCATTGGTATCTTCCCTTAACATCCCTTGTTTTATAGCTGTTGCTCCGACCACCTGCTTCTGTCGGAAGAGCCTCTGGGCCTTGGGCTTGGCAGCAGGCACCTTGCTCCAGATCTGTTTCAAAACCTCTTAGCTCTCCTCACATGCCAAGGCAAGCCTAGCACGAGTCTCAGCCTCCTCAGGAACTTGCCGGCATCCCCAAAGCAGGGAGAGGATTAACCAGACCACTTGATCAGGTTAGAACTGTGATGTCATGGAGATGCTTGATTGGAGAAAGCACTCCTAAAGTTCAGGGATAATCTCAGAGATCAGGGGTAGGCAGACAACAATGACATATTTTATTTCCAAAGTCCCTAGAGATTTTGATAATTCGGGTTTTCACTCTGCCCATGGAATCTAAGCAGCAGCTTTGACAATCAGTAGGAGGGAATTAAAATTAATCAAACTGTTTCAACTACACAAAGGATTAAGTTTCTCCTGCCCCTAGGTTTTACTTTTGTGCTTTTACTGTTGTTCTTTGGCCCTGGGCTAAGTTGTAGGACTCCCAGGTCCTAGTCTCAGATCTGCCATTTTTTTTTTTTCTATTTATACAAGGAAAAGCACAATCTCCTTAAAGGACAAAGAAAATCAAACATGAAGCCTCCCAGCCTTCTCTGGGAGCCCTACAAGGTTCTGTTTTGTCTTTTCAGCTGTGATCTTAGCTCAGAGAAGGTCATGTTTTGTTTTTGTCTTTTGTCTTCCTGCCCGTTCCAGTTGGTCCCAGTCTTTTGAGGTGGGGATCGCTGGGAGGCCACAATGTCGGGATTGTTTGGATGATAGGGCTGGGAGAGGAGGGCTGAGGTCATGTGTACAGTGTTCTGAGGAGCCAGAACCGGAAGACTCAAGACACCCCACCCGTCAGTGGTTTAATTGTTGGGCCTTTCTCTACAGACCTACAGACCCTAATTTTTAGATGAAAAATCAGGACACGTGGTAAGTGTCAGTACTTATGGAGATTATGAGGTCAGAATATTTGAGCCCAGGATGCCTGGGAAAATCTGGGATATAGGTTTACCCTAGTGCTAGGGCTTCTGAAAGATCCAACAAAATGTTTCTCTCATTAACAGTCCACTATACTCTTTGTGAAATCAGGCTTCTTTCCATTTTTTGGATGGGTAAAGAGCACAGTGGCTAAGAACAAGGACTTTGGAACCAGAATTCCAGCCCCACTACTTACTAGCTGTATAACTACCTAAATTAGTTTCTCTGTTCCTCAGTGTCCTATTGTGTACGGGTGGACAATAGTGCCTACCTATTGTCTCAGAGGCTGTCGTAAGGATTAAAGAGGACACACGTACCTGGCATACAATAAGGACTCAATAAATGATAGTTATTTGTAATGTATGAGAGGAAGATACTTGTAAAGGTCAAATGTGAGGGGAGAAGCACTTTCGGTGATTCACTCATCAAAAGGAGGCTTACTTTGCACTATGATCATGTTTGGCAACAGTACAGGAGGTGGCTGGGTTTTCTGAGGCTTTGTGGCTCCTGAGGAAGGAAAAGGGATTTAAAAAAACAACAGATTTTTATTATGGAAAATTCCAGGCATATATTCAAGTAGAGAGACCAGTATAAAGAACTCCCATATACCCATCTTCAAGAATTATCAACATTTTGACAAATCTTATTTTATGTATCTCCACTGCTTCTTACCTCTAACCACAGAGGATTTTAAAGCAAATCCCAAATATTATATCATTTCACCTGTAAATCATATTTATCTGTAACAGATGACATTAAAAAATATTAACCTAAATATTAATAGTCATTCCTTAAAATAATCTAATACTAAGGTGGCTATATGTCATGGTTTGGGACAGACCAAATTTATGCTTGTTGCCAAGTGTCATTAATAATGCCCTAGAAGAAGGAGGATTTTAAAAATCCTGATGACGGATGTGTCTCCCAGGCCTCTTCTGCTCACTCTGCCCGTACCTCCTCTCCCACGTACGCTCAGGCATCCTTTTCTCTATTCTCATCCTCCACCCAGTTTTTCTTGTCTAAAATATGTCCAGTAGGCATCTAGGTAAATCCCCCTGGCTGGGGATATCATAGGTGTCTACTTAATTTGTTCTGCATTTGTACCAAGTTTTTTTCCCCGAAGACTGTGGCTTTCTCTAGAAATTGCAACAAAATACCTAGCAGTTTTCTGGTTTGCATCTCATAACTTGAAAGAGAAGAGAGGGTGAGAATCTGTTCCAAACCAGGATGATTCAATGACAACAATTGGAGGAATCCCAACTAAATAGAAAATTGTCAAGGAAATGCAAAGTATTATATTTTCTTTCTATTTTTTTCTCATCTAACATCTACATAGATGGAGTAGAGTAAGAAGTAAAGTGGGAGCCAGGGTTCTGCCTCTCATTAGCTATGGGACTTTGGATGAATCTGTTACTCACTTTAAGCCTACCCTAAACATCCCCCTTCCCCAAGTCATTTCCCTTCCCTGTCCCCATGTATCCATATATCAATTGGCAATTGTGACTACATTGCAATTTTATAATTAGACTTTCTTAAGAGTTCCTTGAAAAACTCAAAGACAGAGGATGTCTTATTTACTTTTGCATCTCCAGTGCCTAAAACAATGTCTGGCACACACATGGTGGTTGAATGGATAAATATGTGTTAAATGGATAACTGAATGAAAAACAAATGAGCCCTGCTTTTTGCTTCTGTCACAATGTGACTAGATTCTCCTTAAGGTGTCTCAGGTTTCCTGGTTTCCTGAGGCTGTTCAGCTAACTTAGGACTGAGCAGGATAGCCTGAGCTGAGAAAGGCAGGGATGTGGCCAAGGGGGAACAGGGACCTTCCTCAACCCTGTTTTCTCTGTCCTGCTTTGGTCCCCCGCCTCCTTCTGTGCCGAACTCCTCCTCACGCTCTCATTTCTCTTTTTGTCTCTTTGTGTGCTGGTTCTTAGGGCTCCCTGGAATATCCAGAAGCCAATTCCATCATGGCAGAACTCAAGGTGGAGACTCGGGCCAGTGTAGACTGGCAGAAACGCTGCCTGGCCCTAGAAACGCAGCTTTTCCGGTTCCGCCTCCAGGCCAGCAAGATAAGGGAGCTGCTGGCCGACAAGGTGAGTCCCAGGGAGCAGGGAGCTGCCTCTCCACGTGGCAGAGGTCTGTGGCAGAGCGGGCCAGTGTTAGAGAGGAAGAGTGGGGGGGAGGGGGAATAAACTTTCCATAAGATGCTTTGTAACACATGCAAAATGAAACCCGAGGTAGTTTGTTTTGTTTTGTTTTGAGATCAAACTCTGAATGATTTCCTAAGCTGTCATCTTGCATTCGTTTCTGCCCTGCCTCATCTGGCACTCCAAAGGAATGGGACAGATCTCCTTGGTCCACCACCACCTCTGGAGTCACTTGTGGCTACCGTGGAGAGTTTCTATCATTCCCTTAACATTTCTTCCTGAATGTGGGGAGGGATGATGTTTTAGGAGAGAAAAGTGGAAATCTCCAGCCTTCTGTTCACCTTTCATTAAGCATGTGAGCTACAGAAGGCAGCCTGGTCTCCCAGTGACAAGGGCACAGGCTTTGGAGCCAGACCTACCTGGTCCTGCTGCTTACTAGCTATTGTGACCTTGGGCAAATCCCTTCCTTTCTAAGGCGAGGACACAAATGTCTACCTCTCGGAGTTATTTTGAGAATTATATCACATCACATATATAAAGGTCCTGGCATGGAATAGGTCTTAAATGGGAACAATTTTTTCTTTACTCTTGGGTGGGCTGGTCTGGGAAACTGGCCACCTTTCATAATGTTTCTATGGGAAGACACATTCTAAGCAAATGACTTTCAGAGACATTTTTGAGCATAACCCATGTAAAGAGTGGAGACCTGCACTTAAAATATATTTATATACATATCTTGGTTGGGTGAGGTGCTATAATCCTAGCACTCTGGGAGGCCGAGGCAGGAGGATCGATTGAGCTCAGGAGTTTGAGACCAGCCTGAGCAAGAGTGAGACCCTGTCTCTACTAAAAATAAAAAAAATTAGCTGGGTGTGGTGGTAAGCACCTGTAGTCCCAGCTACTTGGGAGGCTGAGGCAGGAGGATTGCTTGAGCCTGGAAATTTGAGGTTGCTGTGAGCTAGGCTGTTGCCACCGCACTCTAACCCAGGCAACAGAGCAAGACCCTGTCTCAAAAAAAAAAAAAAATACATATCTTAAGTGAGTTAACCATTCTGTACAGTTTTGTTCATAGTGTCCATCTGTTTAGCAAGCCATTCTTTCATAGTTCAAAGGTAAAATTCAGCTCACCCCTCTCTAAAGTAATATCAAATCTTGATTAGTAAAGCCTGAATAAATGACCTTTTTTTTTTTTTTTTTGATAGCTCTATGTCCTGGAAAACAAGTCAGTGGCATCACCATGGCTATAGGGAGTGGTCCTGGACGAGCCTGGACTAGAACTCTTGAACCTTGGGTCTGTTGGCATTGTGGTTCCTGCTAGGTACTGCCAACAGAAAAGGAAGAATTCAGCCACATCAGGAAAGGCAAAGGCCTTAGACAGTGGTTCTCAAAGAGTAGTCAGAGCCACTTTGCCAGAACCCCCTGGAGAGCTTGTTAAGTGTGTGTATTCCTGGGCCCCACCCCATTCTTCTTGGGGTGTTGTAAATAATGTGCTGTGTTTAACAAGCTACCAGGAAATGGTTTTTACACTGTAAGGTTTGAGGGCCTGGCCTCAGGCTATGGCATTGGGAGAGGAGTGTGAGAGAAGGAAAGGATAGGTAGGGATGGAGTCAGCCGAAAGGTCTGACTCAGAGGGAAGAGACTTCTGTTTCTAGTAATATGGACAACAAAATAATCTAAAAAAAAAAAACAAAAAAAACTCTGCTATGAAACACCTAGAAATTTCAGTCCATGTTGACAAATGTAGTAAAAAAGTGAGAAAAAAAAAAAAGAAACACTTAGAAATACTAGATTAAATATTTAAATTATCCTACGCAGACTTGAGCTGAACAAAGTAAGAGGGGAAAATGGAGTGGTTCTCAACTGTGGCAGCTGGGGCTGGGGGCTCCCTACAGTAACTTAAGGTTTGAGGTTTGAATTTTAACATCTGTGGCAACAGAGATGAGGTCTAGCCAGTTAGAAGTTGGAGCAGAAACAGACTTCTGCATAAAATCAGGACTATTACAGGGCTTACCCTAATAAAAAGGTAGACAAGGAAAAGAAAATCATCCACCAGCTCAGGGAGATGACAATAGCTTCTCACACTTAGTTAAGGCTCTGGTAGAAAAAAACAAAAGTACCAAAAAAGAAAAGTCTTCCCTGAGAACCAGATGATGATACTGGTTTAACATTAGCATTTATACTACCTGTGTGGTTCCGGAAGCCTAAGTTCAGGCCAGTGATACCCTTGGGGAACCTTATAGGAACAGATGCAAAAGCTCAAGAAACAAGACCTCAACCCAGATCACACAGAATCTCCACAGAAAAAAAGCCTAGTGAAGAGGAATATATAATCAAAAATGACTAAATACTTGAGGGAATAACCTATAGTGAATGAGAATCCATGTATATGCAAACAGTTGTACTAGACCTCCAAGAAGTTCTGGTAATAGAACTCTTGGCAAGAGACTATAAAATAAATGAGTTCAAAACTTTTGAAGACATAACAAAGAAATTGAAAACATGAGGCCAGGAACAGTGGCTCATGCCTGTAATCCCAGCACTTTGGGAAGCCAAGGTGGGAGGATCACTTGAGGCCAGGAATTCAAGACAACATAGCAAGACCCCTTCTCTACAAAAAATAAAAAATTAGCTGGGCATGGTGATGCGCTCCTGTAGGCCCAGCTATTTGGGAGGCTGAGGCAGGAGGATCACTTGAGCCTGGGAGTTTTGAAGTTGCAGTGAGCTATGATCGTGCCACTGTATTCCAGCTTGGGTGACAGAGCGACACCCTGTCTCTAAAAAAAAAAAAAAAGGAAGAAAGAAAGAAATTGAAAACATGAGACAAGAACAAAACACTGTCTATAAAGATTAGGTAGACTTGAAAACCAAATACAACTTCTGAAGTGAAAGTGTTTTCATTGAAATTAAATTTTCCATGGATAAATTAAACATCAGATTAGACACCATCGATGATATACTTAATGAACAGCAAGATAGACCTAAGGAAACATCCAGAATGCAGCCCAGAGAAATAAAGTTACAGAAGCTGAGATGTGGATGCTAGAATGACAAGATTCTGTATCTACCAAATAAGATTCCAGAAGTGGAGAAGAGAATGAAGGAGCAGCATTACTTGAAAAGATAATGGCTAAAAAGTTTCCACACTTGATGGAAGATGTGACACCTCAGATTCAGAAGCAGAATGAGTCTAAACAGGATGAATTTTTAAAAAGCTATGCCTGCTGTATTAGCTAGATCATAGGTTGGCTGCTATTAATATAAGAACGAATCCAAAATAACAATGGCTTAAACCAGACTGATGTTTCTTTCTTTCTCATGTAACATTCCAGGCATAAGCAGTCCAGCTCTAGGGTGATGTCCTCTTATGTTTGAAGTTTGTTCTCTCCATATCCACATTCCAACCTCTTCCCTGCAAGTCTGTGACCCAGAGGTTGCATCTATTCTTTCTGCTCATATCCTATTGGCCACATCTTATTCACATGGTTATACCCATCTGCAAGGAAGGTTGGGAAATGTAGTCTTTAGTTTGAATAACCATGTGCTCAGCTAAAAGTTGAGGGTTCTTTTTATGTAAGAAAGAAGGAGAGAACAGATACTAGGGAATAACCAACAGTCTTTAGGTCTAGAACAATAGGAGGAATAATGAATAGAGAATAGACTATATATAACTTTCAAATCAGTAGAGCAGGGAATTGGAATAAAGTCTATTAAATCCAGGTAGGGAAGAGAAAAAGATATGTAGAGGAAAAAGGAGTAAATAGAAGGGACAAAGTGCAAGGGTAGAAATAAACCCAAATATATTGGTCACAGGGCAACATATACAAGAATGTATATTGCAGCATTGATACATGAAAAATTGGAAATATTTAAATATCAATGGGGGATGGATATACATATTTGCTATATTTGTATAGTGGAATACTACAGTGCAGTTAAAAATGAGTCAAGTAGAGCTACATGTATAAGATCAATAAATCTCAAAACTCAACACTGAATAAAAAACATCAGAAGAATAATTACAGTATAATACAGTTTATACTGTAACCTTGCAAAACCTGCCAAAACAGTACTGTCGGTTGTTTATTACTATCTTTTGTTTCTCATCCCAGCTCCACACTCAGGGATTTTATATATTTGAGAATAAACATATGATTTTAATTGAACTAAAGGTTTGCTGCTAAAAAAAGAGTTGAAAATCGTTGTCTTTTTTTGTTGTCATTGAGACAGAGTCTCGCTCTGTTGCCTGGGCTAGAGTGCTGTGGTGTCAGCCTCGCTTACAGCAACCTGGGCTTAAGCAATCCTTCTGCCTCAGCCTCCCAATTAGTTCGGAGTACAGGTGTGCACCCCCACACCTGGCTAATTTTTTCTATTTTTAGTTGCCCAGCTAATTTTTTCTATTTTTAGTAGAGACAGAGTCTCACTCTCACTCAGGCTGGTCTTGAACTCCTGAGCTCAAGTGATCCTCCTGCCTTAGCCTCCCAGAGTGCTATGATTACAGGCTCAGTGAGCCACAGAGCCTGGCCAAAAAAATCATTGTCTTTGATTACAACTGTTAAAACAGCTAACCTGGGGGTTGCAGACTCAGATGTTTACAGGTAACTTAAATAAGTGAGACCATGAAGAGAGCCAGGTGGGTTCTGGGAGAACACAAGGGGATGAGCTGAAGCCACTTACTGCCATAAGGATATATAACCCTAGGTATTTTTACCAAATGCAAATGAGGCAAAAATATAAACACAACCAAGTGTACCAGAGAGAGAGGAGTAAAATGGGGGCAAAGTACACAGGGCTTCAACTGTATCTGTCATGGTCCATTTCTTTTTTTTTTTTTTCCCTTCCTTTCTTTCTTTTTTTTCTGAGATAAGGTCTTGCTCTGTTGCCCAGGCTAGGGTACAATGGTGTCATCATAGCTCACAGCAACCTCAAACTCCTGGGCTCAGAGTGATCCTTCTACCTCAGCCTCCCGAGTACCCGGGACCAGGCATGCACCACCACATCTGTTTAAGTTTTCTATTTTTTTGTAGAGAAAGGGTCTGCTGTGTTGCTCAACTCCTGGCCTCAAGCGATCCTCACACCTTGGCCTCCCAAAGTGCTGTGATTACAGGTGTGAGCCACCGCATCTGACCAGTCGTGGTCCTTTTCTTAAACATCAAAAGCAGATGTGACAAAAGTTAAGGTTCAACAAAGGTGAATAGTGAATATACATTTAAAAAAATTATTCTTTACATGTTTCTGTTTGCCTAAAATATTTCAGAATAAGAAATGAAGTGGTGCAGGTAAAGTGCCTCCCTGCCCTATTCCTCCGGGGCCAACAGAATAACTGAAAAGCCTTAAACACATTATAAACAAATACTTTCTGTCTCTACAGCGCCCTGGGTCTGGGTAAGCTGAACTTTCATAATATCAACCCCTTCTTTTCTTCAAGGCTGTCTGATTATCATGTACCCAGAATGCCCACGTAGAAATGCTGGGGGCTCATAGAGTGACAGGCGAAGAAAGGGGCAGGTACAGACACAGGGCAGGAAAGACTGGGAGTGTGGGAGGGAAGAGAGAAATAAATCTGGACTAGGGTCCATGGGGTGGGACACTTACGTAAGGAAAAGGGCTGGGACATTAGCCCAACACTGGACCTCTTGGCAGGAAACCTTAAGGCCATAAACACTGAATTGTTCAGTTTTGGGGTTATGCCTGTCCCCTCCAGTCATCCCCAAACCTGTAGGACAGGTCCAGCAATTCATGAGGGATTTTCGTCAGTAGAGCCAAGGTAAGTTTCAGATCCCAGGGAGAGACACCTGGGGTTTCTCAGGAGAGCTCCTGCTGGGCCAGCAGTCACCGTCAGTCCGTTTCCATCCATGCCAGGGAGCCAGTCAGCTGACTCTGGCGGGTCCTTTCACCTGCCTGCCCCTCTACTGCTCTGCACAGCTGGCCTGGGGAGATTGCATGGCCTGGGTGCCCGAGGGCTCACTGCCAGCTGTGCTGCAGGGCCAGCAAAGCCTGGGTGCTTCCCAGGGGACTGTTTCTGCTGGGATCAGACCTGCGACTAGCTTGGAGGCTTGGAAGAATGCCCTTCCTCCTTCCCCAACACACGGCCTACCCACACCTACTCCCTCTTACAGAATTGTCATCCTAGCCATGGAATAATCTGAGAGAGAAAGAAATCTTTTTTTAAAAACTAAAAGTCAAGGCTATTAAATAATCCCTCACCTAAGGGAGAAGGAGCCAGATGAAGGGTGAGAATTGGAGGCCTTTGCCGGGGCCCCTCTCAGGTCTGCTGTGCTGTCGCCATGGTCACCCAATTGCCAGGGCCGCCCCGTTCTGGAGCCAGATTAGTCGTGGGTTCCCCTCTGTCTCGTAGAGTCTGAGGCATGGCTGATGACTCAGAAGTCGCATCTTGCGCTGCTCACTGGGTGCCATTTTCCCCAGCTGTCTCTCTTGGCCCACTGGAGAAGTCACAAAGGCTGTTCAGATTAATGGAAAAATTGATACTGTTCTGAGAGGCCAGAAAAATGGATGTTAAAATGTGATTCTTCCTTGGACTTTTTCATTCTTGCTCAACCTGTTTCTCGGTTATCCCATCAGAAAAGTGCAGGTATGACATCTACCTACAGAAGAGCTTTGTAGGAACTATCACGATGAATACACGGCATCAATATTAGAACTAATACAAGGTTTTTATTTATTTACTCCCTGTTTCCAAAAGGGATTCTAGGGCATTAATAAAAGAAGAAATAATGTAATAAGATGTCCCTCTTTGCAGCTTAAAAATATCTAACTGAAGCGGCTTTTTCCAGTTCCAATGTGAATGTGTGTACTTTCCGTCTTCCAGAATCGCTTACCGGCTTCGTCAGCCAAGGTTTTGCAGTATAGTAACTCAGCTTTATATTTATATACCAAAAATTTGTAGTTCAGGATTTTGGGGGGCGGTAAATAAATGGGTCAGTTCAGTCCCTTAAACAAAAGAACAATGAATATCGCTCCTCCTGCCTCAGACCATGAGTTATACAGAGGCAGCAGTTACCAGTGTTTCAACATATGGATAGAACACAAGACCCAGAAAAATGTATCTTTAAATACCTCACAATTTGTGACAAGGCCAGGTACCATAAA
Organism: Eulemur rufifrons; assembly: GCF_041146395.1. NCBI lineage: Eukaryota > Metazoa > Chordata > Mammalia > Primates > Lemuridae > Eulemur > Eulemur rufifrons. Next base: position 95,343,434 of record NC_090984.1, read on the forward strand.
AGGAGAGTACAAGGGCTGCCAGGATTAATTGGGATTATGTTGAAATCATCACAGAATGGGCCTTAGCAGATCTCTGTGCTCACAGATACGATTTGCTTTGGGAGGAGATGCCTTCTAGAACATTTATTCACTCTGTGTGTGTGTGTAAAGAGAGAGTTTTTGAAAATTGTTTTTCTAACCCCCTATTTTTGTAAGGCTATTCTCTTGCCCGATACAGTATTTCTCAGGAGCCGTAGCATTGATGCGCTCTATAAAGCCCTTTGGAAAGAGATGCTGATGTCGCTACAGCCCCAGGACACATCCCTGAAGGAGTCAGCGTTGTTTTGTGTTCTGTGGCCAGGCCACTGTTTTTCAGAATGTGATCTGTGGACCATCTTTGTCAGTCACCTGGAATTTTCTTTTTAAGCACTGTCTGGGTCTGTGCCTCAGACTTGCTAAATAGAAAACTGTGGGCAAGTCTCAGGAATCTGCATGGTGACGTGCTCCATATGTGATTCTTATGGCCTTGAAAGGCCTCTTAAACAACTAACCTGCCACTAACCTCTGCCGTGGCCTTGCCTCTGGCCCCATTCAACTGTCTTTCTAATGGGTGCCTTGAAGCCCGTGGCTCAGAGGAGGTTGTGGAGCTATGGGGTGTCGTGGAGCCCACAGACAAGACTTAGAGCCCTTTCTTGTCCCAGTGCCACATGTGTGCATTTTATATATATATATATATATATATATATATATATATATGTGGGAATAAGCATTTGGTCTCAATGGAACAAAAGGTTTGCTATGAAAAAAAAAAAGTTGAAAACTATTGTCTTTGATTACCACAGAGTTAAATGGTTTTAACATTGAATAGCTAACCTAGGGGTTGCAAATTCAAATGTTTACAGGTAACTTAGGTAAGTGAGACAGTGAAGAGAGCCAGGTGGATTCTGGGAGAACCCAAGTGGATGTGCTGAAGCCACTTTTATCACCATAAAAAAATGTAATCCTGGTATGGCCAGATCTGACTTTTTGAGAGAAGCTGGAGATGGGACTACAGGTGTGTGCCACCATGTCTAGCTAATTTAAAAAAATTAGGGGGTCTGGGTGTGGTGGCTCATGCCTATAATCCTAGCACTCTGGGAGGCCAAGGTGGGAGGCTCCCTTGAGCTCAGGAGTTCGAAACCAGCCTGAGCAAGAGCCGGACCCTGTCTCACTAAAAATAGAAAAAATTACCAGGCATGGTGGTATGCACCTGTAGTCCCAGCTACTTGGGAGGCTGAGGCAGGAGAATTGCCTGAGCCCAGGAATTTGAGGTTTCTATGAACTAGGCTGATGCTACAGCACTCTAGCCCAGGTAACAGAGTGAGACTCTGTCTCAAAAATAAAAAAATTTTTTTTTTTTGTAGAGATGGGGTTCTCACTATGTTGCTCAGGCTGGTCTTGAACTCCTGGCCTCAAAGGATCCTCCCACCTCAGCCTCTCAAAGTGCTGGGATTACAGACATGAGCAACCATACCTGGCAGGACACTCTTTAGATGAATAGTTGGCAACCTCTGGCTTAAACCCATTCTTTCTGTAGGTGAATCCTAAGTAGTATGACTATGTAATCTATCAGCTAAGCCAGGTCACTGGAGAGAAAGTGAAAGGAGGCTGTATTGCTAATTATGCTGGGACAACAGATGAACATTAGACTCTCTTCCTGGTCCTACGTGCCATCTTTGTATAGGAAAAAACCAACAAGCAGCTTATATCTGTGCACTACAACGTGCCCGGTCATGCACATGTGCTTTGTATGAGTCCTGTCGTGTAAGCTTCACAGCACCCTAGGAGGTGGATGCTGTCATTCTTTTTTTACTGGTGAGGACATGGAGGCACAGAGAAGTGAAGGAATTTATCTAAAGCCACACCGTGATGGAGTTAGTCAGGTTCCAGAGCCTCAGCTCTTATCTGTACCATTCTCTCCCGTCGGTGCAAGGCAGTGGTAAGAATGCAGAACCTCCTTTTCAAAGGGTTAGTTGAGACCCAGGATGGTCTGGCTCTTGGCTCAGGCAGCTGCTCAGCGCAGCAGAACTGCGAGGGGAGCGCAGAGAGCACCCGTTGCTCCTGCCACCGTGAGGCTGATATTTCACAGCGTCACTGCGTGTTACAAGGAGCTGTGGGCGTGGGAGTGAAATACCAGATCGGTGCCAAGTGCATTTCATCAGGTTGCTGCAGCCAGGTCTTACGTACTGCCTAAACCTGACACCTCCTTGGCTAGCCCGTCACCCCAGACCCACACACTAAAAGGACAGCTGAGGACACAGTCTGAGAGGGGGAACAGGACCCAAATAAAGGGTGGCTCTCCCATAGCGCCGCCAGCTTTCCAGAGCTCCAGGTGTGGCTCCTTAAGCAGGTGTGAAGAAGCAAGATCTGCCCTCGTGAAAATGTTGATGCTGGGCCTAAAAGAAGAGTTTGAGAAATGACATTTCAGCATAGGACACTCCTGGGAGTGCTCCAGCAGCAATAGAGAAAATTTGTTTTCATAAAAACAAAGAGAAACATGATGTTAAAAATACTCTTTTCAAACCAGGACAGCAGAATGTTGATAATTATTGGAGCACAGTAACAGATACATGGATGGTCATGGTACTTTTCTCTTTTTAAAAAGTTCAAGATGTTCGAAGGGTTTTCAATGTTTTGAAACTAGTTTTAGGGAAATAAAGAGTACTCCAGCATAAAAGTGAATGGGAAATGCTTTGAGTGTGCAGTGTCTTTGCCAAGCAGGTGGAAGGACTGGGAGGGTCCAGCAATGAGGCCACCTGGCAGTGACAGAGACCCCAGCTCTGAAGGGGACCTTGCCTTGCCATCCACCTCGGTAGTAGCATCCCTTAAAGGGTTGGCTCATGACATGCTGAGGGGAGTAACGCTCACTGTGTCGTCAATAACAGTGATTTCTGGCTCTGACCAGTGTCATTGACCACTCTTGACCCAAAAGGAAGTGCCCATCTGGGAGGTAAGAGTCAAATTTCATCTTTATTCTACCTTGGTCTCCTTCTGCAAAGCAGCAAGACAAGTTTTTCTATCACTCAAAGTTAGAGAATACCAGATTGTTGCTGATTCAAATGAAATATGAATTATCACTTCCTATGGAAACCCTATGCCTTCTTCTGAGCTGCAGCTGTTACATCTACACGGTCCAGCTGAAGGTCAGTCTAGGAAACTTGTCGAGAGTCCAAGGCTTTCCCATTCTACATTTCATTCTTTTTCTTTCTTTCTTTTTTTTTTTATTGAGACATAGTCTTACTCTGTCGCCTAGGTAGAGTGCAGTGGTGTCATCATAGCTCACTGCAACCTCAAACTGCTGGGCTCAAGTGATCCTCCTGCCTCAGCCTCCAGAGTAGCTGGGGCTACAGGTGCACACCACCACACCCAGCTAATTTTTCTATCTTTTGTAGAGATGAGGTCTCACTTTTGCTCAGGGTGATCTCGAACTCCTGACCTCAAGTGATCCTCCCACCTTGGCCTCCCAGAGTGCTAGGATTACAGGCATGAGCTACCACAACTGGCCTTCATTTTATTCTTGAAAAACAAAATGTTCTCAGTCACCTCATTAGTTAGACTGTTTCTGTGTGGCTAGCTTAAGCAAACATTTATTAGATCCTGGGGCAGCTCACAGGACTGAAGGAACTGTGCAGCAGCCATGATTTGGTGACGTTTGTGTATCTTCTCCAGCCTCTGATCTGTTGATTTCAGACTCTAGATTCTCGGGGAGAGAGAACCTGGTTGGCCCACACACATGTGGTGTTGAAGGGGAAGGATTATGTAGGACTAACCTGGTCACTAGAGGCCACCACTGTGTATCATCCCCCACCCCAAGTAGAATTATTTTTGCTCTGGGCAGCCAGCCCTGAGCCATAATATTGATTTATGCTGTGCTTTTATCTGCCCCATAGCTGCTTAGCAACTGTTTGAAGGTCAAGGAATTCCTCTAGGACAGGCCTGAGGGCTGTTTGATTTAGGACAGTCTGTCTGACTCTAGTTAATACTTGAGTCTGACCAGAACCAACCTACCACTTAGCTCAGTCAAGAGGTTCAATCATGGTTATTAAACCCAGGAGAGGAAGGGGTCCTGGCCTAAGCACGAATGCCTGTCAAAGGGGGTCCTATCCATTGGGAGCCCCAGGGGCATTTTTGTCCTATGGGTCATAAATCTTGGGTTTTACTTGGGATTTTCAGTTGAGCATAACCCCAACTCTCTGCCAAAGGGAATGTGTCCAGAAAGCATCTGTGTCTCTCCAATCCCAGAAAAGAGTGGATGAGGAAGGCCAACCTGAGAAAAGAGGTTCCCCAGGTTCTCAGACGTGAGCTGCTGCCCCCATGTAGCTTTCCTTTCACTGTCCAGCACCGGGCTGTGGGCTCCTTCTCTTCCACCCTTTAATCAAAGAAAGCAGAATTTCAGCCCGGAAGGTGAGAGATTGGGGAAGAGAGAAGGAATTGCTCAGTTCACTGGTAACATCAAGCCAGGGTCCAGGCCAAGGGGAGAAGGTTGAGTGGCCGGAGAAAAGCCCAAATCCTCGGAGATGAGGTTGGGCTGGAGCTTGGAAAGTGAGGCGGCACTGGGCTTCTGGTATATGTTTAATGCACACGTGTTGCTCTGGGGCAAGGCAGGCTGAGGAAGGAAGCAGCTGGCTCCAGCTGTGCCAGCTGTGGCACTTGGCGTTTAACATGAGAATCAGAATTTGCTCTGCTCCTGCAGGGCCTCTGTGCAAGGGTGTGCAGCGTGGGCAGTGCACCGGCGGGAGCTGACCTCAGCCTACACCCCACTTACTCTGGAAGAGACGCTGGGTGGGCTGTGGGCTCATGAGTGGCTCCTTTGGCTTCAGCTTGGACCTGGTCCCTGGAGTTGCAGAAACACCGGTTCCCTTTGCCTGGGCTGCTTGGTGGAAGATTCTGGAACTACCGAGCTCCTGAGTCCTGAGTGATGCCTCTACTGACAACAAGGCAGAATTAAAAAAAAAAAAAAAAAGTATCTTGAGCCTTTCTTTCTTTTTGTAGTCCTTTAAGGTTAAAGAAGTTAAATAAGGGGATACCCACGAATGTCTTTGCATGCAGGGGTGTCCTTGACAGTGGGTGAGGAGGTATTTCTCTCCAGCCAGTGAGATACTCAGGGTGGGGAGGAACATTCTCAACCAATGACACGAGGTGGGCACGCATGGGACAGCAGAATGGCCCTGCCTGTGACACAGTGCTGAGAGGAAGGGGCCTTGGGTCGGGGAGACTGACGGCATGGTTGGGGCGGAAATGCTCGTGAAGAACGACAGTGGTGCTGCCTCCCTCCGTGGACACCCTGCACCAGGGCGAAAGAGCCAGGCCCTCACTCCCTCAGCAGAGAGGACAGCAGCCACCGGCTCTTCACTGGCCCCATAAACTCAGGGTCAGGGAGCTGAGAGTTGCCATGAAAATCTTTCCCCTGACACCCTTGAGCCACTTGAGATGGGCAGTTGAAGCCCGGCCTGTGCACAATTGGCTCAAGTGGCCTTGAAGCCATGTTCACAGTAGGGACATGGCACCTACATCTCCCCTTCCTCTCTGGCCGAGCAGATGCAGGATTTGGAGCAGAGGCTGCTGGAGGCCGAGCAGAGAGCAGAGAACGCCGAGACCCAGGTAACGGGGGTTGGGGCGGGGAAATGACACCAGCCTTTCCTGACCCTTCCGTGGACACGTGTGAATGAAGGAGTCTTTGGGAGTAAGGGTCAGTGCAGTGAGTGGGTGTATTAGTGCAAATAGGCTAGGCTAGGCTGCCACAACACATTAAGTCTGAAGTCTCAGTGGTTAATCACATTGAGGTCTCACTCATGGTACCTGTCCACTGAGGGTGAGCAGCAGTTCTAGTTCAGCAGTCATTCAGGGGTCCGGGCTAAAGGGGGACTCCCCTATCTGGAACCCACAGTCTCTTGGTTGCTATGGCAGGGAAAGAGAGTTAGACGCTTGTGCACCAGCTTTTAAATACTTCTGCCCGGAAATGGTGTGCCATTCCCACCCAGAGCCCATAGATTGGATCAATTACATAGCCCTGTCTAACTACAAGAGGGTTGGGAGACAGAGAAGCACGTGGAAACCCAGCCAGCAGTGCATACTTCTGCTGCAGCGGGGCCGGGGCACTTGCTCTCCTAGGCCATTTGTCCTGCCCAACTCGTCCCTACTGGGGCCCCCAGAGGTAGATTGCTCAAGACCTAGCTGGCTTTTCAGAGTAACCAAAATGAGTTTCTTCCTTGTCAGTTCCTCTTTTTGCCCAGGTGAAGGCTTTATAAATGGTCACTTAATTAATTGGCCCAGACTGCCCTGGGTAAGGGCTCTGCCTGGGAGTCACAGGCTGGGGCTTCAGGAGACATCCCATCCCACATTATTGGCCATGGCACACACCGCATGAGTGGTGTGAGATGCTAGGAGGTCATCGGTGTTTTTCAGGTGGGTGTCATGGAAGAGAAGGTAAAACTGTCCAGTCTGCAGATCGTGGACTCAGCGGGCAGCCTGCATCGGAAATACCAAGCGCTGCTGAAAGCCGTGCAGGGCAAGGACGAGCTCATCAGCCAGCTGGAGGCACAGCTGGAGGAGCAGGTAAGGGCTAACGTGCACCTGAGCACCATCCCCTCCAACATCTGCACCACCCGGCCCCCAGCTTCTCCAGCTCCCTCCTGAGCCTGTTCTTTTATGTGGAGATGTAATTACAGGAAAGTCTGTTCCCCTCACCTCTGTCCATCAGGAGCCAGGCAGAGGATATAGTAGGTAAAGGACCTTGGAGGCAGAACAACCTGGCTGTGAATCCCACCTCTAGTACCTGCTGCTTCTGACTGTGGGCAAAGTGCTTAAGTCACTCATTCTCATTTTACACATTTATAAAAGAAAAGTTACAATACCTCATAGGGCTGTTGGGAGAATTGACTTAGGTGCCCTGTGTATAGTGTCAGACACAGGCCGGTGCTTAGTAAGGAGAGCTTTTCCTTCTCTATCCCGGCCTTGCCATGCCCTGCCAACACGTGGTACGTGACACTTGGCTGTAATATGACCAGAGACGCACAGAGCTGGACGGTCATCCCTGGTCAGCTGGTAACCAAAGTTTCTCAATGAACCTGAAGGGGCAGAGACCAAAGTTGCCACCTCCACCAGCAATCGGGGTCTCCCCTCCTGAGCACGTGGGAGCCCAGGAGAGGCCACTGCCCAACATCTCAGCTACAGTTAGCACCATTGCTCCAGAGAGGACTTCTGGAACATCCCCCTGCCTGCTCCTCCCCTTCATAATCTCTTTAACTCCATCCCGATTCTGCCCCTTCCAATTCTGTCCCTTCCCTCTGCCGTTGGCCTTGCCTACTGGCTTTTCCCTGGTGTTGGAGCTCGATAAAGACCCCACGTTACAGTCAGATGACTTTTAATTTCCTGCATGTATCTTCTCCTTGAAGGTTCCAACTGATCCTGGGAGTACCTTCCAACCATCATGGGCAAATTCCTACTGAACATTCCCTTAGTGGATGTGCCCCTGTATGCCTCGGGGCACCTTGTATTCCTGAAAAATCATGGGAAAGTAGAATTTTGACACATGGACTCTCCAATCAATTTTTCCATTGAGTTTTAGAGATACCTTATTTTTTCTTTTGAGTGGTTCAGTTAAAAGTGGCAGCATCCTGGGGATTGCTAGGCAAAATGACTCTCCCGGGAGCTCCTTAGTTCAGAAAAAAAATCATTTTACAATTATAATCAATAGGTCAAGATCATAATAGAAAGGATGCTGTTCCATGAGTCAAGAGATCTGGTTTTAGTCCCAGCAGGGCCATGAACTGACAGAGGCAAGTCACTTCTCCCTTCTGGGCCTCAGTTTCCACAGCTGTACAGAGAGGCTATCAAGCTAGGTCAGAGGTCAGCCGACTTTTACCCTAAGGCTACATGGTCTCTGTTGCAACTGTTCAACTCTGCTGTTGTCAACTCTGCCGTTGTAGTTTGGAAGCAGCCATAGGTAATACCTAAATGAATGGGCATGGCTGTATTACAATGCAACTTTATTTACAAAAACAGGTGTGGGAGTGGGGGCAAATGGGTGGGGGGCTGGATTTGGCTTGAGGGCCATAGTTTGCCAAACCCTCAACTACGAGACCTTTAAGGCCCTTTCAGCTCTGAAATGCTGAGAGTCTGATGTTTTCACACACCTGTCTCATTTCCACAGACTCCCTTGTTTGGAGCTTGTGTCTGTCATCTTAGATTGTCAGGCGGTTTTTCCCTAGAAGTGTAAGGAGAGGTGCTCTTGCTGGTCTCTGACCTGCTCCGTGTGAACCGGTTGTCTCTGTGCTTTCTGGATCAGGAGCTAGTTCTTATGCAGAGCTGCTCCGTACCTGTGCCTCGGGCACTGTGCTGTACACCTTCTCTCACTCAGTCCTCGGAGTGGCCCAGCAAGGGGGCTGTGTCACCCCCATTTTAGGGGTGGCAGTGCAGGCCCAGTGTCTCATAGCAAATAGGCCCCATATGTAGGATCAAAGCCCATATTCCATTCTATCCCAGGCTGCTGTCCTTTAGAGACAAACCTTTTCAGTCATCCTCTACTCTTTTGATTATTTGAAGGGAAATACCTCAGTTATGTGTTAATTTAGCCTTTTTTTTGTTTGTTTGTTTTGAGACAGAGTCTCACTCTGTTGCCCAGGCTGGAGTGCCATGGCATCAGCCTCGCTCACAGCAACCTCAAACTCCTGGGCTCAAGTGATCCTCCTGCCCCAGCCTCCCGAGTAGCTGGGACTATAGGCATGCGCCACCATGCCCGGCTAAGTTTTTCTATTTTCGGTAGAGACAGGGTCTCACTCTTGCTCAGGCTGGTCTCTAATTCCTGACCTCAAGTGATCCTCCTGCCTCGGCCTTAGTCTTATTTTTTTTTTAATTGTAAAGGTAAAAAATACAAAAATGCTTATAGTAAAAAATGCAAAAAGACCAGAGGGGTATAAAATGACAAGTAACACTTTTTCTCTATCCCTGTCCTTCATGTCCCCTCCTCTCTGTTGACGTTCCTTGTGTATGGAAGCACAGCGCGTTCTGCTTTCATTTTGTGGATGCGCCATGTTTATTTAACTAGTCCCTTATTGGTGAACGCTTAGACTATTTCCAGTTTTAAGTGTTTTTATTTCATGTTGTTTTATCAAATAATATTGCAACAAACGACTCCTGATCAATGGCTTTGTTAGGTCAATGGTATATACATTTAAAATGTTGACAGATATTATCAAATTGCCCCCTAAAAAGGCTTTGCCAATTTGTATAAGTGGGGTTGCTCCCAACATTCCTGACAATTTGGGGTAATTTCAAACTTTTATGTTAGTCTATATTTATTGAATTGTTCATTTCAAATTAGCCCTTTGTATGTGCGTCGTTTGTCTTGCGAATCCTTCCCCAGTTAACCTTCTGATTTTGTTTTAGGGATTCTTTTTTCTTCTTTTGGTCATACAGTAACTTATTGCGGTGATATGGATTTATTAGTCTTTTCCTTTCTGGCTTTTTGGGATTTGTATTATGCTTAGGAAGGCCTTTCCCACTTTGAGAATATTTTTAAAAGTCGTAACTGAATTTATTTTATTCTATCGGGCCACCCCCATCCCGTCACTTGATGTTTCTTCCCAGGGTTCCCCTCCAGAGAATTGTTCACTCTCCTGGTGACTGTCGTGATGAACTAAAGGCCCTCTCTTTCCCGTAGAAGCAGATGAGAGCTGAGGAAGCAAAAATTGTTCAAGAAAAAGCTGCCAAGATCAAGGAATGGGTGACGCTAAAGTTAGCAGAGGTGAGTCGAAAACTCATCCGGGGGGCCTGGGCTGGGAGTGTGGCCGGGGCTGCCCTTGTCCCCCAGGGCTTGCCTGCCGCCTTCTGTTTGCGGTGACCTGACTGACCTTCAGCCATTTGTCACCCATTTGTCCTTCATGCAGCGTAAATGCTGTGACACCTCACTTCACTCTCCCTTTCCTTTTGTCTTGGTCAGGTTTCCCTAGAGCTCCTGACAAGCTTTGTGCTGTGTTTAAGTTTGGGGAGAAGAAATGAGTCTCATTCCTGAAAAGTCCCCTCAGTTTCCCTCCAAGGAGCGCACACAGACCACCGTCCACTCTCTCCACTTTCTCCTCTGGCCTCTCCATTCTTTTTTTTTTTTTTTTTTTTTTTGTTGAGACAGAGTCTCACTTTGTTGCCCAGGCTAGAGTGAGTGCCGTGGCGTCAGCTTAGCTCACAGCAACCTCAGACTCCTGGGCTTAAGCGATCCTACTGCCTCAGCCTCCCGAGTAGCTGGGACTACAGGCATGCGCCACTATGCCCGGCTAATTTTTTCTATATAGATTTTTAGGTGTCCATATAATGTCTTTCTATTTTTAGTAGAGACGGGGTCTCGCTCAGGCTGGTCTCGAACTCCTGACCTTGAGCAATCCACCCGCCTCGGCCTCCCAGAGTGCTAGGATTACAGGCGTGAGCCACCGCGCCCGGCCCTCTCCATTCTTTTTAACTTTTTTTTTTTCTTGTGGTAAAATATACATAAAATCGACCATTTCAACCGTTTCTTTAAACATACAATTCAGTGGCCTTAAGTACATTCGCGTTGTTGTGCAAGTATCACCCCTATCTGTTTCCCAAGATTGTCATCACTCCAAACAGAAGCTGTGCCCAATAACATGGACTCCCCATTGTCTTCCCCCACCCCCTGGCAACCTCCATTCCACTTCCCTCTCTCTCCATTCATTGTTGTAGTTCAACACTTGCTACACAGCTTTATTTAGGAAACTCAGAACTAGAAGTGGCAGTTCCACTAGCAAACAAACAAAAAACCACCTCTTTCTAAACAAATGGAAAGGGAATTGCAGTTTGGAAAAGGACGAACATACATCTCTTCTTCCTCTGTCCTCCTGAGACAAGAGGTCCACACCTGCAGGAGGGCATCGGCTTATTTTGCCTCCCCTCCCCTTCTTCAGACACACATCTCAGGTCACCTGGTAGATTGCAAGTTCTTGGGAACAGAACTGATGCCTGGTTTACCTCCATGTCCCCACTGCCCCAACCCTTGCTAAAAAGATGCTCAAGAAAAGTGTGTTGGATTTAATTTAAAAGAAAATTCAGCAACCATGAGGATGGATCTCATAGATGTTATGTTGAACAAAACAAGCCAGACGTAGAGCAGGACATGCTGCATAATTCCATTTATCTAATGTTCAGAAATGGGCACAACTACACCAATGTGTAGGGATGTGTACTTACGTGGCAAAACCCAGAAAGCAGGAAAGGGAATCTGGTAGACTTAGAAGAGTGGTTACCTTTAGCAGGGGCTGCATGTGATTCTGAAGGGGCCGGTCAGACGGCTGTCTGGGTGCTGGCAGATTTCTACTTCCTAGCCTGGGTGCTATCATATAAGTGTTAATTTCAGAATCATTTGTTAAGGTGTTCATTGATATGGTATGCAGTTTTCTGTGTATGCATTATATTTCAAAAAATTGTTTTTAAAAAGTTTAAAAATAACTAGAAAAGAAGGTGCAGGAGCTGCCAAATTGTATTCTGTCCCAGCCCAACCCCGTTGGTATGAAGGCAGGGAAGCAGTCAGGGCTCTCTGGGAGGTCAGCACTGGATTGTTGGGACACCAAGGGCTCTTTTTCAAAGATTTGGGGTTTTAATCTTATTTTGAATTATATGTCCAAACCTACAGGCTGAATATTCTAAATCTTCGTTTTTCCTTGTCCTCAGCTTGAGATGGAGAATCAGCACCTGAAAAGCTGTAATCAGCGCCTGGTGGAGCAGGTGGGGGCCCTTCAAGATGCGCTGGAAGGTAGGCAGGCGGCGAGTGCGTGTGTGCAGGTGTGTGCAGGTGTGTGCAGTGCGGTGTGGGGCTGAACTGAGCGAGCTCTCAATGTGCCTGTTTTTGCCCCAATCACAGCTCTTCAGATGGCTCCTTCGGGGAAGCTGCTGGTGGCCCCCCAGAAAGCCCCAGAGCAGGATTCTGTTTCTTCAGGGCCAGGACCCCAGACTACTGGCCAGGACAGTGGTCCTCAGGCCCAGGATCTGAAGATGGCTGTGCCTGCATCTTCTCCAGGTGCCCTGCGGAGCAAGGACTCTGTTTCTGAAGCAGGAAGCCCCTTGGAGGAGTCTAGTTCCAGTGTGGTTCACTCTGGCGAAAGAGCAGAGACTAAGACCTTTCAACCTCATCTGAAAAGAGAGGGCTCTCCTCACCAGCTGTGCGTGAAGCCTCGTATCCCCAGATGTGGTTCAGCTTCTTGGGGTGAGGGCCTGGTCACTGCTCAGGGAGGGATGCCTCCTGGGACAAAGACCTATGCTAGGGAAGGTGTCCCTGGCAGCAGCCTGACCCTGCCAAAGGTGCGGGCTCCTGGCACCCCCCGGGACAGCATCCAGGTGGCCAAAAGGCACCACAGCCAGCCCCAGGTGGGTCCTGGGCACTTAGACCACGTGGTGAGCATAGAGATTGGAGCCTTCTCAGCTCTCCACCCCTCCGGCCTTCGTGCGCTGGAGGCCCAAGCTGAGTTCCGGGAAGAACCAGAGCAGATGGAGATGGAGGAGCCACCCCCAGCAAGGAAGAAGGAGGAAAGAGAGAGCCCAAAGGAGCCTGGAGCTGAGCTGGAGGAGGTGGAGCTGGGGAAAAAACCGCCCACACCCCCCCTGCACCGGTTTCCATCCTGGGTAAGAGGCGACCTTGGGGCTGGGCAGAGGGGCGGAGCTAAGGACAGGAACTGCTCCTGGAGCACATCCACCTGCTGAGCAGGAGATGAGGCTGGTGTCCTTGTGGCCCTGGGAGGAGGGGTCCAGACCCTGCACAGACCACCCAACTTGTTTACCTCGTTTCATCTTTGTTTTGGGATTTTTTTATTTTGTTTTTTATTTTTATTTTTTTTCTATTTGTTGACTAGAAGATGGAATCATTTCATCTTTGTGACTCTTTGAGGTGGTGTGGCATGATGGGTAAGAGCACAGGTCCCTGAAGCAAACCATTAGGGTTGAATTGCTGTGTGACCCTGGGCATGTTACTAAACCTCTGTGCCTCAGTTTTCCTATCTGTAAGATGGGAATAGTAGTACCTACTTATGGGGTTGCTGTGAAAGTATTTGCAGTAATGGTTCATAGTAAGTGGTATGTAAGTATTGCCTATTTTTATTTTTGAGCCTTAGCTTCCTTATTTGTAACTCTGGATCAAATGACATGACATCTGGTGGAACTGCTTCAGAAGCAGCAATCTGGGGTGGGCGTGGGTGATACAGAGGACACATGACTGGCCGTACATTAATCTTTGCAGAGCTGGGTGATGGGCACATAAGGTTGATCTTTATGTAATTCTCTCTGCTTTTGTGTCAGATATTTTCCATGGTAAAAAATAAAAATAAAAATGGGGCGGGCTATAAAAATGACATTCCACAGGTCGTTGGTGAGGAGGACATGAGGGTATGGAGGGCTTCGCACAGAGCCTGTGGGAAGGATCCTTCCCTGTGCAAGGAGTTAGGTGCCGTTTGTCCCTTTCACGGATCAGGAAACTGATCCTCCACAGACTCAGGTACTTGCCCAAGGTCACGTTGTAGTTAGTGAGGGAGCCAGGCTTTAAATATAGGCCCGGCTGCCTCCGAAGCCCGGCTCTCACCTTCTGGCTATATGCCTCTTAGGGGACATTGCCAGAGCAGATGTCAGCCTCTTACTCTTGGGCAGACCCTCAGATGCTGCTGTGGTGTGAGACAGTGCCATGGGGGCATCTGAGTGTCAGCTCCTGGCAGCAGGGGGAATGAGGTCCCCCAGGGGAGGGGTTTCGTCAGGGTGACACCACCCAACACCACTGCTTGGGACACCTGTATCTTCAGCAGCACCTTCCAGCATCTCCTTCTGAAATGCTGGTTGAGGGAGGCTTGCAGCCCCAGGCTTTGGGGCTACGTCCTTAGCCGTGAGCTCCCACCGACTGCTGATTGCTATAAGGATACCTGCAAGACTGGAGACCCAGCTGAGCCTCAGAGCGGGCCTGAAGGAGGACTAGGGGCTGGAAAAGTGCAGGTCCCAGGGGCTTCCAACCTCTCCCTGCGCTGGAGTCCTAAAGCAGAGGTGGGGAGTGAGGGAGCATTCGGGCCAGGGATGTGGCCAGAGGGCTCAGCAGAGAGAAGTATTGCCCACTCCTGCCACTTTGCAAACACACAGCCATGTCTGTGATGGGTCCGAGTGGGTCTTGTGCTCTGCCTGTCTGTGCTAAGTTGTGTATGGGGGGTGTGGAGAGGAGGGGGAGAGAAGGAGAGAATAAGTACGTGAAACGCTGCAGATGACACTCGCCCCACATGCACATCGGCCAGACTCTGGGCACGAAGGTATTAAGGGGCAACAGCAGGTCCTCCCACAGCCCCTCCCTGCTCTCAGCCGGGCCCCGGGGACCCAAGAATCACCCAAAGTAATTTAAGGAGAATTTGTCTCTGGTTTGCAGTCCTCTTTGTGGCATAATCCTGAGGAAAACAAGACCCAGTGTCAGCTCCATCAGGTCCCTACGGCACGGCACGATGGCTCCTGTCCGCCGGAGAGCCCAGCCTCTGTCTCTCAGGCAGGACTGGCTGGGCAGTGACCATCTGGGACAAAAACAAAGACTGGAAATTCAGAGAAGGACATTTCTCAATCCGAGGGAGTGGGAAATACTTATGTGCCTTCAGAGTTTGTGGAGCACTTTTAATCCTTAAAACAACCTTGTGAGTTAAGCATTAGATAACCTTTTGTCAAACAGTCCTGTTTTGTTTAACCTAATTCCTTCAAGTTTAATTTCCTCTGTGAAGTTACAGGCCTGTCCTTGGTTGAATTCCATGACCACTATGGGCAGAAATAATCTTTTGTATGCCTAATTTTGCTACTTGGACCCAGCATGTCTGCCGTACGTGAGCATAGGAAAGCCATGCCCGGCTACAGCGCCCCCCTTGGCACCTTCCTCATACCTTGCTGCACCTCCCCCCCCAGTTATCTCAGCGTCTCATCATAGCACTCGCCAGCCCTCCCTCCTCCCCCCAGAGCTGCTGCTCCCCTCTGGGGCAACCCCCCAGAGTGCGGCCCACCTCCCTTCCAGCCCCATCCCCCAGCCGAGCTGGCCCTGTGGTGACAGGATGTCCAGCTGCCTCCTGGAGCCGCGTGGCATTCCTCTGAAGGCTGGCCACCTCCCCTAGTGAGCCTCTGTGACTCACAGTCACCTGAGCAGGCTGTTTTCCCTTTAGGGTTAGTGAAGAAAACAGATATGGAAAGGCATAGGCGGGCCTCATGGGTTGTTGGGGAGCAATCAAAGCCATTAGAAAAAGCTCCCCAGGCCTGCTTCAGATGCCCAGGCCCCCTTAGGATGGGCATTCCCCCGTAGAAGTGTCCTCTGCATTGGGATTCTGGTGTCCCATTGGGCTAAACAGGCTTTGTAGGTTGGCCCTGAAGCCTAACCATGATATGATATAACATTTTTACTGTAGGAAAAAAGAGTTCTAGGTTCCAAACAACTGTTTTACAAAAGAGCACGCCCTTGAGGCACACACTTGTAGTCCCAGCACTTTGGGAGGCCAAGGCAGGAGGATCGTTTGAGCCCAGGAGTTAGCGGTTGTAGTGAGCTGTGATGACACCACTACACTCCAGCCTGGGCAACAGAGTGAGACCCTATCTCAAAAAAAAAGAAAATAAAAAAGAACAATAACAAAAAACATGCCCTCATTGTGTGGCCCTGACCTCCTCATTATCAACACCCCCAACTTCTGGGGTGAGATCCTGAGACCCGAAGGTCTCTGAAACAGGCAAGATTCCTAGCAACAGGTTACTGAGCCCCTCTGCTCTTGAACCTCCTTTGCCCCAAGGGGAAGGCTGGAGGCAAGAAAGGGAACGAATGTCTGTTGGGCACTGACTATATTCCAGGTGTTAAATGTTTACGTTAATTATTTCATTTGCTCTCTCAGCAGCTTGAAAGGTAAGTACTACCTCCATGGAGGAAAAGGAGGCTCAGAAATGAGGTAACCAAGATTCCTCAGCCAGTCACTGGCCCACCTTGGATGTGGACCCAGGTCTGCCCACCTCCAGCGCCATGTTTTCACCTGCACACGCTGGAGGGGCTGGGCTGGGCACAGTCCTGGGCCCTGACCCACCTGGGACCTCTCATTCCAGGAGAGCCGGATCTACGCTGTGGCCACATCGGGCATGCAGCTCTCAGACGTGTCTCCCAAAAGTATCACTGCCTGCTGTGGTGAGTCCCAAGTGAGGCGTGAAGGGATCAAACGCCCAAGGTGGGAAGGGTTGGCAAGCAGGGAAAAGACTGAGCAACACCAGGGCCAGGGTTGCCTGGCACCCTGTTCCCTTCCCCAGCAGGTGAAGCTCAGGTGGGATCACAGCAGGGGCTGCCTAGGAGGGAAAAGGAAGTCGTGCAGGTTCAGCTCATCACAGGGTTGTAGCCAGCCACAGAGCAGGGAAGGGACCTTGGAGGGTCCTCCAGCCCAGCCTCCCACCCGCACAGGCTTCCTTCTGCAGGGTGAGGCTGCGGGTGGGAGGAGCCCCGAGTGCCCTGGTCCAGATGAGCCCCACCCACTGGCTTCTGAATCACAGTCCCTGCATGAGGGAAGAGCCCCATAGCAGCATGATTAGTAACTCACGTTGGCAAGAGTGGGAAAGGGCACAAGCCTCATGGAGCATAAGATAATTAAAGGGCGAGGCTTTTCGATTCCATTGTGATGGGTTTTTTTTACTGCGTGGGGACCACAGTCCCCAAAGGAAGTCAAAGAGAATGGAAAGGAGGAAGAGAAGATGAACAAGGCCTCGGACCCCCCTGAGATCTGTCACTTGGTCTGCTGCTGGAGGGAATGCTGTCTGCACAGCTCTCCCCTTCCTCCTTGTCTGCCTAGTCCTCTGCCTCCCCCACACCCTTCCCGGGTTTTACCACCTGAGTTAATTTCATCCCCTTTTCCCTGCTCAGCTTCAAGCCTTCCTGCCCTTGCATCCCCTGGGCCTTTCTCTGGCCTCATCTACAAGAATGTCACCGTGCCTGTCTACACAGCACTGAAGGGGGTAAGAAACTGCTGTGCAAAGAGGGGGTGTCCCCTTCAGGAGAGGCCCCTGGTCTCTGCATGCAATGACTGGGTGGGACTCTGGGGTCAGGCCTCTGCACACGGTGACCCTGCTCAGGGAGCTCAGCCCACCATATGTCATTTTGTCTTATTTATTTTTATTAGGTTGTTGTTATAAAAACTCTACATTTACAAAAAGTTGAATCAGTATGAATGTGGCGGAAGGAAGAAGTTTAGGTTAAACCTGTGGCTGCTTCACCTCTCTCCATCTTTTCTCAAGTCTGTCCCACTCGCCAGGTGCTGGAGGGCAGCGGGGCTCCTTCCAGAATTGTTTAGATATGTTCAAACATGGATGCCCATAACATCACTACCTATTTTTTTAAAACAAAAATCAGATATAACTGCAACATGATGTTTTCAAACACACTTTTGTCTCTTATTGGTTTTTCAATCATAATAGTAATACTTGATAAAACTTATTTTATTTTATTTTTTATTTATTTTTTTATTTTTTATTTTTTAAGACAGAGTCTCACTCTGTTGCCCGGGCTAGAGTGCCATGGCATCAGCCTAGCTCACAGCAACCTCAAACTCCTGGGCTCAAGTGATCCTCCTGCCTCAGCCTCCCGAGTAGCTGGGACTACAGGCATGTACCACCATGCCCGGTTAACTTTATATATATTTTTATATATATATATATATATAAAACTGCATATGTATAATGATATATATATATATATATATATTTTTTTTAGTTGTCCATATAATTTCTTTCTATTTTTAGTAGAGACGGGGTTTCGCTCTTGCTCAGGCTGGTCTCGAACTCCTGAGCTCAAACGATCCGCCCGCCTCGGCCTCCCAGAGTGCTAGGATTCACGCCCGGCCTAAAACTTTTTATAGAAGAATAAAAAACCAAAAGCAAAATTTCCTCTCACATTACTTTTCCCTGATTCTTAACCCCGCAGGCAACTATCATTAATGGTTTAGTGTTTTATTCTGTAAGGCCCTCTGATGCCTTTACAGATATGCACATGTTCTTTCTCTCTCTCATGTGCACACAAGAGGGATCATATATATGTCATCTGTGCCTTAATTGTTCACCTAGCCATATGCTGGAAGTGGAAGCGCCCGTTCTCTCTGTGTGGCTGCTGGTGCCTTTGGTATAGATGCACCCTAACTATTGTAAGCTTTCCTCCAATGATTGTAATTTAGGTCATGTTCCTATTTTTCTCCAAAATAAGTGTTGCAATAAACATCATTGTATAAATACATCTTTGTGAACTTACATATACATATCTCTGTAGGACAGAGTTCTAGAGGTAGGATTTCTGGGCAAATTATATGCATATTTTATAATTTTTGACAGATACCTCCAAATTACCTTCTAAAAACGCCTTACATGCCACAGCATCCTGTTTCCCATATTCTTTCCATACTCTCACCAACTCTGAGTAATCAGTCATTTTAAATGTTTGTCAATCGAGATGCTCTCATTGATTGTTTCGATGTCCCCCCCATATTCTTACGGGCCCAGCACGCTTCCACTGCGCGACTCTCCACGTATTTTTAAAGCTCCTGTCCCCACGCTTGGCCTGTGGTGTGGTTTTCTGGCCCCCTAGTGGCAGAGAGCAAGGGTCACAGCACGCAGGTGTTCAGTCTAGGCAGGGCAGCTGCTTTGGGGACCACAGAGGATGGTGTCTGGGGGAGGGAGGCCCAAGGAGAAGCTTGGAGGTAATGACACAGGAGCGAGGCCAGGAGGGAACTTGAGGGAACTTACGCTGGAACAGTTTGTTCAGAGCCCCGGCTGGGCAGTAGCCTCCACATTGCCCCAGACAGGCTGTATTGGCCACATCCGGGGTACTTGGAGCCAGAGCGTGAGCTGCAGTGGGGGAGGGTCCTGTCTTGCAGAGAGCCACCCAGATCAGCAACGTGCCCCTTGCGGATGAGTCCTCTGGGTCCGATGACGACTGCAGCTCTCAAGCGAGTTTCCGAACTTCGGTCCCCTGCTCTGAGTCCAGGAAGACCAGTGGACTAGGCAGCCCTCGAGCCATCAAGAGAGGTACGGAGGAGGGGAGCAAGGGTGGGGTATAGCAACAAGGAGCCCCTCACCTCTCCCCATGGGCATCTGAGTACGAGGGCCCCTGCTTGATCTGCGTTGTGACCCCCAGCAGCTCCACCCTCCCCCAGACTCAGGGGTCCCGGGTGGGCAGGGAAGACTCTGCAGCTCCCGGGCTGCGTGAGTTGGGAGGTGTGAGACCCGGGCCTTGACCCCTTCTCCGTGGCAAGGCGTCTCCATGTCCTCGCTGAGCTCCGAGGGAGACTACGCCATCCCCCCAGACGCCTGCTCGCTGGACAGCGACTACTCAGAGCCTGAGCACAAACTGCAGCGCACCTCGTCCTACTCCACCGACGGGCTGGGCCTAGGCGGGGTGAGCCGGGAGCACAGCCCCACACCCTGCTGCGGGGTGGGGGGCCGGGGTGGGAGCACAGCTCCGGCAGAGGCTGCATGGGGCCCTCAGCACAAGACACAGGCAGCAGCTGTGTGAGGTGCGGGGGCCCTGGGCTTGGTGGAGGGAGGGGGCATGGGGCTGGCCTGGGGGGTTGTACAGTTATGGAGTCAGACACACGCAGACTCCATGAGGCAGGGAAGAGTGAGCCCAGCGAACTCCTCGGCATACCAGGAACGGCCAGTTGCTGAGAGCCCACCATGGCCCACAGCCCCACGGGTTTTACATATGTGACCTTGTTTGATCGCCACTCTGACCCTGCAATGCTAACTCCAGCTGACATTTACTGAGCTCTCACCGTGTGCTCAGTGCCTTTCCTGCCTTGTCTCATTTGTTCTCACAATCCTCTTGGGATTATTACCCCATTTCATGGATGAGAAGCCTGAGGCTCTGAGATGTGCTACTACCTGCCATGGCCGGCAGTAATATGGATCTGTCCAACTCCCCAGCGCTCGTCCCACACCTCTCTGCTGCCGTGTCCCCCCCTCCGCACTCCACAACCCTCCCCAGGCTGGCTGATGGGCCTGGTGTTCCCAGACTGCCTCGCCCTCTCTTCCGTCTGTGCTGCCTTTTTCCTCCTCTCAGCTCGTCTTCCAGGTAGAGGCTGGCCCTTCCTTCAAAGGCCAGTTCGGGTCTGGCTCTTTCCTGATGTCCTCCCTGGCCTGCCTCTCCCTCTTGCAGCCCATCTGTTCATGGCGAGGTCTTCCCCAACCATCGTGGAAGCCCTTCCATGGCAGGACCACCCGTGCTTTATTCAGTCCCCTCTGAACCCTTAGCAGGGAATGGCGCCGTGAAAATACACGTAGCAGGTGCTCAATAATTTTCTTTTAAACATGGATAACAAGCCGTGACTCAGCTGGACCATTTAGGCCTGTGTGATGTGCAGGAGCCCCAAGTGATTTCCCCTTTCTGTTGCCCTCTCCCCCCCACACCCTTCCGCCCCTCAGGAGTCACTGGAGAAGTCGGGCTACCTGCTGAAAATGGGGAGCCGGGTGAAGACGTGGAAGAGGCGCTGGTTTGTCCTGAGACAGGGACAGATTATGTACTACAAGTCCCCGGTGAGAGCCTCCTCCTCGGCACTCCAGTGAAAAGGACCCCACCCCAGGCGCTGGACCGTGTGAGGTGGGATGGAGAGGGCAGGTGCAGCCCAAGGCCAGAAGGGCAGAGGTCCGGCAGGCAGGGAGAGGCCACCTGACTGGGCACCCAAGTCTTTGAGCCCCACACGGGGACAGAGGCTGGTAACCGGTTCTCACGACGGAATAAGGCGGAGGCAGGCAAAGGCAGGTCAGGCCAGTCGGCCTGGCAAGTCCTTCTTCCTTCAGAAGCTGATTTCCTCTATGCCTGGTTCCGTAAAAGAACTTTCCCAGGCTGCCCTCTCGTCACCTAGAGTAGGGGTCCCCAACCTATGGTGAGTTGTATAATTATTTCATTATATATTACAGTGTAATAATAATAGAAATCAAGTGCACAATAAATGTACTGCGCTTGAATCATCCCCACACCATCCCCCTAGCCTGCCCCCAGCCAGGCTCTGTGGAATAATTATCTTCCATGAAAATGGTCTCTGGTGCCAAAAAGGTTGGGGACCACTGATCTAGATTGTTCTAACAAGCGAGTTCATTGCCTCCTCCAACCTCTTTCCTCCACTGTTTGGAATTAAGGAGCCTTCGATACAGGAACTAGTTTGATGGGATCTCCCTGAAGAACCAATTTTAATGTTTTAAAGAGGGCAAAAGGCCTCTTGTGCAACTCCAGATGACTGGCAGTGACTGTCATGAACACCATGTTAAGGATTCTGGGCCTGTGTTGCTCAGTGAGAAAGCATGCCGTGATTGAGTGGTAATGTCTGCAGTGACACTGGAAAGGGTACTAATAGTAATATGTATGTCATTTATTTGCCATACTTGGTATAAAGGATGTAGTAGAAAGAATTTAAGGGCTTTATAGTTCAGTAATAACCAGGTGGCTTCTGACCCAATTTTAAAGGCTCATTCTATCCTTTTTTGTTTCTTTGGGGTTTTTTTGAGACAGAGTCTCACTCTCTCATCCGGGCTAGAGTGCTGTGGCATCAGCCTAGCTTACGGCAGCCTCAAACTCCTGGGCTCAAGAGATCCTCCTGCCTCAGCCTCCCGAGTAGCTGGGACTATAGGCGCACGCCACCACGCCTGGCTAATTTTTTCTATTTTTAGTAGAGATGGGGTCTTACTCTTGCTCAGGCTGGTCTCAAACTCCTGACTTCAAGCAGTCCTCCTGCCTTGGCCTCCCAGAGTGCTGGGATTACAGGCGTCAGCCACCGAGCCTGGTCACATTCTATCCTGTTTGAGGCCTGGGTCAGGAGGATCCATGTTTCTACTTAAGGCTCCATTTAGCTATTAATATTAATAGAACCAGAATCTATAATAAGTTACCCACCATAACATAGCCAGGAATCTTGGGACTCACTTTCCCCTTTGCCTGTGACCTGGAGTAAGCTATAAGGGGAAGGCTCCACACTCCAATCACTTTCCTTCCTTTACAGAGTGATGTCATCCGGAAACCTCAAGGTCAAGTGGATCTGAATTCCCATTGTCAAATTGTTCGAGGGGAGGGTGCCCAGACATTCCAGGTGAGCTTGCTCCTAGCAGCTAGTATGCCGACCGAAGAGGTGATGGGTTTGGATACGGCTGTGATTGAGACAAAGATGGGGCAAAATGAGCATGAAGGAAAGACATGACATCAATATTTGGTTGTAATCCTAGTTTGTGAGTACAAGAAAGGAAGAGGAGACAGAATGTAAGAGATGGCAGGGAAGGAAGGAAAGACAGAGAGAAGAGGAGGAGGAAAAGAAGGGAGGGAGCCAGAGGATAGGAAGAAGGAAGGCCCAGGGGGTTCCAGGGTCTGGGCCACCCCAGAGCCAGGTCCTGGTTATTCCATCCTCCTGTCTTGCTGCCCCTGGCCCTGCGTCTCACCCTCCACAGCTCATCTCTGAGAAGAAAACCTACTACCTGACGGCTGATTCACCCAGCCTGCTGGAGGAGTGGGTCCGGGTGCTTCAGAGCCTGCTGAAGGTGCAGACCACTGGGCCTCCAGCCCTGCCTCAGGGTGGCACCAAGCCCACAGTCAAGGGCTGGCTGACCAAGGTACGGTGTGGGGCTGACAGCAGAGGAATGTCAGGGGAGCCAGGAGTGGGAGTGCCAAGGGGTGGTGAGTCCCCTTCTTATATCATACATGGCTCCTTTCTCCAGGAGATTCCTCACGGTGATTAGCTGGTTGGCCCTTAAACATGGTGTGACCACAAGGTGATGGTGAACGATTCCCTGGAAACAGAGATCAGAGTTGTTAGAACAACAACTCTTCTATCCAACTGCTTGTCTGGGCTTTCTTGAAAAACAAAAAACAAAAAAACTATTTTCAAGACAGAATAGGGACAGGAATGTCTTATACCCACTTTGAGGTCATTAGGGGTTGCCCCCGCCCCCACCTTCTACCCACTACACCCCTGTATTAATAGTGGGAAAGACCCAGACGAGGTAGCTATGGTCATTCAAACACTTGCAGGATCCCCGGCCTGCCCTGAAGACATTTTAGTTAGGGCTTTTCTGGTTGCAAGGAGCAGAGAAACACTTGGTAACTCCAAGAAAAGGGAAGTTAATAGGAAGCCTGTGAACTAGAGCAGAAGACCATCACTAACCAAGGCAACTCGTGCTTAGCAGTCTCAGTGCTCGCGGGCTCGCTTTGTCTGCCTCTGCCGCCTCATTCAGTCTGTGTTTATGTCTTCCTCCTCTGCTTGTGTGTGGTTTCTGTTCCCTGCCATGGCCCTTACCTCCCTCATGGCATCCTGACAACCCTGGCCTCCGCCAACCAGCAAGTTCTTCCTGTTTTCATATTCCTAGGGGGATGTCTGATTGGCCTGGTTAATTGTTTAATGGCAGGTCACAGGGCACTGGGATGCCATGTGGACACCATGGCACCCTCGCTCTGAAAGGCGTGGTTCCATTAGCAGGGAGTCAGAGTGGCATCTCCACTAAGAGCCTGAGTTTGACTGTAGGTCCAGGGTCACCTGGTTCTAATAATGTGGATCATTTCTGTCTCACAGGTAAAGCATGGCCACTCCAAGCTGGTCTGGTGTGCTCTCATTGGGAAAACTTTCTACTACTATCGGAGCCATGAGGACAAGGTATTTCTTCCACCTCCTGACAGCACTCACTCTCCTGCTCCCCCTAAAGCAGATTACTGCGGCTCCATGCCCTGATGGAAGTCCCCAGCTTTACCCTCTATCCCACCTAACCCCACGACAAGTACAAAAGACAGTTGGCTGATCCCTCCAGAGTGCGTGGCCAAGTGCACGTGGCCAGCAAATTGTGCCCTGTGTGGCCCGTGGTGCTTCTTTCTCTAGGCAGGCCTCATTCTGCTCCCAGCCTGGCTGGCGAGCTGCAGTCTCTACTGCCCACCTCCCCATGCTGTCATTCGTCCATATCCACACTTGCCAGCCCTGCAGAGCCTAAGCGTTCAGAGAGAAGAGACTCTCCCATCCCCCACTGGCTCTCCCACTCACGGAAGGCTCATGTCCACAGCGACCCCTGGGCCATCTGCCTGTGCGGGATGCACGCATAGGGGAAGTAGATCGATCCTGTGACTCAGACGAGGACTATGAGGCTGGAGGAACCGGCCGGCTGCTTTCCTCCCACTGCACCCTGGTGATCCACCCCCCAGAGCACAGCCCCACCTACCTCCTCATTGGCACAAAACATGAAAAGGTAAGGAAGGGGGCTGGGCCTCCACGGCCAAGCTTCTGATCTTCCTTCTCTCTTTCCCCTGAGCTTCCCAAAATTCAGCTTTGTTTCTGTCTTGGACAGTTTGGCAACTAATACTCCCTGAATGGGAATATTCCTTTATATTGAATTCATTCCCAATGACCAGCTTCTCTTCACTAGGGCCATGAGATAAAACCACAAACTTGAAAACTTGGGTTCACGTTCACCTGATCTTGAGTCTTTCCTCTTAGAGACTCTTGGCCTTTTCTATTCTTTTCTTTTCTTTTCTTTTTTTTTTGGAGACAGAGTCTTGCTCTGTTGCCCGGGCTAGAGTGCCATGGTGTCAGCCTAGCTCACAGCAACCTCAAACTCCTGGGCTTAAGCGATCCTACTGCCTCAGCCTCCGGAGTAGCTGGGACTACAGGCATGCGCCACCATGCCCAGCTAATTTTTTCTATATATTTTTAGTTGTCCAGATAATTTCCTTCTATTTTTTAGTAGAGACAGAGTCTCATTCTTGCTAAGGCTGGTCTCGAACTCCTGACCTCAAGCGATCCTCCCGCCTCGGCCTCCCAGAGTGCTAAGATTACAGTGTTGGCCTTTTCTTGTGCCAAGCAAACTAGCTGAGCCCTGCCATGGGCTTGGCCCCTTCAAGGTGCGCTCCTTGGAGCTCTTGCCTCCACTCTTCCCACCCATCCCCATCTGGTGGCTTTCTACCCTCTTCCAGGATACGTGGCTTTATCACCTCACAGTGGCTGCAGGTGGCAGCAGTGCCAAGGTGGGCACTGCCTATGAGCAGCTCATTGGAAAACTGATGGATGGTGAGGGAGACCCAGGTAAGGCAAGGGTGGCATCACTGCTTGGGAGGAAATGGCTGGGTGACTGTTGGTCAAGAACCCAAAGAAAGCACTGTTGTGCCATGAAGGTGGGTTTAGAACACCTAGGCCACAGAGGGGACTTCCCATTCCAACTTTAGGGCCCCTCTGTCTCTGGCCAAGATACTGAGGTGACCGCTCTGAATCTTGGGGAGTTTATCTGGGAAGCAGACTTTCCAGTGACTGCGTAAATGTTTTACTTTGTTCAACCTGCAGCTTTGCTGGCTGGGCAGACGGTTGAGGAAAGAAGGTAGCTGGTTAATCTGTAGTTAGAGTTTGTTAATCAATAAATGAAACCTAAATGGGCATCAGGCTAACCTAAACCTGGGCTGTTTGGGGTCTTTATTTTGCTACTGATCCTCAGGGCCCTGAGGAACTAATGAGCGACATGTCCCCCAGCATCCCTTTCCTGCTGCTCCGAGGCTTGTTCATCTCAGGCCGATTCAAACACTCCCCCCACCCCCAGCCTGACACTCTAAGGGGCCTGCCCTGCACACTTCCTCTTGCACTCAGGCACCCACAGCCTTGCACACTCACCCCCGCGGCAGCTCCACGAGGAAGGCGGTGGCCACCTGCCTGTGCAGCCGTGCTGGGAGTGTGCTAACTGCAGTGCACACCTGCATGCCCCACTCCGCGGATGATGAGCCCAGCACAACCCATGTGTTCCAGATAAACAATTATCTTCCCCGCAAATTAAAGTCGGGGTAGGTGGCAGGTGAGGATCCTCCTCGGTGGTAACTGCTGCTGCTCTCTGGTGCTGTGCTTTGGGCAGATTCCCCGCTGTGGCGGCACCCCATGCTGTGCTACAGCAAAGATGGGCTGTACACCTCGCTCACCACCCTGCCCTCCGAGGCCCTGCAGACGGAGGCCCTCAAGCTCTTCAAGGTAAAGAGGGAGTGTAGCTCAGGCCCACCGCTGGCAGCACCGACACCACGTTGCTCGGGCTCTGCCTGAAGCAGCTTGAGCCCACCGTGGTGATGCTCGGGTGGAGGAGACCCATGCAGTCGGGCCGGGAGAGGGGGGCGCCCACAGAGGGATCTGGAGGAGAAGGGATAGAAACTCCCACAGGGTCCCCGTTGCTTCCTTTGTGGCAAGAATGTAATCCTCTCCCTGGGAGGGAGGAAGCTCCGGAACTTCACGCACAAGTCCTTGCGAAAGGGCTCCCTAATGGAAACTCTCCCTTACAGAGCCCCCTCCTCCTGTAGTTCAGCAGGAAAGGCCAGGTTTGTGTTGCTTCTGGACCTTAGAGATTCTGACCCATTTTAGAACATTCTTTGTGCCTGTCTGAATTTTCTATTTTTTTAAAAAAGGAATTTATCTTGCTTATGTAATGGAAACATTAAGAAAAAGAAAGATTCTATCCCAAAGTAGCCCCTTTCAGTAAGCATCAACGCTCTCAAGCAGTAAGTACACCCCTCTTAGAAAGGGCTGTCTCTTGGTGAATTTGAGCATCCCTTGAGCCCTGGGGGATGGCCCAGGCTGTTTGCCTCTCCGCTTAGAGTCAGAGACCCCATTCCACTGTGAGAGAGGACAGTAACCCAGGGGCTGTTGGTCTACCTGTGCTCACTGTCGTTTCCCTCCCAGTCCTGCCAGCTCTTCATCAACGTGCCTGTGGAAGCCGCCTCGGTGGACTACCACGTGTCCCTGGCCCAGACCGCACTGCAGGTCTGCCTGGTCCACCCTGAGCTGCAGAGCGAGATCTACTGCCAGCTCATGAAGCAGACCAGCTGCCGCCCGCCTCAGAAGTACTCCCTCATGCAGGTGGGCCTCCCAAGCGCAGAACAGCTGACAGGAGCCCATGGCAAGGGGGGCCCAGGTGGGAAAGATGGGCGGGGGTGACTGGGCAGGCATGCGCTGAGCCTAGCCGGCAGGTGCCTGGGTGCTTGAAGCTGCCGTGCTATCCGTGCACCATCAGATTGGGTGACTGCCACTCTGGGTCAGCCTGACCAACTGGGCCATCCCAGGACCCACAGCAGTTGGGACTTTGGTTTGGGGAAAGAGTGCCGAAGGCTCTGCAGTTCAGGGCTGTGAGGGCAGGTGGCGCTGCAGACCCAGCACTCACCCCCTGTGCCTGTGTCCCCGACAGTGCTGGCAGCTCCTGGCTCTGTGTGCCCCACTTTTCCTGCCCCAGCATCACGTCCTCTGGTATGTCAAACAGCAGCTCCAACGCCACGCAGATCCCAGGTGAGTGAACCTGGCTGCTTTCCTCTGTCACTCAAGTACTGCCGCCTGTGGCAGGAATAAGAGGGACGACGGGAGACTGGGACAGACCAGATTGCTCCTGCCCTCCGAGATTGCTCAGTGGTCAGGGAGACTTCACCCATCATTGTGCGCACAAATAGGCACGTGGTGATCTGGGCATGCTTGGGCTTCTCTGCACACCAATCCATGTGTCCATGGATGTATTGTGACAGCTCTCATGTGAAGCCACATTGCCCCCAAATTGTCCCCAAGTGCTCATTCTCTGTTGCTATGTCCCCTGGTTGCTGGAAGAAAATACCATGCCAGCAGCGTGCTGCATATAGGTCCTGAATGACAAGTGAACACCCAGCCCAGAGTCGTCAGGCTGTTCTCACAACCTGCCCCAGCTATGGTTTTGGTCCTGGCTAAGTCTGGGTAGTGACTCAGGGTGCCAAGGTGGCAGGATGAGCAGAGTCCCTAACAGTCCTGTCTTACTTCTCTTGCATTTTAGAAATGAAACTGGCCAGTATGCCACCTACTGCCAGCGGGCAGTGGAGCGGACCCTGCAGACTGGGGAGCGGGAAGCCAGGCCATCACGCATGGAAGTGGTGTCCATCTTGCTGCGCAACCCCTTCCACCACTCCTTGCCCTTCAGCATCCCTGTGCACTTTGCCAACGGGACTTACCAGGTGAGGAGGCTGGCCATGCTCCCTGCCCCGGGTCTCCTATCACTGTCCCAGAGGAGAATACCTTTGGGCCAGGTGGGTGCCAAGGCTCCTTGGGCTTGGTAGATTCTCTCTCTCTCTCTTTTTTTTTTTAATTATCCAGCCCAAAATGTCAATGGCAGATTCTTATTAGGCAAATTAGCAAAAGGGATGGGCCCAGGATTTGGAGGGGTAGGACTGGGGTGGTTAGTGCCAGTATGTAGGGGGAAAGGAGCTTGAATCACAAAAGTGCTTCACTGGTGCCCCGGAAGTAGACCTCTTGAACCGACTGCATGGACAGCAAGGCTGAGACACGGACCAAGAAAGTGACATAAGAAAGGGCCCCCAAAATACTGTTAGTACAGGGACCGAGCTCATGTCCAAATCCAGTTTCCAGTGGGCAGGCTCATATCCCTCATGCACTGGCCCCTCCGCATGTGACTTGCTCTGGCCTCTCACATTCGCCCTCGCTCTTTCCCACCTGCTGTGCTCAGACCTCTCCGCTAGCCCTAGCGAGCGCCTCTCAGGAAGTTTGCTCTGGGACAGATCACCTCTCCCCCCACAGGTGGTTGGTTTTGATGGCTCCTCCACAGTTGATGAGTTCCTCCAGCGGCTGAACCAGGAGACAGGCATGAGAAAGTCATCCCACTCTGGCTTTGCCCTCTTCACAGACGACCCTTCCGGCAGGGATCTGGAACACTGCCTGCAGGGGAGTGTCAAGGTGACAGCCTCCCCACTAAGCCAGTTGAGCCCCTCCCGAGTCCCCTCCCAGCTCAGGGATATTGGTGGTGGGGAAGGAGCCCATCTAGCGGGTGCCTGACTGTTCAGCAGCCTGTTTGGTGCTGAGCCCAAGGTGCTACCTGGGTCAGCGTTCCTGTGTCATCCTAAAACGTACCTGGGCAGGCAGAGAAAAGCTGAGCTGCTGCGTGCCCTCATCTCTGGAAACAAGATCTGCACACCCGGCCTCCCTCAAGTGGCTATGCAGCATCCAGGGGGGAAGCCTCTTAGCTCAGTGTGTGGACAGGGAGGCCCCACCAAGCTGCTGCCAGTTACATCTGCCCACCTACCAGGCACCCTGTTGTACACCAGCACCTCACTTTCACCCTTTGTGCTGGGGCCCATGCCATGCTTATAGGTTCAGCCACATTTTAAGAGGTAGGTCCTTATGGTACCCCTGCAAGTAAAGGCCCTTGAATGGGATTTAATACCACTGTTGTATTATGGCCTGGGACCAGTACCATGGGGGGTGTTAAGTGTTTGTAGGAACCTGCTATAGCACTTGATGAGTCTCAGTATTTGGCTCTTGTCTGCTTTCTTTAAGGCAAAAGGATAAAGGCTTCTATAGTCTTTTAATGTTGCCTGGAAAAACTGTGCCATATATCTTTGTAAATGTTTGGGCATCTGTAAGGCTTTGTGACACAACAGGCCTCTGGGTATATTTGTTGAAGAGGAGAATGGCAGTCAATGGAATGGAAGTGGAGCCAGTGATATGAGGCCATGGTTTTTGATTGGGGCCTGCCTGGCCTCTGGGGTGGCCCCTCAGCTGTGAAGGCAGTGGGGGCAGAGTTCCTGGCTTTGCTGCTCACCATGTCCACGGTTCCCCATCTGTGAGGGGGTCCCTGGGTCCTGGGAGCACGAGGGCCCTGCAGGTCAGCCTCCTGATGGGAGGACCTCAGTCAGCTCTGCCCTGGCTGGACCATGTTCCCCTCATCAGGGGCTTTTCTGACTTTCCTCTTTTTGCCTCTTCAAGATCTGTGATGCCATCTCCAAGTGGGAACAAGCCCTGAAGGAGCTGCACGCTGGGAAGTCTGAGGGTGGGACACGTGTCGTGAAGCTGATGTACAAGAACAGGTCATGAGCACTACATGGGGGTGGGGCCAAATACAAGGGCTGCCCCTGGGTGCCAGCTCATCAACTCAACTAGTGGCCTGTCCGGACAGGCACAGGGGCCCACAGATATAACACTGCGTGGTGGTCACTAGCTGGGGCCCAGGCTAGCTCTGCTCTTGATCCTCTGTGAGGCCCAGGGCAGCTCAGGCTGTCAACCTTTCCTGTACCGTATGTGCACGCACACACACCAAGAAAACAGACCAACATCATGGGATGGCTGCACATGTTACTTTATGAGAGTGGTTTTGTGTGATCACCAGACATTTAAGGCTAAAGAATAAATAAATAGCTCCTATACCAATTCCAGGAAATACAAAAGTAGACATCCTGACTTTCTATCAATTTGAATAAGAAAATCCCATCCCAGGATGTCTCTAGGCAAATAATTTCCATTAGTCCTTGGAATCCTAACTCATCCAGTCCCCTAATAAGATATGATTCCAGGTACCAGATTCTGCTCACCAAATCCAGTAAATCTAATGGTACATTTAGAATTAACTATGTCTTCCTGTTAACTATGTTCCTGCATCTGCTGTGTGTCATACTTGGTTACATGTTTCTGGAGGCAATACAAAATAGGCTTATAAATAGTGTAAAATGAGTAGTTTCTCTTTTTGGAAATCAAGATAACAGAGCCAGAGAAAGCCCTGTCTCTGGGATCCCGGCTGAGCCCTGGCTTCTTCTCGTTCCCTTCCCTGTAGGCTGTACTTCCGCAGTCAAGTCAAAGGGGAGACGGATCGAGAGCGGCTGCTCCTCGCCTCCCAAACTAGTGGCGAGATAGTGGCAGGGAGGTTTCCTGTCAACAAGGAACTGGCTCTCGAGATGGCTGCTCTGATGGCCCAGGTAAGGATCTGTTCCGGAGGCAGGAGGGTCCGGATGCCATCTCAGGGCTGAAACACGGAGGTTCTGCAGATCCTGTGGTGCCCAGGAGAGGGCGGCCTGGCCACCTGGTACAGAGCACAGCTGACTCCTCACGGCAGACACAGGCGCACAACCTGGACTTGAAATCCAGAGACCTGGCTGGAGTCCTAGCCACCTTCCAACTGTGAGATTTTGGCCAAGGCACTTCACTTGTCTATGCTTTATTTTCCTTCTCTGTTTTTATTTTTTATCTTTATTTATTGAAGCTCGGAAAATTTAAGTAACTTGAGCCAGGACACAAAGCTAGCAAATGGCAGAGCTGAGATTTGAGCCTCGTCTGACTCCCAAGGCTGAATTTGGAACGCTCCGCCATGCTCTAGGCTCTGTAGCACCTTCAACCCTGTATCCCATAGTTTTGTATTGGAAGCCAGAATTTCCACATTGTTTTCCCTTGTCTGTCACTAACTGTGTCTTTGGAAAAGGCACTTTACCTCAGCTGCAAAATAAAAGTTGGTCTAGAATATCTAATATTCTATGACCCTAAGGTTGTTTCTCTGATGTCTATAAATCTTGAGATGAATGATTTGTCCACAGTGTTTTTCACATCCATTCATTCCCCACCAATTAAGTGATAAAGTAATGGTCTATTTCACCTCTCCAACAGCACCTACCCGGCCCCATCTGCCTCCAGATTCTTGACTGGTCTCTTCATGTGCTTCTACCACAGGTAGAATATGGGGACTTGGAGAAGCCTGTCCTGCCAGGCCCTGGGGGCACACCCCCTGCCAAAGCTCAGCATCTCCTCCAGCAGGTCCTAGACAGGTTCTACCCAAGGCGCTACAGACACGGGGCCCCCCCAGAACAGCTGAGGTAGGAAGGCTGCAAGGTCTTGTGGTACGTCCCTGTGGGAAGGCCTCGGAGCTGGAATGAAAACATGTTGGCACCTCACTGGCACCTTTTCTCTCCATCTGCCCAAACCAGGCACCTGGCAGACATGCTGACCACAAAGTGGGCAGCGCTGCAAGGCTGCTCCCCTCCCGAGTGCATCCGCATCTACCTGACCGTGGCCCGGAAATGGCCTTTCTTTGGCGCTAAGCTCTTCGTTGCTCAGGTAGGTGCCAGTGGAAGGAATGGCCCTTGGGAACACTCTGAGTGTCTCCTGGAGCTGCGTCCCGTCTGCTTGTGCGGAGCCAGGCTGGTCTGCAGCCCTCACCTCCAGCCTGGCAACACCAGGGCTCACTCTCTCTCCACCCATTTCTGGCCTACTCCAGACTTCCAGATCCAGAGCAGAGGTGTGATTCATTGCTTATCTTCTTCTTTCCTTTACTGACCTCTCGGTGCTACTCCTGAAAGAAAAGATAGGATCGACTAATTCATACACAAGGATTCAGACTTGATACCCCTCTCGAGTGCTTTCATTTTTAAAAAGTTTGCAAGACAGAACAATGTATAACCTAAACAAATACATGTCCACTGGTGTGGCATGGCACACAGGGGAATCACACTACTCAGGCAACTGTTAACTGCACCTCTCTGTGAAGGCCAGCAGTAATTTCAGTGGGAGCTTTTCTTCACCAGGTATCTGGTGTGCACGAACTTTATAGATAATCACATAGATAATCACAGGCATTACCCTGCACTCAAAGCTACATGGTGATCCTGTTCACTAAAGCTACAGATGAGAAAACGGACATTTACTCATTCATTCAACAGTCGTTGAGCTAACTCCTACTATGTCCAGTGCTAGTTGTTTCAGGTTATAAGAGGTAAGCAAATCAGATACAGTCCTTGCTGGAGTATCCCTTCTAGTGGGGGAGATACACATTCATCAAATAATCATATGCATATTCATTCTCATTCTCTCTCTCTTTATATATATATATATGTAAAATTTTAACAAGCTGTCATAAGTGCCGTGAAGGAAAAGTATAGGGGTATTATAAAGGCATATAACAGAGACCCTCTTGGTCTGGGAGGTGGTGAGAGGCTGGGAAAAGCTTCTGAAAAAGGTGACGTGTTCATCTGTCTCCCTCTTGGGTAGGAGAAATAGATCTTCTAGATTACCCTCCTGAAGCCTGGGCAGTGAAAATTAGCCTTTGTAGGAAATGTCCACTGAACAGTCACTTTCTTACTGGTAGGGATAAAGCCCGTAAGGTTGCATTCTTTTTTTTTTTTTTTTCTTTGTTTGATAGAAATGGGGTCTCACTCTTGCTCAGGCTGGTCTCCAACTCCTGAGCTCAAGCAATCTACCCACCTTGGCCTCCCAGAGTGCTAGGATTACAGGCGTGAGCCACCCCACCTGGCCAAGATTGCGTTATTGCTTTGCTATTTCTTTTACAGTCCCCAGGAAAATGGTTGAAGCCACATGCACTTCAGCTGGGAGACTCTGGGTGGAATGCTATGTTTTTGAGAGCCAGGAAAAAGCCTATTCCCTATGCCCATGACAGAGCAGCCAGGGCTGGCTATATTCTGTAGCACAGAGCTTTCCATCCAGTGTACTGTGGCAGCATGGGTTCTAGGTATGCCACCAGAGTGATCCCTTCTGCCCTTGGGATGGTTGGTAGGTGGCCAGACCCCCATGGCCAGATGCCTCCTGACACAGGCAGCCTTGTCTGTTTACTGTGTACACGGTACAAATACCATCTTCAGATCCACAGATGTGCCTTCTCATAAAGTCCTTATAGTTCAGAACCTCTGTGGATATGACTGATGAGATTTTCCTGTTTCCCCAGCCTGTCCAGGTGTCTTCCAAGGAAAACACTCTGCTGTGGGTTGCGGTGAATGAGAATGGTGTCAGCATCCTGGACCACAACACTATGGTACGGCAGGGTGAGGGCTGGCTCCCTGACCCTCCTCCTCCTGAACACTGTCTTTTCTTCTCCTCTCGGGACTCAAAGGTCTGAGCTAAGTGACCATGGTTTCCCTGCCCCCACCCAAGTTGCTGTCCTCTAGTCTAGACAAAGCTTGTAGACATTCAAGATGGATATCTCCAAATTATGACCAGTTCAGGGTTCTCCCTTCTTGGTGAAGGCTACCTGTACCTACAAAAGACAGGGAATGCTGGTTCTTAGCTCGGGGGATAGGTGGAAAGTTTCCCCAGAACTAACTGGTTCCTTTCCACAGCAAGTGCACGTCACTTACCCCTACTCTTCAGTGATGACCTTTGGTGGCTGCAAGGATGACTTCATGCTTGTGATTAAGTCCATTCCAGACCAGAGCTCTGGAAAAGGCCAGATTGAGAAGTTGATCTTCCGGATGGCTGCTCCCAAGGTGCGTCTGACAGCTGCTAAAACATTTTAATCCGATCTGGTATGATGTAGTGGGCTTGAAGCTTAGAGGAAACTGGAGTTATGATTGTGTTCTAGATGGGCCCTGCCCCAAATAAAATTATTTGTATTTGGGACAAATACAAAGGGTTCTGGTGGATTTGTATCTCAATATCACTGTTGGGCTAGTAGGTAGAAGAACTAGTTAGGAGGGAACTGACTTTGGTCTAGCTACCTACTACTGTGCTTGTCACTGGAATTCTCCAAGCCCCAGCACCACACAGGCCTGAACTGGGTGCCCACTTGCTCTTCTCTTCTTTGCAGCAGGCTCCGGGGTAGGGCAGTTTCCTTTGTAAGGGGCTCTCATCTTACCACTGGGTTCTGCTGACCCAACACTAGGTACAAAGTGGGACAGTCTCCACAGTGCTCCTTCTTCCTTGTGGTCTTAAAGATGGCAAAAAGACCTCTTTTGCTTTAAGGACTCTGTTCCTACTCAGTACAGGAAATGTTGACCAGCAAAAATAACAATTACAAAGGCTCAGAAACCTCAGTTCTGATTTATTGTTCCTGACTCCCTTCTGAGAGTAACTGGAAACCCCATTCTCCACTTTATCCTCAAGTTGGAGTTTGCCAAACCACCTCTTCCTTTTACTACCAACCCTGCTAAAGGAGAGGATATACAGATCCCTTACCCAAGAGGGCCCTCTTCCCTGGCTGTAGAGCTAACCAGAGCAGAATGTTGGTCCTCCTTTTCTCAGGAGGGTACTGTGTGTCTCAGAGGACTTCTAGTCCAATGCTCATTTCACTAGGCCTGTGAACCTCACAGTAATGATTCCCTTTGGGTATTTTCTCCCAGTGGGTATTTTAAGAGATTAAAGAAACTAAGGCCCAGGATGGTTATATACCCAATATGACAGCTAGTAAGTGAGAAAGTTAGGATTCAGGCCAAGGATAGTTCAATTCCTTCACTTCTCTGACCTCTCCTTAGATTGCGGAAGCTACCTTCATCATGGCCAGCTACATGAACCATTGCTCAGCAAATGTGAACCCATCCACCAACCCGCCAGCAGCCCGTCAGCTGTGGGACCTGGATGGACGACAGTTGTTTGCTTCTGTTCCCCGTGCTACCAAGGGGCCAACGTTGCTGTGAATATTTCTCCTACCCCTTTCCCTACCACCACTGGTGCCTCTGGGATTAGAGATCTATATCCTGGGGTGTGATACTACTGTGATGGGTCTAACAGCCCCCCTCCCCTGTTTGTTCTGTGGAATGTGTATTTCATTGTCTGTGAAACCTTTACCCACTAGGTGCCTTATAATGTTTCAGGGCCTGACTTTTAAAAATCTAGACCCAGTGTAAAAACCACTTACTCTTTTTTTCCTAAGAATAATGACTCTGGATGCTATCTGATTCTAGACATAGACAGGGATGGTCTACTGTTACTGAGGGCATCAGTGGAAGTTGGGGCTTTCTGCACTGATACTCTCAAGGAAGCTAATATTTCTTATATTGTCTATGGTCCTTGTGGAGATTCATACTTAAAGTTTTCTAAACATCCTTGAACAGAATAGGACTAAAATTTCTAATTCACCTGAACTCTTGACAAAAGCCTGGAACTCACTAAAACTGGCCTTCCTTTTCCAAATAGGAAAGGTGTTGGCACGGACGGAGAAAAAGGAATAGATTCACTTTTCCCCTTTATTGGTGAGTAGGCATTTGTAGTGCCCCTTCTGGGGCAGCAGCTCCTATCTTTGCAGGACAACACACTATCCCTGCTAAGATTCAAGCTCTTTTCCCTCACACTGGACTATAAGCCAAACCCACCACCAATGTCCAAGCAAGGGCAGTGGGGAGGTATGATCTGACCTCTTCCTGTTTCATTTTAATGACTGGACAGGGCTCAGCGAGGGCTGTGCTCACTACTGTAGGACGTGGTGGTCAGCATTTGTTTCCCCCTTCTTTGGAAAACCAAGCAAATGCACTCTGTTTTTCGCTGCTGTCAGACCAACTAAGATGAGTTGGGAACACAGAAGATGCCCCAGGCTCGTAGGCCTGGATGTTCTCCTATAGACTTCTGGCGAACTTCCGCTAGGAATTAGTTTGAGGGCAGAGAGCACATAATGTGATATAATATATGCCCTAGCCTAGGAGCATCAGGTTAAGGAAATAGAAAGTTTCTTTTACCTTTTGCTTTCCTAATAACACTGCAATCCCCCTCAGACCTTCTGATTGAATACAGAGGAAATGATCTTTGTCTATACCCTCCCCAAACAGAAAAAAACAAAAGAGTTCATACTCTGATTTTCCAACATCTGAGAAACTGAGTTTTATTTCATAGCTCTAAGGCAGCCTTACCATTTGTCAATAAAGTACCGAAAACTGTATGGGTTTAGCAGTAGCACCCAAAACCCAAGCCTTTAACCTCAACAATGTGTGTGTGTTACGCACTGCAAAAACTGCAAGGCTGAAACTAATTATCTGAACACCTCAGCTGCTGTAAGCTTCTCCTCGCTCACCCTTTAAAACTTGATAAGCGTGATGGAAAAAAGCACATCAGAGTCTCTGCCTTTTTAAAATTAACTTGACTTTGCAAGGCAGGCAGTTTTACAGCCACTTCTGTTCCCATATTTCACCCCAGGATTTGGGGGTCTAGCTAGACATTTCTACCTCGACCAAGTCACGTGTACCATGGGCTCCTGGATAACTCCTGCAGGGCTGCTGTAAAAGAGATTACAGCTCTGGTTTGTAGTATCTTGAGTGTCTATCTATCTCTAAGGCCAATATGGATGATGTTATCTATATAGGGAGTTTAAAAGAAAACTAGGATTCCAAAGAAAGAGTAAGCAAAAAGGGAGCAGTGCTCATATTGAATTTGGGGGTCAAATATTTTCCCTACTCTCCTTCCCAACCCTTCAGGAATCCTCCCTTAGTTTATTAATTTTATACAGAAGAAACTGCCTTAGAAACAAAGGCATCTATAGTTTATTTATTTATCCTTCTTTAACATGGAAGTCCCATGTCTGAAAACCAAAGTTAAATTTCTGCCTGGCCTTTTGTCTCATCCCTCTTGGCAGAGCAGCTTTTGAAACAATAGAAAATGCTGAGTAACAGAAAAGTATTAATGTGCTTGACACCCATGACTGAAATGCCATGATCTTGTTTGTCAATAAAAAGCACCTGTCTGTGAACCAGGTAATTATTTTGTGTTTTGGAAGGAGATCTGTTTATTAAGAGAGTCATCATAAATTAACTCTGTACAGAACATAGGAGCTAGGTGGACAGAGACTATTCTTTTGTAGGGCATTTCTTCCTGCTAACCAATACCTGAAGGATTTGACATTTTTTTCTTTAACTTTATACAGGGGTACTATGCAATTGGAAATTATACCTTTCTCAAGAGATTTGATATCAGTTTCCCACTGTCTTGCTCAACAAATATCAACACCAAGTAAACTTTGAATATGCTTAGGAATTTCACAAAGTGCTCTTTGCCAACATTAGACATATCATGTCAAATTCTTAAGGTCTCTCCTCTGTTGGTAAAGTAGGCAAAACCCTACAAGGGGAACGCTATAATACAAAGAAATACATCGAGTTAGATTTTCCAGTCACCTGCTCTATGGCTCTGAGATCCACTACATCCATACGGTTCCTAGGACTGTGTCCACCGGACGGTTCAGAGTACAGACATAAGCCAGCCACTATGGCTTAGCAGTCATCTCCCATGGAAGACAATATTGGCTTTTTGAATGCTGGGACTCACGGACTTGTTGACGTGCCTTTCTCATGTGCCAGGATCTCCTGGCAGCTCCTGTACACTTCAATCAAGCAGTCCAGCCGGGGCTTGGAACTCTGAATTACAAAGGGGAGAAATGCAGAGTCAAGGTGAACAGAAGAGAGTGCTTAGTGGTGCTGCATCCACATCAAGTGGTCTCAATGGCAAAGGTGTGAGCTCAGAGAGGTAGAAGTTTAGGCCTTAGAGCACCTTGCTGGGCAGAGTCCCAAACAGGCCCACAGCCCAGCCTGTGAATTGTGCAAGGCAGGAGATCAAAAGACAGCTTTTTAATCTGTCTAAATGTCATGACCTCCATCTGTAAGAGCAAGCAAGAGGAAAAACAAGGATGGACCTCTTGAGAAATACCACAAGTTGTGAAATAGTCCTCAGAGACAAGAAGGTAGTTTAATATGTAAATACTGAAAAATATTTTGTACAATTAAATGTAACACAACCAAAATTAACAGCAAAGCCACAGAATGGGAAAAATATATATGGAAAGTATATTTAATAAACATTTGCTACCAAATATATAACTATTAAAAATATATTAAGAATTGTTAGAAATGCATAATATCTGTTCTAGATTCTACTTGGCTAATAGAAAAGATAGATAGTTTAAAATAAGAGGAGATATTGGTGGGGCAGAGTGGCTCACGCCTGTAATCTTAGCACTCTGGCAGACCAAGGCAGGAAGATCTCTTGAGCTCAGGAGTTCGAGACCAGCCTGAGCAAGAGCAAGACCCCATCTCTACTACAAATAGAAAGAAATTATATAGACAACTAAAAACATACATAGAAAAAATTAGCCAGGCATGGTGGCACATGCCTGTAGTCCCAGCTACTTGGGAGGCTGAGGCAGGAGGATCGCTTGAGCCCAGGTGTTTGAGGATGCTGTGAGCTAGGCTGATGGCACGCCACTCTAGCCTGGGCAACAGAGTGAGACTCTGTCTCAAAAAATAAATAAATAAAAAGCTAGCAATAGAGTGGCTAAATAAACTTGATATTTCAATATGATGGAATGCAATATAATTATTTAAAATAATAAGTATAAATGGCCTTTGTAGAAAGTATATATGTTAAATGGTTTAAAAAGCAAGGCACAACATAGTGTTTAATAGTACAAGTAGATCAATCAATAACATCTAAGTAAAAAATTGTACATTAGTAGACTGACAGAATCAAAGTAGATAAATGGTGATTTACAGGAGTTGCCATATATATTTGATTTTTTTCTTTAACATTTGTATTAATTCCTAATATTTTTGAAAGCCTTTATTTGCCTCAGAGAGGAACTTAGG
Source organism: Eulemur rufifrons (assembly GCF_041146395.1). Classification (NCBI taxonomy): domain Eukaryota; kingdom Metazoa; phylum Chordata; class Mammalia; order Primates; family Lemuridae; genus Eulemur; species Eulemur rufifrons. The sequence continues at coordinate 95,382,519 of NC_090984.1, forward strand.
AAATAACTAACATCCTAATTCTCAAAAAATAGCTATCAGGTGTCTTCCAATACTCTAACAACAGAAGTTTACATTTCTACTGAACATAAGTGGCAATGGATATTCAGAAAGAGGAAAAGAAAGAAGATTTCATCAAAGAAAGGTAAAAGTGTTCTGTGCTCACCTGGAAGACAGGTACTACTTGGGATATCTCATGTGGTTCCATTGGATCTTTCAATAAAATGCACAGGTAGTAAATCACCTTCTGCTGTAAGAAAAAAACCAAATAGCAGAGGTCTAAGTGAAACTCATTTTGCGTTCTTTTTCTTCAAGGTAAGGCTTAAAACTTTTTCATAAATGGTTATATCTGAGTAAAACACATGATAGCTTTTGGAAGTGGGTGAGAAATATATTCTCAAAGTGGAAAAAAAGACCACGGAAAAAAAAACAAAACATAATTTTGAAGCTGGGATGATAGAAGATACAGTTGAAATGCTAACTCCCTATCCATGAAAATCTGCTGCATCTCTTTAAAAATAAAGGGATTTATCTTTTCAACATAAAACTACACTTTTATGGTTTATAGACATACCAGCCAAAAAGAAAATATTACAAATATTGGAATAGAGGGTCCTCGCTTTAGGTATTAGGTTTAGATCCTGGAATACCCCATGAGCTAGCTACTTCCTCCAGAGAGGCCTGTAATACTTATCTCTCAAATACTTACCATGTAAATAGCCTCATTAATGACAACATCCTTGACCTTGCCCATCTCTATAAAGGTAGTGGTTTCTTTGCCTGAAGCGTAGGATGAAGTCATCTGGATGCCAAGGGAATCAATGATTAGCAGAGTCTCTTGATCAATCTTCACAAAATGGAGGTAACCAAGCAGGCCTAAGAGGGTGATGAAGATGGCAGCAGAGAGGATCATGCTGTTCTGAAGAGAGAGCCAGACACAGGCAGTAAGATTACCGGGTGGTCCTCCACGCGTATCTGTGCTGTATAACAAGTCATCTCTAGACAATGAGGAAAAAAGCCTTTGTTCTGTTGAGGTGAACAAATGAGAGGAACATACATGCAGGAAGAGGAAATCACTTTTATCTGGGCTCTGACGTGCTATGAAAATATATAGTGAAATGGATCCAGACAACAAATGGATAGGTCTGGGGAAAACCTTCATCAGCAAATGTCCACCATCACACCAGTCTCAGAAATTTTTCTTCCAAAACTGCAACTTAAGGACCCAAATCTCACTCCCTCAGCAAAATGCAGATGCTTATTGACTTAGGGGTTACATCCTGATAAACCCATTGCAAGTTGAAAGTTGAAAATGCATTTAATACCCCTAACCTACTGAACATCAATAGCTTAGCCTAGCCTACCTTAAATGTGCTTAGAACAGCCTGCAGTTGGGCAAATCTTCTCATACAAAGCCTATTTTATAATAAGGTGTTGAATATCTCATATAATTTATTGAATACTGTACTGAAAGTAAAAAACAGAATGGTTATACAGGTATTCAAAGTACAGTTTCTAAGTTCCCTGGTGGTCTAGTGGTTAGGATTCGACGCTCTCAAAGTACAGTTTCTACTGAATGTGTATTGTTTTTGCATCACCCTAAACGTGAAAAAATCCTAAGTCAAACCATTCTAAGTCAGGGACCATATATATATATGACAAAATCATAGACTGAACGACTGTAAAGTGCTTAGCACAGTGTAGCAGATACTACTCCTCGCCTAATAAACAGCCACTCATCCTCCCTGATAGAACTTGGAGTGAATCATGATTGTTTCCCACTCCTTCAGCCAATGATTGGTTTAGAAATGGACATGGACAGAACTCTGGCTGATGAGATGTGAGGGGGGGTCTGCTGGAGGAGCTTCTAAAAAACTTAGTCCATCTTAAAAAGATGTAAGTAAGAGAAGGTCCCTTCATCATGAGGTTTAGATGCCTGGAACTACTATGCCCTCTGCCAGACCAAGTAAAGGGCCAGTAGAGGACAACTAGAGGACCCTAAGGGTGGAAGTGTAGTTCCTGTATATGGAAGACAAAGTAAAAGACAAGTAGAGTACACTAAGGGTGGAAGAGCAGCAAGATGAAAAGAGCCAGAGTCAAATGAGCCTCTTACGTAAACTCTGGAGCTCTCCTACTACATGACTTACTGTTTCGTTAACAATAAAAGTCCTTGCCTGTAGTCCCAGCTACTAGGGAGGCTGAGGCAGGAGGATCGCTTGAGCCCAGGAGTTGGAGGCTGCAGTGGGAGCTATGATGATGCCACTGCACTCTAGCCTTGGCAACACAGTAAGACTCTGTCAATAATAATAATCCTTATCATTTAAGGCTCTTCTAGTTGTTCTGTGTTACTTGAAGCTGCCTGTGCCTAAGTGATATGTTAAAAGCTTAAAAAATGGTGTATTTTCTATATACCCTTGAATCTAAGACAAATTTAGAACATTTTAACATTTCTGAAGTTGAAGTGTGTTCTTCTATTAGTGTGTGTTTCTTTCCTGTGGCACTGTTTTCTTTTTCCCAGAAGCTATTATTTAGAAGGCTGGCATAGGAGAAAAATCACTGATGACCTAGAATGAAGGAAATTCAATAATTCTGGACTGCATTCCTTGAGGGCAGAATGATTCTATTTGAGGGTTGTTGCAAAGTTAGTTACTGCATTTGACCAGAGCAGCTGGTATGGCAGATATTAATTCCATTTTAGAGATATGAAAACTGAGGCTCAGAGAAAATAGGAATGAGTCTGGAAATTGAGCATAGAAACCATGCATGTCAGAAAGTTCATAATTCTTTAAAAAGTACTTGAAATTGGGAAAGGGTTTGGGAGAAGGGAGGGTTAAATTACCTTAAAAAACAGAGATTAAGAAGAACTATAACACTATATACACATACACACATACACTTGTGGAATCAAAGACAGTTTATGGAAGACCATGTAAGGTATTGTTAGCAGTAACACCTTTGAGAAGTAGAAGTGATGGATAAGGACAATCCACTAAACAGTTCTTTGAACTCTTGTAATGAAATAACTACGAACATGTACTACATACAGTACACGGAAGTTAAAGTTTTAGACTGTCGTGCAAGAACCCGATGTATGCGGGGTGGATCCACAGAGCGCAGCAGCAGCCCTGGGAGGGAGGATGTACTGTACACACAGAAGCACAAACTTCACTAATTGTAATGAAAAGAGCTGTCCAGCAGCCAAATGACGTCCCCAGAACCAAACAGCGAGTTTCCGCCCTCCGGTCCTACCACTGTAGGAGGATCCGACTAAAGGTCCGGGTTCGACCAAAGACCCAAAAGATCCTTCCAAAGCCGAACCCCCTGCCTCCGAGCGCGGGGAGGGGCCCACCGGCCATTACCTCGCAGAGTGTGAAGAGGCCGTAGGCCGCCAGCCACACGGTGCAGGTGACAGCCGTGAGCGAGCGCAGCGAGAGCCGAGGGCAGCTGAGACAGAATTCCCGGCAGGACGGGGAGTAGTAGCGGCGCTGCAGGGCCAGGCGGCCGCCGCAAATATCCGAGAACTTCTGCTCTTCCTCCATGACCCGATCGCACCCAAGCCGCGCTAGCCCGCCGGCTCCGACTCACAGGCTCCAGACCCGCTTCCGGGGGCGGGGTCAGCCCCGCCCGGCCCCAAGTCCGCGCAGCCGCAGTTGCGTGCCGAGGCCCGTGCTGGGGTCTGGAGCTGTAAGTTCTTAGAGTCTGGGCTCGGCCCGGGTTCTGTGATTGTCTCTTTCCAGGGAACTCCTAGGGACCAACAATTCAGCGGACAAATTAAAACCTCTATTAACATGCTTTCGCTAGATAAACTGATTTCTGTTTTTCAGCAAGAGTGAGCCCCAAGGAGACAGTTCACAGGTATTCATTCATTCATTCCACTTATTCATTACTGTGCCAGGTATTAGATAATTTTAGGTGCTGAGGGATACAGCAGTGAAGAGTCTTGTCAAGTAGCTTCCTTTCTAGCAGAAGACGATTTGGAAATAACTTCAGAGAGTGTTGTTGGCAATAATATGCTGACTGGCAGGAATGAACTGGGGACTTCAAATAAGGCAGTGACGAAACGTTTCTCTTAGCAAGAGACACTGGAGTTACAAGGATGAGGAGCCAGACTGGTCTGGGGGAGCTCTGGAGGAGGAATTTGCCAGAAAGGATCAGGAAAGGCGGAGCTCCCAAGGCTGGAACGAGGTTGTCTTACTCAAAGAATCAAAAGGCCAGAGAGTACTCCCTTTTCGTTTTGCCAATTGGACTTACTCTTTATTGGTCATTCAAGTGGGACAAAGAAAATATCCTTTTAAAACTCAGGCAAACTGGTGTTTGTCTTGTATCCCGTCAAAGGAAACAAATGGAAAAAGAAGAAAGAAAAGGCCAGAGAGGCTAGAGGCGGGGAAAACAGTTGGAAGATGGGGAGGTAGATAGGGGGGTCATTGCTTGGAGCATTCAGTAGGCAGACAAGTCCTGGCTGGGAGGTAAGCAGGAGTGACAGATGCAGAAAGAATGGATAATAAAATTACTCAACTCATGGGTAATAATGGCCTGTGGGTTCCCTTTTTTACTTCTAATGTGGCCCAAGAGTGGCTGTGTATGTAGCCTGTCAAAACACTTGTGGTGCTTCAGCCCCACAGCATCATCGTGTTTTAAAGAGTTGATCCCTTTGTGTATAAAGATAAATGGCATAAAGGTCTCATCAGCTTAAAGTCTCCCTGATGAAAGTAAGGTTCAGTTTCTTCATTGCAGGATTTTGTTTCTCTTTTTCCCTATTCTCTTCAAGTATTACTTAATTTTTCTAATCTTATTTCTGCGCCTTGAATCTTACCAATTAATACACCCCTTGTTTGTATATATCAATTCATGTATTTTATAATTATAAAAGTGATATTTGCTTATTGTAAAAAATTTGAAAATACAGAAAAGAAGAAAAATTTAAACCACCCATATGTTCTACCACTCAGAGATAAGCATTGTTAATACTTTGGGGAAAACTTAGTCCTGAAGTTCTTAACCTGGGCTCCATGGGTAGAATCAGGTTTTCATCTTTAGTTTCATTAACTTCTAATTAAAATTTAACATTTCTTTTGATTATTAATGTAGGCAACAAACCAATTAGTGTTAGCAGTACTTGTGATTTTTGTCACTGACAGAAATCACAAATACTTTCATTTTGTTTTTAGTTATCTCAGAATGTCATTTCCAATCATTGCTACTTCAAAATCGCAGTAATTATTATACCCACCACTAGATGTTCTTATTTAATGTGTTAGTGAAGAGAAAGATATTACTATAACACATTTTAAAAATGTTTTGATAACTATATTTTAATTCAGTTGGTTTTCTTTGAAATCCTACATATTAATGCATTCTAAAATATTATTGTGGCCAGGTATGGTGGCTGACACCTGTAATCTCAGTACTTTGGGAGGCCAAGGCAGGAGGATTGCTTGAGCCCAAGAGTTGGATGCTGCAGAGGGCTATGATCACACCACTGTAGTCCCAGCTACTTCGGAGGCTGAGGCAGGAGGATCGTTTGAGCCCAGGAGTTTGAGGTTGCTGTGAGCTAAGCTGCCGCCACGGCAATCTAGCCCTGGCAACAGAGTGATGAGACTCTGTCTCCAAAAAAAAAAAAAAAGGATTATAAAATACTTCAGACCAGACATATTTTAAAGGATAATAGTAATACAGGTTGAGTATCCCTTATCCAAAAATGCTTGGGACTAGACATGTTTCAGATTTTAGATTTTTTCAAATTTTGGAATATTTGCATATACATAATAATAAGATATCTTGGGGATAGGACCTAAGTGTAAACATAAAATTCATTTATGTTTCATATACATATCCTGAAGGTAATTTTATACAATATTTTAAATAATTTTGTGCATGAAACAAAGCTTTGACTGCAACCCATCACATGAGGCCAGGTGTGGAATTTTACACTTGTGACATCATGTAGGAACTCAAAAAGTTTCGAATTTTGGAGCATTTCAGATTTTGGATTTTCAGGTTAGGGATTCTCAACCTGTATATTTTAATCTGCTATTCACTTCCCCAGTGCATAATAACATGGAACTAGTAATTTACTTCTGGCTAAGCTATACATAGTGGAAAACCACTAAAAGCGACATGCAGGTTTAATGTGATACTTTGGAAAAGTCAATCTGGTGACCCTCCGTAGGTGCTCAAGAAGCAAGAGGTTTTTGCATTAACACAGGAGGGCCTGAGGCAATCTGTGCCAATATCAACTTTAGGAAACATAGAAAAGGGGTGAAAAAATTGGATGTAGTGGCCAGGTGTGGTGGCCCATGCCTATCATCCCAGCACTTTGGGAGGGTGAGGCAGGAGGATCAGGCCACTGCACTCCAGCCTGGGTGACAATGTCTCTAAAAGAAAAGAAAAAAGAAAAAAATTCGATGTGGTAGTAGGCAAGAAAAAAAAATACCAAAATAATTTCAATGAACTGAACAAGTATGACAGTATCAGTGACTATGAATCCTTGCCCATTCCCTCACCCATTCTTGGAGAGCTTGTTAAACAGAGGTTGCTAGTGCCTTACTCCTAGAGTAACTGATTTAGTAAATTTGGGGGTGGGGCCCAGGAGTTTGCATTTCTAACAAGTATCCAGGTGATGTTGATGCTGCCGGCCTAGGACCACACTTTCAGAATCATTGCCTTATACCTTAGTACTGTGTGTGTTTTGCTAATGCCTCAAAGACACCTTTCTTAAGCCAGCAGGGGGAGACAAATATACAACGGATCCTCCAAAAATAAAATGCCTTAAAGCAGCAGTCCCCAACATTTTTGGCACCAGGGACCCATTTCCAGGAAAACAATTTTTCCAGGCATGGTGGGGAGAGGAGGAAGGGGGAAGGGGGCGGAGCTCAGGTGCTGATGCGAGCAATGGGGAGCAGCTGTAAATACAGATGAAGCATCCCTGGTGCACCCACCACTCACCTCCTGCTGTGCGGCGAGGTTCACCTGTGGCCTGGTGGTTGCAACCGCTCTTTAGAGTTATGTTGTTGCCATGGAAAGCTTTGAACTATTTTGGAGAGCAGCATGTAAATTGGCATGAGGTGAAATAAATTTCAATGTTTATATAAAAATTTATTTTGGTAGGAAAAATATCTAGATTCTTGCATCCATAGTGTCATGGTTAAGAACTTGGAATGTGGACTCAGACAGCTCTGCCACTTACGTTCTATGTGGCTTTGGCAAAGTTATTTGTCTTCTCTGATCTTGTGTCTTCGGCTTTAAAACAGGCCCTACTTTATAGAATTGTTGGAACTTTCATTGGTTATTATTAAAATATTTTTAGTTATTAAAACTCTAAGTACTTAGTATTTCCAGCTCTCTATCCTGCCTAAAATTTAGAAATAGTCCAAATATGTGGAGTACTACTGAGCCATAAAAAATGGTCAACTAATCCTTGTATTAACCTGGATGGAACTGGAGACCATTCTTCCAAGTGAAATATCACAGGGATGGAAAAACAAACACTGCATGTGCTCACATTAAATTAGAACTAATCGATCACCACTTGCATGTACATATAGAAATAACACTCTTTGGAAAACAAGCAGGTGGAGGGGTAGGAGAGGATGGGTAAATTCACACCTAATGGGTATAGTAACTTTGACTCAAACTATACAAAAGCAGGCCGGGCGCGGTGGCTCACGCCTGTAATCCTAGCACTCTGGGAGGCCGAGGTGGGCGGATCGTTTGAGCTCAGGAGTTCGAGACCAGCCTGAGCAAGAGCGAGACCCCATCTCTACTAAAAATAGAAAGAAATTATATGGACAGCTAAAAATATATATAGAAAAAATTAGCCGGGCATGGTGGCACATGCCTGTAGTCCCAGCTACTCGGGAGGCTGAGACAGGAGGATCCCTTGAGCTCAGGAGTCTGAGGTTGCTGTGAGCTAGGCTGACGCCACGGCACTCACTCTAGCCTGGGCAACAGAGTGAGACTCTGTCTCAAAAAAAAAAAAAAAAAAAAAAAACTATACAAAAGCAATTTATGTAACCAAAACGTTTATACCTCCATAATATTCTGAAATAAAAAAAAGAAATAGTCCAAGTATGTTGGTATATTTGTTTTTTAATAACCAGTGCTCCCATTATTCAGGTAAAGAATTGAAAACATCTAGAAGATAACTGCTTTGTAAATCCTAATTTCTCCATCCAAAATACCTAAGGTAGGGTCTTTATTAGCATGCCTGTCCCAGAAAGCTCTAATCTATAGTTTATCTCCTAGCCCAAATTTTATCGACGCCCCAAAGTGGGGTAAGAGTGTCTCTCGGACTTTGAGTAAGAGATGGAACGAAGCAGATAGATGCTTGTCTAGGCAGGGCACTCACGTGGGGTCTGGGCAGACCAGGCCCAACCCAGCCAGCCCTTCGGTAGAGTTAGCATCTGCGGGGTGCGAAGAGTAGCGATCACAGAAACTGTGTCAGTTCGCGCGTTCCACCGCGTTCATGAACTTGGCAGGGGCTGAAAGTTTTCTGCGAAGGGACACACCTGTCCGTCACCGCACTCTTACTGGCCAGGCCCAGATTTTGGCACTAAAGACTCAGCAATAGCAGCAGCTGCAAGCGCTTGGCAGGAGAGCCCGGGCAAGAGTGCGGTGACGTCATCGAAGGCGTGTCCCTGGCCCCCGCGGAGCAGTGGGCGGGGCCTGCGGGAAGGTGTGCAGGGGGCTGGTTGGGGGCGCGGGCGGCGGGCCCGGGGCGTGGCCGAGGCGGCGGTGACGTCACGGGGCGGCGCGGGGCGGGGGGGCGTGGAGTGAGGCTGGCGCCGGTAGGTGAGCGCAGCTGCGGGCAGTGGAGCTCCTCGAGGCTTTAGGACGCACGGAGCAGCCTCTGCCTGGGCCGTTCCCCGCGCTGCAATCATGTCCGTAAGGAGCAGCCTCTCGCGTCTCCTCCGGACGCAAGTGCATTCCGTCCCGAAGAAATCCGTCCACTCCGTGGCTGTAATAGGAGCCCCGTTCTCACAGGGACAGGTGAGGACTGGGACCCGGCACCGCGGGACAGGATCGCCGCCCCCCAGAACCTGGAGAAAGCGGCGGTGGGGTGCGGGGAACTGAGAGGCGAGGAGAGGATGGGGACAAGCGGCGAGGGCAAGAGCAGGGGGTTCCCGCGATTGGACACCGGGAGAGCACGTGGATTTTCCCCCGACAGAAGATGGAGACAGAAAGGGAGGCAGGGAGAGGTGGAGGGCACCCTATGCGGGATGAGGGCTGTAGGTAGCGGGAGGGCGGGTTTCTGCGGCCTCCCCAGAAAGAGCAAGAAAACGGCGGGTCCAGCTTGGGGTGATGGAGGGAAGGGAAGGAAGAAGAGGATTCCATGGAGGGGCTGGATGAGGCGAAACCGGCCAGAATCCCCGATGGAAAATCAACGGGGAGGAGGCTATAAAGGGCGACCGAAGATTTAAGGCTTCAGGATCCATTCTCTCAGAACAAGCTTTAACTGGGAAGGAAACCGGCGCTGGCTTCTCCGGCCGCGGGAGGAGGGGAGGGGCTGTTTTGTTCTCACTTCAATGAAAGAAACCTGCAGTCGGGAGAGTTCACTGGTGGAAAAGCCGGGTCTCTGGCTCCAGCCGGCCACACACATGCCCAACCACCGGATCATAACGCGGCTCAGCCCTTCCCTTGGCTTGGCAGGTTGATTTGACTCCAATAATGGAGTTGTTTTCCCCTCCTTCCCTGCAAGTGTGTGATGAAATGACCAGACCTTAGAGGTGGAAGGATAGTAATAGATGGAAGGACTGATGTCACAGGTTTTTGGAGGAATCTATTGGGAATTAAGCGCAGTATAGTAGATTGCCGTATTTTTGTGATCTAAAGTGGTTTTTTTCAGTCATCTTCCCTCACATCTAACTGTGTACTTTATGTGATTGACAGAAAAGAAAAGGAGTGGAACATGGCCCAGCTGCCATAAGAGAAGCTGGCTTGATGAAAAGGCTCTCCAATTTGGGTAAGAGGCAGGATTTTATTATTTTTTTAATTACATATTTTTTAAATTTTAGAGACAGTTTTGGTTTGTTGCATAGGCTGGAGTGCAGTGGCTCAATCACAGCTCACTGTTACCTCGAACCCCTGGGCTCAAGGGATCCTCTCACCTCAGCCTCCTGAGTAGCTAACACTACAGGCTTATGCCACCACGCCCAGCTAATTTTTTAAATTTTTTGTAGAGACAGGGTCTTACCCAGGTTGGCCTCAGTTGGCCTCAAATGATCCTTCCACCTCAGCCACCCAAAGTACTGAGATTACAGGTGTAAGCCACTGCACTCAGCCTGGATTTTATTTATTTATTTACTAACTTCAGAGACAGCATCTCAGTCTGCCACCCAGACTGGAGTGCAGTGGCATGATCACAGCTCACTGCCACCTTCAACTCCCAGGCTCAAGCAATCCTCCTGGCTCAGCCTCCCGAGTAGCTGGGACCCCACACTGGGCTAATTTTAAAAATTTTTGGTAGATATAGGGTCTTGTTGTGTTGTCCAGGCTGGTCTTGAACTCCTGGCCTCAACCGATTCATCCCCTTCTTAGCCTCCCAAAGCATTGGGATTAGAGACGTAAGCCACTGCACCTGGCCCAGGTAAAGTTTTGTTGCAATAAAGAGTAATGTGTGGAAGGTAAGGAGGTGGAATGAGGCAGGGCCTGGAACAAGCTGCTAGTGAATGCAAAGTGGTGCTAATAATGCTAGCTCCAGCTGTAACTACACTGTTAACCTTTCCCCTAAAGTTATAGCGTTCCTCACTCAATCGTGAGATGCTTATGCTTAATCAATTTCACCAGTTTCCTCTGTTCTAATCATTCATTATGGCCAGGCATGGTGGTTCACACCTGTAGTCCCAGCACTTTGGGAGGCCAAGGTAGGAGTATTTTTGAGGCCAGGAGTTCAAGACCAGCCTGGGCAACATAGCGAGACCCTGTCTCTACAAAAAATTTTTAAAAAGTTTAAAAAATCATTCAATTCCTCTCTAGGATTAATAGCTTTGTATTACTGCAAGCAGAGCTTAGGTCTGCCTTTTTCAAACTTACCTGATTATGACAATCACATGAGTGACTTGTTAAAAATACAGATTCCTAAACTCTATGGAAGAGTCTGGTTCATTGGGCCTGAGGTGGGACCCATATATGTGCTTTTTTTTTTTTTTGAGACAGGGTCTCACTCTATCACCCAGGATGAGGGGCAGTGGTGCCATCATAACTCACTTTGATACGAGTTGAACTCCTGGGCTCAAGCCATCCTCCTGCCTCAGCCTCCTGAGTAGCTGGGACTACAGGCACATGCCATGGTGCCTGGGTAATTTTTCTGTTTTTAGTAGAGATGGGGTCTCCATCTTGCTCAGCTGGTCTTGAATTCCTGGCCTCAAGTGATCATCCCACTTTGACCTCCCACAGTGCTAGGGTTATAGGCTAACCCACTGCACCTGGCCCAGATATATGCGGTTTTTACAAGCACCCCAGGTAATCAGAAGCAGAGTTACAGTCTTTTGCTTAGGATAGTAATAGTACTCTGAGCTCTTAGAACCAGAACTAAATGTAACCCAAAGATAAATACCTTTTTTATGGTAATGGGGAACGCTTCTTTTAGTAATGGGGCACCAATTTTTAATACCTTTATGGTAGGAAGGTTCTTCCTTATATCTAACCCAAATGTTTCTAGCTGCTGTTCAAGGCCATTTGCTCCATTCATGTGAGGACTATTCATATATCTCTTCTGGCCCTGTGAGTGCAAAATGTGAAGCAGCAGGGAGATCCTGGAGGTAGTATTAATAGCACAGAGTCTAGGTGAACTACAGTCCCCTCCCCACTCTGCTCTGAAATCTCCTCTGCTGATTACAAGTATTCCAAGGGAAGTCATCTCCTGCCAGAAAACGTTATCCACCAGAATAATGAAGTCACTGAAATCACCTTGAGTTGAGGTGTACGTCATAAACGTCCATCTAAAGATGGATATGGTGGCTTGAATTGAATACTCAAACTTTTCTCTGTTAAACAATTGCAGCTTCTTCTTCAGTAGGTCCTCTTTCTTAGCCATTTTAATAACTCTGAGTTCACCACCTAAGATGAAAAAGAAACCACTAAGATTGTCTTCTTTTACCTAGTAGGAGGAGGTTTTTATTTCTGCTTATAAATGAGGATACTGTCTTTTAAAATAGCATATACACATTCTGCCTTTTTAAAAGAATCATTCTACACTGAAGGCAACAACCTCTGGTAATCACTATTTTTAAATGCTGGATAAATCTCTGCAGCCCATCTAATGAACTACATCAAGCTTTGCTCGAATTGCTATATGGTCTCTAGATTCTGCTGGAAGAGACTCCTGAGAAGAAGCAGTCTCAGCTTCTTACAGAGGAGGCCTTTATAGTATTCAGCTGAGGCTGCTGAAGGGGGGAGGGGCACATTTGTAACAGCTCCTCTTACTTATGCTTTATAGACCTCCTTCCTGGTCACAGCTCTTGGTATTATTTTTCCACTCCAACCTGGGGGAAGTCATTCTCCTTGAAATACTATTCCCTAGGCTGCCTCCTCTTTAAACTCCCAACCTAAAGTTGTGGTGAAGCGTCAGTTTATTTGGTCTTCCCTTTCATTTTTTTCACATATCTTTGGTTGTACAATTATGGCCTTACCATGTAGCTGATTGGTAGCCCGGTGTCACCAGCAGTCTGAAATAGAATCTCACTGCACATTAAATAAGATTGTGGCACTCAGCAGATTTCCAGCGTGTGCTTTTGGCTAGTCTCCTGGAATATGTTGCAGGGAAAGTACCAAGAGAAGTTTCAATTGCTCTGTTCCTAAACAGTACCAAAATAACTTAAGTCCTTCCAGCACTCTCAGATAAGCAACGTGGGTCAAATTTCAAGGGAGAGAAGACCCATGGAAAGGTAACTTCCACAAATCCCTTTGTTCTTTGCCTTTGCTCTGGTGTCCCAGGCTGCCGCGTTGCCACGGCATCAGTTAAACTTCCTGTTTTCTTGAATGAATGTATTTGGTAACTGGGGTTGTTTTTCGTCTCTCTGGGCTTAGCAAGGACACTAATGGTTCTCTCAGGTACTCAATTATTTTAGTAGATAAAGAGGCCCTAAGAGAAGTGAAGAGGCATTGCTCTGGCAAGGCTCAGAAGCAGTGCATCTGCTCCTGATCTGGGTAAAGCTGACAGCCATGGCAGTATGTCCTTCTCTCTCCAGAAGTAGATCGAGTGTTCTGTGGGTAAAGATAGCTGTAAGCTGAGATTAACACTTGGAGGGGTCCATCTTTGTAATTATGGTAATTTGATCCAGCTGCTGTACCGAAGCAGTGACAGCCACAGGGACAACTATCTAAACGAACTTGCCACTGTGAGCAGACCAAGGGGTCCTGGAGTTCAGGAAGCCATTTGAGAGCTATTCTGGTTCCACTAAACTAGGCCGAGGCCATTTATTCTTCCTGTTCCATTTGGTACCCTGTCGGATAGTAGAACAGGAATCTCTTTGGTTGAGGCTGGCTGAGACCCAAGAATTTGGTTTGCTTTCGTAAGAACCGCTGATAGAGAGGGCCCGAGGTAGTTGTTTAAACATGAGGATCTCTGGTGTGAGATCTATGAGTTCAGGCATCTGTATTTGCTTTCATCGACTGGTAGAAAACGTTAGGAGTCACAAGTTTAGTTGTATGTTAGTGATGCTTTTGTTTGACTTCCATTCTATTCCATTGAAACTCCCTTGAGCAAGCTCATTGATTTGTCAGCCTTTATTTTGCTAGACTTCTTTATCACAGCTGATCGCTTTATTCCTGAAATATTTTCCTCTGTTAGCCAAGACTCCACTCTCTCATGGGTCTCTTTTTTCCATTCCCAGAATTCCTGGTCCTTCCTGGACTCCCTTGTGGGATCCTCCTCTTCTTCCAACCCACAAATGTTGATGTCCCCAGTGTACCATCCCTGGCATTTTCTCACAGAGGCCCCCAGGGACCACTCTCACCCATTACCCGCTTCCTCTTACAACTCTGACCTTCCTCTAGAATGCCAGGCTTGTTCCTCCGACTCTGTCCAAGCAGCCTTATTTTACTAACAGGTGTCTCATGCTCAGTATGTTCAAAACAAAGTTCATATCTTCTCCCTCAAATCTGCTTCTCCACTGTCTTCCCACTGAAATACTATCACTCTATTTCAACTATCACTCATTATCTAGATACTCAAGTCAAATTCAGAGACTGTCACAGTTGTCTTCTCCTTCCCTTTTGTCCCTTACACCTGTTGACCACATAGTTCTGCTGATTTTTACCTCCTAAATGATTAGAATCCTTCTCCATAATGGTACTGCTCTACTGGCCCTCTTCTCACACCCAGTTATAACTCTTGTCTCAGTTTTGCCTTGCTCAGTTCACCTTCTGCATTGCCACCAAAATGGTCTTTCTAAGTGCTAATCTGACTGTATTTCTCCTTTACTTAAAGTCTTTCCAAGGCTTTCTTTTAAATACATCCATGTTCCTCAGACATGTCATTCATATACCATCTTGACTAATCTCTCATATCCATGTTCCACTTGCATAAATTACTTTAGGTTTTTCTTTTTTTTTAAATTATTTTTATTTTACTTTTTTTTTTTTTTTTTTTTTTTTGGAGACAACAGTTTTGCTCGGTCGCCCCAGCTACAGTGCAGTGGTGTGATCATAGCTCACTGCAACCTCACACTCCTGGGCTCAAGCGATCCTCCTGCCTCAGCCTCCCAAGTAGCCTTGACTACAGGTGTGCACCACCACGCCCGGCTAATTTTTCTATTTTCAGTAGAGACAGGGTCTCGCTGTTGCTGAGACTGGTCTTGAACTCCTGACCTCAAGCGATCTTCCTGCCTTAGCCTCCCAGACTGCTAGGTTATTTTACATTTTTTTAGAGACAGAGACTCACTTTGTCACCCAGGCTAGAGTGTAGTGTCTCAATCATAGCTCATTGCAACCTCCAACTCCTGGGCTCAAGTAATCCTTCCACCTCAGTCTCCCCAATAGCTGGGACTACAGGTGTTTCCCACCATGCTTGGCTGATTTTTAAAAACTTTCTGTAGAGATGGGGTGTTCCTAGGTTGCCTGGGCTAATCTCAAACTCCTCCTGGCCTTGTGATCCTCATGCCTCAGCTTTCCAAAGTGCTGGGATTACAGGTGTGAGCCATCATGCCAGGTCCTGGTATTTTTCTTTAAATTAGCTTTATAGTTTCATACTCTTAAAACAGCCTGCCCTACAATAAACAATGAAATCTCAGGCTTGTGCTAGATATATTTTTCTAACACACTTTCATTTTAATAGTTTTACATTTTGGTCTTTGTTCTTCAACTGCTAGTGGTATGTGTTCCACACTTACCAACCGACAGGACAGGTCTTCCATAATTTGACCCTCGTCTACCTCTTTAGACTTAACCTCCATCCACATTCCACCTCATTTTCATTGCAGCTAGGGTTGTGAGCACTTGACCTAGTCTCCACCAACAGAGGCACCTATCTCAAACTTTGATTTGACATTCAAGAAGAGGCAGCAAAGAATTCATTCTGCGATGGGCAGTGGTGGTGGTGGTAGTTCTAGCAGTAGCCTCTGTTCGGGGTCAGCCATGCATGGGGCAGTACACTGCCCCAACAGTGGAGGGAGCAGCCACAGTAATATCTTCACTGAACCATTCGGCAATATGATTTGTTTTTGTCATTTCTGGCAATGTAACCTTTAAACCAGATTTTGATTCTTAAAGATTCTCTCTAGCCCGAGCAAGAGTGGGACCCTGTCTCTCCTAAAAATAGAAAAATTAGCTGGACGTGGTGGCGTGCGCCTGTAATCATAGGTACTCGGGAGGCTGAGGCAGGGGGATCACTTGAGCCCAGGAATTTGAGTTTGCTGTGAACTAGGCTGATGCTACGGCACTCTAGCCCAGATGACAGAGCGAGACTGTCTCAAAAAAAAAAAAAAAATTCTCTTAAAGATTCTGAGAGTTACCCAAATTAAACAAATTGCTTTTCTGCTGAAATTAACCAGAATAAGTTTCTGTTGCTTGCAAATTAATGATCCTGACTTATAAGCTGGTTTATAAATTCTAATGATGTATTGCCTTGAGGACTAGAATACTCAAAGCCTTCTCTTCTCAGGATCTGGATGAATTCTTGTTTTTTGTTTGTTTGTTTTTTGCTTTTTCCCCCCTATACTTGACATATCTTTTAAGTTAATATAACTCATTAGGTTATAGTTTCTTTGGCCTTTAATCTAGGATTAAATCTTAGTTCCTCTGGATTTCATCAACTTCCTGCTCTCTTGGTGCTTTGATTTTTGAACCATCATGTTCCTTAATGTGACTTCTGAAAATAGCAACCTAAAGTTTTAAGTAGCTTAAGGATATTCTCAATTTCTAAGCATATCTGATTGTATTAATAGTAAATGGACCTCCCTTAACATGCTACTGTGATTTAAAAATCATTTCAGTGCTCTATATCTTGAGCATGGTGGTGGTTACAGAGTACATATATTTTTAAAAACTCATTGAACTTAAAATGTAAATTACTATATAGTATGCCTCAAATTTGTTTAAACATTTTCAGGTTTATTTTTTTTGAACTCCTAACCTCAAATGATCCTCCCACTGCAGCCTCCTTGGGACAGGTAAAAGGAAGGCAGAAGGTCAGAGAGATTCTATTTCCTGAGATCTGCTCCTGAGACCTAGCACATCCAACATTCTAACAAGACTATAACAAGGGCTATGGGAATTATGAGCCAGGAACCATGGACGAAAACCAGTGTATATATCATAGCACCACACAGATGTAGACAGGGAGGCCTCACTGCGAAGGTGCTATGTGGGAGGTAAGGACAGCTGAGGAAGGGAGCCTGTGCATGTCTGGAAGAATAGAGAATCTCAGGCAGAGGGGATAGTAATGCAAAGATGCTGAGACAGAAAGGTGCCTACAGTGTTCAGGGAACAAAAAACATTCGTGAGCTCTAGCCAGCAGTTGCCACGTGGGAAGGAGTGGGCCTTCTCTCTTATCTCCAAGTTTTCAAGAAAAGCCAGAAATCTGCATTTTTATGGGAAATCTGAGTTATTTTAAAACATTATATAGTGATGTCAGTGAAAATGGTGTTGTAGGACCTTCAAAAATTCTCTTTCAAAAAAGGAATGGGAACATTGGCAAAAATTATAATATCAGAATCGGGGTTTTTAGAACTCTGGAAATAAGCCAAAGGATTGTAGCAATCCATATAGCATTTATTCAAGAAAAACAGTTGAACCTCAGCAAGAACATCAAGCTTTGTGGCATTTTGTTTTAAAGATGCTCTTTTCACCTTTACTGCTAATTTTTTTTTTTTTTTTAATTCAGAGATAGGGTGCAGTAGCCTGATCATAGCTCCCTGCAGCCTTGAACTCCGGGGCTCGAGGGATCTTCCTGCCTCAGCTTCCCAAGTAGCTGGGACTATAGCCGTGCGCCACCATGCTTGGCTAATTTTTTATTTTTTTAGACACAGGGTCTTGCTATATTGCCCAGGCTGGTCTTGAACTCCTGGCCTCAAGCGATTCTCCCACCTCAGCTGCCCGAGTTGCTAGGATTACAGGTGCAGGCCACCACACCTGGCCTTTTTTATGGCTATTTATTTATTTTTATTTATATTTTTGAGACAGAGTCTTACTCTGTTGCCTGGGCTAAAGTACCATGGTATCAGCCTAGCTCACAGCAACCTCAAACTCCTGGGCTCAAGTGATCCTCCGGTCTCAGTCTCCTGAGTAGCTGGGACTACAGGTGTGCGCCACCATGCCCAGCTAATTTTTTCTATTTTTTTAAGTTTCCCCACTAATTTCTTTCTATTTTTAGTAGAGATGGGGTCTCAATCTTGTTCAGGCTGGTCTCGAACTCCTGACCTCAAGCAATCCTCCTGCCTCAGTCTCACAGAGTGGTAGGATTACAGACATGAGCTACCATGCCCGGCTAGGGGCTTTTGTAGCATTTTAACTTGCCCTATTCTCATACCACCTCTTCACAGGTCAACCATAGCCTTGAAAAACAGCAGCCTGCAATCACAGTGAAAACCAAGAGCCTGGTAGTCACTGGAGAGGGCAGAACAGGGTTGAAGCTTCTTCCTAGTCCATTTCCAGAAAATTGTCATTTGACCAGTCTGGTGGTTCCCTAGAATTCCTCACTCACAAGGCTGTCTTTATTTGACCAACACAAGTCAATAGGGAAAGAGCAATCATCAGTAAATGGAGCTGGGACAACTGGATATCCACATTAAAAAAATGACTTTGCACTCCTACCTTATGAGGAGTTCAATACATAAAAATTAACTCAAAATGGACCAAAGGAGTTCATATATAAAAATGAATTCAAAATGAACCAAAGTCCTAAATGTAACGCTAAAACTATAAAACTGTTAGAAGAAACCATAGGACTGAATGTTTGTGACCTTTGGTTAGGCAATGGTTGTCTTAGATATCACACCAAAATCATAAGTGACAAAAATGAAAATACATAAATTGGGCTTCATCAAAATTAAAAATGTAGGGCTGGGCATGGTGGCTCACACCTGTAATCCCAGCACTCTGGGAGGCTGAGGCAGGAGGATGGCTTGAGCTCAGGAGTTTGAGACCAGACTGAGCAAGAGTGAGACTGTCTCTACTAAAAATAGAAAAATTAGCCGAGTGTTGTGGCGTGCACCTGTAGTCCCAGCTACTCGGGAGGCTGAGACAGGAAGATTGCTTGAGCCCAGGAGTTTTAGGTTGCTGTGAACTGCATTGACGCCATAGCACTCTAGTCTGAGCAACACAGTGAGACTCTGTCTCAAAAGAAGAAAAAAAATGAAAAATGTGTTTTAAAGAGCACTATCAATAAAATGAAAAGACAGCTCATAGAATGGGAGAAAATATTTGCAAATCATATATCTGATAAGGTTTTAGTGTCCTGAAGGCATAAATATCTAACAACTGAACAATAAAGATAACTCAATTAAAAATTTGGTATTAGATTTAAGTAGACATTTCTCCAAAGATGTTACAAAAATGGCCAATAAACACATTAGTCATTAGGCAAATGCAAATAAAAACTACAATGAAATACCATTTCACACCCACTAGAATGGCTGTAATAAAAAAGGTAGACAATACCAAGTGTTGGTGAGGGCGTAGAGAGATTGGAACTCTCATACACTACTGGCGTGAAATTGTGCAGCCACTTTGGAAAACAGTTAGACAGTTCTTCAAAAAGTTAAATTGGTTGGGGGCAGTGGCTCATGTCTGTAATCCTAGCACTCTGGAAGGCTGAGATGGGAGGATCGCTTGAGGCCAGGAGTTTAACATCAGCCTGAGCAAGAGTGAGACTCTGTCTCTACAAAAAATAGGAAAATTAGCTGGGCATGGTGGTGTGCGCCTGTAATCTCAGGTATTTGGGAGGCTGAGGCAGAGTTTGAGGTTGGCAGTGAGCAATGATAATGCCACTGCACTCTAGCCTGGGTGACAGAGTGAGACTCTGTCTCAAATTTAAAAAAAAAACAAAAAACATATAGTTCTGTGATTGAGCAATTCCACTCCTACATACATACCTAATAGAATTCAAAACACATGTCTACACAAAAACTGATATACAATCTTCATGCATTATTCATAATGGCTAAAAGTGGAAATGACCCAATGTACATCTGTTGACAAATAGGTGAGGAAAACTTGATCTATCCACATAAGGGAGTATTATTCAGCCTTAAAAGAATAAAGTACTATTTTATGTTAAAACATGGATGAACTTTGAAAACATACTAAGTGAAAGAAGAAAGATAAAGAAGGCCACACATATGATTCTATTTCTATGAAGTGTCTGGAATAGGTAAATCCATAGAGACAGAAGGTAGACTAGTGGTTCTCTCCCATGGCTTTATTTTTCGCTCCTTGTGGTGGTCTTCATCTCCAGGCCAGGCCATTTTCCACATTGCCATCTGAGCACGAGATCTAAAATGCAGATTTGATTTGTCTCTTCCTGCATTTAGGATCCATGCCCTACCCCCTCCTCCCGCCTCATCTCTGGACAGTCCTCAGGGGAATCGTGCATTGTTCTGTAGGGCTCAAGGTATTATGTGCCTCTGTGGTAAGCACTTCCCCCTCCCCTTTTATTCCTGGCTAATACCTTCAAGACTTGGATATTGCCTCTTCTGAGAAGTCCTCCTGACTCTTCCCTGCCAGGATCCCTGCTCCCACCACATCCCGTGTGCAGCTGGGTCATAGCAGCTAGCACTGGACTGGACTGCCCCTTTCCCTGCCTGTCTTCTCACCAGGCTGGGAGCTCCTTGAAGGCTGCAGCCATACCTTATCTCTGTATCCCTAGGATTTAACAGAGTGCTAGGTCCACAGAAAGTACACAGTAAACATTTGTTGAAGGAGAAAAGGGGGCAAAGCATCATGGCTTTTTCCTGTCACTTTATTCACCATCATGACTCATGCTGGATCTTTCCAGATCACTTTCCTTTCTTCAAAATGACTTGCTCAGAAGCCAGCTGTTTTCTCAGATTTTCAAGAATGTATGACTGAAAGGATAACTATCACATATCAAACTTTAACTCTTGCAAGGTGATTGGCTACCAGTTGACAAATTTATTCAAGCTAAATGTTAGTAGGTAATAATGGCAAGTAATTGTCTCCTTTTTGAAACATGTGTTTTTAAACCAGGATGTAGGTAGATAATGACTGCTGCTTTTTTTCTTTTAAGAGACAGCATCTTACTCTGTCACCCTGGCTGGAGTCTAGTGGCTATTCACAGGCATGATCTTAGCTCACTGCAGCCTTGAACTCCTGGGCTCAGGTGATCCTCCAGCCTCAGCCTCCTGAGTAGCTGGGACTATAGGCATGCACCACCATGCCCGGCTAATTTTTTAAATTTTTTGTAGAGACAGGGCCTTTCTGTGTTGCCCAGGCTGGTCTTGAACTCCTGGCCTCAAGCGATCCTCCCACGTTGGCTTCCCAAAGTGCTGGGATTACAAGCATGAGCCACCATACCCGGCCTGATGACTGCTTTTGTCAAGTAAGGCTGACCTCTACTTAATTTAGACAGATGCTGTTATTCCTTTAATATCTAAAATAACACAATTCAGAGGCAGAACCTAAGGGATTACAGTGGTTGGTTTCAATAATCTTTGAATACGTTTGCTTGTCCTTTTCTATTAATGACCAAACACTTGGTATTGAGGATATATGTATGTGTGTGTGTGTAGGGATACTCAAGATTTGAAAAGAAAGATGTTCTTTGTTCCCTCTCCACCTCAAGAGGAGAAAACCACGAAATAGGAAATGTAGAACACACCTTCCTGTGTGACCCAAGAATTGAGTCACAGTAGGGTGTGGCATTATGGTTAGAGCTTTCAGAGAATTGATGTTCCAAGATTTAATTGGCCTAGCCTTTATATTCTTTCATAGGGAATGTAGAATATTCAAGCACACTGTGTGAGATTCTTTAGGAACCATTTCTTTTTTTTTTCCCCCTCCTCTACTCTGAAGGAATAGAAGCCATTTCAATGAGAATTCAATGGGCCTGTGTTTGTTTGTGTTTCTCCTTCTCACCCAAAAACTGTCTTTCAAAATGACTTAGTCATATTACAGACAGATTTTGGGAAGTCTTAGATTACACCATCAGTTTCCAGGAAAAGAAAAAAGTGTGGGGGGGGGCCGGTGCGGAGAAAAACCACAGAGATGTCTCATCCAATTGATCTAATCTGTAATCCTCAGCATGTGTCAGGCCTTTCCTTGTTATCCCATTTAAACAACTGTGTGAGGTAGGACAGGTTTAGAAACTGAACTTGGTTAGAGATCTTGACTGTCTTGTAAATTAGGGGGCAGACGGCAAGGATTCTTTTCCTTGCATTTGGTGTGGCACTTGGCTAACTGAGGCCATCTGCCATGTATTCTGTGCTCTTAGCCCAGAGAAATGTGGAATGCAGTCCATCTGGTTTGAAGTTTCTTGGCCCAACTCACCAGCATGCTAGCCCAGGGTCTGGGGCAGGGAGCTACATCAGGACTGTATGGCAGAGTTGTAGTCACCAGCCTGATGTGTCTTCCTTTAAATCCTTTCTGGAACAAGGGAGAGTGTAAAGAATTTTTAAAGATCACACGCTGTAAAGAGCAGTACTTTATCCCCAGAGATTGTTGCTATTTCTTCCTCTGGTTAGATACCAGAAAGATTGAAGTTTTGTCAGATGTGTTGTTTCAGAGAAGCTTGACAGTCTTGTTCTGAATGAGAATTATGGTTTCGTGACTTACTGAGGCCAGAGGAACCCCGTTCTTCTCTCTACTCCTGTCTGTGCTGGGACCAGGTTGTTAGGATGCCACCAGCTGACAGTCTGTCTGAGAAAGCCTGAGCTGGCTCAACCTGATCTAGAGATGCTTAGTGGGTTGACATGCGTTTGGTTCAGAGGGGTGCACGCTACTAAGCCTATCTTCAGAAGATGATACTATCTATTATCCTTATGCAAGAAGGATAGTTGTAGCTGGGGAACCAATTAGGAAATACATAACAGGTGTTGCAAGTCATCTGTTACTATCTAGGTTGAGCTAAATTTTCAAGTGTGCTTTGTTTTATTCAACGATCACATTCATGCAAAAGCATCTATTAACACCATGTTTGTATCATTTGATCTTGAGGTTAACTCTGGTGTATGTTAGATGGACATGTCTGAGGTGACTGGCCTGGATCCCCATGGTTACCTTCCATCCTTGAGCACCCAGTGCCACTATCCCTGTCCCCTCTTCCTCCATCGTGGTCTTCACTGCCTCTGAGAACACCTGTCTGTTGCAGAGGCAACAGGAGAGCAGAGTGGAGAGGAAGGAGATGTTGAGAAGGCTGGTTAGAATTGTCTTCTCTGGGACAATGAAGTGAACTAGAACAAATGTCTACTTGTGGGATATACTTTCTTTCCCTAATGTACCAAATTTATTTTACGAACTGGGTCTAAGGAGCAAAGAGCTGATTTTTAGATATCTCAAGGCACATGGTTCTTGATGCTGTACAACCTCTGAGAGTTAAATGTACTAAATAATATTCAGATCTCTGCATTTTATTGGTGGTAACCAAACGAGTTTACCTAAGTAACAGTCTCTTCAAAGGTTATTACCTAAATCACATTTTAAGGATAAGAAAGAAATTTTGCTTACTTCAAATGGTCTGAATTAACCCTTGCATTTTTTCCTCTAGTGTAGACTTTGGGTAACATTGCAACTTTGTCTTTAAAAAACTGGTATTCCAGGTACAACTTTGAGGTTCTAGGAATTAGCAGGTACATCCCTTCAGAAGACCAGGAATCCCCTTTGCATGGGTGAGTCTGTGATGTTAGAAGCCATCAGTACCCTCTTAGCACCAAGTGAGATTATAGTCTTTGTTTTTCTTCAGGTTTCACCGACTTGTTATTCCTGACAAGTCATACACATTTCCAACTGTTAGGGACAGTTTGGGAAAACTGCACGCTAAGAGGCCCCTAGCTTTTCCATCTATTTTGCCTTCTGCCAATAGGCTACCTGTGGCTCAGTAGACTCTCTTGTGTGTCAGCCCACTTCAGTATTTTTGTTTATTTTTTAACTAACCACTATGCTAACAAGGAGTCAGCCCACTTTGAAACTCAGAATCTCTCTTGACTTGCGGGGAGCCTGGGTAGCAGCTGGAGCCATCTGTAAGTGGAAGTCAGAGCAGTAGGAAGAATGATGTACCCTTATGCTGTTGAAAAAAATACCTGCTCATCCATCACATCATCTTATGCGAGTCTCTAACCAAAGAGTGATTCAGGTGCTCTAAACAGTTGGAGCTATTTAGCCTTGCTGAATTTCTTCCTTTGCAATGTGTGGATAATGTAGCAGCAGAGGATGTGAGGACTAGCACGTATCTGTAGAGTGCCTAGCACAACGTGGTGTGTGGAGGCAGATAATTCTGTTCCTTTGCCTCTTTTCCTATCACTGGCTTCTTCCAGAGATTCACTCAGTAGCCCTGAAATATTAATAGAAGTGCTGTTTGTAGATATTGCTAAGGTCAGGTAGGGCTGTTTTGATTTCTTCCCACCACCTGGTTGCATCATTCTGTTGGTGTACTTGTGTTCTCGTTCCACTTCAATGGAGCCTGGAGAGGTTTATCAAGGCCAAAGGTAACATCTGGGTCTGAAAGATCAAGATCAGTAGTATTCAGTGTATTTTATTACCAGCACTTGGGGAGAAAAGCAATGAGGCTGTGCCAGTGTATAAAGAGCAAGTGAAAAGTGAGAGCCTTTCAAATTGGTTCCAAATCTGCTTGACATGAGAGCTTCTTTGAAGTTTCGGGTCAGGCTCATCTTGTCCTACAATGCCTCTTAAAAGAGAAGAAAGAGCAGCAATGAAACATTAGGTCTCATGTGACCTAGACTTGGAGATGAGTTGACCTGAAGAATAGAGTTAGAGAAAGGGACAGTTCTTAAGCATGAGAGGCACATATTGCTTCCACATTATAATATTTGCTGTTTCCACTATTATTCTAAGAGTCTTAAAAAATTTGTGAGACCATTTCTTATACCCTTTGACCTAGGAGAATTTGCCATAGCACTCAGATAAAAATTTTAATATTATTCAGTTTATTCTGCTCTTACAAATATTAATCTCCCATCAGCCTCCCCACTTCTTTCAAAAACGGTAGTCGATTGATTACAATTCATCTTCTCTACAACCACATTATTGTATTGCTCCCATATTCAAAGTTCTCATTCCTATTAAATTGGTCATCTCTTTCCAAACATGGCATGTGTATTTCTTCTTTTGGGCTCTTGTTCACCTTTGAGAAACCAATCCTGGGTTCTATATTCTACTGGTCCTTTGGGTGCTTTGATACTATTGGTACAGTGGACATTAGAGGAGAAAGCTCTTAGGCTACATCAGGATGGCATAATATATTTGCTGACTCAGCTCTGTAATGAACAAGAATAGAACATAAATTGGTAATCCCAGAGCACATAAGCGTATTTTCTTTTTTTTTCACTACTTTTTCTTTTTCAAAATTTCATTATTGTTATTATTTTTACTAGTCAAGTAAAGCAGTGGGAGTAGAGAAGGAACAAAGGAATTGGTAACTGTGATCAATTAGTTGTAAACACCACTGTACTTGGATCAGCCCATAAGCTTTAGTATTTTGAGTTCTTAAAGGTTATAGCAGTAGAATAAAAAAGTACTCATTGTGGCAGAGATTGCTAGCTGTCCACCAAAATCCATTCTCATCCTCTTCTGGACATAATCTAGACCTGCATTTCCTGGCCAGTGCCACATGAGCAGCAGTGATGTGCCACTTCCAGGACAGGGCCTTTAACACATTGACTGCCACACTAGAAAAAAAATTTTACCTTGGGACCACAGTGTTTTATTACGAAAACAGAATAAAAACTTTGAAAACAAAACTTTATTTAATAAAAAATTTGTTTTTTATTTCTGTTTTCATTTCTTTATATATATATATTTATTTTATGAAGGGGTGGAGGGTTGTGAGGAGGGGTGTTCAATTGCCTTTGTTTTTGTTGAGAAAGAGTCTCACTCTGTCGCCCTGGGTAGAGTGCAGTGGCTTCACTATAGCTCGCTGCAACCTTGAATTCCTGGGCTCAAGTGATCCTTCTGCTTCAGCCTCCCAGGTAGCTGGGACAATAGGTGTAGGTTGCAAGGCCCAGCTGGTTTTTTCTAACTTCTTTTTGGTAGAGATGGAGTCTCACTCTTGCTCAGGCTAGTCTTGAACTCCTGAGCTCAGGCAACCCTCCCCGCCTCAGCCTCCCAAGAGTGCTAGGATTACAGGCGTGAGCCACCGGCCTTTTATTGTTTTCTGTGTGTGAGTTATATGCAACTTGAAAAGTAGTTCTTGCAGCAACCAAGTGAAGAGATGTGTGAGTTACATAAGCTTCATGAGGTCCCAGGCTCAAAACTAGTGTGAGTTAAATACAACTCACATGGCAGTCAATGTGTTAAAAGAGGAGGTGTGCCTTCTCAATGCTTGCTTCCTCTCTGGCTGCCTTGAACCTGGGGAGACCTAGCTTTAGCCACACAGATGACAAAGTGCTAGGGTGGCAGAACTATAAGCCAGGTCCCTGAATCACTGCATGGAAGAAAGCTTCCTGCTGACTTGGAATACCGACCCTGGATATTAAGGGGACAAGAAATAAACTATGTTTGAGCCATTATTTTGGGGGGGGGTTGCTAGAGTAGTTAACTTACTCTAACAACCTTACTTAAAAGAATATTATATATTATGATTATGCATAAAGGTCTGCAAGGATACAATAGTCAAGCCTGGGGAGTGGGATGGGGACTTCCACTTTCTTATACACTTTCTTATTCAATTTTACAAAGAATTTCTATTTGCCAGTAAAGGAAGAGGGAAGAAAAAAGTAGCAAAACAGTGCTGGTATAAACTTCACTTGTAGGAGTACTTCCTGGATCTTCAGTGAACTTCCTCTGGTCCTGTTAGCACAGCAGTCCCTAACCTTTTTGGCACCAGGGACAGGTTTCATGGAAGACAGTTTTTTCACAGACTGGGGGTGGGGGTGTGTCATGGGTCAGGGAGGTTGTGGTGCTTAGGAGGTCATGAGGGGCCTGTTTCCTAACAGGCCACAGACTGGTACTGGGCTGAGGCTGGGGAGTTGAGGATCGCAGTGTTAGCACTCATTGTCCCTAGTCCTTACCTGGCACTTAAATTGTGCAAATTAAAGAGCAGAATTGGGTGTGGGAGGGTAGTCCACTCAGGCAGGACCTCTCAAGATACTAATCCCTTAAGGGGGTCTGCCCTCAGCTTTGTGGATCCAGAAACACAAGGCTTGCTGTATGCGTGGCTCATCAGGCTTCCAGACCGAGAGACTCATGCTAACTACACTGGATTAACCAAAATGCCTGTGCACGATTATGTTGAGCAATAGTCTTTCCAGCATCCACTGTCTGGAAGCCCTTGCTGGTACGAAGGCATCCAGAAAACCAAGTGAATAACCAGAAGACTGTTTGGTAAGAAGAAATGAGAGTAAATGGAGTTGGATGATTTTCGGAGAATCCACTGTCCAGATTGTCAATTCATCTGGGGAAGCACCCCACAGCAGAGTTACTCATCTGATGACTAAAGTTCTTTTATGAAATTCAGTCTGGCTTCCTGGAGAGCATTGCTATAAGACTGCCAAATCCAATCCTCTTTGGGCTTCTTAGGCTTTGTGCAGCTTTTTCCTGATAATACAAGTGAGCAGAGTACTGTTTTGTGTCACGAATATCTAAGTCTACATCCTAGTGTCCATGATTGGACTTGAGTGTTTCCCAAGTTCTGTGACTTATTTAATCTACTGGATTGAGCATCTTAAGTCTCCTGTATTTTTCTTAATGGTCATGTGAGTTTTAATGAGTTAAAGTGCCTGGCAAATAGTTCTAAAAAGTTAGTTAATATTAACATTATTTTAGATTACAAATTTATAATTATATGCCTAATAGTATAAAACACCAGGCATGCCCTGGTGTCTTATATCTAGTAAGAACCTAATGATGTGGTTTGAGGAGGATACAGAGATAAACATGGATGTGGAAGTGGAAACACCCAAGAATAGACACCACCATTCAGTATCTGTCTACTGCATGACTGTGTTGCCAACAGAGACAAGATAAGATAGTGACTTGAAGGTTAATTAAGGCTTTATTGCTAAGTCTAAAGTTTAAAGTGTCCTTCCCATATTTTGAGATTTGTTGAAGTCCATAATGACTTTACTCATGGCTTTTTGTCTTTTTAAAAAAATTCTTATAGATGTTTCATTTGGTCATTTTTCTCTTGGTTCACAATGTTTTTGGTCTGCTCTCATATTCTTCTCACTCCTCCTCCCCCTTTTCTTTTTATTTAGTTTGGATCTTCTCCAGTTTGGAGCCTTTTACGTGATTATTTCTTAAAATGCAGTGACTGAAAGATACAGAATTCTTGCTGCAGGTGTATCTTACCTTTAAGAATAGGATAAGGTTTTCTGCAATCCTTTGGTTTGCCTCATGTTCCTGCCCATTGTTGGCCATACAGGTTTATGTTATGGTCATTGCTTGTCAGATTTTTACATTCCCTCAAAAGTTTGGCTTTGGATTGAGTGTTCAAGAGGTAAAGCTCAAAACTGTATAGTTTAAATTCATGATGAGTCCATGCTGGTCTTAATCCAAATCTTCAACACCAATCTCTGCAAATAATAAAATATACTATTTCTGTCCTCTTAACTATCTCCCCCCACCCTCAATACCTGGACTCCAGTTTGAGAATCAGGGCTATAAGGATACAATCTATGATAACATTCTGCTCTCTGATAGTTCATATCCTTTTTGATAGAGTTGGATTATTTAGTCCTCACCCTAAATGTAGCATCCAACATGGGTGGAAAAATATTCAAACCTGTCAGAATATATTGCTAGTTCTTAAAATGTTAGAATCAGTAGGGATTCTTTTGGGAAACAAACTTCATAGTAAAGAATACAGCTTAAGCACCCCAATTTGAAAATCCAAAATGCTCTAAAATCTGAAACTTTCTGAGTACCAACATGACATCACAAGTTACCTGAACACATTATTTTTTTCTCTGTATTAATGGTATGGTATGTCATATTTTTTCTTGTTAAGTACTATGGTGTGAATAAGTATAAGAAAATCATTGCTTCTCAGCAGCATATAAATTCAGAGCCAGGAATGATGGTAATGCCAAACAACCATAGATTGTCCACAAGGGTGGCTAAGATAGTAACACCTTTGCTTCTTTGCTTTTCTTTTTCTTTTCCTCCTTTTCTTTTCTTTTCTTTTTTTTTTTTTTTTTTTTGAGACAGGACCTTGCTCTGTCGCCTTGGCTGGAACGTGGTAGCATCATTATAGCTCACTGGAGCCTCTAACTCCTGGGCTCAAGTGATCCACCAGCCTTGGCCTCCTGAGTAGCTGGGACTTCAAGTGTGCACCAACACACCCAGCTAACTTTTTAAAATTTTTTGTAGAGACGGGGTCTTACTATGTTGGCTAGGCTAGTCTTGAACTCCTGACCTTCCACCTTTACCTCCCAAAGTGCTGAGTTTATAGGCATGAGCTACTACACCTGGTTCTGACACCTTTGCTTTCTGATGGTTTGGTATATGCAAACTTTGATGCACAAAATTATTTTTTAAATTGTGTAAAATTAGGCCGGGCATGGTGGCTCATGCCTGTAATCCTAGCACTCTGGGAGGCTGAGGCAGGAGGATCGCTCGAAGTTGGGAGTTTGAGACCAGCCTGAGCAAGAGCGAGACCCCGTCTCTACTAAAAATAGAAAGAAACTAGCTGGGCAGCTAAAAATATATAGAAAAAGTTAGCTGGGCATGGTGGCGCATGCCTGTAGTCCCAGCTAATCGGGAGGCTGAGGCAGGAGGATCTCCTGAGTCTAGGAGTTTGGGGTTGCTGTGAGCTAGGCTGACACCACGGCACTCTAGCCCGGGCAATAGAGGGAGACTCTGTCTCAAAAAAAAAAAAAAAAAAAAGTGTAAAATTACCTTTAGGCTATGGGTATAAGGGGTGTATGAAACAAACAAGTAAATTTTGTATTTAAACTTGGGTTCTAGCCCTAAGATATTTCATTATATTCAAATATTCTAGGCCGGGTGCAGTGGCTCACACCTGTAATCCTGCACTCCAGGAGGATTGCTCAAGGTCAGGAGTTCGAGACCAGCCTGAGCAAGAGCGAGACCCCATCTCTACTAAAAAAAAAAAAAAAAAGAAATGATTTGGACAGCTAAAAAAAAAAAAAAAAAAAAAAAAATATATATATATATATATATATATATATATATATATATAGAAAAACTTAGCCGGGCATGGTGGTGCATGCCTGTAGTCCCAGCTACTTGGGAGGCTGAGGCAGGAGGATCACTTGAGCCCAGGAGTTTGAGGTTGCTGTGAGCTAGGCTGATGCCACAGCACTCCAGCTGAGGCAACAGAGTGTGAGACTCTGTCTCAAAAAAAAAACACCACCACAAATATTCTAAAAACCAAAAAATCCCAAATCCCAAACACTTCTGGTCCCAAGCGTTTCAGATAAGGGGTACTCATCCTGTACAAACATTGGAGCCACATGGCCTGATTCTGGCACTGAGCAACCATGTGACCTTGGCTAGGTTACTTCTCTTTGCTTCAGTTTCCTCATCTACAGAATAGGCATATTTTAGTTGCCTCACAGAATTGTTCTGAGTCTTAAAATAAGGATTTACGTTAAGCAGTTAGAACCTTGGCTGGGACCTTGTAAGCTATCAGTATTTCTCTTTTAGGATGCTTCAGATTGACTTTGTATTTATTAAAAAGTTTATAACATGAGAATTTCTGTGTATTTTTGTCCTAAATTAATAGTACTTTAAATTCTGTTCATTCTTCTTGGTATTTCATTTTCACTCTATAACTCTGGGATATCTCAGGTCTAATTGCTACTAATTTTGAGATTGTTAGGTTAAGGCATTCAACATCTCTGGGTTTCAGTTTCCAAAGCCCAGCTGCTTCTGCTAAATGGTGTTCATAATAGGATCAACTTTACAGGATTGCTGGGAAGATTGAGATGATCCTGCCACAATTGCGTGAACTTTGGAATTTTACTGTGATAAAATGTTTATGATGTGTGCTTTGTCACAAGTTGTTATTTGTGACCCAGGCAAGTAAGAGTTGGAATAGCACATAAAATTCATCATGTCATCCCCTCATTTGTTTCCAGGCTGCCACCTAAAAGACTTTGGAGATTTGAGTTTTACTCCAGTGCCCAAAGATGATCTCTACAACAACCTGATAGTGAATCCACGCTCAGTGGGCCTTGCCAACCAGGAACTGGCTGAGGTGGTTAGTAGAGCGGTGTCAGGTGGCTACAACTGTGTCACGGTGGGAGGAGACCACAGGTAAGCTGGGAGATGCGGTGGGGAGGGGCTGGATTACATGGTGCATTGTGCTAATCACTTAGCTTCTTTCTCAGTTTTCTTACCTGGAGAAAAATACCCTGCAGAATTTTTAGGGTATGATGTATATAATAGTATTTTAATGTCTAAGATCATCAGCTGCCAAAGGCACCATGTGATTTATTTATTTATTGTACCACACATTGTGTAGTAAGAGGGTGTGTACATTCAGACACAGCAAGTTCAACGGTAGACTAAGCAAGATTTTTAGGCACTGTTTCATGCTTATCTCCTGGAAAGCTTTCTTGAGACACTATCTTATGACTTTGGAGAATTGGAAAGAGCCACTGATAGGCTGAATTTGGTCATTTTTGTTAGCATTTCTGCAAATAGATTTGTTAGAGATCCCCCTTAATATGTGAATACATTTTTTACCTCCACAATATGAACCCTAGGTGGCATACTAATGCAATCAGTCTTTTGTCTTTTTTTTTGGGAAACAGGGTCTTGCTCTGTCACCCACGCTGGAGTGCATTGGTATGATCATAGCTCACTGTAGCTTTGATCTCCTGGGCTCAAGTGATCCTCCCCACTTCAGCCTCCTGAGTAGCTGGGACTCCAGGTGTGCACCACCACACCTGGCTACATTTTTAAAATTTTCTGTAGAGACAGGGTCTTTTTATGTTGCCCAGGCTGGTCTCAAACTCCTGACCTCAAGCCATCCTCCCACCTTGCACTCCCAAAGCGCTGGGATTACTCATGAGCCACCACACAAGGCCTGATCCTTTGCCTCTTAATGAATCAGCATGTACTTTGTTGAGTACTGTTCTGATGTTTGCTTAGCAGTGCTAGGGATTGCAGGAAAATTGTGATCTATCAGGACTAGATGAAATACATACATATGGAATAAAAAATAAAAAAAAAATACTGAGTTTGGCTGGGTGCAGTGGCTCACAACTATAATCCTAGCATTCTGGGAGGCTGAGGCAAGAGGATTGCTTGAGGTCAGGAGTTTGAAACCAGCCTGAACGAGAGCGAGACCCCACCTCTACCCAATATAGAAAAAAAATTAGCCAGGTGTGTGTTGGCGCATGCCTGCAGTCCCAGCTACTCAGGAGGCTGAGGAAGGATGATTGCTTGAGCCCAGGATTTGGAGGTTGCAGTGAGCTATGATCACACCATTGCACTCTACCCAAGATGACAGAGTGAGACTCTGTCTCAAAAAAAAATTGAATTCTACAAAATTTCAAAGGAAGAAGAGATCAGTCTGGGCTAGAGTAGGTCAGATTTCACAGGGAAGTGCGATTTGAGCCAAGTAATGAAGGTTTTTGGTAGAAAGAAAAAAGGTATTGAAGTACTAGGAGTATTAAGTACACCATACATAATTCTCAGTTAATCCTCCTAACAATACTATGAGGTAGATATGGTTTTATTTAATTTATTGCTGGAAGCACTGAGGGACAGAGGTTAGAAACTTATTCAAGTTGGGCGTGGTGGCACGTGCCTCTAGTCCCAGCTACTTGGCAGGCTGAGGTAGGAGGATCGCTTGTGCCCAGGAATTTGAGGCTAGCCTGGGCAATAAAGCTTGAACTTGCTTTGGGGGAAAAAAAAAAAAAAGAAAAGAAAACTTACCCCAAGGTCTAGAACCAGGAAGTAGCAAGCTGAGATTCAAATCAAATGTGACTTGTATAGCAATTATTTTCCCTGAGGTGCTCAGAGAGCTTTTCACATCACTAAACTTAAATCTTTGGTATATCTACAGACAGGCAGATTCCTCATTAGGAATAAAAATTCAGGCAGAACAAGAAAGTGGTCAGACTTAAGTTCTCTACTGAGATGACTACATCATTCAATTAAATCAACCAGACGGTGGGTCTCCTGCCTCCTTAGCTCAGTGCTGTCTGTGGAAGTGTAGTTATTTAGTCTTTCCTCCGGTCAAGTCTCACTCTTGGAGACTACCTATCAATGTGGTTATCAGTCTTTGGCTTTTCTTTTGCCTATAGCTATCTATATCGCAGCCATGTTACTACTAACCTATTTTTTTTTTTTTTTTTTTTTTTTTTTTGTTGAGACAGAGTCTCACTTTGTTGCCCAGGCTAGAGTGAGTGCCGTGGCGTCAGCTTAGCTCACAGCAACCTCAAACTCCTGGGCTCAAGCGATCCTACTGCCTCAGCCTCCCGAGTAGCTGGGACTACAGGCATGCGCCACTATGCCCGGCTAATTTTTTTTTTCTATATAGATTTTTAGGTGTCCATATAATGTCTTTCTATTTTTAGTAGAGACGGGGTCTCGCTCAGGCTGGTCTCGAACTCCTGACCTTGAGCAATCCACCCGCCTCGGCCTCCCAGAGTGCTAGGATTACAGGCGTGAGCCACCGCGCCCGGCCCTATTTCTTATTAAATGTTAAAACCTAGGCAATCTGGAAGATTCTAGAGAGGGTAGGATAAGTGTATACCTTGAACAGCTGTTGAACATTTTAAAGGAAGACACATTTTTAGGTCACTCCTCCTTTTACATAGTACAATACATATTATCACCTTAATTAAACCAATTCTGATTTAAACAGGCCAACTATATTATCCCTATCTTATAGAAAAGGAAATTGAAGTCTACAGAAGTTAGATGACCTGTCTCCAGTCACAGAGCTTTTCCTGAACTAAAACTTTGGTATTCTGACTTAATCCACTGCCTTTGCACTAGTCCATGCTCTACCTCAGAAGGGTCCACTGTGGGGCAGGGAGCCTAGAATGCTGTCTCATGCTGTACTGACCAAGGAGGATGGTTGCCGTTAGTTCCTAAGATGTTTAAGCTGCATTTCCCATTTATATCAAATTCCTTGGTTACTGGGAAGACGGGCAGCTTTCCAACCACAATCTCATCAGCTATCTCCCTAGAGTTGAGATAGGACAGTTGGCTAATGTAAGCAGAGCCCTAGGACAAGGAAAGGAAAAAACAGAAACACTTAAGAGTATTTGAGGCTGGGCACGGTGGCTCGTGCCTGTAATCCTAGCACTCTGGGAGACCGAGGCAGGAGGCTCGCTCGAGGTCAGGAGTTTGAGACCAGCCTGAGCAAGAGCGAGACCCCGTCTCTACTAAAAATAGAAAGAAATGATTTGGACAGCTTAAAAAAAATATATATATATATATACACACACACACATATATATAAAAAATTAGCCGGGCATGGTGGTGCATGCCTGTAGTCCCAGCTACTCGGGAGGCTGAGGCAGTAGGATCGCTTGAGCCCAGGAGTTTGAGGTTGCTGTGAGCTGGGCAGACGCCATGGCACTCTAGTCCGGGCAACAGAGTGAGACTCTGTCTCAAAAAAAAAAAAAAAATATTTGAATGCCTTGCTAATGTATATAAGGCAATATGCAAATAAACCTCTTATTTTATTCAGTGGTCTAAATGAGTTCTTTAATTGGGTTGCCCTGTTACTTTAATGTCTTTAACAGATTTTTTTTCAGTTTTTAAGAAGTATCACTTATAAGCTTTCTAAAAAATTGTAATGCTTTATAATTTTTATCCTTAAAAAGTTAATATAACTGATTCTTTGGAAGTTAGATCTCTCAGGTCTCTCTTAAGTGATATTAGCAACATTTTTTTGAGTTGTTCCAAATAGACCACATCATTTAACTGGATTTCACTCAACAAATATTTGAGGTAATTTTCTGCACCAGGGCTACTGGATCAAATT
This sequence comes from Eulemur rufifrons, assembly GCF_041146395.1. Lineage (NCBI taxonomy): Eukaryota > Metazoa > Chordata > Mammalia > Primates > Lemuridae > Eulemur > Eulemur rufifrons. Next base: position 95,417,056 of record NC_090984.1, read on the forward strand.
ACATGGATTTAGGGGCAGCAATGACATCTGTCACACTGCTGAGATAGCCAGCTTTGAATCTTTAGAGCTTTGTATTTCTCCCTAACTCACGCAGTCACTCACTCACTCAAGGTTAATCTTTGGGAACTACAACTCCAGACTCTGGTGTCACCCAAACCCAGCCTCAGTCTATACCCTGACTTTGCCCTGAGAACAGAATATAAACTGTGTTGGCTGAGGACATTTGTTATTGGTGATGTTTGCCAAGCAGAGGGTCCTGAAGATTTTATCTGTTCTTTGCAGCCTTGCAATTGGTACCATTAGTGGCCATGCCCGACACTGCCCAGACCTTTGTGTCATCTGGGTTGATGCCCATGCAGATATCAATACACCCCTTACTACTTCATCAGGAAATCTCCATGGACAGCCTGTTTCATTTCTCCTCAGAGAGCTACAGGACAAGGTCAGTGGTCCGAAATGAAAGGTGAATGGCTTGTAGGGTTATCCCAGGGCTTTGAGGGTTAAGTAAGATTTCGGTGAAGAATGGGTTAAGTGTGGCCTTCATTTGTTCATCAAACGCTGTTATGGGCCAGGCACTCTGTTAGATACTATAAAGGCATATAAAGATGACCAGGACATGGTCCTTGCTCTTCGTTAAAGGCTTGCAGGCCACACGCCATACTCTGACACATTGGTCTAGAAGACAAGTAAAACCATGATTACCCCTGGGTAGTATTTTCCTGAGCTGTTTTGAGGACATGAAAGTCCATGTTAGGCATAGATTAGAATCTGTATATCCCTCCCCTCAGTGAGGAACCAAGTTAAAACAGGACAGCACAAAGATTATTCATTAGGCAGAATTCACGTTTTGCTGCTGGCAACTTGAGGTGGCCACTACTAGGTCTGTTAATGAGAAACCAAGACAGCCTTAGAGAAAGAGTTTTACTGTTCTTGAGAAAGCTGTACTGTGTTCTTCAGCTGCCCTTCTGAAACATTTCCACTTGTATCGGGGCTCTTTTCCAGATCGAGTGTGTCTTGTATTGCTTTAAACATATCCTGTGGGGTAGCAGAAGAAAGCAGACTCCGTATCTTGTGAAGCACATGATTATCTTGGTGAGACCAAGAATTCTTGATTAATCCTGTCTATTCCTCTTCATAGGTACCACAACTCCCAGGATTTTCCTGGATCAAACCTTGTATCTCTTCCCCAAGGATTGTGTATATTGGTCTAAGAGATGTGGACCCTCCTGAGCAGTAAGTTGATATATTAGAGTTAAACTTTGGGCCAATTATGTTCCATCTGAAAGGTTGATACTTGACTTAACCTGTTGTAGTCACTTAAAGGCAACCCCCCCTAAATATACATTTGCTAAAAATGATTTTTAAACTAAGGACTCCTTCCTTTATATCTCACCACAGTTTTATTTTAAAGAACTATGATATCCAATATTTTTCCATGAGAGACATTGATCGACTTGGTATCCAGAAGGTCATGGAACAGACATTTGATTTGCTGATTGGCAAGTAAGTAATGACAATGGATGTCTATTTCTGGGTCCCAGAGGGAACAGGGCAGACTCCCATAGGGCAGCATATTTTAGCCTCTTTTTTAAATTTTTTACTTTTTTTTTCTTCTTTTCACCTTTCCTTCCTGCTGGCACCTTGATCTTGGAGTTTAGCCTGTCTCTTGAGGATAGGAGCTTTACTTTTAAAATAAAAGCAAAACATATACATATAAAAATTTCAAATAGTTCAGAAAGACACAATATGAAACATAGGTCTTATTCTTCCTCTGGGGTTAGGAGGGGGTTTCCTTTAAGTCATTGCCCAGATCTCTGTCTCTCATGAATTTCTCTTTATCTTCATTTATATGCTTGTCTTTTGAGATGAGAGGCATTCATTGTTCCAAATGTCCCATTCTTTCCTGCCTCACTATTGCTTCACCTGAATTTTATATCAAGCAAATCTTGGTAGTGTAGAAAGATGGCAGATGAATGCCAATCAAATGTTAGCTTTAAGAGCATTTTCCCAATACCAAGTCTTTACTTTTAGGTGAGTAATGTCAGAAATGCTACCCAGCAATATGTCATTTTTTAAGCTGTTAAGACATTTAGTTATTTGGCATAGGGTGTTGTATGTTACTTTCAGCCATTGGACACCTGGGCTAAACTGAAGTTAGAATTGGAAGATGTTAAGATTGCAGACATAAGGTGTCAAAATGACTGGATAAAAATAAATAAATAACTAAAAATAAAAAAGATTGCAGACATAAAATCAGAGTTAAGTCAGCTGCTATTATATTCAGAGAGTAACAGCAACTGTAACCCAGATCAAGCCAACATAAATTAGAATATATCAGAGCCCCATCTCATATGGAAGTGAAGAATTCCCTCTATTGACAGTTATTCATGCAAGAGGTTCTAATGCCCAGGATAAACCAGAACTATAAATTGGAGTTAGTCTGTCTGAGGCATGCAGAACAAATAGCAATATCATGAAGTGGTGTGCAGGAAGTTACTATACTAATCTTAGTAACTTCCTGAAATAGAAAACCTAGAAATATTATTAATAGCTTTATTAGCAAAGTACCAGGACCAACAGCAATAAAATCAAGGAGTTGCAAACCACAGGAAGGTTGAGCACAACCAAATAAGTATTCTCTTATCCTCTTCCTTTCCAGAAGACAAAGGCCAATCCATCTGAGTTTTGATATTGATGCATTTGACCCTACGCTGGCTCCAGCCACAGGAACCCCTGTCGTAGGGGGACTGACCTATCGGGAAGGCATGTATATTACTGAGGAAATACACAATACAGGTATGTAGCAACCAGGTATGCAGCCCGTTAACTATTGTGTAAATATGCTGAAGTCTCTTGCCTACAGGAGGTTGTTTCTACTATTCCATGTCATTGTAGACTTTGTTTTTCCTTCAACTTTTATAGCTAATGATCATATGGCCAGGCTAATAAAGGATATAATCATTTGGAGGCATGTTTGGACCTAGCTCTTAATCTATGCCAAGGTAATACTGAATACAAAATTGTGTCTACTTAGACACTTATTAAATACAAGAATAAATTGCCACACTGATGCAGTTCCCTGTGTCTAAGTTATGTAAAGGTAGATTAAGATAAGAAGACAAGGCCAAGTAGCTATAATTTTTACTTTAATGTTAAGAGGTGGGGCCGGGTATGGTGGCTCACGCCTGTAATCCCAGCACTCTGGGAGGCCGAGGTGGGAGGATCGCTCGAGGTCAGGAGTTCGAGACCAGCCTGAGCAAGAGCGAGACCCCGTCTCAATTAAAAATAGAAATTATCTGGCCAACTAAAAATACATAAATAAAAAATTAGCCGGGCATGGTGGTGCATGCCTGTAGTCCCAGCTACTCGGGAGGCTGAGGCAGAAGGATTGCTTGAGCCCAGGAGTTTGAGGTTGCTGTGAGCTAGGCTGACGCCACCGCATGCTAGCCTGGGCAACAGAGTGAGACTCTGTTTCAAAAAAAAATGTTAAGAGGTTGGCTGGGCAGTGGCTCATGCCTGTAATCCCAACACTTTGGGAGATCAAGGCAGGAGGATTGCTTAAGGCCAAGAATTTAAGACCAGTCTGGGCAATGTGGTGAGATGCCATCTCTATAAAAAATTGAAAAAATTAGGCGGGCATGGTGGCATGCACCTGTAGTTCCAGCTACTTGGGAGGCTGAGGCAAGGAGAATCACTCAAGCCCAGGAGTTCAGGCTGTAGCGAGCTGACTATGCCACTGCATTCAAGCTTGGGCAACAGAGTGAGACTCTGTCTCTGAATGAATGAATGAATGAATAAATAAGATAGACAGATAGAGGTTGCTTCACTGGGAGTTGGGAATCTGGAGTTAAAGCTGATCTCTTGAAGATATTGGCAAGTTGGACAATATCTTAGGTCCATTTTTGTAGGGTAAGTCTTGTACTAGAGCTTGTTTGATAGGATCTTTAATAACGGGATAGAGTTAGATGAATGGCTGACGAAGAGTAGCTACAGGGGTTACTATCCCAAAACTCATACTTATTTGCACACAGTTTCCATTTCTGTCAGAAAGCTTCTGGTTTTAGAGCTATTTTAAATAACCTTTCATTCCAAAATTTAAAGAACTACCACATGATACTGCTTCAATAACCATCTCATGAAACTGGGGTACAGACAGAAGCACAGAGATCCCATATTGAAAGGTCCAGGGTAATAGGAAACTCTTGACTAGCTGGGATAGAAATTGCACTGAGAAATGGTATCACTGGCTCTGGAGCCTGCTAGAACCTTAGGCAGTACACAAAAGAAAATGGTACTTGTCTATCAGATATGACAGTGGCAAGTCTCATTCTCGGATCCATTAGATGTTGCTAGTGGTCCTTGGGTTAGTGGCCAGAGAACCTGGGAGTTCAGGCCTCTACCTTGCTTCCCAATGATACCACTAAGAGCAGGGTTTAATAATCTCTAGCAGTTAGATGTTGCAGTGGTCATGCCTTATCCCTCCTTTCCCCTGCTGCAGTATGATTTTATTCCAAAAGATTGTCATGACACTGTCAACTAGATACATAAAGCAGTTTGCTTAAACTAATTTACAGGGTGGCAACTGTCTACTAAAGGTACAGGTTTAGTTAGTGGAAATCAGAGATTCAGATCATCAGGTACCCAGGTCTATGTGCAGGAAATGATGGAACGGCTACTGTAAAATGCCTGTTCACTGCCGTTTTACAGTGCACTCGACTGTGCATTGCTAATAAGGGAAGACACGCTGACCAGATGTGATGGCATTGAGCATTTCAGATACTAGAAGGTAACATCAGTAAACCATTAGATATATTCACCTATGTTTCCAGACTTTATAGCTACCCTAAATATTCTCAGATACTTGTATTCTTGAATGCTAGTTTGTTCAGATGATTCTTCACCTAGAATAACCAACTAAAAAGTTAAATTCTTTAGAAGTGAGGCATGTAAGGGGGGTGGGAATGGAAGGCAGGTGTGGATAGGCTCTTCTGGTCTAATCTTTCCTTCGCCTCAGCCTCCTCCAGGCCAAACAACAGTGCTGAGAACTTTGGAACAAGTTCTCAAACCCTCAAGGAAGGTAACTGGAGTCCAAATTAAATAATCAACATATGGCTGAATCTTCCCTTGACCCAAGGGTAAGGTACTAGGTCACTCTGCTCAAAGATAAATAAATGCGTCAGATGCGGGACCTGCCCTCAGAGTTCAAGCTTGTAGGGGTGAGAATAAGGTTTGCAGTAATAACTAAGTTTCAGGGCAATGGTGGGGTGCTTTAACAGATACAGCATTAGAGTTCAAAAGTGGGAGTGGAGCTCTGGCTAGTAAGAAGTAGATTTTCTTTGCCTTAATATTTCCCTATTTCTAGGCAGGCATCTGGAAGGTTCCTAGTCATACTGGAGATGACACACATTTTCCCAAGAAGCAGGTTGGAAACCTCTGCATCCCCCACCAAGCCCCTTTTTCCAGAAGGCCTAATAGCTATGCCTATCATGTTAGCTGAACAGGGATGATTTAGTTCATTACCTTAAAGATTTCTTTCAAGCCTACCCTAGTATACTAGTGTTTTAACTTGAATTCATAGCCAAGAGGATGAGGTGCAATGGGCTTCCTGACAAGATAGTTTTATAGTAGAAAATGACTCTTGTTTTTACCTTGGCCTGTTCTCCCTGTCCAGGTGGGATGAACCTCATTGAGAATAACAGCGAATTTTCTGAGGTTTTGTCATTGTTCTTCCAGGGTTGCTGTCAGCACTGGATCTTGTTGAAGTCAATCCTCAGCTGGCCACTTCAGAGGAAGAGGCGAAGGCTACAGCTAGCCTGGCGGTGGATGTGATTGCTTCAAGTTTTGGTCAGACAAGGGAAGGAGGGCACATTGTCTATGACCAACTTCCTACTCCCAGTTCACCAGATGAATCAGAAAAGGAAGCATGTGTGAGAATTTAGGAAATACCGTGCATTGACATATTTCACAATGGGCATTCCAGAGTTGCAGGGTGTTTGAGGAGACAGATATTAAGTGGTTGTCTGGGTCAATATTGCCTTAATGAGAACATCTGCACATTTTCACAATTGTAAAGTTTCCCCTCTCCTCTATTTTGGTGACCAATACTACTGTAAATGTATTTGGGTTTTGGTAGTTCACTGGGTATTAATATGTTGTAATACTATGTAAATTTAAAGTCATAAACAGCATTTATTACCTTGGTATATCATACTGGTCTTGTTGCTGTTCCTTCACATTTGAGTGGCTTTCCATCTTTCCTCCCTCCTCCCACAGTCTGGCTGCACAGTGCATCCTTGAACTGTTAGCCTACAGCAGCAACACACTTCATTCACAGGGTCAAAGTTCTGGTCCACAAAGCCCTCTCTATAAAAAGTTCAATGCTTGCGAAAGAATTTGTAGTAAACCAGGCCTCCCAGGATGGCTAGCTCTAGTAAGATGACGATGGAAAGCAGCAGCTTGTTGGTTGTCACTCTACAAAGAGAAGTAGAGAGTAGTCAGCAGCGTGGATAACCTTAATACTGTGGGGTTTGACCTGGGACCAAAGCTGGATACCGTGAGTCAAAATGAGTTTTTTGTTGGATCACACAGCCACTTGGCAGTAGGTAAGTACTCATAAGGTTCATCAGCTGTAACTTAGGGATAACACTGTCTACCTCACGGAAATGTTGAAAATTGGGACAATAAATACCAAAGCATAAAAATGGTTTCTTGATTCTAAAACATTTTCAAATAGTAGTTACATTTTTTTACAAGGAAGGGTTAAGCTAAGAAGAAAAATATTATATATAGGAAAAAGTATACCATTTCTAAAATCAGGGTGAATTGTATTTCACAGTAGCAGAAATACAATTTCATTTATCTAACCATATAGAGCCACATCAGTTACACACTACAGCAGTGAGCCTATGTTGGGAGAAGGGTTTGGGGCAGACTCTCCAGTGTCAAAGTCCAGCTCATGGATGGTCCTGCTTTAAGATAGGTAACTAGAAGCCTGGGTAATGTTTCTCAATCCCTTGTAAACTTCTTCCCTTCTTACTCTCTCTCCTCTATTTCTCCCTCTGCTGTCCTATAATCTCAAAAGGATATCTCTATTATAAAGGTAGTAGAGGAGCTTCAAAAAATTTATCTTTCATTTACACAAAGAATTCCAACCTCTGGTTCTCATGTTCACTGGAGGTCCCTAAAGATTCCACAAGGAATTTGCCACTGTTTAGGAAAATTCCACCCCTCCTGGTAGTTTGACCAGGTTGTAGTTTTGTTTCCTGCTAGGCCACCTGTGCCCAAGGTCATGCATACTACCCACTTACCCCCAACTTTAGCCTCAGTGGCAATACTTCCCTTCTGCTCTGGTTTTGTTGCTGCTAGCACTTACCTCAAGGGTTTTGTTTTTTGTGGGGGTTTTGTTTGGGTAAAGACTGCTTTATTGGTGGCAGTTAGCACAAGTCAATAAATACTGATCCCAAAAGAGCTCGGTTATTTGTCACATTACTATTACGTAGAGAGCCGAATGAAATTGAACAAAGTGACTGCTGGGCTGATGGAAGTCAATCCTGCCTCTTGGGAAATGAAGCCATAGCTAGCTGAGATATGGCAAATGCTTCTGTAACAACTGTAAGAACCATGGTGGGTCTATACAGGAGAACATCAGCTACCTCACCCTTTAGATGCACTGGAATTCTACTATCCTTCTGAAACAGCTTTTGTTTCCCTGGAATTTATTTTCAGAATGCCTGCATGAAGCAGTGTGTATGGTCCTCTGGGAAATCTGACAAAGAGCAGGCAAGTTCTGCTGCATCTTGGCTCAGTCATTGCCCAACAGTGACAACTCCTTGAGGTTTTTTATAAAAGTCTACTTGCTAACAACTTCCCGAAAGGGGGACTCCTACGAAAGGCAAGCAGAGCCAAAAGCAAGTACTAAGCAGTAGCGGTGAAAACTGTTTTCTAATCCAGTCTTTACAAATATATTTCAAGGAATATGAATCTCTATTATTGCTACATGCTGTCTTCTCTAAGGAATGTAAGCTGGGATTAAATGTCCTTTCAGTGGAGAAATTTTCCACTGTTCCAAGTCGGAGCAGTACATACTTTTAACAAAGGTTTTATCCTCGTATATTTAACTATACAAGACCATATTCCCTTATTTATTCTGATCGGCGAAGTGGTATTAAGTATAAGGGGACTGCATGGTATCAAGTGCTGAGGTGCTGTATTAGGACTTTTGTAAGTTACTAAGTATTTCTGGTTGAAAGACATAAAGAGTTAAGAGAAATTAATTTTGTAAAACTTACTTTCTGGACATTGAACGGAGAATCTTTCGACTTTTGCTCAAGTTTTCACTCGTGTTTACCAGCTGAGAAGAGAAAATAGCAATTATTTCACCCTTCTTCCAAAAGTACACACTATACAATTTGAATATTCCTAAACTAAATTGAGGAGTGTATGTTGAAAAACTCCAAGAAATCAAACCAATTTAAATGATGACTTCTAAGTAGAAGAACCTGGAAAGGACAAGATACTTCAGTATTAATCAAGTAGGCTTAGGATTCATTATATCTGAAGGTTGCTGTGGGGACAGACTTCTGAGACTGAGCTCATCTTTCACCCTGGCTACTCAAAACAGGAAGTCTTCAAATGTACCCAGCCAGTGACTGTAAAGCAACTTTGAGCAATTTAACATTTGAATTTCATCAGCCAAATTCCAGGAGAGCCTCTTGAGTTGTTGTTTGTTTTATGGGCTGGTGAGTTACTGCTTTTGAGATCTGGTTATCCTTTTTTCTTCAAGAGACAGATACATTGAATTATAAAAGGATATGACTCTCCTGGACTTTTCCCTTTCGATTAATAGCAGGAGGGTATAATCTAGATAGCTAGAGGGTATTTTACCTCCCGCAGATGGAGACCTGCCATCTGTTCCCATTCCACAGTGGCCTTGGTAAGTTGATCTCTCAGCTCATTGCTTGGCTTTTAAATTTAAACAATCTACCTAGTATGTTCAAAAATCAAAACACACAATATCTTGTAAGCAAGCTGCATTCTCTATAGCTTGCCTTGAATTTAGTACTTTGTTGTGAATTTTCACTGAAGAAGGAAGGGTATCACTCTGATTTAAGAATAGAGAACTATAGCTATTAAGATGTATAAGAGAATCTCAAATCCCCACACTGAGCTAGTATTTTCCTGTCCAAATCTTGGCTGTAGTATCTGTTTTTCAGTTTGATTTGCCTCATGCTATTAAGAATACAGCATTCCATTGGCAAATTGTATTTTTAAAATTCCTATGTAGATTAACTCATTTATGGAAAGGAAGATGAATTATTATTAAAATGAGTTATTTTTCAGAGCTTCTTAAAGTGATAGTAGATTAGAGGTCCCCAATATAGTGATCATTTGGCCTAAGTATTTGTTTTCTTCCCACAATGATCCTTACTTTAGGTAACAATAAAGGGTTATAGTCTAGGATTTAACTATAATTTATCAATCTATAAACTGTGAGTGGTATATTTTATGACATATGGTAAAAAATGACAAAGGATAAATAGATAATGTTTTCATAATAATAGACTATCCCACTAGATGTATAAGAAATTAAAAGTCTCAGATTGGTAGCTCTGAATCCTTAAGTGCCTTTTTTCGTATTATTCTCTTGCCAAACAAAGAACATAGGAATTAATAAAGATGGAGTCGCTGCAATCTTACAAATGCAGAAATCAGATTCCTTCAGTCTTTTTCTTCCTTCACTAAAACAAATTTCCAATGATGTCTAAATCTTAAGGGTAACCATTATTTCTAAGGGAAAACTCCTCTCAGCTAAGCAAACTAAAAATTGAGAAAAGCATTAAGAACCTAAAGAAGGTTATTGTCTGGCCTCAGAACTGCTATAGCTTCTGGTCTCAGTATGGCATCTAGGAGTAGTGGGCCCAGCTACTATCCCTGCTCTTGCCACTTCCCCGTCTGCCCAGACTTACTCTACTCTTGGTACGTTCCAACTGGTCTCGTTGTTCCCCCAGCTCTTCTATGATTTCTGAGCCAATCTGGTCAGTCTCTGTGGCAATCCGATGAGAACGCTCAATACTTTGGGTGGCCCGGTTCAGACTTTCAGTGCCTTGCAGAAGCAATGCCCTTTGAGATTGTAGCCGATTCTGAGAGGAGTATGGAAGGGAAATGTTAGGCTTCTTCCCCCATCAATTGGCTGCCAGCACGTTCCTTACGACCTTCCTTGTGTAAGAGGGGATGTAGTGAGCAATAATTTCCATTACTTTTAAGACAGAACCAAAGATGCTAATGAGCTACAAGACCACAGACTAAAGCAAAACCCAGAATCCAACCAACAGGATCACAACACCTCCCGTTCCACTGCTTTTTTACACTTCAGCAAGGCAAAAAAAGGATGGATTAAAAACACTGGAGCACTTTCCCTGTGTTTGTGATGAATTTGAACTGGTCCATGTGCCTCTTAGACCAGGAACTTTTGAGAAGCAGCAGCTCAGATTTGGGAGATGCAAGAGCTACATGATAATGCATATAGCCTGTAACTTCAGTGCTGCAAGCAAACCAATTAAATTTTGCAGCCTTAGAAAATGACTCACTGAAGATTCCCACTTGACTGGTTGAGAGGATTGAGGAACTATGAATGAGTTACTCTTTCTCAGCATATAAATCATTTGTAAGTCTAAGACTCTACCACATTCTGGAAAACACTTGTGACTACACTCTTGGTGAGCCCCCAAAAGAATTTCACCTCAGGCCAAATACACCCAAAAGCAAAAACTTCAAAGCTGCCACACTGGTGATTTACTCGTGGGGACAGTAGTATTTGGGGCTCGAGTAAGTTTCCCCAGCTGCCCTAATTTCCCAAGTGCCTTAATTTTCTAAATCCGCACCAAAGTTTTACTCCACTTATAATCCTAAATACAGACAGCATGAGGACAAAAGTAGCCTTTGTCAGGCCAGAATTGACAACCACTGACAGAAATGGGGGCAGCTCTAAGTTCTTAGCTATTCAAAGCACATAACATATGATCAAAAGGGGCCCAGCTCACAGGCCTCTTACAGAGCAGGTGACTACTGGCAATAGGATGCCACCAAGAGGCCAAAAGATGGATTCCCAGAGCAGCAGGAGCAAGAAGCATTTTCACTTAATAAATGGAATACAGAACAGTGGATAAGGAAACCACTGAATGAGGTTCAAATAAACTGAGTTATGTTAGCTCAAAGGAAGAAGAAAGTTTTTTAAAAATAAAAGATGCAGATTTTCAACTGATTAGGCTAAAGAAAGTGCAGGAAAAGATAATAAGATCACATAAATCAACCTTAGATTTGGAACAATAACCCTACTGAAGGTGTTAAGTATATCTAAATTATGTTTTTATAATTTCTGAAACTAAATTCTAAAGCAAAATTATTTGAACTTATCCTCTCCCTTCTTTTTGGTAATAAATAACCAAAGTCACTTTTACAACTCCCATTTTAAAAAGCTCCACCTGCCTGCCATTTTCCAGTCCACTTTGCTGAGTGATCTTATATCAGCTTCTGATTTGTAACAATCTGTGTGCCCATTTGAAAATTTTGCATCGTTCTCAAAATGTCTAGTTTTGACATCAACAATGTCAAGCCAGTATCACTCTGAATGTCTCTTAAACTATAATCAGGAAACACCATGAAACAAGACTTGTTTGTTTAAAATTGTATCACTGGCCTTTCTACGTATGTTCAGTCTGCATCAGCAGGCCCCTTTCCATTTCTCTTCCACACTACTTGCCAGGCTATTTCTACTTTGTACTGTATTTGTGGAATATAATCCAGATGCAGCACATTAAATTTAATGTTTGTGAAGTTTTATTTAATTCCTTTAACTTTCCATCTTCTTTAGATGGTTTTAAAATACAAATTTTCAATTAGTCCAATTTTATAATCAGAATTCTGAAGGCTAGGAAGGCAATGTGGCTCACTTTCCATTACAATAGAATAAAGCGTTAACCCCTTCTTGAGAAGCATCCTGCGTTCTCAATTGTATTTCAGTTGTTGGGCCATCTTGACATTAAGGTAAAGGAAAGCTGGATTAATTTTGTAGCAATACTGATAAATTAAAAACCTAAATGAATTTTTTAGGCATACTTGAGAAAGCAATTCTAAAATTTATATAAAACAATAAAAGCTCAAGAAGATAAGAAATTAGATCAATGGGTCAGAATACAGAATTCAGAAATAAGAATGGGTAACATATATATTTTTAAATATTAAGGATACAAAAAATGTGCATATGGTTTGGAAAGACCTGCATTAAATAGAGTGGGTACCCTAGGGGAGAAGGGGAATTGGATGCAGAAAAAAGGATAAGAGTGGAAAAAACAAATCTAGAATGCACTGATAACAAGAACTATACTCCACAATATGGTTAATTTTGTACCACAGGCCCTTGAGGAAAATAAAACAGCTAAAGCTTACCATATGTTCATTCTCTACTGCGTATGTGCCATATTTCATGTCTCCTCGGCCCCCAGGTGTGGTTGTCAAAGGTGTGCTTCTCACCTCCCGATGGAGTTTGGCAAGGTCCTTCCGGTAGTTTCGAAGCTTAGACATCATGGGGTTACGGAAGGATAGAGGTGCATAACGTAGTTCCTCCTCCATCTCTGCCAGCTGGGAAGGCAGAACGTAGTAAATAGATGGCCTGGTTCTTCTCTCTCTCATTTGGGGATATGCCTAGTTTGGACTAATAAAACCACAGACCACCCCAAATAAGTACTCAACCATATAGTACATGAGGCAGTGATTATGTCTGGCATTGTTTACCTCATTCTTGGTTCCTGTGCTTACCTAGCAAGCACAAAGCAGGCATTCAAAAAATATGTGATGAATGAATGAAAAAACTAACAGAAGCACTTTATAGCTTATTAAATGTTTTAACATACATTCTCTCATTTAATCCTCACAACAAATAAATATGGTAGGAAATACTTTCTCTATCTCATATATAAGACTTAAAGAAACCTACGCAAGATTACACAATTAAGAAGAGTCAGGATTCAAAATCTTCAAATTCTCAACTCTTTTTAATATTCCAAGTTTTCAGCGTGTTATGGTTCAAAACTGCTGTCAAGAAGTGCTTTGAAGTCTACTATAGCAAAAATGATAGGAGTCTGGCATCAGGGTTCTTCCCTTCCTTCTTCTCCTCCTCTTTCTGAAAATCAATTATTTGTCTCCATATCAGAGATAACCACCAGGGGCCCACAGAGCAGGCTGCTTTGCAGAATCAGATTTCCATTTTTTCTGGAATAAGTAAAATGTAACACCTAGACATGTTCACAAGAGGCCCTAAATTATTTTCAACTGCCTGGGATGGGCAGACTAGGACTGCTTATTTTGCTAAGTTCAGAGAAAGAAAATATCTGAGCACCACACAAGTAAATCAGTTGTAGATAAGAGATTTTTAAAATGCTACCAAGATTTTAACTGAACGAGGAGACTGGCTACATAACAGGTATCATGGATATGCACAGCTATACATGTATTAAGAAAATTTCTAGTACTTGCATTTTGAAGGAGATCACTGCCAGTCTAGTGGCCTAGTCCTTCTTAAAATAGATGCAGAACAGAGAAAAGGATGCAGATAAGTTTCCTTGTCAGAACTTCATTGGGATAATTGGGAAGCTGACTTTCAACAAGCAAGAAGGAAGTTCTCTGGCCTAAAAAGAATTTTTCCTCTCAGTATGTTCTGGGGCAGCAAAAACTAGGGGCAACTATTTCCACGGAGTACTACCAGGGACCTGGATTTTAGCCCCAATCTTAATGGATTTGCTGAAGCTACAGCATAGTGAGATGGAGTTAGAAGGACTCTTGCTTCCAAAGGGTTAGAGCAAAAAAAAAAAAAAAAAAAAAAAAAGTTTTTAAAGAAAAGCCACAGGTTAAGAGGAAGCAATTGTTAAACTGCTCACCAACCTGAACCAACTTCTGACAAGCTTTGGGTCCTGACTGGGAACTCATCCTGTTCATGCATGTCCTGCCTGAGGTACCAAGTCCAGCTACTATGCTGTCTTATAAGACAGAAAGGAAGATGGCTAGAATCACTTCTGAGCTAATTTTCTTTGACAATAAATTTAATAAAGAACAATAAACTATCTTAATGGCAAGGTCTTAAAAAGAGATTTAAAAAGACCACTTGGGTAAAGATATGAGAATGCCCCTATTACACTAGCAATACACACACACACACACACACACACACACGTGTGTGTGTGTGTGTGTGTATTTTTTTTTCTTTGAGACAGAGTCTCACTGTCTCCCGGGCTAGAGAGCCATGGTATCATCATAGCTCACTGCAACCTCAAACTCCTGGGCTCAAGTGATTCTCTTGCCTCAGCCTCCCCAATAGCTGGGACTATAGGCCTGCACCACCATACCCAGCTAATTTTTCTATTTTTTGTAGAGACAGGGTCTCACTCTTGCTCAGGCTGGTCTCAAACTCCTGGCCTCAAGCAATCCTCCCTATGCAGCCTCCTAAAGTGCTGGGATTATTGGTGCAAGCCACCGCACCTGGCCCAGGAATATACTATCAAAGACTCCTCTTTCAGGAAAGTCTTCAAGCTTTCCCCATTTGTGTTTTGTCAACCCCCCCCCAACACCTATTTCCATCAATTAGCCTCATTTATTAATAGTAAGAAATAGTCAAAATCAAGATCAATAGATAGAACAATTAATCTATAATCAGGTCATAGCATTACTTCTGGAAAAGATCAACACCAGGTAGAAGAGGAAACAAATACTTGCCCTAAGTTCTCACCGTTTCATTTGCTTCCTGTTGCTTTTCATCAAAATCTCTGATCAACTTCTTCTTCTCTTCTAGAAAAAATAGGTAAGTTTCAAATGCTCATTACTATTTCCATACATTCGTAAAGGCCATTTCCTTCCTCCCAGGGTGTGGGTAGTTGTACTTATCACCCCTGAAAGGCATTTAGAAATGTAAGGGGAATTGTTATCACAAAGACTGAGGGGGAGAGAAGAGGAGAAGAGTATTACTACTGACATTTAGTACCCAGGGAACAAGATGATCCATGTTTGGGACAATCCTGCATAATTATTTGGTGCCCAAAGCCAATAGCATCCTTACTAAGAAGCACTAAGCTAATTATTCTCAACCTTTTCTCTCCCTTCATCCTGAGGGACCAGGCACACTTTCATCAGCAAGAATGTTTACCGATACTGGTTCTCTAAAACCCCTGTCCCTACCTTCACCCCAAAGGTGAATCACTTCTTCTGTATTAACCCTTATCCACTACTTTTCTGCAAAAGAGATTCGAAATCCACCTACTCTGCTCACTGGGTGGCTGCATGATGTAGTACTTGTCCCTCCCTGGGAGTGGCATAGAGAATGACTCTCATAGTGAGAATGTCATTCCCTTTTCAGTTCTCTTTCAGCCCTTCCCATGATGTCATTTTGATGCTAGTATGTCTTTAATACCTAAAAATTACCAATCTCCCCTTTTAGCAAAAATAGAACAAGCTTCAGCTTCAAAGCAATAACAACTAACTAAAAGAATATTATTTTGCCTTCATTGCACTTTTTCTGATCATTTATAGATTATACAGGTTTTCCATTTAAAATATATTATTTCCTTTTTAAATAACTATGTATTAAGCAAATGTATTTTACATGAATTAAGTTGATATAAAGAAAACAAGTAATAGTACTTCGTACCCCCTCCTTACTGGGTCCTAAAAAAAAGATACCCGGACTTGGCAAAAACTGTGAAGGGGGTACTGGAATCTGTCACCTGGTAGACAATTTGTATAGGGGGAAAGCCTTGGTCGGTCAGGGGGGTTAGGTTCTGGTGCCAGGTTTGGGCCTGCCTCTACGTGTAAGCTTGGATAACTTTTTTCATCTCTTTGGGACCTAACCTCCTTCCTTGGCTACAAAATGAGGAAGTGGGTCATCCTTCCCTATCTAAACTAACAAGCAAAAATTAGTCCCATTTATGAGAAGCTTGTTGTTTGTTTTTTTTAAAGAGCTCTACTGCTTAATGATTCTCTAAAAAACTGTACACATCCAAATGAATGTTCTACCTAGAAATCTACACATATTTATTACCACAAAATTCTGATTGCTTACAATATTTTTTTAACTCATCTTTTGGGATTTCCTTTGCATTCTGCGGATACAATCTTTGGTTTATTTCTTTTTTAAAGTTGTGGCAAAATATACATAACATAAAATTTACCATTCTGACCATTTTTAAGTGTACAGTTCTGTGACATTAAGTATATTTGCACTGTTTTTTAACCATCACTACTATGCATCTCCAGAACTACTTTGTCATCTGAAACTGAAACTTCGTACCCATTAAACACTAACTGCCCCATTCTATGAATTTGATTACTCTAGG
Organism: Eulemur rufifrons; assembly: GCF_041146395.1. Classification (NCBI taxonomy): domain Eukaryota; kingdom Metazoa; phylum Chordata; class Mammalia; order Primates; family Lemuridae; genus Eulemur; species Eulemur rufifrons. Next base: position 95,433,432 of record NC_090984.1, read on the forward strand.
TACATCATGTAAGTGAAATCATACAGTATTTGTCTTTTGTGTTTGGCTTATTTCACTCAGCATAATGTCTTCAAGGTTCATCCATGTTGTAGCATGTATGGGGATATGGTCTTTTAAGCTATGTATTTTTCATTCAATGTGATTCCTAAATACAAGTTGCGTCTTCCATCAATTGAAGAAAGAGCAATCTCTTCCAATGCCAAAGAAAGCAGATAAGTTGGGCTCCCAGAGAGATGACACGTGGGTACTCAATATGCTGTCCTGAGATTTTCTTGGATAATTTTGTCTACCCTGATTTTCATCTTAAGCCCTTTCTAATGCAGCCCCACATCCGATGCAATGTCACTGCAATGCTTTATATGGATTTACATTTCATTAATATATCAGTTGTCTGCTACTTTTTAAGTGATCACAAATCACTTTGGATGTGTATGTGTATGTATATTCTCAATCTGAGATCACGCTCCTCCAGAACAGGGACATTTGTCTTTTCTACTTTGTCCATAGCTTCTAGAACTTTAAATCTCCTTAGGTGTACTTCCTGAAAGAGCAAATGACAACACACCCTTTACTGTGTCTCACCGTCATGTGACAATCCCTTAATATACACAAGGCATTCCAGGTGAACTATTTCTCCACAATGCTCATAAAACCTGTGACTCCATTTGTGGTTTTAAAAAAGACACGGCAGCCTGAGCAAGAGCGAGACCCCACCTCTACTAAAAATAGAAAGAAATTATATGGACAGCTAAAAATATATATAGAAAAAATTAGCCGGGCATGGTGGCGCATGCCTGTAGTCCCAGCTACTCGGGAGGCTGAGACAGGAGGATCGCTTAAGCCCAGGAGTTTGAGGTTGCTGTGAGCTAGGCTGACGCCACGGCACTCACTCTAGCCCGGGCAACAGAGTGAGACTCTGTCTCAAAAAAAAAAAAAAAAAAAAAAAAAGACACGGAAAGTTTAGCCATGGCAAATGGTAAACAACTTACCATCATGGTATAACTGAAATGAGCACTGAAGCAGCTGTTACCATTCGTTGGGGGGTGGGGGGGAGTGTTGCTGTTTTTGGGTTTTTTTTTTTTTGAGTCAGAGTCTCACTCTGTTGCCCGGGCTAGAGTGCCGTGGCCGTGGCATCAGCCTTGCTCACAGCAACCTCAAACTCCTGGGCTCAAGCGATCCTCCTACCTCAGCCTCCCAAGTAACTGGGACTATAGGTGCGTACCACCACACTTGGCTGATTTTTTTCTATTTTAGTAGAGACAGGGTCTCACTCTTGCTCAGGCTGGTCTTGAACTCCTGACCTCAAGCAATCCTCCCGCCTCAGCCTCCCAGAGTGCTAGGATTATAGGCGTGTGCCACTGCACCCAGCCAGGGAGCTGTGTTCTTAGGCAACAGTGAAATAATACCTGTAGTCAAGAACGGCTACTTCCATGGAGCAGTATCATATTATTTGGTAATGAGTTACAAAAGTGCTGAGTGTCATCACTCCTCTGAATTTGCACATCTTCAAACTCAAGAACACTCACTCTTGATCCAAGCCAGACAGTAAGAAGCAGCACTGTACATATACCTGTATTCCCTTCCCAGCTCTGGTTTTTCTACAACACTGTTAAAAGACTCCTCCTTTATTCTTCTTTTGTTAATGGGTATGAAAATCTGCATTCTCAAGGGGCAAATTCTAGAATCATTCATGGAAAGTAACTACATAAATGAAAGTAGGGGGAGAAAAGGTAGCCCACAGGACTTCTATTATTATCAGTAACTTCTCTGCGTTACGGAAGTTAGTTATGCTCAGTCTTTTTGGAGTTGGAATATTCCACTTTTTTTTTCTTTTCTTCTAATTCTTCCTTCAAAACCAAACTTTAATTTTTTTTTTAATTTCAGCTTATTATGGGGGTACAAAAGTTCAGGCTATATATATTGCCCATGTCCCACCCATCCCCCCGACTATATTCCACTTTTTACGTGATTTCATAAAACACAAACTTTCTCTGATTAGTGCTCTATAACTTATATACTTTTAAAAGAAATACAATTGCTTTGAAAACAATGTGAAGAACTTCACTACATTTATGAGATCCTTTGTGAACTCCTCAGATTTAAAACAAAAACCAAAGGCCTTTGAAATCATTCTTCTGATAATGAAGCCAGTGAAGCAGATATCTAAAAGTTCAAAAAAAGCTGATCCCTACTCAGGTGAAAGGACCAATAGCTGCTCTTTATGCTTTAGTCTCAGAATTGTGAATCCAATGAACGTTAGAGCTGAGATGAGCCTCAGAGATCATTTAGTCTAACTCTCCCTTAACAGTTGAGGAGACTGCAGCCTGGAGAGACTGAATGCCTTCCCCAAGGTCACAGGAGGAGTAAATGTGTGACAGCGCTAGTTCTGGAATGCAAGTCTCCTGCCTCCCAATCCAATGCTTCTGTAGATTACATATACAATTGAGGGGCATTTTTGTGCTCCCAGGGTATAGTCTTTAGCAACTGGTAAAATTTGTTAAAAAAGAAAGAAAAGAAACCAGCCTGGGCAACATAGCAAGACCCTGTTCTCTACAAATAATAAAAAACATTAGCCAGGCAAGGTGGTGTGTACCTGCAGTCCTAGCTACTTGGGAGGTTGAGGCTGCAGTGAGCTATGATCACACCACTGCACTCCAGCCTGGGACAGGGCAAGACTCTGTCTCTTTTTTTTTGTTAATTTTAGAGACGGGGGTCTTGCTCTTGCTCAGGCTGGTCTCGAACTCTTGACCTTAAGTGATCCTCCCATCTCGGCCTCTGAAAGTGCTGGGATTACAGATGTGAGCCACTGTGCCCAGCCTGAGATCCTGTCTCTTAAAAAAATAAAAACAGGGCCGGGTGTGGTGGCTCACGCCTGTAATCCTAGCACTCTGGGAGGCTGAGGCGGGTGGATTGCTGGAGGTCAGGAGTTCGAGATCAGCCTGAGCAAGAGCAAAACCCCGTCTCTACTAAAAATAGAAAGAAATTATCTGGCCAGCTAAAAATATATATAGAAAAAATTAGCTGGACATGGTGGTGCATGCCTGTAGTCCCAGCTACTTGGGAGGCTGAGGCAGTAGGATCGCTTGAGCCCAGGAGTTTGAGGTTGCTGTGAGCTAGGCTGATGCCACGGCACTCACTCTAGCCTGGGCAACAGAGCGAGACTCTGTCTCAAAAAAAAAAAAAAAAAAACCCACCACAAACAACAAAAACAAAAACAGAAACCCAGCAGAACTGCCTCCTGGGTAGAATGTACACTAGAAACAAGAATGAGTCACTGCAAACACCACTATCCCCTACCCCACAATCCTTCCCAAACCAGTCATGTGTGAGAGACTGACTCTGTTTCCTTTGGTAAACTGGGTGGATGGTGACACCATTCCCTAGACACAGAATAAAATGGAAACAGCCAGTTCTGAAAAACAAAGCTAGAGATAGTCCACCTTAATGTTCACCCAAGGTGGGTGGCCTCTCTTCCTTATTGGGTCTGAATTACCAGCCTAAGAATGACTAATCTTGGCCAGTTAAGAGCTGTGGAACTAACTTCAGTTTCATTAGGAACTCAAAAATATGCGATTAATTTGCTTTTGGTACCTCACTGTGGCATTTCTACAACCTACATCTTCTATTTATAAATGACAACAGTTTAGGAGTTAAAAGCATCCCTCTCAACCTGTTTCTTTACCTGCAAATAGGGACTATAAGACTACTGACCTCATAGGGTTGTTTGAAAGGGTTAAAAGAGATAATACATGTAACAAGCACTTAGCAAGTGCCAAATATTGTAAGGACTCAATAAATGGGAACCACCATTGTTTCTGGAAGTAAATTCTTAGGTAGGAAGACTAAAGAGAAAAACAAAATTCACCAGCATAAGCTACATGCAAGGGCTGTATACCATGTACATTATGCAGTGCCTACTAACTCATCGTGGGCATTAAAGTTTACGATGTGGTCTCCAAACTAGAAAAAGAGGATTCAGAGACAAGGCCCTGTGTGTTTAACTAAATTTAATATATTCAACAAATATTTGTTGAACAGTATGAATGAGGTAGTGAATAAGGAGATAAAGTTGTTGAATTCTTTGTTTTCTTGTTTTTTTTTTTGTTTGTTTGTTTTTTTGTTTTTTTTTTTGTTTTTTTGAGACAGAGTCTCACTCTGTTGCCCAGGCCAGAGTGAGTGCCGTGGCATCAGCCTAGCTCACAGCAACCTCAAACTCCTGAGCTCAAAGGATCCTCCTGTCTCAGCCTCCCGAGTAGCTGGGACTACAGGCATGTGCCACCATGCCTGACTAATTTTTTCTATATATATTTTTAGCTGTCTATATAATTTCTTTCTATTTTTAGTAGAGATGGGGTCTCGCTCTTGCTCAGGCTGGTCTCGAACTCCTGAGCTCAAACGATCCGCCCACCTCGGCCTCCCAGAGTGCTAGGATTACAGGCGTGAGCCACCGCGCCCGGCCTAGAATTCTTATCATAAGTGTGGAAATGTATGTATACTTTATTTACCTATCCATTAAACAACTAAGAGTATTTTGTGCTTGAGTAGAAATTCACACTTTTCTAATTGCCCTCTTGGCAGGAATGAGGTTAGACAACAAAGGTGAATATAATTCTTAGTCTGTTTTGTCTTGCTGTAACAGAATACCTGAGACTGAATAATTCATAAGGAAAAGAAACTTATTTCTCTGGAGGCTGAGAAGTCCAAGGTTGAGGGGCCCACTTCTTTTGAGGTTCTTCTTGTTATGGGTTACCCAGTAGAGGAAGGTGGAAGGGCAAGAGGATGAGAAAGCAAACAAGAGAGGGGCAAACTCACTCTTATAATAACCCACCATGGCAATAACGAACCTACTTGGCATTAATTTATTCACGAGGGCAGAGTCCTTATGGCCTAATCACCTCTTAACGTCCCATCTCTTAATACCATCACAATGGCAATTAAATTTCAATTTTTTTTAAGCCTACAATACCCAGTATTCTCAGGTTGTCTCCCACCAAGTACTAACCAGGCCTGACCCTGCTTAGCTTCTGAGGTTAAAAGAGGTCGTTGCATTCAGGATAGTATGGCTGTAGATTGAACGTGAAGGGGACAGTCAAACCATAGCAATAACTAATTCAGCTTTCTATTTTTCAAAATGGAATGCTCTTTTGCATTATTTAGCCTTGTAGAAATGATAAGAAAGATGCTACAAAAATGAATTTAGGGGCAGGCTGAAAATATAGTCTACTTTTCAACCACATAAGATCTCATCACACTCCTGCTCAATAGCTTTTGACTGCATCCCATCATATTTAGAAAAGGCACAAATCTTCCCCCATGAACTATGAGGTCCCACCTGATCTGGCCCTGCCTACCTTTCTCCTTCGCTCACTCCATTCCAAATACACTGACCTTCCCATTCTTCTTTGAACACACCAAGCTCATTTCTGCTTAAGGGCCTTTGCAGTGCTATCCCCTCCTCTTGACACGTCTCTCAGATTTCTGCATGATTTACTCCCTCACTTTATTCAAGTCTCTGCTCAAATGCCATCTCCTTAGAGAAGCCTTTCACAGCCACCCTATTTAAAATTGAAGCTGCCTCCCCTATTCCTTTTTTTTTCAAAGCCAAATTTAGTAGTGGGGTTTTATACCAATTTTAGTGACACTAATGTTAATAAGTTCTGAAAACCCACTACCATTGGGCCAGCCATCCCCTATTCCTTTACCCCGCTTTATTTTCCTGTATTGCTCTTAACGTTGCCTCTTAATATTTACATATTATCACCCACCCACTAGAATGGGGATTTGTGTGTCTTTTTCAACTGTATTTTGCAATATTAACCAGCACCTAGGACAGTGCCTGGCACACAACAGCCTCTCAATAAAGACAAATTACACACACATGAATTTCATTCTCTCCAGAGTCATTAAATTCACATGACTTTGGGTAATTCATAGAGCAAACACCCAAGTTCTCTGTCTCTCTCTCTCTCTCTTTTTTTTTTTTTATCTTTGAGAAAGGGTCTTGTTCTGTAAACGGCGCTAGAGTGCAGTGGCCTCATCATAGCTCACAGTAATCTTAAACTCCTGGGCTCAAGCGATCCTCTTGCCTCAGCCTCCCGAGTAGCTCGGACTACAGGCGTGCACAACCATGTCCAGCTAATTTTTCCATTTTTTGTAGAGACAGGATCTATCTCACTCTTGCTCAGGCTGGTCTTGAACTCCTGAGCTCAAGCGATCTGGGAGGCTCAACTCGGCCTCCCAGAGTACTAGAATTACAAGCATGAGCCACTGCACCTGGCTCAAGTTCTCACTCTTAAGTAAAAACAATAAAACAAAGTCTTCTCCTTGCCATCAAAATCTATTTGTAAAGAGGTCAAGAACTATGGCAGATTTAGGGCTGGAAAACTCTACCTCTTTCAGATAGAGCTTGCAGCAACCTGAATCTTGAAATTAAGAGGCAGTAAATAGTCTAAGTAGTAAGAAAATTCAAAACAAGACCACATCTATACTCCACAATTCTGGTTTTAAAAACTAACCCCATAACTAGCATTTACCGTTATTTACCATTGCCCATAAGTTATGATTCTTTTGGATTCTTAACCATTTTTATGCTACAGATCCTTTGTAAGTCTGGAGAAAACTATGGACCTCCGATAAAAATAACTCCTTTGAATGAGTAAAATACAAACAGGTACAAAAGAAACCCATTCTACTGAATTACAGGACCGCAGATTTAAGAACCCCTATGCTCTTCCTGCCACAGTGAAAAAGAGAAAATTTTAATGGCCAAGGAGGCATCCAGGGAGACGACACCCGCCTTCCACTCCTGAACACGCCTCCAGTGCACCCTAAGCGGCAGCAGGGAGATCCCGGGCACCGGAACCCAGCCAGCCCTCGGGGGCGTGCCTTGAGGATAAGAAAGCGAAGAGGGCCCAGGTCTGGGAGGAAGGTCGGGGCCGAGTTCTCCACGGCCTGACCCACTCCCAGCCTCACCTGTCCCTGCCGTCCCCAGCAATCGCTCGGGCACTCCTTGTAGATCTTCATGGAGGCCGCGGAAGATCTCGTGCAGTTTCTCGAAATGCTCCGAGGAGATGGCGGAGGTGGCCATGGCGCAGGCCGCGCTCGGGCAGCGGCTGCCGAGATTCTGGGCGCTGGGCCTGCTCCTAGCCCGGTGGTCAGCCGCCCAGCTCCGTAGCCATCACGGCGACCGCCAGGCCACCGCCGCCCAGGATGAGGCGCTTCCGGGGCCGCGGCGCTTCCGGGGCCGCGGCGGGGTCCTCCCGAGCCGGAACGCCCACCCCCTCCAGCCTGTCACTGAGGAAGTGCCGGGCGCTAAAGCCTGACAGAAAGTCACGTGTACTGCGCTACCCAGGCGACTCCTGGAGGTGCAGTGCTGCGCCGAGACGAGCAGCAATTCCAGAACCCTGGAAATATTCCTTCTGGGGTTGAGAAAGGCGCACAGCGAAAGGGTCCAAGGGGACCCAGGAGACGGGCAGCTTGGCCGCCTCCCTCCCGGGCCCCACCGGCCGGCGAGGGGCGGGCACCGTAGTGCATGCCGGGGGATGTAGTTCATCCAGAGAATGCGCCCACTCGCGGGGGGCGTGCAAGTTTTCCAGGGCGGGTGGTTCAGCCACCGCCGCTGCCGCCAGGGGTCACACTGGTGGGCGGTGGTTTGGCACCTGTTTGCGCCTAGACGTCATCTTCGCTATCATCGTACTTTCCTTTACCACCCTAACTTGCTCATTTCGCGTCCTGACTAAACGTTAGCTTTCAGCCCTGGAAGGATAGCAGGGCCAGGGGGCCCGCCTGCCTCCGGCGGTAAATCACCTTTACTGGGGAGGTCAAGTGGCTTCCCACGCTTTCAGAAATGGAACCCAGGTGGCATGACCCTAAAATAAGCATTTATCCTCTAGCAGCCGGCCCGCCTAGTGCACTAGACTGCCTGGTCTGTTTGTTCACAACAGATGTTTGTTAAGTGTAGGCGTTGTGCAGGGATCTGGGCATATGTTGGTGAATAAAATAGATTTACTCTCTGCCTTTGGGTAATTAATAATACGGTGTGAGGCCGGGCGCGGTGGCTCACGCCTGTAATCCTAGCACTCTGGGAGGCCGAGGCGGGTGGATCGCTTGAGGTCAGGAGTTCGAGACCAGCCTGAGCAAGAGTGAGACCCCATCTCTACTAAAAATAGAAAGAAATTATATGGACAACTAAAAAATATATATACAAAAAAATTAGCCGGGCATGGTGGCGCATGCCTGTAGTCCCAGCTACTGGGGAGGCTGAGGCAGGAGGATCGCTTAAGCCCAGGAGTTTGAGGTTGCTGTGAGCTAGACTGACGCCACGGCATTCACTCTAGCCCGGGCAACAGAGTGAGACTCTGTCTCAAAAAAAAAAAAAAATAATAATACAGTGTGGAAGGAGGACCAGGCTTCGTGAGGTTTCGTCTGCCGCTAAGTGTAATGTGTTAACAATTACAAACTCCTTTCCAGCACTCCATAGGTATAAATTCCTATTTTCACTAATTTCATGGTTTGCTGAAGGAGCCCTTCTCAAATGTTTGCTTGGGAGCTCAATACTTAAACCACCCGTGTATATTAAAAAATATATGAATATTCAGCGGAAAATGCTTTGTGATTTATATCTTCTCGGCCCTTATTTTTATTAGATTGAGTTCATTGACCATTGATTCAACACACTTTTGTTGAGCTCTTAATTCACGCTGAGTATAGAGAGATGACAAAGTCTGAGGTTAGTGGTAGTGTACTGTGACATGCTGTGGGACTTGTCACAGTACAGAAATAAAGGGCAGGTACAAAAAAGAGAGATAACACATAGCATGAGGTGATCAAGAAATGTGGAAAAAGTGATCTTTGAACAATGTCAAAAAAGATAAGTGGGAAATGGGTGAATGAATTATCAAATTATAACCTAAATTAATGCCTTGTGAATTGAGATTGTACTGTAGCTAGACTCTGGAACAAATCATTCTTTAGTATGAGAGATAATTCCATAGCCATAATGGTGAAAAGTGTTTTTTTCTTTTGACTATAATTAAACCTTAAATTCTTAGTTTTATTCTGGTAAATAAAAACATAATAAATAATCAAAAAGAATTTTTATTTATCATTGACAGTTCAATATATTAAATAAAATATTAAATCATTTATTCTGCTGTACTATTATCAAAAGTTTTCCAATTTTTACATAAAATGACCATTTCTAAATATTGTAGTTCAATGGTCAAAAGAAGTTCAACAAAAGATTAGTAATTTACAAATATGAGAAGTAAAGACTGTGGTCCTATAATTCTTTCCCCCACCAAGTTAAAATATAATTGCCAGTCCAAGAAATCACAAACTCTACTAGACTAAAAATATTCCAAACACGTGATGGCAACATTACCAACTCCTTAGACTTCCTTTGGCAGCATTACTTTTGATAAAAGTTCTCCAAATAAAGAATTTTGGCAAATAGACACTTTAATCTTGTCAAGATAATGTAAGGAAATGTTAAGATTATTAAATTGACTCTAATTACCACTATCAGTCCTTAAGATAATTCTGGGGTTGTTTTGTTTTTGTGCTTTGAATTTTTTTCTGCCACATTGGTGTTTAAGACAGTGCCTCATAAGTCTTGCATGCTCACCCTCAATTCTTCTATAGCTATATATTACTGTCTTTTGCTGTTTTCTAAATCCTTAACTAGTCCCTTCATTTCATGCATTATCTCCCAGGATTTTTTTTTTTTACTTCCTCCTTGCTACCCACATGCTTCTTGCTGGGTAGTTACCAACATATACAGAATTTGCTTCCCTTTGCAGCTGTACTCACTTGTATCAAAGACTGGATGACACTGGTTTGCTCCATCTCTGATTATTTACCTGCACTAGGGTCCAGCCACTGTTTCTTTGTGGCTGTTTTGAATTTTGTGAAAATACTCCCAACTGTATAAACATACAAGAGGACACACAAAGATATACACAATGACAATGACCCAAAAGCCTTTCCTTTCCTCTTCTGGTTCTTCTCAGAGAAACTAAGGCACAAAAAATAAGGCCTCCATGGGTCTGGGGTCAGTAACTGAAGTCAAGTGGCCCATCTTTTCATAGTGCTCCTTATATTACCCACTTGTTGGTCTGAGAAACAGCAGGAGAATGACTGTTTGAACTTGATTTTTATTTCTGCATTCCCCCACATTTCTGCCATCCCACAAGCCTTATAAACTTCTTAGAAAAGGAAGCTCTTCTCTGGTAGACAGCAGTGGCCTTAGGCTGTGAGAGATAAGGCCATGCCATAACAGATTCAATTAAGAATTTCCTGAAAGAATCCAGATGTTGATGCATGACAGCTAAAAAGGTGAGGAACAAGTGCTGCTCTTGAGCCAAGCCATTGTGACTTACGGAGTTGAGCTGAGGTTGCAGTGTGGCCCTCTTGAAGTGAAGACTGGTTGGTTGGGAAGACTACATTGTGAACGAACAGGGTAGAAACTAGCCCAAATTCCCCTAAGTAAACCCTGCCATAGCTAGATTCTCCTAGGTAGTAGTAGGTTTCAGAAGGAAAATAGGAGCTGTGCAGGTCATATGAGGGTCTTCTTATCCTATGATGATATCTCTAATAACTCTGGCAGTAACAAGAGCAAAGTAAATCTGGACAAATGAAAGGCGCTTAGACGAATCTGGCATTGTAACTGAGGTTTTAACTGTACACCAAGCAGGCGAGACTGGAAGCTTTTGTTTTTTTTCTGGTTAAGATTTTGGCCACCTTGAAGGAGAATCATTTTGGCAGGAAGTAATGTATAGTCTGCTGCTGTCTTCTTTTGGGCCCAACTGCCACTGCCTGTCAATCCATTGGGAGGCCCAGTAGGTCACAACTGACGTCCCACAGCCTCCTCGCTATCGTCTCATTACGAGCCTGGGCAGAGACCAATGCCACATGGCAGTCACTGGAAGGGAAAGAGAGAGGCTTGAAGCATAGTGTTCAGAATGGAGTCTACTTCTCTGCCTGGCATAAGGGATATGATAGAAAAACAACCCAGGGACTGCATGTGCTCCAGGAGCTTCACAAGGCCAGTGTTTGTCCTATCTCTTCATTTTCCAATCTCTACACCAGAGAAAGTTTAATTGCCATTTAGATCTCCTCACTAGACCACCTCTGATCAGAATGCTTTGTTTGATTTATAATGCATACCATCTGGTCTTTATATTCCCCTTTCTATGTATGTAACATAACTCTCATATCAGTACCTGCCTGACATCTACATATACCCATCTTCCTCAATTAAGTCTGGAAAGTCCATTCTACAGGGCCTTGGACAGTGTCATATAGCTGAGATCTTGCTATTTACACTAGTCAAAGATAGATGTTTGGAGTGGTAAGAAAATACTTCTTATGTCTGGACTACTTACAGTTATAACTGTTTGTAAATTCACATGACAAGTAAAGCCAGTTTCAAAAACAAGAAGAGAAGGAGAAGGTGATAGCAAAAAACAAACAAACAAAAAAATGCTAATAACAAGGTACCAGGTATGTCTTAGTCCATTTTATTCTGCTGTAACAGAATATCCCAGACTGGGTAATTATAATATAATGAACAGAAATTTAGCTCAGTATGGTGAGCTCACTCCTGTAATCCCAGTAACTCGGGAGGCTGAGGCAGGAGGATCACTTGAGGCCAGCAGTTGGAGAAGTTTACTGGCTCATGATCATGAAGGACGGGAAGTGCAAGATGGAGGGGCCAGCATCTGGCAAGGGCCTTCTTGCTGCATCATAACATGGTGGAGGGCATCACATGGGCAAGAGAGAGTGAAGGAGACCCAACTCATCCTTTTTATTTTTATTTTTTTTTTTTTGAGACAGAGTCTCACTCTGTTGCCCGGGCTAGAGTGAGTGCCGTGGCTTCAGCCTAGCTCACAGCAACCTCAAACTCCTGGGCTCAAGCGAGCCTCCTGCCTCAGCCTCCCGAGTAGCTGGGACTACAGGCATGCACCACCATGCCCGGCTAATTTTTTGTATATATATATTTTAGTTGTCCATATAATTTCTTTCTATTTTTAGTAGAGACAGGGTCTCACTCTTGCTCAGGCTGGTCTCGAACTCCTGACCTCGAGTGATCCACCCGCCTCGGCCTCCCAGAGTGCTAGGATTACAGGCGTGAGCCACCGCGCCCGGCCCCAACTCATCCTTTAAAAAGGAACCTACTCCCGCAGTAATGAACCTAGTTCCAAGATAATGGCATTAATCCATTCATGAGGACTGCCCTCATGATCAAATCACCTTGTAAAGGTCCCATCTCTCAACACTGTTGTATTGGTGTTGAAGTTTCTAACACATGAACTCAAATCATGGCAAGGTGTTTCATACACCTTTTCTTCATTGTTGTAATTCCAAGTACCATAATTTCATTAAATGCAGAAGGGATGTCCCAATTGCATCATTCAGAAATTTTCTCAACGACAATTTGCTTACTCATTTTTATATTCTCTGCCTCTGTTACACAGCAAGTATTAAATGAAGGTTTTTTGTGTTTTGTTTTGTTTTGTTTTGTTTTGTTGAGACATAGTCTCACTCTGTCCCCCCAGCTAGAGTGCAGTGGCGTCATCATAGCTCACTGCAACTCAAACTCTAGGGCTTAAGCGATCCTGCTGTCTCAGCCTCCCAAGTAGCTGGGACTACAAGAATGCACCACCACACCCAGATAAGTTTTCTGTTTTTCGTAGAGACGTCATATGAGGTCATAACAGTAGGCCTTAATCCAGTAGCACCAGTGTTCTTATAAGAAGAGGGAGAGACACCAGGAATGTGTGTGCACAGAGGAAAGGCCATGTGAGGACACAGGGAAAAGGCATCCATTTGCAAGCCAGGAAGAGAGAAACCAACTCAGCTAACACCTTGACTTTGGATTTCCAGTCTCCAGAACTTTGAGAAAATAAATTTAGGTTGTTTAAGCCACCCAGTCTGTGGTGTTCTGTTTAGGCAGCCCAAGCAGACTAATACAGCTACCAAGACAATCCAATGGGAAAAAAAAATAGTCTTTTCAACAAATGGTGCTGAGACAACTGGATATCCCCACGCAAAAGAATAAAGGTGGACCCCTATCTCTTACCATATACAAAAATTAGCTCAGAATGGATCACAGATCTAAATGTAATGCTAAAATTATAAAACTGTTAGAAGAAAATATAGTAGTTGCTATGATTTTGAATGTATCCCTCCAAAGTTCATGTATTGGAATCTTAATCCCTCTGCCCTCATGAATGGATTACTCTTGACTGTCATAGGACTGGGTTTGTTATCACTTGCCCTCTCACCATGTGACACTCTCTGCCAGATTATCACACACCAAGAAGACCCCAACCAGATGCCAGTGCCATGCTCCTGGACTTCCCAGCCTCCACAACCATGAGCTAAAGAACTTATTTTTTTTTTTATAAATTACCCAGTCTGTGGTATTCTGCTATAGTTAACTGAAAATGGTAATAAATCTTTGTGACTTTGGGTAAGGCAATGATTTCTTAGATATGACACCAAAAGCACAAGTGACAAAAGAAAAAATAAAGTGGACTTTCATCAAAATTAAAAACTTTTGTACCTCAAAGGACACCATTAAGAAAGTGAAAAGAAAGCCCACAGAATGAGAGAATATTTGCAAATTATACATCTGATAAGGAACTTGTTTCTAGACTATAAAGAATTCTTGCAATTCAACAACATGCAACATGAATGACACAGACCATAAGTACCTTACAGAGATTCTAAATAGAGAGACCCCTTCCTCGAGAAGTTAGGTAAAGTTTCATTCATTCAACACATACTCTGTGCCAAAACGGTGCTAGGTGCTGGGAACACAGTGAGGAAAAGAATCAAGACTCTATAACGGGGGTCAAGCACGGTTGCTCACGCCTGTGATCCTAGCAATTTAGGAGGCCAAGGTGGAAGGATCCCTTGAGGCCAGGAGTTGGACACCAGCCTGAGCAACATAGCAAGACCCCTTCTCTACCACCGGCCTGTGGTGCCAGATACTCGGGAGGCTGAGGCAGGAGTTTAAGCTCAGGAGTTTGAGGATGCAGTGAGCTCTGATGACAGCACTGCATTCTAGACTGGGCAACAGAGCAAGACCTTGTCTCAAAAACACAAAACAAAAAATAAAAAAATAAAAAAGGTATGGTATACTAGACAAATCCAGATTATTTCCTTTGGGCAATAAAATCTCATCTCCAAAACCAGAAAATTCATACCTGAAATGTTTCCCACTTAGAATCTCAAGACCTTCCGTTAAGGCACAGTACAGGCTGGTCTGGGCTCCCTGCTGAGGAGTCTTGATGAAGAAGGAGAAAAGCCGCCACATCCATCTCATGAAAGATGAGTGCCGAACCAATTCAGATTGTACCGTGCCGGGGTGTACAGAATACGCCGTAACGCCAGAGCCTGGTGGGAGGGGTGCCATGGAGAAGGGAAGACAGGACGTGATTTTGAACAGCCAATGACAATAAAAGATGTGAATAAACATGTGACCTTCACATATGGACTCCCTTCCCTTGGTGACATCACAAGCACTGTTCACAGTAATTTATACCTCCATTTCACAGATTAAGAAGTTAAGGCTCAGAGAAGTTATTAACTGTTACGAAGCAGCAGAGCCAGGACTCAGCCTCTCAGCAGCACTGTTGACCACCCCATTCTTGAATTCCTCTTTCTCATTGGCTTCCATGACCCCACTTCTCTTCTGGTTTTCCTAACCTTCCTGGCTGCTTTGTCTCAGTTTCCGGGGCCAGTTCATAATCTTCTACCCAAACATTAAATGTTGGAGTTCTCATGGCTCACTGAACTCCCTCTCTATGATTTTATGGTGCTCACATTTTTATCTATCTACAGCCCAAACTGCTCCTTCGACCTCTAGACTGACTATGAGAGCCAGCACAGAGGCTGGTTAAGGGCATGGACTTTGCAGACAGGCTGCCCAGTGTCAAATCCTGGCTCCACTCACTGGCTGTGTAACCTTAGGCAAGCTCCTTTTTGTGACCCATTTTCTCATCTCTGTAACAGGGCTACCACACGCCAATGCTGATGCCTGTGATCCCCGCTACTCGGGAGGCTGAGGCAGAAGGATCCCTTATGCCCAGGCGTTCTCTATAAAATAAATAAAAAAAAGTCAGGAATAATCATAATATCTATACCTCACAGGGTTGTTCTGAGGATTAAATGAGTTCATATAAGTTAAAGAGCTTAGAACAGTGCCTGGTGCCTGATAATTACTCAATGACACTTTTGTACTTGCTACTTCAGATTCCCAATCTTTTTTTTTTTTTTTTTTTTTAAAAGACAGGATCTCACTTTGTTGCCCAGGCATGAGGACAGTGGTATGATCATAGGTCACTGAAACCTCAAACTCCTGGGCTCAAATGATCCTCCTGCCTCAGCCTCCTGAGTAGCTGGCATACCACCACACCTGGCTAATTTTTCTATTTTTTGGACAGATGGGGTCTTGCTATGTTGCTCAGGCTGCTCTCAAACCCCTGACCTCAAGTGATCCTCCTGCCTCAGCCACTTAAAGTGCTAGGATTACAGATATTAGCCACTGTGTCCAATCTTTACTGGAAACCTTGGGGCCAGACATGTTTCAATTTTTTTTTCTGATTTTAGAAAGGTAATAGGAAACATACATATATACTATTATCTAATCCCATCAGTATAGGTGAAGTTTTGCTGTCAAATGAGTTTTGGTATCAAGCTTGCAAAAAAAAAATCACAATTTTTAGGCTTTTGTGGATTTTACAACTGTAGAAAAAGGACTGTGGGCTACCCATGGCCTACCTGACATCTACTCTAGATGACCCATGGTAATGAAAACTCAGATGTCCAAAACTGACTTCTAGTTTTAAGACCAACCCTGGTTCTTGCAGTGTTCCTACGTGCCCATCAGGCACATGGGAGCAGTTCCTGACAATTCCCCACCTCACCATGTACATTCAGTCAACACAAGCTCTGTGGTTTTCATATCCTATATATCTCTCAGGTGTGCGTGTCTACTACCCTCCATCTCCACCAGCCTAGTCCAAGCTACCCTCACTTCTTGCCTCGACTCCTGAAATCGCCTGCTGCATCTACTCTGGCCCCCATTTTAAAAAGGCTTTAATTTTAAAGGTTTCCCATTGCTCCTAAACACTAAAACCTTTACAGTGGTCTCTAAGGATTTGGTCTCTACCTACCTCACCAGTTTCAGCTCAGATCTCTATTCCTCCTGCTTTCTACAATCTAACTGTGGTAGCCTTCTGTTTCTTAAACTGAGCCCAGACCTTCATACATTCTCTCCCTTCTACCTGGAATGTTCCTCGGTCTCCTCAGACCTGTATGTAATCCATGTAATTTCTTTCTTTTTTTGAGACAGGGTCTTGCTCTGTCGCCCAGGCTACAGTGCAATGGCATCATCATAGCTCACAGCAACCTCAAACTCCTGGGCTCAAGTGATCGTTCTGCCTCAGCCTCCCGAGTAGCTGGGACTACAGGTGCATGCCACTATGCCTGGTTTTTTGTAGAGACAGGGTCTCGCTCTTGCTCAGGCTGGCTTGAACTCCTGGCCTCAAGCAATCTTCCTGCTTCAGCCTCCCAAAATGCTAGGATTACAGGCATGAGCCACTGAGCCTGGCCCATTTAATTTCTTTTTTCTTTTTTTAAAATTTTTACCGAATGGGTCTGTGGAAGGCCCATTTAATTTCTAATCATCCTTCTGGCCTCAGCTTGCAACTCACTTCCTCAGAGAAGTCTTTCCTGAACCTTCGGTGTGAATAAGGTCTGCCCCACCAATACCCCCCAAAAGCCATTATAAATCCTTGTACTTCCCCTTTATATAATGACATTTATTACAATTATAATTAAACAACAAAAAGGAAACAATCTAGATGTTGTTAAGGAAATGGATAAATAAACTAAGGCACATCTATACTATGAAATACAATGCAGCCAGCAAAATGAAAGGGGTAAGTCTGTATGTAGTACATGGAAAGATCTCCAAGATACTGTGTTCAGTTCCTTGTGTGTGAGATATATATACAAATATATATATACACACATACACACATACAGGTAAATACATAGGAAAATTACTGGAAAAGGGCACAACAAACTGTTGACAGTGGTCGCTTGAAGGGAGAAAAGTGGGGTTGGCAGAAGGGGAATAAATGAAAAGGGTTTTTCACCTTTAATTCTATATACTTTCATATTATTTGAACTTTTTGCAATGAGAATTATTCATGTATGTTACTAGACTGATTTTACATGTGACAGTCTGTATAAACACTTGCTAATTGTCTGTCTCCCCCATTAGATGTAAACCAAATCAAGGAAGAAACAGTACCTGTCTTGGTCACCACCATCCCCAATCCCCTAACCCAGTGCATGGAAGAGCACAGGCACTGAATCCATGGCTGCCAAATGGCTCAATGGATCAATCTTCTGTCACACCAGGGTTCTTGCACCATAGCTACTTTCCACCCTATCCTCACAACTACCAGGGTTCCTCACTCACAGGTACTCTCCTTTTCTCCAGTTCTCACCACTGGACCCATCTCTCCACCCACAGGCCGCCCTAACTCCCTGACCAACTCCTTGGATAGTTCTAATCATCCACTTACCCTTATCTATCCCAAGCTGATAAAAGACATCATACCCTGGGCACACACCGGGAATATGCACTGAGCTGACCACCAGCTTCCTTACCATCTGACAGCTGCCCATGTGGTATGATGAACCTATTCTATCTACAGGGCCCCTGTGCCTGATCTCTTGGGCCTGAATTCTGCCTGCCTTAATTCCTAAGCATTGCTCACCCTAGATTTCTCTTTTCTTTATTGGAAATGGAGAGTAGAGAACGCTGAGGACCTCTCTCTGTGACTGGAGAAGCCCCTTCTCAGGCACATGTTCCCTCTTCTCTGACCCTTTGCTGTTAGGGAGACGCCTGCCTCTCCATATTCCTAGTACCTGTTTTATTCTAATGGCTGTATCTAGTGTCAGTTCGGATTCCTCCCTCCTACTCATAGTTTTACTATGAGTAAAAAATCTTGACTTGCTCATGAGGCCTGAATTAACTATGACAATAATCTGTGAAGTAGTCCCATTTTATGTATGAAGAAGTCAGTCTTAAAAGGTTAAGTAACTTACTGAAGGTCACACAGCTAGTGTAAAGCCAGTCCTTCGGACTCAAAGTCAGAATCTCCCTGTCCCCAGCTCCAATATTCAGTTGTAGGCTGCTTACTTAAACTATACCCTGTTATAGTCATGGAAGCAGGTAATGTCCAGGTACCTTCTGGAAAACAGTTTCCATGCTTGTAGCTTTTAGCTACCTCCCACTGACTCTTGTTTCCCATGCTCACTTCTTCCAAGCCTACCTTTTAGCCTCCGGGCCAGTTCCTTGGTGAAGAGAATGTTGGCTAGCTTGCTGTGACAGTAGGCCAGACCTGCATTGTAGAATTTCTCACCCTGCAGGTTATGAAAGTGGATCCTTCCCAGGTGATGTGCTAAGGAAGACACATTTACTATTCTTGATGGGGCTGATTCCTTTAGTTTCTGTAGCAGCAGATGGGTCAGGAGGAAGTGACCTATTGAAAAAACCAGAATTAACAGAGTTTGGGACCAATGTTGGGGTAAGAGGAGTAGTGGTGAGCACGGCTCAGCTATGGGAGACAGAGAACTCAGGAATAAGGTCTTTTGCCTCAACGTTTTCTTATCAACTAGAGAACAAGTTCAATGAGGGTTCAGAGAAATAGAAAGAGCCAAAGACATGAGACATCATTATAACACAAGGTAGGTCTGGACTATGTGAATATGAAGTCCCATCTCATTCCAACTTTGGTTAAAAGCACTCTGTAAGAGTAGGTGGTCTCTACCTGATGCTGGCCACAAGGTTCACTACTAAGAAGGCAACATAGCCCCTGCCAGGGCTTTCAGGCAGGACCAAACTATTTATTATTCACACCTGGTCTATTATGGCCCTGCAGTCCAATCATACCACAAAGAAGCCTCAATCTGACCCCTAAGTTTTCCAAGGAGAATTTTGGTCCCCTCTAGCTTTGTGATACGGTCAGATTTCTTACCCAAGTGGTTGACTCCCATGTGCATTTCAAAGCCATCTGCTGTCTTAGAATAGGGGCACATCATCACTCCTGCATTGTTGATCAAAATGTGGAGGTGCTTTTCCTCTGTAGGGAAGACAAGACAGAGTGTGGAAGTAGCCAGCCACAGCTGTTACATCTTAGAAATCCGCCTCACACCCAGGCTTTGAAAATGAGAATGCAGGACTTCAATCTTTCCTCCATTTTTCCCTGCATACTTATTTTGGGAAGTGTTCCATCTACCTCTCCCAATAGAAAGACTTCCCAAGCTGAATGGAAAGATTCCAAAGCAAGGGGAAAAGGATGTTCTATATGCACCCCTGCCACTGGATTCAGGTCCCCAAAGAAATACTGGTTTCACTTCTTTGTTACATCATCCAACTCTCTCTCATGGTTCATTTCCTCGTGTGGTTTGTAACTTATGACTGTAAGTTCATATCAGTGGAAGTTGTTTTCCTTGGAGGCCTTGATATCTGGGTTATGAGAGAGTATGTCTAGAGTGCTCTTGGATTTGCTTTTGATGAGATACTGTAAGTTTTTATGTTAATTTCTCAGCTCAAGATTATTATATCCCCTTTCCTGAAAAAAGATCCTCACACCATTTGGTGGTATGGATTCAGACCTCACAGATTGAGGCCAACTTGAGGTTCTAATTTTTTGCAGATGACTATTTATCTATCCATGTCTTGAGATGATAAGCTTGTCATGTCCCTGATCTGGTAGCCAGGGTTTTCAGTAGCTCTTATACCATGGACCAGATGGCCCTGATAACCTACCGGTCACATCTGGCACACTTCCAAATTACTGCCTGGGAAATGTCTGAAGATTTATGGCTTACATCCTGTCCCTGAGTAAACAGTCTTATTCTGGTACCCTCAAATCTTGTGAGTTCCTCAAACTGTCAATGTACTAATATGCAACCTACTGAAATTAAAAAGGACATTGATTTGTTTCTAAATTATAAAATTGTGCTGATTTGCTTCTGAATCATGACATTTTACATGTCAATCATGATTGTCTGGAGTGTAAAACATTTTGGACTGCAGATTGTCATCTGTAGCCAATGACTGTCATCTCTGCAGTACCCTCCCATAAAAAAAGACCACTCTGATATGAAGAGTTCCCTCCCTTCTCCTAAACTTTCTTATAAGAGCTTTCTAACTTGTTACAGACTTTGGAACATGCCCAACTTTGTCGGTGTGTCTTCCCAGGTTGATCCTCAAATTTGGCTTTCAGTAAACCTTTATCAAATTATTTCTGCCTCAGCAGCCTTAATTTTGGCTGACAGCCCTTTGTGAATCTCAACCTTATGTACAGCCTCAGATACAGCTCCAGCTCTCAAGGGCCTGAGGCCTTGTCTCCTATCCCTGTGTGGGTGGTTAGATTCCAGATCCTGAAAAGCACATATTGACTTCTGATATGTCCATGAGATTTTTGGCTTCAGCTTTTACTCACTGCTATGATTTCCTGAATTCTCTTTTTGTTTCTGCTTCTTGAGGATGTCCCTTTGACATAAATCATGTCCCAATGATCATAATGATTTCAGTACATACTGAAGTTTTTCGCTATATTGTATCTGCCTTTTCTATGTATTACAGGGAGAGGGATCTTTTTTGTTTTAGCTTAGTTCTGTGATGTTAATCACAGGACCCACAACAATCTCTTTGGTTCTACACTTACCTGCTAAGAAGTCCTGGGCAAAGGCTCGAATAGACTTAGTATCAGACAGGTCCAGTTTTCGCACCAACACCTGCTCGTTCCCTGTAATGGTCTGGATCTCTCTGGCCACCAATTCCCCCTTTTGCACATCCCGGCAAGCTAAATATACACGGGCTCCTGTCAACCAATGAGAAAGAAACTATCAGCTCTGTTTTTGAGTGGGCATTACAGACCCAATACTGATGTTGAATGTTATTTTCAACATTTCTTAAAAAACGGAATTTTTACAACAGAGGTATCTATCTGAGTAGCAAATAGAGAAAGAAAAATAAATCACTAATACTTAAGTGCCCGTTATATGTAGAGCATAGTACTAGGTTCAGACCAGCAAATCAATGGAATGGAATACTTGGGTGTTCTTGAATTCCAAGACTGGGAAGAAAAGATGAGAATGATCACCACTGTGAGGGGTAAAATAGCAGTAGCAGGAAGGAATTAAAAACAGGTGAACTTGCCTCTTTGAGCCAGCTCTTTGGCTGTCTCCTTCCCAATGCCAGTGTTAGCTCCAGTGACCACAGCTACCTTCCCAGGAAGCTGGACAGTTGATGTACACACCCCACTGGATAGCATTTTCCTGCAGACAAAGAAGGAAAACTCATCAATTCTTCATTCTCCCATCTCAGCCTGGGGTTCCTGCAATTCCCTGTGTCTTCAAATCCCAAGGCTGAAGTTTGCTTTGATTCCTTCCTCTGTTGTCCTTTTTAGATTTAAGGAAAGTTGGAGGGACAAAGACAAAAGTGTTCTGTTCTTGCTCAAAGAAAAACGTAATTGCTAGCCAGGCATGGTAGTGCATGCCAATAGTCCCAGCTACACAGGAGGCTGAGGCAGGAGGATCGCTTGAGCCCAGGAGTTTGAGGTTGCTGTGAGCTATGATGAGGCCACTGCATTCGAGCCTGGGCAACAGAGCAAGACTCTGTCTCAAAAAAAAAAAAAAAAAAAGTGATTGTATTACAAGGGCAAAGCTCAGAGCTGCTCCCTGCAGTATAAGAACTGGATGAATATTTGCTCAGCCAGGCACCTGCCTTTGGTTTTAGCTCTAAGCCATTTTCGGCTTAAGAAATCACAAGACTCAGCCCAGAAGAAGAAAGAACTGGTCTCTGTATGTCAATCTGCCCACAACTGACATTTTATGGCCTTGAGAAATGGCTAACCCGATACAAAAAGTTAAAATTATGAAAGCTTGTGAATTTGGGACAAAACAGGGGGAAAAAAAACCACACTTACTCACACACACTTAAGACAAAGAAAAGTTGTAAGTAAGTGTAAGTACAAAGAGAAGCTGAGATCCAGGTCTTGCTTTGTCTAATTATAGTCCTTGTTCAAAGTACCATCCTATGCTGCATTTCCAAATGAATGCATGCACAACAAGTATTACCAGTTCTCAGATTGTTCTTTTCTCTTCTCTGTGGTCTTGGGACTCTGGTTAAAACAATCTGTTGAGCAGGAGATACATTTTAAAAGAGCATTTCAGGCCGGGCACGGTGGCTCACGCCTATAATCCTAGCACTCTGGGAGGCTGAGGTGGGAGGATTGCTCGAGGTCAGGAGTTCGAGACCAGCCTGAGCAAGAGGGAGACCCCCCCCCCCCCCGTCTCTACTAATCATAGGAAGAAATGATCTGGACAGCTAAAATTATATATATAGGAAAAAACAAAATTAGCCAGGCATGGTGGCACATGCCTGTAGTCCCAGCTACTCGGGAGGCTGAGGCAGAAGGATTGCTTGAGCCCAGGAGTTTGAGGTTGCTGTGAGCTAGGCTAATACCACGGCACTCTAGCCCGGGCAACAGAGCGAGACTCTGTCTCAAAAAAAAAAAAAAAAGAGCATTTCAGCCTTTTTCATTGAATTTGGAATTGCAAGGTATATGCTCCTAGACACTGAAGCTAGTTGCTTCATGCAAACAGACCTACAAGGAGGCAAACTAACTCATGGTGCCCACCAACCATACCTCCCTCTCCCCAGAGAACAAGCCTCCCAACTGTTTCCCATGTCCCTTCCCCTTTAGTTGCAAGAGTGACAATTCAACAGTGTTAATGTAGGTAGTCAGTTAGGTATGAGCAAGGGAGGAGGGAACAGTTAGTCAACTGGCTCAAACAGCCCTTGAACAAACCGACCTGAAGAGAAAAGCATTGCACGGGTACAAAGTGACCTTTTCCCTATTATATATGAGTAAGAACAGAATGTGCCCAGCCTTTATTTCAACAAATAAAAACAGCAACCATGGCCAGGTGTGGTGGCTCACGCGGGTAATCCTAACACTTTGGGAGGCCGAGGTGGGAGGATCGCTTGAGCGTAGGAGTTCAAGACCAGCCTGAACAAGAATGAGACTCCATCTCTACAAAAAATAGAAAAATTAGCTGGCATGGTGGCACACATCTGTAGTTTCAGCTACTTGGGAGGCTAAGGCAGGAGGATCGCTGGAGCCCAGCAGTTTGAAGTTGCAGTGAGCTATGATGACCCTACTGCACTCTAACCCAGGCAACAGAGCTAGATACTGTCTCAACAAAAGAAAAAAAAAAAAAAAAGCAACCTCTCAGGGTTCAGGGCATTTGCTCCTTTCAAGCCTGCCCACTCCCTTTCTGAAGAGCATACTTTCGCTTCTAAACAAGCCTTTCCTAAGTCTGTCCACTTAATAAACTTGCCACTATCTCTCGGTTGTATGCACATCCTGAAATTCCTTTCTGTGACATTAGCAAGAACATTTACACTGGTGACATCTTGGTGGTGAGCCAGCCAGGAGATTATTCCATTCCTGAGTGACTGACTCGTGGTGAGTATGGCTGTCTTCACCCTTGACAGTGGATTGGAGGATTTTTCTTCTTTTGATTCTGCAGGCTTTTCAGTGAGTCACTGCAGCATAACCTTGCTCCATTGGGCTGACTGCGGCTCTCCCAAAGCAGGGTGGCAGAGGGTCACTCCTCAAGCCATGTAGCTCCAAGCAGTTACCAGACACTGGGTGACACCAGCCTAGGGAGCTGAATGCCCCTCGCTGTGCAGGAGCCCATGATTCACTCTCTGTGGCTACCCCATGCTGCGTCTCTACTGCTAGATTCCATTCTTATTGCAAAGTACTTCTTTATTATGTGTGGGAAAAGATGTTTGTGATTTATTCTGTCACTTTGTGAAGCGGGCTTGCTCTTTCAGAGGTCTTTCTGATATCGTAGGGTCTGCTGTCCCTTTTGGTGGAGGAATTACGGGCAGAGACAGGGCAACGTTGGGGGACAGGAGCTTGCCCTGTGAAGCTGTTTGGAAGGGCTCAGGCACACTACACTCCCCACACGAATTAAGCATTTGGTGGCAAAACTCGATTCAGTCAAATTTCACATGGAAAGCAGGAGAAAAGCCTTTCAGGCACATAAAGCCCCACCCCCTTTAACCACTTTGTCAGGGCGAAAAGTGCTTCATCAGACCTGGGAGAGAAGAGTGGGATCTCCAGAGGTCTAGAAACCTAAGAGATGCCAGCTTTAGAACAATACATCCCAGCACAGGACCACTGATAACTGGACATGGTCCGTATCTCTCTACTTCACAGGGGTTAGAGGCCCTTGAGAATAAAATTCCCTGGACAACTTCTCACCCCAGCTCCCAGGGTTCAAGGATGCTGGAGCAGGGATGGAAACCTCCCCTGGGGCCACAACCACACAGGCAAAGGGGTCCTCCTCTCTGGCACAGAGTAAAGTCTGGGGATGCACGGACTCAGCAGGATAGGCAGGGAGAGGTTGGGGACACCTGCACCCTCCTCTTTTTGCTTGATGAGCCTCAAGCCTCGGAAGGCTTCTACTTCACAGGGGTTAAAAGCCCTTTTGAACCTAAGGGGTCAGAGGTCCCCCTGTGCTTCCAGATTTTGTCCAGGGAACCAAGAAAAAATGGGTAATACTCTCTCTACCACCAAAGACTCTTCCTTCAGCTATATTCTCTGGAATTGGAACTTTTCTAAATTAGACAGTAGAAAGAAGAAATGTGTGTTTCTGTGTAATATTGCCTGGCCCCAATATAAGCTAGGTGATGGGGAGGTCTGGCCTGTAAATGGCAGTTTAAACTTTAATACAATCCTTCAGTTAGATCTTTATTTGTAGACAGGAAAGCAAGTGGACAGAAGTTCCACACACACAAGCCTTTATGGCGCTCAGAGAGGACCCTGATAAGTGCAGTTCCTGCCTTGAGAAATGCTGACCAGGTGGGCCAGGCTCACCTTCCCCCAACCCCAGTTTCAGACTCCAAGACCCAGCCACCTCCAGTGACCCCTAAACCTAACTTGGAGACTGCTACTCTGACGTTTCCCCCAGCTCACCAGCCCATGTACCCAGCATTGCCAGATAAGCCTTCAGGAGCAGATCTCCTTTGCCCTCTGCAGGAGGTAGCAGGTGGGCCTCTGGGAACTACTCAAGTCTGTGTCCCCTTTTCAATGTCAGATTTAAAACAATGCAAGGAATGTTTAGGCAGGTTCTCTGAGGACCCTGACAAATTTACTGAAGAGTTCCAAAACCTGAGCATGTCCTTTAATCTGACTTGGAGAGATCTAGTGGTTGTCCTATCCCACTGGAATTTGGACTGAGTCTCAAGCTCATGCAGATGTTTTACATTCACACCAGCCCAGTAGGTACCCAGTAGGGTTGACTGCTCTTCCTCTCACTGACCCTCAATGGAACTATCGCCGGGCAGCCAGGGCCAGCCTTGAGAGACCAAGGCCCATGTTTCACAGCAGACAGAACCTATCTAGGCCACATTTTGAGGCCAGGCCAGTGGAGGCTGTTGGTGCAATGCAAGGAAGCCATCTTGCACATGGGACCACCACAGACAAAGAAGCAACTTAGGACATTTTGGGGCATGGCAGGGTTTTGCAGGATTTGGATACCCAGGTTTGGACTTACTGCTAAACCTTTATATGATCCAGTGCAGGCTACTCTCATCCTTCAACAATATCAATCTGTGTTTAACTGCTCTTCTTTCTCTTCTTTTGACTCGGTGGGAGCCTCTTTCCGATCTCAAATCCCCAATATCACTTGGAATCTATGTCATAACAGAGAACTAGGACATCATTGATGGCAGGGGTCAGTTTCCATCTAAATGTTGCCCTATGGTACTCCGTTTTACCCCGAGGTCCCTTGACAGAGAGCAAGAACTCCTGGGCCCATATGTAGGGATGATGCCCCCTGCCAGCTTTAAGTAGTTATAGAAAATGCGACCTTCACCCATGCCCCCTTGTAAGATTTCAAGGGCACAGATTTCCTGAGGGGGGAACATTAGTGTAGGTATGAGCAAGAGGGGAGGGCATGGAAAAGTTAGTAAACTGGCTCGGACAAACACCCCTGAACAAACGGACCTGAAGAGAAGATTAAGGGCCATTAATTTCTCAGCATTGCCTGGTACAAAGGACAGAATGAACACTGACCGCTCAGCCTTCTTTGACTTCAACACATAAAAACAGCAACTCCTTGGGTTGAAGTCCATCGCTCCCTTTCTTGAGAGCGTACTTTCACTTCCGCACAAACCCTTCCTATGCCTGTCCACTTTCACTCAATAAACGTGCCACTGTCACTCAGTTGTGTGTGCATCCTGAAATTCCTTTCTGCCACATAAAGAACCTTTATGCCAGAGACATCAGGACCTGTACTTAGCGCTTTCCTCTCCTTAGCCAGCAGGAAAGAAAGAGACAATCAACTACAAAGTCCAGCTCTGGCTTCATTACCATGACCTTGCTAAATTGGGGAAACAGTCTTAGGAGTATAATCTTTCTCAGAAAGATCTCACTGAAGTATGAGCATTATTTTTAGTTCAGGTTCAACTTTCCAGTGAGATTCCATGTGGATAAGAGGATCCTATGGTGAAAAGAAAAATCTGTGCTTTCATCTGAGTGTGAGCCCCCAGGCGTACTGTACCTACAGGTGGGAGCACTGAGTGTTCAGAGGGGAGAAAAAATACAACTGGAAGAGGGGCAACAGGGAGGGAGGAAGGAAGACTGTTGCAAGAACTGACAGTGTGATTTGGCCCAGCTTCAAGATCCCCCCCGCCCCCGCCCCTGGAAGGACTGTCTCTCTTCATTGGTCCACCGTCACTACTGGTGACTTACTCAGAACCAATCAGCAGGCTGCCCGTTGTGCAGTCCGATGCTGATTCTCTGGGGCACTCAGCTAGCCACCGGCTGATGGGTCACCTGTCAAGGCACCACCTCTCATTCTCCCTGCCATCCCCCTCCCCGCCCCTCAGCGCATAACTCAGATCCGCCCTGCTCCTGCTCCGAAGGCAGGATGGGTCTCACAAGCAAACACTGTTCCTTCTCGCTTCTCTCCTTTACAACACCTGCCCAGAAAAACAGCGAACCTAACAGCAACAAGAGAGCAAGCAATGGTGCTAAAGATGTCCCCATTCCCATCAGTTTTAGAGAGCAAAATGTGGAATCGCTCCTTTGTGCTTCAAAGGCTGGTTGAAGCCACGGGATTTAAGCCGGGAAGAGTGGTGGCGGCCACACCCTCCCTATTCTAGGGTCTGGAACCCGGAAAGCTGTAAACTCAAGTGTTTTAAGTAGCCTTGCCCTCGGGGTTCCCTGGAGCCAGACTCGGGATTCTTAGGCGAAAAAGAGGGCAAGAGAAGCAGGGTGACCTGGAGTACAGCGCCCTCCCCGCATCCAGGACAGCGGGACCTCGCCTCCAACCTACCGAACTCTGGGCCTCGGCCATCTTGAAGCCCCCAGGGGAGTCTTCCAAAGAAAGAGCTTCGGTGAGGGCCCATGTACCCCCGAAAAGACTTCGCAAGAGAAGGCAATCCATTTGCACAGACCTGATTTGGGGCGCAGCCACGTACAGAAGGAAGGGGAGAAGGAGGAGCAGGAGCAGGAACCCAACCATCTCGGCGGGCGCAGCAGCAGCGGAGGCAGGATGCCCCAGCAGCGCTAGCCGACTACGGCTTCTCTGCCAAGGCAGGACCTGCCTAGTTCAAATTGCGACGGCGCGGGGAGCAAGGCCCTCTGGGACGTGTAGTCCGGGCCGTGGCGGCCGCTGACAGGCTGCGCCAAGAGCGCCGCTTATCGGCGCTGGGAGAAGGCAGGTGCACGCCAAACCCCCAGCCATCGAGAGCCAATTAGAGCCTAGGGCCTGGGGGGTCATCCAGCTCCCTCTGTGAAATCTCCCCAGTTCTCTATCTCCCCGCGCCCAAATCCAGTCCCTGATCCAGTTTCCCCCAATCGTGGTTAGGCAGTTACCGCATGGTTTCTCCTGGAGGTCAAATGTTGGCATCTGGGAAATGTTCTAAGGCTCATTACACAGGAGAGGAGCGGTTGCAATCTGACAGTTGGTAAGGTGGGAGGAATGTGAACCCTTCCTCCTCAGGGATTCCATTATCCAGTGGAGAGGAAGCATTGGTCCTTGAAGACATTCCCAGGAGAATTATTTTATAGTGTCTATTTTGAATTATGATGGTAATATGATTTTCCTGGTATTTGATTGAGTGTTCATTGATAATAGAATATAGTTTTCCTGATGACTTGGGTCACTCAGGGTAGCAATGAATTTCTGAGATTAGCACTGTTGGTTTTGCCAACTCATGAAAGTATTTAATCCTGCTTTGAATTAAGGCCATGAACATGTTCTCCGTGAACAGTTTCAATAGTTTCTTTCATCTGAGGCCTATTTCCTGGGGAAGAAGGTGGGAGATTTCTTAATAAGTCATTATCTGTCTGCGATTCCCTGACTGCACACAATAATATTTTCTGGTTCTTTTACATAATTTCCATTTGACTTAAAGACACATATTCCAAGGTCAATTTGAACCAACATATTTTATAGCAATTGTAGAGAAGAGAGTTTCCTTCTTATGATACAAATTCCTACTAATTAAACATTAGATTAAACTAGTAATTATCACATTTTGTCACACTGTCATTAGTGTTACCTAATATTTGTATAGGGTTTTACAACTTTATAAAACCCTTTCATGTGTTTTGTTCCTTATTCATTCACTCATTCATTTGATGAATATTTATGATATTCCATAAATATTAAATGTAGTGTGCTAGGCCCTGTGCTGAGGTCCAGCAGGGGACCAGGAAGACATGACCTCTGCCTTCTCAGAGCTCATGGACTGTCAGGGAAGACCTTAAACAAATGATCACTGTAAATAAATCATGACGAGGGTTATAAGGGGAAATTGAGAAAGCTTTGGAGCTTATAGCAGGGAGGCTTCTCCTGATCGAGTGATCAGGAAAGGCTTTTTTGAGGAAATAACATTTGAGCAGAGGCCAGAGGAAAGTTAGTAGGCAAGCAGCACACAGGCAAGAGTCCTCTGAGCAAAGGAAAGAGCCCACCTGAGGACTCAGAGTCAGAGAGAGCAGGGTGTGCTAGAGCAACAGAAAACATTGATCTCGCTGGGGCCCAAGGGTAAGGGTGAGTGCTTGAAATGGCAATAAGCATTGCATAAATAGTGCTTATTATGTGTTAGGTCCTGTCCAAGTGCTTTATATATGTTATCTCTCTTGATTCCTTCAACTCTATGAGTTAAGTACAATATTTTTCCCTGTTTTACAGACAAGGAAACTGAGGCACAGTGGAGGGTAAGTAAGTTAGCCCAGGTCATAATGGCAGAGCTAGCATTCAAACTTAACCAGGTTATAACCAGGGCCCATTATGCCCTTAACTATTGAGCCATATTGCCAAAAGGTCAAGCTGGAAAACTCCCCACATGTATGCACATTTGCATATCCACACAAAATTTCTTTCTTTCTTTCTTTCTTTCTTTTTTATTTTTATTTTTATTTATTTATTTATTTTTTGTGGGAGAGAGTCTCACCCTGTCACCCTGGCTAGAGTGCAGTGGCGTCATCATAACTCACTGCAACCTCAAACTCCTGGGCTCAAGCGATCCTCCTCCCTCAGCTTCCCTAGTAGCTGGGACTACAGGTGCACACCACCAGCTAATTTTTTCTATTTTTGGTAGAGACGGGGTCTCACTCTTGCTCAGACTGGTCTTGAACTCCTGAGCTCAAGTGATCCTCCTGCCTCGGCCTCCCAGAGTACTAGGATTACAGGTGTGAGCCACCTTGCCTGGCCCCCAATTTTTTTTTTTTTTTGAGAGACAGGGTCTTACCTTGTCACCGAAGCTGGAGTGCAATGGTGCAATCATAACTCACTATAGCCTCAAACTTCTGGGCTCAAGCGATCTTCCTGCTTCAGCCACCCAAGTAGGTGGGACTACAGGCACGTGTCACCATGCCCACCTTATTTATTTATTTATTTATTTATTTATTTAGAGATAGTGTTTCACTATGTTGCCCAGGCTGGTCTGGAACTCCTGGCCTCAAGTGATCCTCCTACCTCAGCCTCCTGAGTAGCTGGGATTACAGGTGTGAGCCACCATGCCTGGCTTATCCATACAAAATTTACATGTAATTTCTGGTGGTTTAGGGACACATTGGAAACATCCATGGAGCTCAGATTAAAAATCATTGGTTAAACCCAATAATTGAAGATGGGTAAGCAGGTGAGTTGCTTCATGAAGCTGAGAGATAGCTTCATGAGAGGAGAGCCTTGAGGAGCACTGATGTTATGAAATGGATAGAGAGAGAGGAGCCTGAAAATGGACTGAGAAAAAGGGGCCAGAGAGGTTGGAGATGTATCAGACTGGGTTCAGTGAGAAGAAAGAAACCATGTGATAATTTGAACAGGGAAAGTTTAATATAAAAAAATTAACTGTAACACAGAGGATTGGAATAATGAAGGACTGCCTAGTATAGGGATTATTAAACTTTTTCTGAAAAGAAAAAAATGAATGTTTTAGGATTTAGGGGGTAAACAGTCTCTGTTGCAGCTACTCAACTCTGCCATTGTAATGTGAAAGTGGCCATAGATAATATGCAGACAAATGAGCATGGCCGTGTTTCAATAAAACTTTATTTACAAAAACAGACAATGGGTGGATTTGGCATTTGGTCCATGGTTTGTCAACCTGTGGGCAAGTAAAAAAATAGAACTCTAAAGATTTTTTAAAAGTGTAGACATAATAAAAAAAATAGCAGATATGATTACTATAATATTATGTATGATAGCCATTACCTGGGGCTGAGATAGAGCTCCCAAGGAAGAGGCCCCTTCCACTCCTGGGCTGAGGCTCAGATCCTGCTGGAGAGGGCGTAGGTATGGCACACTGAATGGTTGGGAAGTCACTAGGGTACTGCATCAGTGGTGCCAGGGAAAGCTGTTCACAGGGCGGTGTCTTGCTGGAGACACTCTGCTACAAAACCACCTGAGGGGGAGGCAATGCTGGAGGAAGCTACTGGCCACTGAGTGCTGATGGAGCCCAGCAGGGGAGAAGCTGTGTGGCCGGCAGGAGGCTGGTGGTGGACAAGCCAAGCTTGCTGCAGGAGACTGCTGGACTAGTTAGTACACCAGAACCAGGAAGCAAATCCCTTCCCACCCCCCACCCCCCACCCCCCACCCCCCGCCGTGTCCCTCCAGTGCCATCTATTGACAAAACTTAACGTTGTGCCAGAGAACAAAGGAAAAAAGAACTATAGGGTCCATCTCTATTTTCACAGAGCAGGCAAGAAATATGAATGGGAGCTGAGAGGCAATCAGTTCACAACTGGCCCAGGAGGGTAATTAGAGAATGTAGTGTAATACGATGCATTTAAAATGTATTTCAAGAAAGTAGGTACTTAGATCTATAGAAGACAAAAAGTTGGGGGCAGGGGGAGATGAAGGTTAGAAAAGCTATCTATTGGGGCCGGGCGCGGTGGCTCACGCCTGTAATCCTAGCACTCTGGGAGGCCGAGGCGGGTGGATCGCTTGAGGTCAGGAGTTCAAGACCAGCCTGAGCAAGAGCGAGACCCCGTCTCTACTAAAAATAGAAAGAAATTATACGGCCAACTAAAAATCTATATAGAAAAAATTAGCCGGGCATGGTGGTGCATGCCTGTAGTCCCAGCTACTCGGGAGGCTGAGGCAGTAGGATTGCTTAAGCCCAGGAGTTTGAGGTTGCTGTGAGCTAGGCTGACGCCACAGCACTCATTCTAGCCAGGGCAACAAAGCGACACTCTGTCTCAAAAAAAAAAAAAAAAAAAAGAAAAGCTATCTATTGGGTACAATGTACACTACTGGGTGACAAGTACACTGAAAGCCCTGACTATAGCATGATACAATTCACCCATGTAACAAAAAACACTGTACTCTCTACATTTACTGAAATTTTAAAAATCATTAAAAATTGCTAAGGTAGACTTCATCAAAATTACGAACTTCTGCTCTTTGAAAGATAACAAGAAAATAAACCACAGACTAGGAGGAAATATTTGGAAACCATATATCTGATAAAGGACTTCTAGTCAGAATGTATTTTTACAACTCCCAAAACTTGGGATTAAGAAAAAAAGACCCCAATTTTCTAAACGAGTCAAGTGCTTTGAACAGATACTTCACCAAAGATATACACATGAAAAAGTGTTTAATATCATTAGTCACTAGGGAAATTCAAGTTAAAACCACAATAAAATACCAACTACACACCTATTAGAATGGTTAAAATAAAAAAGACCAACCATACCAAGTTGTGGTGTTTTTTTTTTTGTTTGTTTGTTTTGTTTTTGATACAGTCTCACTCTGTTGCCCTGTCAGCCTAGCTCTCAGCAACCTCAAATTCCTGGGCTCAAGTGATCCTCCTGCCTCAGCCTCCTGAATAGCTGGGACTACAGGTGCATGCCACCGTACTAAGCTAATTTTTTCTATTTTTAGTGGAGACAGGGTCTCACTCTTGCTCAGGTTGGTCTTGAACTCCTTAGTTCAAGCGATCTTCCTGCCTCAGCCTCCCAGAGTGCTCGGATTATAGGCGTGAGCCACCTCACGCGGCCCACACCAGTATTGATGAGAATGTGGAGCAGCTGAGATTCTCATATACTGCTTTTGAGAACGTAAAATGGTACAACCACTTTAAAAAACAGTTTGGCAGTTTCTTAAAAAGTTAAGCGTAGGTTCAACATATACCTATCATATGATTCCCAGGTAATTTCCCACAAGAAATGAAAATTTATCCATAGGAGGACTTGTACATAATGATCATGGAAGTTTTATTTGTAATAATCATGAACTAGAAACAACCCAAATGTCCATCAACAGGTGAACGGATAAACAATTGTTATACATCCATACAATGAAATAGTATACAGCAATAAAAAGGAATAGACTTTTGACATATGCAACGGCCTGAATGAATCTCCAAGTAATTATGCTGAATGAAAGAAGCCATACAAAAAAAAAGAGTACATACTATATTATTCCATTTATATAAAATTTTAGAATATGCAAACTGTAGAATATAGAGCGTGGTGACAGCAGATTGGTGGCTTCCTGGGGCTAGGAAGAAGTGGGGAGGGAAGAGAAGATAGGGATTACCGTGGGGAACAAGGAAACTTCTGGGGGTGATGGGCATGTTCATTGTCTTGATCGTGGTGATAGTCTCATGAGTGTATATAAATATCAAAAACTTTAAAATGTGTAGATTACTATATGTCAATTATAGCTCAATAAAGCTCTAAAAATTGGAGAAGTGTGCCATGCCACTGAGAAATCAAGCAGTATAATGTGGGTTGTGGGAGAATAAGCAGCCTCTGCTTCAGAAACTGCAAGCAAAGAGGTGCTTCAGGACAAAGCCAGGTTTCCGTTGAGGCCAGCAATTAGAGGGAACATTCGACATGAAGGCTAAAGATGTCAGGGAGTTCATTATCCATGAGAAGGAAATTCCAGTGAGAAGTCTGGGAGAGAGAGGGTTGTGGGCTTGGTTGGGGAGAAGACAAATGGGTTTATGTTTGGGGATGTTCACACAGCAACCCCGTGTGCCAGTTGTGTGATTGTTCTTTCAACAATCAGGAAAACTTGCCATGTTGAGGCAGTGTGCTAGGGGCTGCTGTGTGGATAGCACAGGGTATTTGGGGTGTAGAGGTTGAGCACCACAGCAAGGGGCACAAAACTCCAGCTGATGAAGGAAAGAGACAGTCAAGAGGTCAGGAAGAAGGGACAGTTGAGCCACGTTAGCTGGCAGATGAGGTGGAGGGGGCTATTCGATCATCCCAGGCATAGATCCAAAGGCACAGTGATATGATCCAGTTGAGAGTGTTCTAAGAACTTAGATGAGGCTGGATCAAAGGGTGGCTATGGGTGAGGGATGGGAAATAAGGTCAGAGACACAGGCAGTGTTCAGATCATAAAGGGCCTTGAATGCCAAGCTAGAGTTAGAATTTTATCTTGAAATCAAGCCAGTGAAAGGTTTTAGGCAAGAAGAATGAAATGATAGGATTTATGCCCTACTTTGTCCCCCAAACAAATTGTAATGCTCAATAAACCAATTTCTCCTGGCAGACTTCTCTGAGATCCAGACCTGTATTTCCAACTACCTGCCAGACCTATTTGGATGTCCTGACCTCCCCCATGTATTCCTTGAATTTAGTGAATGGCACCATCTTCTTTATACCTACACCCAACGTGATGGGGACAGACGGAGAAAATCATGCCTGGGTATGTTGGTGCCAGGACAAATTAACAGTTAACAACAGTTACCTAACATGCACATTCATTAATTCATTCCATTAACATGCTCAGCAAATGTTTGGAGATGAATGAACGTGCACATGACCCAGTCAACTTCGTGGGTGACATATGGCATAATCACTTTATTTTTCTCTTCCAAGCTTTCATCTAAAAGATAGTTCCATGTTTAGTCAAATTTCATCTTTCTGTTGCATACGGAAATTATTCCACAAGTGTAGGTTTAGCAAAAATTCTCCAGGGCAGACGTGTTACATTGTTGCTCCAATTTCTATACTGTACTTGTGTAACTACACTTGAGGATTAAATAGCGTTTATTTTATAATGTTCACAATCTGAGAGTCAGGAATTCAGGCAGGGCTTGGAGTGCTTCGTCCACTCCATATGGAGTCAACTGTGTGTGCTCCATGGGATGCAGCTGGTGTCTGGAGGGATGTGGGGAGTCTAAGAAGGCCTCCATCAAATACCTTGAACTTTGGCAGGGATAGCTAGAAGCTGAGCTCAGCCTGGGCCACGTTCCCTCCCCATGTAGCCACAGGGCCTTTCCATGGTCTTTCTGGCAGTCTTATTGGATTTCTAACGTGGGGACTCAGGGTTTTAGGAATGATATTTAAGAGATAGGAAGGCACTTAAGGTCTGACCCTGGAAACTGGGCCAGTGTCACTTCTGTATAGTCTATTGGCCAAGGAAGTCACACAGAAGTTATACAGAGCCCATCGAGATTCAAGGGGAGGGGTCACATAGACCTTACCTCTCCATAGTCAAGAGACCAAGAGAATTTATGCCACCTTTAATCTGCCACAATTGTGTTCTCGCTAAGAATCTAAGAGGACATTTCACAAGTGAAATTAGGCTTTTGGTCTTTCTGTAAAATTACTGAAATTGTAATTTAATGCCTGTAAAGGCATTAAACATTTTAAAAAATTAGTTAATTTTTATTGGGATATAATTAACGTATCATAAAATTAACCCTTTTAAAGTGTACAATTCAGTGGTTTTTAGTATACTCATGAGGAAAAGCAATCATTACTGCTGATTCCATCATTTTCATCACTCCAAAAAGAAACTCCATATTCCTCACTCTAGTCATTTGCAGTTCCCCCTCTTCCCACTCTCTGGCAACTAATCTACTTCTCTAGATTTGCCTGTTTTAGGCATTTCATATAAATGGAATCATACAGTAAGTGACCTTTTGTGTCCAGATTCTTTTCAGTTAGCATAGTGATTTCAAGATTCATCTGTTAACTGTCAGGCAGTTAATTAATAAAAATATAAAGTCATTTCTGGATTTGGTGATATTTGTAGGATTTTTTTAATTTCACATTTTTTTGTTTGTTTTTGGAGACAAGGTCTCACTTTGTTGCCCAGGCTAAAGTGCAGTGGCATCTTCATAGCTCACTGCAGCCTCTCACTCCCAGGCTAAAGCGATCCTCCTGCCTCAGCCTCCCAAGTAGCTGGGACTACAGGTGCATGTGACAATGCTTGGCTAATTTTTCCATTTTTTTGTAGAGATGGGATCTGGCTATGTTGCCCAGGCTGGTCTTTGAATTCTTGGCCTCAAGTGATCCTCCCACCTTAGCCTCCTAAAGTGCTGGGATTATAGGCTTGAACCACCTCACCTGACCAGTACCTAATATTTATTCATAGTTTTATATTATTTTTCTTAAAAAAAAAAAAAACCCTAAATTGAATAGACTTTAGGCTCCAGAACATCCAAATCCACTTCTGATGGTATTTTATTTCATAAGCTGGATTGTGAGTCAGAGTGAGTATTCTTTATATGATTCTCTATGTTCTTTGGTTGATCCCAAATAGAAAATAGAAAAACTTTTTTTCTTTAAAACTAATTCCATCCCCTTCTGTCTGAAAATATTAAAATAATTTTAGTCTACGAGGCATTTGTTTTCTTTATCTGTCCTCATCCTGATGTTGGATGCCTACGACTTTGCTGATTGCTATGGGCACTTGAGTTGACAAAAGCTTTGCACAGCTTTGCCCCTCTATCCTGGCACCTCACCACAGTGCAGGGCTAAGGCCTGGACTTCTTGCTCCACTTTTATTTTTAAAAATGTCCCCAACATTTAAATGCAAAACATCTTAGCTTCTTTTCTTTTAATACTTTACATCCCATTTCAGTCCTCAGTGCCCAGTTTGTTCTTTTTCTATTTATCCTCTGTAGAAGTGCACTTGACTCACAGTGCACTTCTATTGGAACCCAAATATTGCAGTATTTGCAAAGCTGCAAATAATTAAATAATAATATTCTAGAATTTTATAACCAGAGAGAGATTGCTGTAAGCTCAACCATCTTCACCACTGTTTATTGAATATCTGCTTCATGCAAACTTTGGTTCTAGTTGCTGGGAGAACACAAAAATGTAGACCTGTTTCTGGCCTTAAGTGGTGGGAATAAGAATTTTCTTAACTAAGCCATAAGTCAAATCATCATGACCACCTTACAGAAAAGGTAAATATAGAGTATGGGAGCAAGAGAAGGGGATGATTGATTAGGATGGGTGAAAGCTTCAGAGAGGAGGAATATTTAAGTTGGACCTTAAAGACAATTAAAGATTTCTTAAGTTGAAGAAAATTCCTATGATGTTAGAAAGTTTTTTTAAAAAAGCAAATATAGG
This sequence comes from Eulemur rufifrons, assembly GCF_041146395.1. Taxonomy (NCBI): domain Eukaryota; kingdom Metazoa; phylum Chordata; class Mammalia; order Primates; family Lemuridae; genus Eulemur; species Eulemur rufifrons. The sequence continues at coordinate 95,470,388 of NC_090984.1, forward strand.
GGCTGGGCAAGGTGACTCACCCAGTGGACTGTAATCCTAGCACTCTGGGAGGCCAAGGCGGGAGGATCACTTGAGGTTAGGAGTTTGAGACCAACCTGAGCAAGAGTGAGACCCCTGTCTCTACTAATAGTAGACAATTAGCCAGGCGTGGTGGTGTACACCTGTAATGCCAGCTACCTGGGAGGCTGAGGCAGGAGAATTGCTTGAGCCTAGGAGTTTGAGGTTTCTGTGAGCTAGGCTGATGCCATGGCACTCTAGCCCAGGTGATAGAGCCAGACTCTGTCTCAAAAAAAGTAAATATGGCAATTTATTACAACTTTTCATTCTGAAATGTTATACTTCTTGATTTTCCATGATAGAAGGGGTGTGTGTGTGTGCTTCCAACATCTTAATCTGAAAAATTTCAAACATTCATAAGTTTAAAGAATTTTATAGTAAAGATCCATATATCCATCACCTATATTCTATATTAATATTTTGCTATACTTGTTTTATCACATATTTAAATATATGTGATATATATGACATATTATATATATCACATATATAAAATGTCTGTTTTACCTCCCTCAATCCATCAATCCATCTTATTTTATTAATGAACTTCAAAGTAAACTGCAGACATCAGTATACTTCCCTTCTAAAAACTTCAGCAAGTATATCATTTATTAACTAGAGTTCAATGTTTATTTATAGTTTTTTTCTTTTGATGTAAATTTACATAAAGTGAAATGCGCAAGTCTTTTTTTTTTTTTTTGAGACAGAGTCTCACTCTGTCACGGGGGCTAGAGTGCCATGGTGTCAGCCTAGCATACAGCAACCTCAAACTCCTGGGCTCAAGCGATCCTCTTTCCTTAGGCTCCGGGTAGCTGGGACTACAGGTTCAAACCACAATGCCCAGCTAATTTCTCTATTTTTAGTGGAGACAGGGTCTTGCTCTTGCTTAGGCTGGTCTTGAACTCCTGAGCTCAAGGGATCCTGCCTCAGCCTCCCAGAATGCTAGGATTATAGGTGTGAGCCACTGTGCTGGGCCAAATGCACAAGTCTTAAGAAGTCATTTGCTATTTTGACAAATGCATAGACCCATATAACCCAAACCCCTATCAAGACCTAGAACATTTCCGTCACCTCAGAAAGTCACTCGTGAGAGGTATGTTTTTGAAGTGTACATGTGCACAGATCCCAGCCGTAATAGACTAATGGAGTGATCAGAGGTAGACAGAATTAAGCTGAGAGAAGATAAACGTTTGAAGGGCAAAAGGATTAGTAGATGGCCAGCATCCCAGGCCCTGAGAGGGTTTAATACCCTTGCTGTGGACAGTAAGCAGGTTAGGGATACTAAGTATGACATTACTGTGCTCTAATTCTTTTCAATAATACACATACCAGGCTTACCCTGTAAGCTCTACATTTTGGAGGGCAGTGGTTCTCAAAGGGGGACAATTTTGCCCCACAGTGGACAGTGGCAATATCTGGAGACATTTTTGGTTGTCACAAGAGGGTAGTCCTGCTACAAACATTTTAGGGGGTAGAGGTTATGGATGCTGCCAAACATGCTCCAGTGCACAGAACAGCCCCTCACAAGGAAGAGTTGTCCGGCTCAAATGTCAACAGTGAATGCTGCAGGTTAAAGGTAAGGGTCACTGACTCATAAGGGGGAAAATCAATGGAAGCTACATACTAGCAGCAAACTTTTTTTTTCTTTGAGAAAGATAATGTGTTTATGTCACCTTTTAAAATCAAGAAAAAGGAACAACAAATCTTTTTTTTTTAGAGGGGGCAAAACAAATACAACAAATGTACTTCCATTTTGGTGTGCTGTTTGGGGTAGGGACCTGGGAAGAGTCCCTCATGGCTGGGAGTGGAAATAACGGTGGGTGTTTTATGGGCCCTTTTAGGGAAAAGGGGCAAGGGCTGCAGTAGGAAGACTGGACTCGTGACCTTCCACTTGTCTCGTTTGGCTTCCAGAATCTGTGATCTGAAGACTAGGGAAGAGGAAAAGGAGGAAGGGAGGAAGAGAAAGAGGTTTACAGTTCTTCCTTCTGCTCTAATTTGTAAGAGGCTGTCTTCTGAATTGGTTAGCCAGGACAGGGAAAACCAGGTGGCAGTGTAACCGCACTTGTTGAATTCTGGCCAAAGATCAAATTAGCAAATAGCTTCCCAGCGTTGCTTCATAGCATGTAATGCCCACAGATCCTTGCCTCAGTTTCAACCGTGGGAGGATGACTGACCTGTGAACCTGACCTGTGATTCACCCATGGTGAGGCAGGAAGAGGACCCTTCTGAAAGCTGTTGCAAGGGATGAGTGCTTTGCTGTCACTGAATTTCAGGTCCATTCCTGCACTGGGTCTTCTGGTGTTTTCATCTCTTTCTGTCTATGACATATATATGTCTCAGGTTGCAAGCTCCTAAAAAGCAGGTATCAGGTTGGTTCATGGCCTTTTTGATGTTGATTACAATGATAAAATGGGCAATGATGATGATGATGGCTTTGCTTGGGTGGTAAAACACATTTAAGAATATCTCAATACCAGTTTGAGAAATAGCTTTATTGTGTGATATTGTAATGATTAATTTAACAAAAATAAACACACAAATTGTTTCAAAGTGATATGAGTTCCTGATCAAAATTAAGGCTGTTGATGCAGAATTTTGGTGTTTTTTTTGTTTCTTGTTTGTTTGTTTGTTTGTTTGTTTTGAGACAGAGTCTCGCTCTGTTGCTCAGGCTGGAGTGCATCATCATAGCTCACTGCAACCTCAAACTCCTGGGCTTACTCACTCCTCCTGCTTCAGCCTTCCTAGTAGCTGGGACTGCAGATGCACTTTGCCACACCTAGCTAATTTTTGTATTTTTTTGGAGGGATGGGGTCTCACTACATTACTCAAGCTAGGCAGAAATAATTCAATAAACGTTTATGGAAAGCCAAATGTGAGGATCGACCCAGGAAGACATACCAATCTAGCTGGATGTGTTCCAAAGTCTGTTACAAGTTGGAATGCTTTTATAAGAAAGTTTAGGAGAAGGGAGGGGGACTCTTCTTATCAGAGTTGTCCTTTTTCATTGGAGGGTACAATACAGAGGTTACAATCATTGGCTAGAGATGACAACATATAGGCTAAAATGTTTCAGTGGGCAAGACAATCGGTAAAAAGTTCATGATTTTAGAAACAAGTCAGTGTCCTGTCAGTAGGGTACGTATTTATCAGTATAATCATTATGTCAACAGTTTGAGGATACAAGATTTTCGGGAATTCACAATGAGGGTTTTCACTCAGGGACAGGGTATAAGTCATGAATAACACCACCTTCCCCAGGTGGTTAATCTGGAAGCTTTCCAAATATGAACTGTAGGTTATTAGGAGTTTTTTTTTGTTTAGCTGAAAACTTTAAGTTTTAATAGACCATAGGCTATAGGTTCACAAGGTACAAAACGGTACATTCAGTGAAAAGCCTGCTCCCACTCCTGCCTCCCTAGAAGCAATCATTGTTAATTCACTTCTTGATATCTTTGCTGAGATATTCTATGCATATACTAACATATCCATATATCTCCTCTGCTTTTTAAACAAATGGTAGCATGTTATAAACACTGTTCTGTTCCTTTTTTCACCTAATATATCTCACAGATCATTCCATATCAGTATGTTTAAAATTATTTATTCTTTTTCATAGCTGTATAGTATCTATAGTGTGGCTGTGCTATTGATGGACACTTAGGAGGTTTTCAAACTTTTGCTGTTATACACAGTGATGCAGCAATAACCTTATGAATACACAGAAGTGGAAATGTCAGGGTCAATGGGTGTGTGCGGAGCTTTATCAGATGTTGCCACACTTCTTTCTATGGAGGTTGTGACAACTGACTCCTGCAGTACGTCAGTAACAATGTGTCAATGTTATTTCTTCACATCCTTGCCAGTAAATCATTTTAATTTAAATCATTTAAATTTAATTTTAGTTTGTACCTTTCATGAGTGAGGTTGAAGAGCCATTTGCATTTCCTTTTCTGTAAACTGTTATTTCAATTGGGTTGTTAATCTTTTTCTTATTGATTTGTAAGAGTTTTTTATATACTAAATCAATTAGACTCTGTCTATGACACATGTTGTGAATATTTCCCCCCAGTTTCTCGTTCATCTTGCTTTGTGTAATTTAATCTTATTTGAATCATAACTGTTTACCTCAGAATAAACATTTTATTATAGTTTTCTTTCCAGTAGTTTTTGTCATGAAGATTTTCTTTTAACTTTATATTTTGATTTCTGGTTTTCATGTCTTACTAAAAAGAACTTACCACTCTAGAACTGTTTAAACATTTGTTTGATGGTTCTTCTTTAACAGTTTCAGTTTTCACATTGACATCTTTGGTCTATTAGAATTTTGCAAGGATCAAGTTTACTTTTTCCCAACTGGATACCTAGGTGTTACAATATTTTATTAAATAAATCATCTCCCCCTATTTATTTAAAATAGCAATTTTATCATATCTAAATTCCCAAGTGTATTTGGGTTTATTTCTTGCCTTTCCATTCTGTTCTTTTCCCCTTTTTTAAGAGATGAGGTCTCACTCTGTCATCCATGCTGAAGTGCAATGGTGTCATCATAGCTCACAGCAACCTCAAACTTCTGGGCTCCAGTGATCCTCCTGCCTCAGCCTCCCAAGTAGCTGAGACTACAGGTGTGCACCACCATGCCTGGCTAATTTTTCTTATTTTTTGTAGAGAAGGATCTTGCCATGTTACTGAAGCTGGTCTTGAACTCCTGGCCTTAAACAGTCCACCCACCTCTACCTCCTAAAGTGCTGGGATTACATGCATGAGCCACCACGCCGCCCAGCCTCCATTCTGTTCTGTTGATTTGTCTGTCTGTTCACCTACCAGTACCAAATTGTTTAAATTATTATAGTTTTGTAGTACAGTTTAACATTTTGGCACAACTAATCAATAATCTGATGGTGGTTTTTGGATTATAAATTTTAACACTTGTTGTTAGGAAGCTATTTGTATATTTTCATAATTCTAGATGCTTTATATTCCTTCTAATATCACCTCTCCAGAGAACTGTATACTGTTTTTTAGGACGCTCCGCCTCCCAGACAAAATCAAGATAAGTTGAGCACCAATTTCATAAATTTGGGAGATCTTGGATTTGGGTCAAGAAAAGTTCCCTAGGGGGTGGGGGTAAAAAAAAAAGTTCCCCCTGTGAATTATCTGATCATTCCTGGTTTGATTCCACGGCTTCCCAAGGGACAGAAACTGTGTCTTTCTAGTACTTGGCACAATGCCTGAGACTGAGAAGCACTCAGTAAGTGTGTGTGGACAGGATGAACTGATGAAGGAGGGAGTCACCACCTGGCCCAGGAGTCTTGTTTCATGCATGAATCTTCCTGGAGGTTTCTCTGGCTTCACGGGAAGGAACAGAACTGGGCATGATTCCTGGGATCCTGCCCCAGCTACTTGCCTGTCCTCTTTTCCAGGAGAACAAGGGCTGAGTGAACAAGGGCAATGAACCCCACTTACCTTCCTCCCATCCTCTCACACACATCCAGAGGCTCTGAGAGTTTCTGCTAGCTTTTTGTGTGCGTGTGTTTCCCCTCATCTTTAATAGTGTTTAACTGAAACTTCACTCACATTCATCGTCTCTCCCTTTTCTACATCAAACCCTTGAGTAAAGCAAGTGGGATAGCAAGGCAGAAAGGAATCAATACAGCTAACCACAACAGCTGACTCCTATACAGTGTTTAGTATAATGCTAGTTTCTATCTCAAATTTTCTACCTATTTAATAATTAAATACTTAAAATAAATAAATAAATATATATATATTTATCACACCCATTGTATAACTGAGGAAACTGAGTTAACGAAGAGGTTCAGTAACTTGCCCAGGGCCATGGAGTTTGTAAGTAGATGATCTGGGATTTGAACCAAGAAGTCCAGCTCTAGAGTCTATGCACTTAAACACTATACCCTTTCCTTGTAATGTGCATGTGTATGTTAACTCTACTGAAGTCTGGGCATGGTGGCTCATGCCTGTAATCCCAGCACTTTGGGAGGCCAAGGCAGGGGGATCACTTGAGGCCAGGAGTTTGAGACCAGCCTGAGCAAACATAGCGAGATCACATCTCTACACAAATATACAAATTAGCTGGGCATGGTGGTGTGTGTCTATAGTTCCAGCTACTCCAGAGGCTGAGGCAGGAGGATCGCTGGAGCCCAGGAGTTTGAGGTTGCAGTGAGCTATGATGATGCCACTGCACTCTAGCCTGGGCAATGGGGCAAGACCCTGTCTCAAAGAAAAAACAAAAGCTTCATTGAAGTATAACATAAAATGCAGAAAAGTGCACCAAAGTATATACCTCAGTGGATTCTCACAAAGTGAGCGTTCCTGTGTACTAGCACCCAGATCAAAGAACAAAACATGCCCAGCACCCCAGGAGCTCCAGTTAGATCCCCTCCGAGTCACTGCCCCTTCTCACTAAGGGTAACTACTGTCCTGAGTTCTCTTTCCATTCTTCTGGTTTTTTCCTCATCCTTTTATTTTATTTTTTTGTTTCAAAATTGTACAGGGGTACAAATGTTTAGGTTACATATATTGCCTTTGTACCACCTGAGTCGATCATTCTTCTATTTTAATAACACTTGTATTTTAAGCACCCTGTGGTCTGTTGCTAAAGTTATAAATATTCTATATTTACATTCTTATTCTATTTTGCAGGAGTAGGGGTGGCGGTGGTTGGGAGAACACATTCTCTATATAAGAGAAATGATTGAGGGTGGGGAGTTAGGGGACAGTTGCTTCAGTTTTTCCGCATTCTCTTTGCCTAAGAATAAGTAAGTTTCTACCCTGTCCTCTGTCTCCTCCCTGCCAGGACTACATCTCCCAGCAGGCTGTGGTCTGACAGCTCTCGGATTTAAATAGGATTCTGGGCTCTGCTTAGAGTCTGGCTGTTGCTGAGCACCCAGGAGCGAGAGGAGCAAGAAGCGGCAGAAGCAGCCACGAGCTGGAGCTAGACCAGGAGCCGGAGCCAGAGTTGGGGTGGTAGCTGGAGCAGCACCAAAAGCAGCAGCAACTAAAGAAGTTGGAAGATGCTGGTTACCTTGGGACTGCTCACTTCTTTCTTGTCTTTCTTATATGTGATGGCTCCATCCATCAGGTTTGTCTTAATTCAACAACTCACAATAGTTTACAAAGCCCTGCATTAGGAGCCGGTTCTCGGCTGCTGCAAGAAGAGAAAGAGAAGGAGGCTGAGGGAGAAAAAGGTCAGCAAAAGCAGGAAGGAAGGAGGGGTTATACCATGGTGGAAAGTGAGAAGGAAGCACCTGGGGCTGGGCAGGGGTGGGGCTGAGTTGAATTCTGACGCTAGTGGAAGGCTGTGTGGATGACTGTGTTCAACAGACAACTCGGGTGGAAGTCCTTGCTCTTTCACTCTATTCCCTTGGCTTTCTCTAAAGCTCTTCCCTTCCTTTCAAGGTGCCCTGCTGGGTTGTCATTGGTGATCTTTGCCAAAGGATTACTGTTAAGCAGAGGCACTTTGGGAAGGAAACAAACTCTTCCCTTTGAGACTACCGTCAAAGAGACTAATGTTTTGGGATGGCTCTTTTGCTCTGGGCTTTCTAGAGGTGTCAAAGAAATGTGTGTTCTGAGTGGAGAACTGAAAATTTACAGACAATAAAGAAGGTTAAACGGACTTATCAGGGCCAGAGTGTTTTTCTAGGTCCTCCACAGAGACTTGGGTTTAAATTCTGGTTCTGCCACCATTAGAAGTGACTTGAACTTCTTTGAGTTTCACTTTTGTCTGCTGTGATGTGGAAATAGTACTGGAGTGATTGAGAAGATTAAAATAAATTATATATGAAAAGAGCCCTGTCTAGTGTCTGGCAGTCAGATGATTTGCAGGAAATGTTAGCTCTGCCTCTCTCTGGTCTTCTGTTTTGGAAATTGTAAAGTCAACTTCATGTAAAAGGGTGCTCTCTGCACAGAGGTCTGAACAAGGGAAATTTTATCTCTGTGTGCCATTGGCCAGAATGAAATCCCTAATATGATTGCAGAAAGCCTCTGAACTGCACTACTTGCTAAAACTGGAGAGGCAGCCCAAGAGCATTTGTGTACGCGGCCCTCCGAGTGATGCTTACTGAAGACCCATTGATTCCACTAATGTTCATCATACATATTTTTTTGATGGTTATCTTTCTTTCTGTTTATTACATTTGTACCTCCATAATATGCTGAAATAAAAAAAGATGGTTAATAAACACATATGTTCTGACTGCGGCTTAGAGGAGGAACCTCTCGAGATAAGAGCTGGATATCCCTGTTATCTAACAAGGGAGGTCCCCATAGTCTCTAGATCAAGAGCACTTACTCTGTTTGCCCTGATGATCATTTGTGGCTTCTGGACAAATGACTTATCCAGCTGGTGCTGATGAGCCCCTGACTACCTTGCCCGTGGAAAAATGATTAAATTCTTCAGGTCTCCTGACTATAACTTAAAGATATTCTTTGAGTCTGGATGACTTTATTTTACCTTTCTCAGTGTGGGGTTGTGAGGGATGGTGCATGATGCTCTTGTTTCCCTTGCTGATAGGAAGTTCTTTGCTGGTGGAGTGTGTAGAACAAACGTGCAGCTTCCTGGGAAGGTGGTGGTGATCACCGGCGCCAACACGGGCATCGGCAAGGAGACGGCCAGAGAGCTCGCTCGCAGAGGCAAGTGTTTCCGCGTCAGTGCCCACAGGGCTGTGCGTCCTGCCCTTCCCATCGAGGGCTCTTGTCTTTCCTCCTGGGCTTGGAGGCTCTCACTAGGCATTTGAGGAAGCTGGGATTGAAGTCCAGCTGTGACACCAACTTACTCTGCGGCCTTCAACAAACCTTGCTTCTTCCCTACTCCCTCCCTATTATATAAAATAAGGAAAACAATGATGTCTGTGTATAATATTAGTCAAGTCAGTTATTCTAAAAGGAGATACTAAGCAACATTAAATATCAGAGTATAAAACCAGGGCTTCCAGCCTGGGGCTAAGCTGACAGCAAGACGACTGAGCAGCACTGCCGTGGAAATCCTGAAGTGGCAACTGGACCACTCCACCGCCTTAGGGATGGCTGGGAGAAAGCTCTGTCCACCAGTCCCAAGCTCATCTACTCTGCCTCTTTTTCAGCCTAGGATCTGAACACACTGTCCCCTCTTTGTCTTGGCCCCAGGAGCCCGAGTATACATTGCCTGCCGAGACGTACTGAAGGGGGAGTCTGCTGCCAGCGAAATCCGAGCAGATACAAAGAACTCCCAGGTGCTGGTGAGGAAACTGGACCTATCCGACACCAAATCCATCCGAGCCTTTGCTGAGGGCTTTCTGACAGGTGAGCCCCAGAAGCGTAGCTAGAAAAGCAGGAAACTGGGTATGGGAGTGGCTGCCCCGCCCTGGACTGTCCATGGTCCTTACCTCAGAACCATCGTTGATCCCACTGGACGGGTTCTGCTACATGAACCAGCCTGACGGGGAGTTGGCAAGGAGGTGGTGGGTAGACAAGCTGGGCGGGATCCTTATCGTCTTTTTTGCCTCGGCAGTGGGAATGTTGGATGTGTCAGCTCCCTGTCTGGGCTTGCGCTGATGCCACTCTCTCCTTTCATTCTGAGAACCAACCTTCCGTGGCCATAGGCACTAGATGAAGTTGTGCTGCTGCCAAACTTCTTCTAGGTCTTGGTGAACGACTGGCTTCTAATAAGGATTATGAAATCCATGAGGGACAGGGACCGTGCCTGGCTTGTTTTACCACTGGATTCCCAGTGCCCAGCAGAGCGGGCCTGGCCCAGGGTCGGTATTCAGTACACATTTGCTGAATAAATGAATGAACAGTGTCCTGGAAGATATGAATAACTAAAATTAGAAACCCAGTGACAGTGGGTATTGAATATCACTGAGATAGGTCCAAATGGGGGATAGTTATTGACTGCTGAGGCAATACTGTGTCTTACTTGGTCTCAAAAGAAAAGAGCAGAGTGAGTGACTCCTATTAAAACCTTGCCCCAACAAAGAGACCTCACCAACAAAGGCAAGGGGCAAATACTCAAGACTGTGAAGTCAGCTAGTGGACTCCTTGCTAACCACAGGGCCTCCTTGGTTGTGCTCTATAGAGGAGAAGCAGCTTCATATTCTCATCAACAATGCAGGAGTGATGATGTATCCATACTCCAAGACAGCTGATGGCTTTGAAACCCACATAGGAGTCAACCACCTAGGTAAGTACCTTTGGGAGACTGAAAAGTGAGGCACACCCCACCTGTTCTCTGTAGGAAGATGACCCTGCACCAGTGCTGAGAATTTCCAGCGGTCCTCACAGAGCCTAGGATTCCAATAGACTGGACACATGGGCTTGTTGTTCACTGTCCCTCTCCTGACCATCCTAAAAAAGTGAGATCTGCCTGCCCATACCTTTAAGAAACCCCAAATTTCAGGAGGTACCAGGGAGAAGAATGTCATTCTTGGATGGGGCAGTGGCAGTGCAAGCCTTGCCAGGCAGAGCCAGGCCTGCGGGTATGCAGGAATCTGGGTTTGGCTGGAGGGGTCACATCCATATAAGGGCCAAGAGGTAGGCAAACCTTGAGAACATGAGGTACAAGACAGGCTGGGGTTCAGAGGTCAAGGTGATGGTTGTAGAGAGGAGAAATGTTTTTTTCCCTGACGATTCCATCCTTCCTTCTATATTTGAGTGTACCTTGGCACACAGTTGTATAATCATGGCCAGAGGGAGTTAGAAGCCAGGAGGTGGGTGTTTCTCCTGATGGGGGCAATGGAGAGGTACAAATAAATATAGATTAAGTATTACTACCTTACCTATATCCTAGCTCTGGCTCTTGCTTTGAGGAATCCACCAACTCAGACCAACTGATCATTAGCACTGAGCTATCCATGGCATCAAAATTTGCTCACACCGGCAGATAGAAAGCTAATACTGAAGTCCTGTCATCAGCTCTCATACCCTGAGCCTGGGCTGCCATTCCACTCTTCAATCTCCCCTGCTCGCTCTCCTCACAGGCCACTTCCTTCTCACCCACCTGCTTGTGCAGCGGCTGAAGGAATCTGCTCCCGCACGGGTAGTGAACCTGTCCTCGGTGGCCCACCATCTTGGCAAGATTCGCTTCCATGACCTCCACGGTGAGAAGCGCTATAACAGGACTTTTGCCTATTGCCACAGCAAGCTGGCCAACGTGCTCTTCACTCGAGAGCTGGCCAAGAGACTCAAAGGTAAGTCTGGAGAAAGTGCCAGGATTAAATGGCAAAAATAGGGTCCTCACACCAGATTAGAGTTTCATAGAAACTTCTGAAATCAGACTGTCAAACATGCACATTTCAGTAATAGCTCTAAGGAGAATGAGGTTATAGATGGAATAAAAATAGAGTCCTTACCCTCAGGAAGCTTAAAATTGAATAGGGGTTAAGAACTTTATAACGTGACCTTACCTTTATTTCACATTTTATCTCATATCTGTTATCTCATTTGATTTTCTCAAAACTCTTTGCAACAGGCAGAGCAGGTATTATTATTCCTATCTCATAGTTCAGAACTGAGGTCCAGGGAAATGGCCGGCACAAGATTATGGCAAATGAAGGAGTCAGAACTGGAACATGGACGCTGTGCTTTAAATCCAGAGTGCTTCCTTCTGTGTGCCGTTTGCTAAAGTCCACGTGGTCATCTGAGCTACAGACCTGCCACTTCGGGCAGTCAGGGAGCTAGCGCTGGATTTTGGACCCCTCGGCACAAGTTCTCACTCTACCATATACTGTCCCCGTGTGTATGTGGACATGTCCTTTTAACCTCTCCTGACTTTATTTCCTCAGCTGTGAAAATCAGGTAAGGCCAGCTCTTAATCCTTAATGACTATGCTCTCCTGGCATATTGGATGACCTGCTGGCTCTGACATCTGCAAATCTAAGGGACCATTTGCTATAGTGAATAAGCCAGTTTGGGGACAATGGTCTTTACTATCAGAATGCCTAAGGTAGAAGATAGGGTAATCATAAAAATAAATAATAATAATTCCAATAGTAATTAGGAGTTTTACGTGTGCCATGCACTACTCATATCAACTCATTTAATATTTACAATATTCCTATGAGGTGGGTGCTATTATTTTTCCTCACTCTACAAATGAAGAGATGGGCACAGATAGATTAAGAAATTTGCCCAACCAAGTTTCCTAGCTGAGCCAGGATTCAAATCCAGATAGTCTAGCTCTGGAGTCCATGTTCCTTACATTGGGTTCAGACCTTGGCTCTGCAGCCTGCTAGGTATGACCTTTGGCAGTTTACTTAACCTTTCTATGACTTGGTTACCTCAGCTATAAATGGGCATCTTTTTTTCTTTCTTTCTTTTTTTTCTTTTGAAATGAGGTCTCACTCTGTTGCCCAGGCTGGAGTGCAGTGGCGCCATTATTGTTCACTGCAACCTCAAACTCCTGGGCTCAAGCAATCCTCCTGCCTCAGCCTTCCGAGTAGCTGGGACTACAGGCATGTGCCACCACACCTGGCTAATTTTTCTATTTTTAGTAGAGTCCGGGTCTCACTTTTGCTTAGCCTGGTCTCGAACTCCTGACCTCAAGGGATCCTCCCACCTTGACCTCCCAGAATGCTAGGATTACAGGCTTGAGCTACCACACCCATTCTAGTTTTTAAAATGTTTTTGTAAAGATGGGGTCTTACTATGTTGCCTAGGCTGGTCTGGAACCCCTGGTTTCAAGTGATCCTCCCACCTCCACCTCCCAGAGTGCTGGGATTACAGGCATGAGCCACCACACCCAGCTGGGCATCTTAATATTCCACCTTACAAGCCTCTTTAAGAATTAAATGAGATAATGCATGTAAAGCATGTAGCACAGCTCTTGCACATAATAAATACTGAAAATAGTTTTGGCACCAAAGGTATCTTGGGGGGCATATTAACCCTCCATAATCTCCATCAATGCCCTTCAATCTACATCTCATAAAACATGCTTGCCAGGCAAATGCAGCTAAAAACAAGGTCCTACCCCTTATCTTTCAATCAGATTGTTACCTTTAAGCAATTGATAATAAATAGTACTTACTATATGTATTGTTGTTTTATTATTAGTACTTAAGCCACAGTATAAAGGTGACATTGAAATACAAGGATATTGAACCAGGACCTCCTTTTGGAGCATAAAAGGTTGAGAAGGCTATAGATCTTTCTGGAAGAGAGCAATTCATTACTTATCAAATTTCACCTGGCTAGGGGTAGTACCTGCTGAATCCTGGAGTTATATTTCCTGAGTCCCTTCTTCTCACTTGTGTATTTTGCTGCAGGAGATGAGGGGTTTTCCTAAACTCAGAGTGTGTCCCCAGTCTCACTGTGCCTTCTCTGTCCTAGGCACGGGAGTCACCACCTACGCAGTGCACCCAGGCATTGTCAACTCTGAGCTGATCCGGCACTCCTTCCTGCTCTGCCTGCTCTGGCGTTGCTTCTCCCTGTTTGTCAAGACGGCGCGGGAGGGGGCGCAGACCAGCCTGCACTGTGCAATGGCTGAGGGCCTAGAGCCCCTGAGCGGCAAGTACTTCAGGTGCGTAGAGGCAGTGTGCGTTTTCTCTACCGCCTGTGTGCTCTATGAGGACCAGGACTCGCTGGGCTTTGCACCCTGAGCGGCTGAGTTTGTGCCAGGCCTGCAAACCAAATGCTCTTGCTTTTCCAAGGCAACTTACATTAGAAATTTATGTCAGCAAGAGTTGCTTTTATGGCTCTACTTTATAGCTGTGTGTCACAGTTCCATGTAAACTTTGTAGCTTTCTGAAAGCTGTCAAAGAAGACTGTCCCTGTTGGTTATGCCATGGAAAGAATGTCAGCAGGCCCTCTGGATCCCTTTTCTCCTCCTTTAAGCATTTGGTTCACTTGATTCGTGAATGCTTTAGTACCACTTAGCACAAAGTGCTGAGGGAAGGTCCTCTCATCCCAGTGAGGACTCTGTCTCCCAATGCTGCCAAGATTGGAACTATCTGTTGGGAATATAGAAGTAGAAATTTCAGCGCTGAATCTTATCACAAACTCAATGGCAACTGGAGCCTGGCAATAAAGGGAAGCCCAGGGTTAAATCTCCTTCCTGTTTCATGACTTAATCCAACTCAGTCTGCCCTGCTGTCCCACTTTGTCCAGGTTGTTCATTGGTGTGTCATTTATTACGGGAAGTATTTGAAATGATCTCAGTGTCCAATGGTAGGGGAGTGGATAAATGACAATAGCTAATGGTGACTGAGCTTTTACAATGTGTTAGACACTCTTCTAAGTGTTTTATATGTATTCATTCATGTAATCATCACAACTCTGAGAGACAGGTAATATTATTATCCCCATTTTTCAGATGAACTGAGGCACAGGATAATTAAGAAACTTACTCAAGGTCATATAGCTCACAGTGGTAGACCTGGGATTTACACGCAGGCAATCTGGCTCTAGAGCAGTGCTGTTGTCACTAGCCACATATTGCTATCAAGCACTTGAAATATGGCTAGTCCAGATTGAGATGTGCTGTAAGTGTAAAATGCATCTCAGATTTTGAAGATATACAGATTGAGCAACCCAGATCTGAAAATCTGAAATCCAAAATGCTCCAATGAGCTTTCCTTTGAGTATCATGTCAGTGTTCAAAATGTTTCAGATTTTGGAGCATTTGGGATTTCAGATTTTCAGATCTGGGATGCTCAACTGGTAAGTACAATGCAAACATTCCAAAATCTGAAAAAAATCCAAAATCCAAAACAATTCTGGTCCTGAGTATTTTGGATAAGACACTGAACCTATAGTATAGAAAAAGAAATGTAAAGTATTTCATTAATAATTTTTTTTATTGACCACATAGTAAAATGTTTTGGCTATATTGGGTTAAATAAAATATGTATTTATTAACCCACTATATTGATATATAATTGATATATTACTAAAATTAATTTCACCCATTTGTTTATACTTTTTAAATGTGGCTACCAGAAAATTGAAAGTTACATATGTGGCTCACATTTGTGGCTTGCATCATATTTCTATGGGACAATTGCTACTCTAGAGTCTGAGTGTTTAACATCACTGCCTTAAGTAAGGGACAAAATGTTATAGTCATTAAATATTTTCAAATAATATTTAATTAATGGGAAAATGGTGATATAACATGAAAAAAACTTATAATACAAAACTATATAATTATTCATTGTAAATTAGAGAATAGTCTAGAAAGATACCCAGCCATTGGGTGGTAGTGTTCTACTTTTAGGGAGTTTGAGGGAGAATCAGGCACAGTGTGAAGGAGGATTTTAACTTTTTATTCTAAGTATTCCTTCATTATTCAAAACATTTTAGAAAGTCATATTTATTTATTACTTGCATAATTAAAAAATATTTTTAACAAGGGAAAGATATCCTCCCCAAACTAGATACAGTAGGATCCCAGTTTTATATAAAAGAAAGAGAAAAAGACTACATATCCATTTATACACAAACAAAGCAAAAAAAAGATTAAAAGGAAAAGCAACTAAGTGGTAGGCTTTTCTTCTTTTATCAGTATTGTATTTTCCAAATGTTATACAGGACTTTTATAAGTAGAAAGAAATGCCATTTTAAAAAACCACTGTGAGAACTATACTCTGCCCCCACCCTCTCACCCTCTAGTCCTTAGGCCCCTGCTCACTCCAAAATAAAACAGAGGTGCTTAGTTGGGGTTCGTGAGACACAGGTGGGTCTGTTAATACAATTCAAGCAGTCTGTGAACTTGGTTGGGAAAATAATTTCATCTTTAATTTCGCTGACCTCCAACTGAAATTTAGCATTTCCTTCAATTATGAATGTAAGCAATGAACCGCAGTATTAGTTGCAATACCTGTGACTTTGTCACCAATAAAATTATATTTTCATATGACACTGTAGTTGTTGGTAGGCATCTCAGAATGTCTCTTCTGTTCACCACTACTTTAAATCTGCTGGTTATTAGACCTAGTGATAGATCTTGTTATACATTAACAAAGAAACCCATGTATTACGATATCACAAATTTGTTTTAAAAGTATTTCTATTTTATTTTATTTATTTTTTTGAGACGAGAGTCCTGCTCTGTTGCCCAGGCTAGAGTGCCGTGGCGTCAGCCTAGCTCACAGCAACCTCAAACTCCTGGGCTCAAGCGATCCTCCTGTCTCAGCCTCCAGAGTAGCTGGGACTACAGGCATGCGCCACCATGCCCGGCTAATTTTTTCTATTTTTAGTAGAAACGAGGTCTCGCTCTTGCTCAAGCTGGTCTTGCACTCCTGACCTCAAGCGATCCTCCCGCCTTGGCCTCCCAGAGTGCTAGGATTACAGGCGTAAGCTACCACACCCAGCCTAAAAATATTTTTAAACTGCGTTTCATGGCACAGTTTCTGTGAATCCAGTATATGATACTTTATATATTTAGAGACATATTCTGAAAAGGATACCATAAACATCTCCTGACTGCCAATTCTCATTCCTGGAATTTACTCTCTTTCTCTGCCTTCCAGTGACTGCAAGAGGACCTGGGTGTCTCCAAGGGCCCGAGATATCAAAACGGCTGAGCGCCTATGGAGCATCAGCTGTGAGCTTCTAGGAATCCAGTGGGAGTAGCTGGTAGATGATCTGGGCTTTATCAGGCCCAATCTACCCCATAATGAAAGGGGACCAAGGAGAAGGCCAGCCCCAAAGGGCTGTCCTGGCTGGCTGCTGTGAATCCTGCCCACTCTGATCCTCCAGACCCTTCTGGAAATGTTTGCACACCCCACTCTCTTGCGAAGGCACCTACAGAACATTCTTCTCTAACAATTGGAGAGTTGGCAATCCTCGGGCAGTGGGGGCAGAGGACTGCACAGATCCTGGACTGGGCATGGAGGCGGCAGAAGAGCCTTGGGCAACTGGGGCAATTTCCTCACCAGCACCAGAAACTCTAGCCTGCATGCTCAGCTGCTGCAACAGGAGCATCAGTATTACATATTTCCAGTCGCTGTAGATTCAAACTCTTGATTGTCCTCTTTCCTTTTTGAAATACAAGTCACAATTCTAGCATCTGGACCAACTCAGGAAGATCTCAGCTAACCTTGGCCAAACTAGATTCCTTCCTCTGAGCATCCTGAAGCCACTGTGTGAAGGACCTTCCCAATTTCAATCATGCAGATGATTTCTTTTTCCAAAGAGTTCCCTTTACCTCAATTTTTAAAGGAAATAAAGATCGTGCATTCATCTTATTGCTTTATTTATTTTCAGGGGAGCAAGGGAGAAATGGAGCAAATAAGGGAAGGCAGCCTAGTTTCTTCCAGTGCTAACATTTTATTATCTAAGAAGCGATAGGAGTGACTTAAATTACGGAGACGTTGAGCTCCCCTCACACTAGGGCCAGAGGTAGGACTTCATTTAATTTGATACATAGATGCAGGAAAACCAAGCCCTGATAATCCTTCTACCTAAATTCATAGCTCTTCTTCCTTCTGGCCGCCCTGCTTTCCTATGCTGTGGCCCAGATGACCTGCTTCTTGCCTCAAATGCTGAAGGTCACCAAGAAGAGGTGGTGAGATGTGCCTAATCTTTTAGCTCATTGACTCACTCAGGAAGCCACGCTTATTGGCTCCAGTTCTAAGGCATCCAAAGAGCATCTGGTGACAAAAATGCTCTTTTCTTCGATAGCATGCCAACTTAAAAAAAAAAAAAAAAAAACCACATAACTTCTTATGGAAATTTTCAAATAGACAAAGGTAGAGCAAATAGTATCATGAGTCCTCATGTACTTGTCATTGAGCATCAACATCATTAACATTTTGTCAATCTCATTTCCCTGCAACCCCCCTCCCCCACATTTGTTTGGCGGGTGGGAGTGAGCTATTTTAAAGCATATTGCAGGTATCATACCGCTCACCTGTAAGTGCTTTAGTGTGTGTTTCTAATATGAACCTTTGTTTTTTGCAAAATCACAACACTGTTATCACTGCTGATAATGTTAATAATTTCTGAATATCTTTTAAACTTGGAGTTCAAGTTTCCCTGCTTGTCTCACAAATGTCTTTTAACTGTTGGTTTGTTCAAATCAGAGGAAGAGAAATCGTCCTTCTGAAAAGAGGAAGCTTTTCTTTCCAGAAGCCCAGAAAGCTCCTTGTGGTTCATTAGCCTGAACTGAATACTGAGCTCCCGTCTGAACCAATCACTGTGGCTAGGGATGGGCTATGTTAATTGGCTTAAGCCAATCACTACCCACACCTAGAGCTGGGCTCCATCCCACCCACCTCACCCAGTGGGGAACATTATCACTAATGTAAAGCACTTACATTAATTAGGAACAGATTTCCTCACAAGAACCCTTTGGGATAGGGCCTATTGTTATCACCATTTTAAAGATGGGAACACTGAGGCATAGAGAAGTTAAGTAGCTTGCTAAAGTTCACACACCTGGTAAGTGGTAGGTATTTGGGCTGGAGTTGAGAGGGAGACACACGAAGCCTTATGTGTAGTAAAATGTTGTTTTATTTTGAGCATCTGGGTGCAGATGGGTGGAGGCCAAAAAGTGTCCACCACGAGGGAGGGGAAAGGCTTAGGTTTTATAGAGGGTTTTTTCCGGGGTTGGAGTGGGGGGAGTAACACCTGCAGAGATGGGGTGGGGGGTAGCTTTGTCTTATCAGAGGGGATACGAATGCAGGTGTCGCTACAGCTGTCTGTGGTCAAAGTTAGATTAATCTTACAATCTTGGACTCTCCAGACTCTGCGGTTTTTTGTTTCACAGACTTTATGATCACTATTACGTCCCATACATACTTTTCGGGTTCCCATCCTAAGCCAACCTAACATTCCACCCTTTTTGTTATATACATATAAGAAAAGGAAGGAAAAGTTACGGGAAAGGGGAAAAAAATAAAATTAGAAAGATTGGGAAGTGGGTGTTCTTGTCTTTTTGACTGTTTTTTTTTTTGTTGTTGTTGTTTTTGGAGACTTGGTTATTTTTGAAATGTAGTTAGGCTTATGGTAGGGGATGTGATTTTTGTCCCCAGATATGGTTTTGGGTAGGAAACAAAGGCCTGGAGTTTACCCCCCTGCAGTTTGTCTGGGAGTTTCTCAGGAACACTTTGAGACTGTAAAACAAATTCTAAAAGCTGTGAACTGGGAAAATGTAAAGAGAAAGATTTACATTTCTTTTTTGGGCTCTTTTAGGTGTTTGTGAAAACAGAGTCCCAGCAGGTTGCCTGCTAGTTTGGGAGAGAGACAGTAAAGAGTAGGGAGAGTTCAGAATTGATTTTTAGCTGTTACGAAATTGGGAGATTTAAGGCCACCCTAACATTCCCCTCTTTTTGTTGTTAAAATTAAATTTTTATGTAAAATGAATTTAGAAGTTGGGAAAATGGGCAGAGATTTTTTTTTTTTTTTCTGTAGCTACTTCCTGTTGAGGAGGGTCCAAGAGATTTTTTTGGAGTTTATTTATTAAAAGGGAGGGGGTTGAAATATCCTAGACTTTGGGGTTGACTTTAGATTTAGAAAAAGGTATAGGAGATGCAGGGGAGTTTGTGAGGAGAAGAAGAAGGGCAGTCGGCCGGGCGCGGTGGCTCACGCCTGTAATCCTAACACTCTGGGAGGCCGAGGTGGGCGGATCGTTTGAGCTCAGGAGTTCGAGACCAGCCTGAGCAAGAGTGAGACCCCGTCTCTACTAAAAATAGAAAGAAATTATATGGACAGCTAAAAATATATATAGAAAAAATTAGCCGGGCATGGTGGTGCATACCTGTAGTCCCAGCTACTCGGGAGGCTGAGACAGGAGGATCCCTTGAGCTCAGGAGTTTGAGGTTGCTGTGAGCTAGGCTGACGCCACGGCACTCACTCTAGCCTGGGCAACAGAGTGAGATTCTGTCTTAAAAAAAAAAAAAAAAAAGAAGGGCAGTGTTTGTGGCTCATGATCAACAGCTAGGTAAATAGCAGTATGTAATTTTGAGAGACTATCTCTTCGTAATAGCGGGGTTAGGCATCAAGGGAGAACTAGAAATGAATGAGCGAAGGTATTTGAGCCTAGATGGCAGGTCAAAGGGAGGGTGATAAGGCCGTCAACTCCCACAATAGTGAGGAGAGATGTGCAGGTCGGTGGAATTTTGGCAGAGCCGAGAATGTTGTACCCGTGTCAATGAGGAAAGAAATCGGCTTACCTGCCACCCACAGAGTTAGCCGGGGATCCGGTGTGATTGGCTTGGGGGCTGTTGGTCCTGGGCACGTCAGCCTTCTGTGGCCAGGCCTAAGAGGTGAGATCAGGATTGTCCGGTTTGTCGGGAGCAAGGGATTTGGCTCTGCCCTGAGGGGCTAAGTTGTAGGCAACCCTCCAGAGATCCCTCATTCCCCAGACAGGACAAGGTTCTGGGGGTGGCTGAGGATTAGGGCATTGTCTTGCCCTGTGGTGTGTTTGTTTACATTTAAAATACAGTCCAGGAGATGTTGTTTGCCTCTTTCCCCAGTTTGAGGACATTCCCGGGGTTTGTTGATGGCAGCTGCCAACATCTGATATTTAGCCTGGTCCCTGCTTTGTTTTTGAAGTTGTTGCTCCTCATGCCTATTATTAAATACCTTAAAGATGGTTTGTAATAGACTCTCTGTGGGGTTTTTAGGACCATCCTCTAATTTTTTAAGTTTGGTCTAATGTCAGGTGTGGCTTGGGAGATAAAATGTATATTGAGAAGTAAAATTCCCTGGGGGTAGTAGGGTCTAGAGTTGCATATTTTTGTAAGGCCTTGGGGAGCTTGGACAGGAAAAGAGCTGGATTTTTATCCTGTCCCTGTGTGATTTCCTGTAGTCTTTCATAATTGACTGCCTTGTGGGCAGCCTTTTTCAGGCCTGCTAACAGGCATGTGATCATGTGATTTCTCTTAGCCCGTTCTTCTGTCCCCTCTTGGGTTTCTATTTGATAATCCCATAATGGGTCTGTTCTGGGAACGGCAGTCATCCCTACTGGTTGGGCGGGGGTGCGTCTATGAATTTCGTTGCCTTGTGCCTGGGCATTGAGTCGACCCTCTCCTCCTCAGGAGACAAAGTAGAGGAAAGAATGATATGGAGATTATGTCAGGTAAAATCATAAGATTTGTGATGAGACGCAGTAATCACTGTAGCTCTCTGAGCCACAGTGAAGCCACTTTGTGTACAGGTTCACTGCTGCTGTGTGATTCATGAGCCTGTGACCTATGAGCTGGAAAAATATACATGGAAAACAGGAAAAATAAAGTGACTAACTTATAATTGATTGTTTAAAATCACTAGGTGTGTATAGTTAAATTTTACTATGCTTGAGAAATGTTCCCAGACGCTTCTGTGAACCCGCTTGCTCATAGATGGTAATCAAAACAGGTGGTCTGGGGCTGGTCCCAGGCCCCCTGGTAATGGAATTTATTGCAAAACTGACTCCACCTTGTGTACTCAGAGTCACGTAAGACCCCGATATAGAATAGTATAAAAACCCTTCCTCTTTTCCGGTTGAGCTGCTCTCTGTGCCCCCACCTGTGGTGGTGCAGAGGGCAGTCACTGGCCAGATAATAGACTCCTGATTTGGCTCAATTCAGCTTTCAAATGGTCATTTTCTCGAGTTATAAACCATAACAGATTGAGCTAGATATTCAAATTCTTTGACAAAAGCATGACGATCGTTTGAGAAAGAACGTAGTCTTTTCTCTATCTCGGAGAGATCGGAAAGAGAGAAGGGAACATGTACCCGCACAACGCCTTCCACCCCAGCCGTTTCTCTGAGCGGGCATAAGCCACGTGTGGTAGAATCTGTGGTCCCGAGATTTGGGCAAAGCCAGGGCGCATCGTAGCGGGGAGTGGGTTTAGGCAGTGGTGGAGGAATACTATATGGGGAAGGACTGAGATCTGAGGGATCAGCATTTGGAGTTTTTGGCGGTTTGGGGGCTGAGGGAGGAAGTTGGGAAAGGGGCTCTAGTATGCAGTAGAAAGATTTGTGCCAGACTGTAATTCTGACAGAGAGAGGGTCGTGAGCAGAGAGTAAAGAAGGCTTGGACAGAAGGGATTTTGGACTATTTGTCATTGTAGTGACAAAAATTATCCAGATCTTGTAGTGTGTTAAAGTCAAAAGTTCCATTTTTAGGCCACTGAGAGTTATTATCTAACTTATATTGTGGCCAAGCTGTGTTACAGTAAAAGATAAGTCATTCTGGCCAAATTTTGTCAGAGACCTAGTGTTTTGAGGCTTCGGAGAAGGTACCCCAAAGGGGTAGTTTTAGGAGGAGTAGACTTAGAGTTTCCCAGGTTCCTGTAAAGAGTAGGGGTCACACAGGGCTGATTCTACTCAATTCTAGGTGTCCCTAGAATGAAGGAATGGTATGGGAGTGACGAGAGAGTGACAAGCACAAGACGAGTCAGAACAGGCGTTCCTGTGTCCAACAAAGGTCCCAGGAGCTGAGCGTCCTCCGCCTTACCAGCAGGACTTTTCAAGTTGAGAGGAGTAAACAAGAAGGAGCTTGTGAACTCCCTACTTACCAGGAACAGGATATCTCAGGGTGTGGATTTGGGAAGTCAGCAAGGAAGATCCAAGTCCCAGGCTGGTGTCTGCCTCTCAGCTTGGTTCAGGAGGGTCTAGGTGGATAATTACCTTACCTCAGCTGTAAGGTAATTACCAGGCTAGAACGCTCTGCCTGCACTCCAGGATCAGAGACAAGTTAGAGAGAGACCCCTGCATGGCTCAGGACTTCTCCCAGTCACCTCGTCAGAGACAAGGGAGGTTAGTGGCTCAAAGAGACACTTTGATCAACCCGGGAGACTGGCCTCTCTCAATTTAGTCAAAGATACATGGAAACCTTACCGGTGACCCAGGGACTCAAAGGAAGGCAGGATTCAGGAGTTAGCCCAGGATGAGCTGCCGCAGCCTACTGCTTCCCAAGTTGCAAGCCTTGCCTGCTAGAGACCCAGAGGTAGTGTCTACCCAGTGTGCCCCCCTGGATTTTGGTACTGAATGTTAGGCTGAACTGCATATCGAGCTCCCTTCTGAACCAATCACTGTGGCTAGGGGTGGGCTATGTTAACTGGCTTAAGCCAATCACTACCCACACCTGGAGTTGGGCTCCATCCCACCCACCTCACCCCGTGGGGAACATTATAGCTAATGTAAAGCACTTACATTTATTAGGAACACATTTCCTTACAAGAACCCTTTGGGATAGGCCCTATTGTTATCACCATTTTAAAGATGGGAACACTGAGGCATAGAGAAATTAAGTAGCTTGCTAAAGTTCACACACCTGGTAAGTGGTAGGTGTTAGAGCCGACGTTGAGAGGGAGACACACGATCTAAGTATTACGTTGTATACATATTTTCTGGGTTCCCATCCTAAGTCAACCTAACAGTAGGGTGGAGTCAATTCTGGAACCGGCGCTCTTAACAGCCATTCTCTACTGCTTCCCACAGTGGAGAAAGTGGCAAGAGGAGGAGGAGGTTGGCCTTTATACCCCAACAGTGACCAGTCACTAGATGTGGGCAGCTTCCAGGGAGAGAGCATGACCTGGATGAAGCAGCTCTTTTACTGAGGGTAAGGTCTAGAGAAAGACTCAGTTGAGAGCTGTTAGCCACCTACAGTCCCAGCATCTAAGGGAATGAGTGCTTCATTTCTAAATGGGGAAATCTGGGTGGTGCACCCAGCATCTGCTGCAGATATATATTATCTATCTGTATATTTACTTAAGTTTTATATATATATATATATAAATATATTTATATCTCAGACAAAGGAATAGTACCCATATTATATAAAGAACTTCTACTTCCCAATAAGAACAGAGAACTTTGCAAAAGTTACAAACAGAAAATTTGCAGAAGAAATGCAAATGGCCAATATATCTAACTAAAGATGTTCAACATTACTAGTGATCAAAGAATAGCAAATTATTAAAACAAGATGTCAGTATACCATTTTTTATTGTTATTTTTATAGATTTAGAGAGTACAAGTGCAGATTTTTTTTTTTTTTTTTTTTTGAGACAGAGTTTCACTCTGTTGCCCAGGCTAGAGTGCCATGGCATCAGCCTAGCTCACAGCAACCTCAAACTCCTGGGCTCAAGCGATCCTTCTGCCTCAGCCTCCCAGGTAGCTGGGATTACAGGTGTACACCACCATGCCTGGCTAATTTTTTTCCATATATTTTTAGTTGTCCGACTAATTTCTTTCTATTTTTAGTAGAGACGGGGTCTCACTCTTGCTCAGGCTGGTCGTGAACTCCTGACCTTGAGCAATCCTCCTGCCTCGGCCTCCCAGAGTGCTAGGATTATAGGCGTGGCGTGAGCCATTGCACCGGGCCCTCATTATACCATTTTTAGCCATCAGAGTGTCAAAAATTAGAAAGCTTAGCAAATGTTGGCAAAATGTAGGAAAATAGATGTTTTTATACACTGCTGCTATGAGTAAAAGAAATTGTGAAGCCAATTCTACCCAGAAATTCAGCTTCTTAATATCTGCAGTAACATTAGCATATGTATGTAAGGAGGAGGCATTGTTTGAACTAGCAAAAAAATTGGAAACAGCCTAAAAGTCCATCAGTTGCAGAAAAAATAATCTCTGGTATGGTTATGCAATGGGATACTATATTTACTTTTCGAGTAAGTATTCCAAAAATAATTATATTTAACACATTAACTGCCTTGTGAGTTGTAGTTAACTCACACTAGTTTTGGGGCCAGGGGCTCGTGAAGCAAAACCTGGGCAAAATCCTGCAGTTGGTTTGTGAAAATCTTACTTATTGATGTTCTTATAGTTACAATTAATATTGACAAAGTAATTCTAAAAATGTAGATTAAATAAATAGAAGTCAATAAATTTCATTTTTCATTAAATTAGAAAGGATCATTTTGTTTTTGAAGTTTTTATTCTATTTTAATAAAACACTGTAGCCCCAAGGAAAACATTTTTTTTTCCAGTGTGGGAGTCAATGTGTTAAAAAATAATTATATAAATGTATATATAGTTGGATAAATTGATGAATTGCAAAATGATAAATGTGTGCTGTGTAATAAGATTTATATTTAAAAATTACACACATACAGAATGATTTTATATATTTTCTATGAGTACATATATAGGTATGCAACAGCACAGAAAATGCTCTAAAACGATATAAAATGAACTCGTAAGACAGGTCCCTGGGAAGAATTGATGGAAAATAATTTTTCCATTTTTTAAAAGCAGAATATTTTCTTATCTTACTTGGACATTAAAAGTTAATAACTTCAGCAGGCACTGTTGGTTGCCACCCTATAGTCATTCCTTACCCTGACTTTGTTCCAGTGTCTACCTCTCCCTCTGTACTCTGATTAACCTATTGCAGTTGTTCTCAACTCTGGCTGTATTTTAAAATATCTAAAATGCCAACGCACAGGCTTCACCACAGAGATTTTGTTGTTGTTGTGTTTTTTTTTTTTTGAGGCAGGGTATCACTCTGTCACCTAGGCTACAATGTAGTGGCATGATCATAGCTTACTGCAACTTCAAACTCCTAGGCTCAAGCCATCCTCCTACCTCAGCCGCCCAAGTTGCTGGGACTACAGGTACATGCCATGACACCCAGCTAAGTTTTCTATTTTTTAGTAGTTGATGGGGTCTCACTGTTGCTCAGGCTGGTCTCAAACTCCTGAGTTCAAGCAATCCTTCCTCCTCAGCCTCCCAGAGTGCTAGGATTACAGGTGTGAGCCACGGTGCCTGGCCACTTTCATGTGTTAGCTCACTTAATGCTATGAGATCTGTATTATCATTCTCACCTTTCAGATGAGGAAATTGAGGCACAGAGACATAAAGTGACTCAACCGAAGCCACACAGCCAGAATTGACAGGACAGCGATTTGCACGCTTGCTAGTTGGCTCCCTTGCTTCCACTCTCAATCAGCATATTATCGTCTATACATCCTCACCACCGTAGACACTTTTTTCTCTTTTCAGAAATTAAAGCAGGATGCTTCTACATGCAATAAGAAAATAAGAAAAAAGAAAAAGAAGAAATTAAAGAAGGAAACAAAAAACATAATTTTATAGTCTAGATAATCCTTGTTGGCATATATATTTTAATACGTATACAACCAAGGTTGGAAAATGAAAATGGTGCAGAAATACAAAGTGAATAAAGTACAAAATGTAAAGTGAATGTTTCCCTCCTTATATTCTTCTAATATCACTTCAATTTTCACAAACAGAATAAAAATAACGCAGACTGTTAAATCTTTGACTTTTTTCCCTTTTCTTGGTGATCTTTATTTCTCATTCTTTTTAATGGCTGCAGTGTATTCTACTGTATGAATGTACCATAACCTGCCCTTAACTAACCCCCTATTGATGAACTTTTGGATTTTTTTCCCTATTACAAATCATACTGTTATGTACAGTTTAGGATTATACCTGTTTATTATATTTCTAATGGTAGGATTGCTGGGTCAAAGAAAACTTACATTTAATTTTTTTTTTTTGATACAGAGTCTCACTCTGTTGCCCGGGCTAGAGTGCCATGGTGTCAGCCTAGCTCACAGCAACCTCAAACTCCTGGGCTTAATCAATCCTCCCGCCTCAGCCTCTCGCGTAGCTGGGACTACAGGCATGCACCTGGCTAATTTTTTCCTATATATTTTTAGTTGTCCAGCTAATTTCTTTCTATTTTTAGTAGAGATGGGGTCTCGCTCTTGCTCAGGCTGGTCTCGAACTCCTGAGCTCAAACGATCCATCCTCCTCAGCCTCCCAGAGTGCTAGGATTACAGGCGTGAGCCACTACGCCCGGCTAATTTTAAAAGATATTACCAAAATGTCAGAGAGTGCACTATACACGTTACCATCGACTGCATTTGTGGTACCCATTTCCCCATGTCCTTGCCAAGGCAATATGTTAACAAATGTTTGATCTTTACCAATCTGATAGCTGAAAAATTGCCTTTCATTGTGGTTTTAACTTGTATTTCTCCTATGAGTTAAACTTTTTCAATGTTTATTGGCTATGCATTTCTTTTTATAGAGGATATTTATTTACATCCTGTTGCTTGCTTTTCAATTGGGTTGTTAGCATTATTATTATTGATTTGTAAGAATTCTTTGCAAATTAAGGAAATTAGACCTTTGTCACATATGTTACGGATGTGTTCTTCTAAACTTTGGTGGTCTTTTTGTTACAGTGTTTTAAAACATTCATAAGTAATAAATTTGACTGCATAAAAATTCTTTCCATTTTCCTAAGTGAAATAAGTCAGACACAAAAGGACAAATACTACATGAGTATACTTACATGAGCTACCTAGAATAGTCAAATCCACAGAAAAATGCAATAGAAATTACCTGAGGCTGCGCAGAGGGGGAAGTGGGGAGTTACTGTTCGATGGGTGCAGAGTCTCAGTTTGGGAGGATGAAAAAGCTCTAGAGATGGATAGTGGTGATGGTTGCACAACCATGTGAAGGTACTTAATGCTACTAATCTGTACACATAAGAATGGTTAAAATGGTACAGTTTTTAATGTATATTGTAACACAATAAAAAATTTTCAAAGTCTTTCAAAGTTCCTGGGGTTTGCATCTGCTTAGAAAAACTTTTCACACATCAAGATTATAGAGAGTTCCTTTTATTCTTCTAGAATTGTTAATATGGATTTGGTAGAAGGTGTAGCTCTAGGATGAAGGTTTGAGGTACAGAGGCTTCTGCAATAGGCAGGGGAGGAGGTGACAAGGACCTGAACTAAGGTGATGAAGCAGAAGAAACAGGTTTCTCTGGCTGGGATGGTAGGATTTGGCTTTCCACTGGACATACACTTGATGCCTGATAGTCCATGAATGTTTGTTGAATGAGGGTGAGGAAGAAACAATCAGCACAGAGATTTCTAACCAGGCAGCATGTACACTAATAATAACATTAAATACTATTTACTATTTACTATTAATATTTACTGAAGGAGGAAGATCAGGTGGGTGGAATAGGGTACATTCCATTTTAGATGTGTTAATATTTTTAGGTGCAGGTCGGCCCCGTGGCAGCCAGGAGGCAGTCAAAAGGCAGATCTGATGTGGAAAAGAGTTAAGGGGGACAGATCTGGTTTAGAATTCAGCGAGCCAAGTGATTGCTGGAGCTATGGGATTGTGTGGGAGAGGGAATAGCTAGAACCTTGAAGAATTTCAGTGTTTTAAGTGGGATGAAGAGAAAATAGAGCCAGAGAAGCAAATAATCTATAGGAGATGGCACTTGCTGTGGGCCTGAAGGAAGGGGCTTGACGATGGTACACTGGAGGGTGGGGTAGTGGAGGTGGTGAAGGAAGTGTTCCGGCCGGGCGCGGTGGCTCACGCCTGTAATCCTAGCACTCTGGGAGGCCGAGGTGGGCGGATCGTTTGAGCTCAGGAGTTCGAGACCAGCCTGAGCAAGAGCGAGACCCCACCTCTACTAAAAAAAGAAAGAAATTATATGGACAGCTAAAAATATATATAGAAAAAATTAGCCGGGCATGGTGGCGCATGCCTGTAGTCCCAGCTACTCGGGAGGCTGAGACAGGAGGATCGCTTGAGCTCAGGAGTTTGAGGTTGCTGTGAGCTAGGCTGACGCCACGGCACTCACTCTAGCCTGGGCAACAGAGTGAGACTCTGTCTCAAAAAAAAAAAAAAAAAAAAGGAAGTGTTCCAAGCGGAAATAACAACATGAAGAAACAGGTATCAGGAAGGCACTCCACCAAAGAAGCTATTCAGTAACCAGACATTCAAAGAATTTGTTGTAAAAGAAATGGAATTTTCAGGAATGGGCCAGTCAGCACTGTCACTGTGGAATAGGAGATGAAGACCAAGAAAAGGTCATTTCTTCTAGGGTTACTGTGACTATTGATATTTGGCTGCTCGATTATTAAAAGAGTCTAACAGCCTTTGATCTACTTTGCGTAAGCTCCAGCCAAAGCTATCTGGTAACCTTGGAGTGTCTCAGGTTTCTAAACATCGCCAGTGGTCACCTAACCTAGATTTAGATTATGGTGTTCCAGTTTTCTCTGTTGGGACACATCTTTGTGCTATGTTCATGTCAGGTGATTTTCAGGTCTACTTTCATCATTATTGTTTGTTGTGTTTGTTTTTAGTTTTTTTTTTTTTTTAAATGAGAAATTGGATGAGATCATGTTTCTGGGGAAAACAGATAATGGCAGCGATGCCACTGACCATGGCTCAAGTGTCATACTGCAAACATACATGTCCTAAGGGGGTGGCAAGAAAACAGTTTACGCTAAGTTTGAGTTTTGCTTTCCTGAAAGACCCCTCACCCAGTTTGAGAGTCACCATTTCGTTGACACTGAAAAGACATAGAGAGTTGCAAAAATGACAAACAGCTTTTTTTTTTTTGAGACAGAGTCTTGCTTTGTTGCCCAGGCTAGAGTGAGTGCCGTGGCGTCAGTCTAGCTCACAGCAACCTCAAACTCCTGGACTTAAGCGATCCTCCTGCCTCAGCCTCCCGAGTAGCTGGGACTACAGGCATGCGCCACCATGCCCGGCTAATTTTTTGTATATATATATATATTTCAGTTGTCCATATAATTTCTTTCTATTTTTAGTAGAGACGGGGTCTCACTCTTGCTCAGGCTGGTCTCGAACTCCTGACCTCGAGCGATCCACCCGCCTCGGCCTCCCAGAGTGCTAGGATTACAGGCGTGAGCCACCGCGCCCGGCCCTACAAACAGCTTTTTAAAAAGTTTCAGAGGCCAGGCACGGTAGCTCATGCCCTTATTCCTAGTACTCTGGGAGGCTGAGGTGGGAGGATTATTTGAGGCCAGGAGTTTGAAACCAGTTTGGGGAATAGCAAGACCCTGTCTCTATGCGGGAAAAAAAAAATTAGCCGGGCATAGTGGCGCATGCCTGTAGTTCCAGCTACTTGGGAGGCTGAGGCAGGAGGATCGCTTGAGTCCAGGGATTTGAAGTTTCAGTGAGCTACGATGACACCAATCACTGCATTCTATCCGAGGTGACAGAGTGAGACTTTGTCTGAAAAGAAAAAATTTTCCATTTTTCAACCATCAGACTGGCAAAGGTCTAAGAAGTCTGAGAACTGTTGGGGCAAGGGTGTGGGGAGGCATTCTCTACACTGATGGTGAAAGAGTTAATTGCTACCACCTCTTTGGAAGGTACTTGTCAATATTTACCAAATGTACTTCCCCTCTGACCCAGCACTTCTGGACAAGATAACTCACTGCAGCATAATCTGTAGTGGCAAAAGATGGCAACGACCTAAAATGTTCTTGAGTAGAAACTGGTTGACTAATTATGGCACATCTTCACCATGAATACTTTAGTCATTCATGCTTGTTTATGCAAAAAGTAGCTCTGGAAGTATATACTAGAAACTGGTAACACTGGTGGCCTCTGGGAGGGGACTAGGTTGGGGGGACAGGGATGGGACGGACTTTTCACTTATCTTTCATACCCTATGAATTATTACCTATCTCCACCTCCCTCCAACTGATGCAAAAAAGAAAAAGGGTTTTCTGGTGGTAGAGAGAGTACCAGTAGTTTTTAACACATAGGAAACTTGAGATAAATGCTAACCAAAGAGTCATCCAGTCATTATGGGCATTATTTAGAGAAAGGTTAAGAGTTGAAGGCCATATGATCTTTCTTACCCACCTTTTCTCTCCACAAGGAAAAAGGATGGGAAGGGTAGGAGCAAGACAGCACAAAAGAGTCATGAAGCCAAGAAACTTGTCGGATTGACACTTTATTGTGGCTTGCTTGTTGTAAAACATTCCACCCCTCAACATGGATGTTGTTTCGGTGGTGGTGTTTTTTTGCTGGAGACCACAGTGTGATGCTCAAAGGCCTTTAGCTTCATCTTATGTCAGTCTAGCCAATGGTTGCCTATTTGATACTTCAATTAGTTAGAGGAAAAAGCCAGGAAAATCTGGTCTTAACATCCCTAATTAAGATTTGTGACCCATTAGTATAAAGTGCTTATGCTCAGTGCAAAAAGGACAGACTCAGAAGGCCAAGCAGATGCCAGGGAATGACATTTCCTGGGGGATGGATGTGTCCTATGACTCAAGGAAGGAAAAGCTAACTTCAGCCCAAAGGGATCTAGTATTTTCCTTACAGTCTTTTTCCTCTCTAACAGGACCAAACTTTTAATCTGACAGACGTCCAAAAGAGTTGTTTATTTTACTATTAAGAAACTTGGTTCAGAAGGAAATCCACAGGGTTTCTAGGCACCAGACACTGACTTTAGCTTCTAGTTTCTGTTTGACTCAGCAACAGGTGAGAGCAACAGGCTGAGCTCTGGCTGGTGGGAAGCTCAGAGCTGCGGAGCTTTTCCGTAGGCTTCTCCTTTGCAAATCCAAGTCACTGAGTGTAACAGACCCTTTCCCAAACATTGTCACATCTCGGTGGGAAGACAAGCCAGTGCATATTAAAATTCACTTCACTTAGTTTTCCACCAATTGGACATGACTTATTCCTTGTCCCCTTGTGCTGACTCTTGTCCATAGGCCCAACTCTGAAGCCTACCTCTGACTCCTTCGGTTAAGACAGAGAAAAGAAATGCACTGACTTATCAATGGCCCCAGGTGTCGGCATATCCATCCTGTGGTCCTGAAGGGACTGAAAGGAAGCAGGAGAGAAGAGGAAGTAGTTTCCTAACCAATCAAGGGGCACAAACAGGACTGCAACTCAAATAGGTGAAGTCTAGACGATCCTGGTTACCATATCTCTTCCCAGAGTCTTAAAGAGGGAGGCACATGCTCTTACCCACCAACTCTGCAGTAGGGACATTCATGAGAGCCAGCTCTGTGCTTGTGAGCAACCCCCCGTACTGCTTTTGGATGGTTTGCCTTTCTCACAATGTGATGGGGACGCTCCTGCCTATGCGTCAGCATCCCAGACCTGATCACAGGTATACGCACCCACAACTTTCGGATGCCAGCACCTGAAAACACTTCTATTCAAACTACCTTCCAAAGACACGTGTTGACTCCTTGTGCTTGGGAGAATAGACACCTGGAAAACAGTTTTATTCCACAGATAGCACTTGCCTCAAAGCCACCTCTGAATTTCGGGAAGGGAAAAGAGGCGATCCTTTTGGTGTTGCTCTATAATTTTCTGTAAAACCCCTCTAGCTGAGAGGAGCTACTACAGCATGCCCACATGGAGGGGACTGTGTACAAACAGGAGGACCCGGGTCAAGAACCAAAACGCAGGGAAGGTTTCAAGAGTGGCAGGAGTCTAAAGTAAAGTGCCTCTTTTCAATGGAGGAGAGTTTCATTTGTTCAGAAATGCTTGGGTGTAAACGTCAGTGCACAGGAGCATGCATGTGTGTGCACATGTGTGTACACACACTCACTCACTCTGAGGTAGAAAGAACTGGCCATCTCCAGACGAACACACAGACACACACAGATTCCACAATTTTACAGAAACATGGCACTTGTGTGAAAGGTCCTGTCCTTGCCGGAGGAGGCAAGCAGGGTCCAATCCAGCTCTTTCCGACCTGGGGCAGAGCCAGAGAAGTCCTACTCCACAGGAGGAAAGAAGCGAAGAGAACCACCGTCACTGCTGTTGCCACAGTTCTCAGGCCACATTTCCCAGGGTCACTTCCTGGAGCCAGAGCCGTGGGCACCCCGGGGGTGACTTGTCAGAAGCCACTGGGCACAGATGTCTTGCACAACTGCATCCCCACTGCTCTTGGCGGCCTGCTGCACCTGCTGGACGAGGGCCGTGGCCCGAGAGTATTCTTGCTTCACGGCAATCAGGTAGGCAGAACGCAGTTTGCAACATGTCAGGTAGGCCCGAACCTGGCAGTCAGATATAAGACAGTGGAAAAGCAACCATCACGGACGAATCAAATGCACAGATTGCGTCAGAAAGCTCAGGCAGACAGATACCCTTTCTCACCTACCAAATTAATAACTGGGTTCTTGCTTTTTATAGTATTACATAATAACAACTCTTTAAATATTCTGAACATAAGGTATTACAATGTGTTTCTTTAAATAGTATAAAAAGTTATTACTAATAAGCTAAGAATTTAAAAAACAAGGCAGGCGGCTGGACTCTGTCCTCCACCCACCCCCCAGGCACTTCCTCACCGCCCCAAGCTCTCTAGCTTCCTCCTGCCTTCAGAGCCAGCATTGCCACTGCCCACAAGTTGTGATTTTATAGTTATCTGGGAGACTGTTTGATTGATGTCTACCCCCTTGACTAGACTTTAAGTTCTATGAGGATAGGAATAGTGTCTGCTTTTTCTACTCCTTGTATTCCTGGTATCTAGCACAGGGCCAGGCACGTAGTAGACATTCTATAAATATGCATCACATGAAGAAATGAATGAATGAACCCTCATACCTCCCCCCTACGATGGACACACAGATCCCCCTTCTCTATTTTTCTGTTTCCAGCCTGATGAATTAAAAATTTTTTAACAGGAAATTTGGAGAGGAAAACACATAAACACAATTAGAAAAGGTCTAATTAAGGTCTAACCTCAGTCCTGACTTGACTTCTCTTGTTTGGATCAGAGGCAGCTCAGTTTCAGAGTATGTGCATGTGTGTGTGTGTCTATCCCAGGCTGTCCATCTCACAAATCCCCAGCTTGGGGAAGAGGAGAAATCCTTCCGTCCCTGGCCCTGGTCTCACCAGCAGCCCCTGGTTAGCCAGAATTCTGGGCTGGTAAACAGCGAGGCCCTCACGAGCTGCCACAGAGCTTCTACCAGCAGCTGCCTTCCTGACACAATAGTCCCTCTTAGTTAGTGGAGGGGACTCTCTTTGTTTCACATGTCGAGGCTCCACTTTTTTTGTTCTTGGACAGTAAGGTCCTTCTTTCCTGTATAAGCTCAATTACAGATAATCTCCTGCAGCTAGAAGATGTCTGGCATGTTCTGAGGTCACTAAAGTGATCAACTCCTGCTGCCTGGGTGTCTGCTTGCTGCCCCTAACATGTGAGCTCTCCCCAAGCCTTTAGCTCCACTTAGCACCTACGTATGCTACATATATATCACAAGCTGGCAGGCAAAATTCCTATCAGGAGTAGAAGGGCATTTTGCCAGAGAGTCTGGGATATAAGCTGAATGAAGCTGGTTTTTGGCAAGATCTTGTAACCTGAGATCACTTAAGTGCATTAGTGCCACTGCTGAGAGAAAAAGACCTGAAAAAGTAATAAGGGCTATCTAGATTTTAGTGCATGTCTTTTCCAAGGATAGATTCTCTGTCCTACTCAGTGAGAGGCTCAGTGAAGGCTTGAAAAAGAACCATAGTCTGGGAAGCAGGGGATCTGGAAGTCTGTCCTGGCTGTTAGGTTCTCATTCTGATTCTAGGAAGGTAATTTTCCACGTTGCAAAATGTTAGAATTTCATCCTTTCCAAGATGTTGCAAAAATAAATGAAGAAATGTTTAGAACGTGTTCTCTTTAACCCTGTGACTTAAAGACACTCAGTAAATTCAGACTGGGAATTAGCAGTATTGCCCCAGGGAGCAGGTAAGAAGCTATTTGCCTGACATTAGTTTTCATCACAGGGACTCAGCTGCCAGATCATTCCTCTGCTGATGGCTGGGG
Source organism: Eulemur rufifrons (assembly GCF_041146395.1). Classification (NCBI taxonomy): domain Eukaryota; kingdom Metazoa; phylum Chordata; class Mammalia; order Primates; family Lemuridae; genus Eulemur; species Eulemur rufifrons. Next base: position 95,504,914 of record NC_090984.1, read on the forward strand.
CAGCTCAGACCGGCTTGGGTTTCTCCTGCCTCTCCTGGCCTGGGGGCCTTCCTGCAGATGGTGGGAGGATTCATCCAATGCTTAGCCACAAATGGGGACAGCTGGGAATAGTTTTATTCTGGATGGCACCAATTTCCCAAACAGGGAAGAGCTCCTCACAATCAAGGAGAATGAGACACTCGTGGACATTGTTGGTCAAAGGGTTGGGTGAGGCTTTTCCTCACTGTACCTTTTTCCCTTCAGGATAAAGAAATACCTGCTCACTGTAGGAACCTCATTCAGTCAACCTAAAGATGGAAGTGCGGGATTTCCTAGGGCTGAGAGAAGGCTGCAGTATACAGTGGAGATTCAAGAGCAGCCTAGGACACATTTGTCTTGGGGACAAAGAATTGGGAAAGTGATGTTCACCTGTTCCCCACCTATTCTCCCCACCTATTCCTTCCCTTCTACACCCCATCCAGGTCCCAGCTCCACTTCTGGGCAGCAAAGAAACTGAGATACAAGGTTGTGTGGGAACTATTGTGGGAAACAAGGGATAAAGGTGACAAGCCAAGCCTGAGGTGCTGTTCATTAGCACACCCAAGGGTTTGGAGACAATTCTGCTCACCTTGTTGTCGTCATTGTGTATTGCCTGGATCAGACCCTCAAGTTCCTGAGCAGAACAGAAACATAGCAGTTGTGAGAGGGAGAACCCAACACAGTCTCAGCTCAGCCACTCTGACTTCAGGATGCGGATGCCTGCCCTTTTTTTTTTTTTTTTTTTTTAAGAGACGGGGTCTCTCCTAGCACACTGAGAGGCCAAGGCGGGAGGATCGTTTGAGCTCAGGAGTTCGAGATCAGCCTGAGCAAGAGCGAGACCCCATCTCTATTAAAAATAGAAAGAAATTACCTGGACAACTAAAAATATATAGAAAAAATTAGCTGGACATGGTGGCGCATGCCTGTAGTCCCAGCTACTTGGGAGGCTGAGGCAGGAGAATCGCTTAAGCCCAGGAGTTTGAGGTTGCTGTGAGCTAGGCTGACGCCATGGCACTCTACCCGGGCAACAAAGTGAGACTCTGTCTAAAAAAAAAGAGATGGGGTCTCGCTACGTTGCCCAGGCTGGAGTGCAGTGGCTATTCACAGGCACAATCCCACTACTGATCAAACTTGTGAATTCTGACCCACTCCATTTCTGACCTGGGCTGGTTCACCCCTCCTTAAGCAGTCTGGTGCTGCCCTGCTCCCAGGAGGTCACCATATCAATGCCAAACTTAGTGTGGACACTCAATTGGCACAGTGCACTATCGCCCAGAACCCCTGGGCTCAAGTGATCCTCTTGCCTCAGCCTCCTAAGTAGCTGGGACTACAGGTGTGCACCACCATGCCCAGCTGACTCTTCTTTTTAAATTCAACTCCCGCTATAAGAGCAAAAAAAGAAATCTAACCATAACACTAAGCTTGAGAATTTGGGGAGAAGGAATAGCTCCCAAGAGGCCTGCCTGTCCTTGGCCTTCACAAATGGGCGTGGTTTTGTCCACCTAAAAGGAAGCCACAGGGCTAAAATTTTGCAGGCAACATTCTTCAAAGGCCACCTGCTGGCTCACCCTAGCCTCCTCCAGAATTGCAGGGAGAAGCTCAACTCCATTGGTCCATAGACACTTCCAGGTGCAAACAATATTAGACAATGGGAGGTCGAGGGACACCTTTTGGGGATAGAGGTCATCACTATAAATTTTCTTTACAGGGAAGGTGAGGCCATTATTGCAGAGGGGTCAGAAAGATAAAGGGATCTTGTAGAGGTTCAGGCATATGATGGGGAACAGAAAAACAAAGAGGGAGATATGAAGACCTGAAATAGATGGAGAGCCGAGAGATGTGGGAGGGCGCGCACCTGGGGTGGAATTCTCTTGAACGCTTCCAGGCAGTTGAGGAGGATGGTGTCCCCATCACTTTTGGCTGCCACGCCTGACTCACTGACACACTTGAGCAGTTGTCGGATCTCACTGTATTTCCCCTTCTCCACCAACTGCCGGGCAGCTCTGCAGTAGGTTGTGGCAGCATCCAGCTGGAAGTCCTAGAACAGGGCACAGGATGATGGGCTCAGGGGACAGCAATAGGGGAAGGGAGGTGACATCTGAAAAACTCCCATTATGCTTAGTACACATAAGCCACATGGACTGTAGTCACAATAGAAAACATGAATATAACAAACACAAAACAGGCATAAGTTCCTTTTGGAGTTAGGCAGACATTTAGGAAGCATCCAAAAAAATTGTAGCCTTAGTATCTAAAAATGGTAATATCACTTGCTGCTGTGGCACTTTCTGAAAAATTCTAAACAAATTTCCAAGACTGGTTCATTTTCTCTCTAATGAGTCACCTTTCTCCTGGGGAATAGGTGTGAGGGGCTGGTATTTTCTGTCCTGGACACTGTGGTGCTCTGTTAAGAGATGCCTAAGTGTTCAGAACAGACCAATTCACCAAAAGATTGATTTGCTTAAAACTGCCAGCTAAACACCTTAAACCTGGTCTAGGATAACTCTTTTGCCACAAGGCCTGGGTGGAGCTGCCCCTCTGCCTGCCCACCAGGGGTATCTGCGTGTGGAGAGCTTTGTCCAACACTGCAAATGGATGGGAAGAAAGACACCTGACTGATCGTTTCTGAAGCCATTGATCCTTAAGACACGCACAATGCGTACAGTGCCCTGCCTACCCTGAATAGTGACGGTCCTCAGTCGGCTTCTGGGGCAGCTGCATGAAGCTGTGTGGAGGTGGGGGGATCTGGAGAGACTCTCCCTTGTGGTTTCAGTGCCCTGCTCTAGCCCCTACGCCAGTGCCACAGCTGCACCTGTGTCCTTTCAACACAAGCAACAGAAAAGGTACCCTAGAGCCAGCTCCTGTGCAGACAGAGGACGGAGGGGAGGGGCAGTCCCTGTGGCCAGTGGAAAGGCCCTGGCTACCCCTTCCAGCCACACTTCCTTGCAAGGACAAGCAGTGGTTCTGCAGGCAAACAGCTGTGGGGAACTGTCCTAGACCTGGCTTCAGGTATTTACTTGAAAGCTTTTGATGAATTTGTCATTGGTAACTCAGCTTTTGGCAAAGTGGCCTGAAGTACTGAATTTGACCCAGTTCCATAATAGCTACCTCCTTGATTTCAGCCCTGGTACATGTAAATCTACTTTTCTTGGGATAAAAATTTTCTGAAGAATAATCTCTCAAGGGTTTGTAGTCAGGTGCTGCTTGCCCCTGGTATAATCTGGAGGAACTCAAGTCATACCTGCAGAACACGGAAGGCAATTCCAAAACCATCTTCTACATTTTTCCCTCCCAGCATGACCTGAAAAGGAGAGGGAAATGTGATTAAAGAAGCAATAATTAGTACAGTAGCCCCTCAATCAAGAATGACGGCCCTCATTTATTCAATTATTCAGAAGTAGGGATATAAGAACGATCAAAATACTTGGCCCCCAAGCCTTCTGTGGCTCACATTCTAGTGGAGAAGCAGCCATCAAACACCTGAAATAATAACTAGACAATTACAACTGTGACAAGTGTTCTGAAAAATGAGAACAGTTAGCTAGGGATCTGAAACACTGCACATACCTTGCAGGCAACATCCATTTTCATGTGGTTATTTCCAAACAGGGTTGGCAGAGGCAAAGTGGTGATCTGAGAGGTCCCAGCACTTTCACACCGATGTAAGAACCTGGTCACCTCCATCTGCAGCTGAAGTGTGTTCATGTGCCTATGGTGACAGAGCACACACAGTCCAGCCTCATGAGAGGCCTCAGGAGTGAGGTGACTAGGGCCAGGTGACTGGGCATTCAGAATAAGATGGCAATGGAAAAGGCAAAAGAAATGATGCAGAGACCACCAAGTACCCTCTGAGCAGTTATGCCAAGGCAAAAATCGGTGGTCTAGTGCCACGCACAGACTCATAATAGTTAAGGTGCACTATGGAATTGGATAAGGTCCAGTCATTGAATCAACAGGCATCTCCTGAGCACCTATGTGCTAGGTACAACAACAGAGGCCAAGAGAGACATGAACTCTGCCCTCACTGAGTTTATAGGCTAGAGGAGAGATGTACAGCACACAGAAACATAAAGTATTTAATGATTAAGTCTATGAAGGCAATAAATGGTAGTGGTGGAGCACTGATGTTAGATGTTGTGGTCTAAGCAGAGGGACTGGTAAGTATAAAAGCTGAGAGGAAAAAAGGACTTGGTGTGTTGAGGAACCCTGGGAGGCCAGCGACTAACAGTGAGGAAGAAGAGAGTAGCAGGAGATAAAGATGGAGACCTTGGCAGAGACCAGAACATGCAGGACCTTTTTTGCCTGTTGTAAGAGGTTTGGAGTTTAGTCTGATGGTAGCCTGTGATCTTAATCCTCCCTCCACTCCCCACGTCCCCTATAAGCTCCTCTGTAGGTTTCCTAGGCTGGTATTAGACACTGTCATCCAGGGATGACTCCTTTTAGAGTCTTTTTTAAGGGTTCAGGGATTGGGCAAGAGCAGCTTTATCACCAAGAGACACTCAGTTCCAGCCTTTCTGCCCTGCACCAATGGTCCCCTGAGCCTGGAGCTACCTTGACACATCAGCTGCAGTCATCTTTTTTCGGAAGAAGGTGGTTTTCTTCCTTCCAGAGCTGCGAGAATTTTCTTGGAGGTAGATCTTCAGGTGATCCTTGGCCTTGAGCAGCCATGACAGCTTCTCTCCCAGTTCTGTATATGACTTTGCTTTGTGACTGAAGAACCGAATGCATGTCATGGCTGCCCGGACTTGGTCCTAGAAGAGGAAAGTGAAAGTTCAGGTCAAAGGAGATCAGGGATATTGGAGGTGGGCTGTGATGAGAATGCTGATCTGATTTCTACCCATGAAGCCGGGCTGCCAGCACCCACGGCCACCGCCAGCTGAACTGCTATCTTGTGTCCATCATTCCAAGGTCCAAGAGATCCTGAAGTGCACTGACTGGTGGAGTTCTTGGGTAGGACATTATTCCACTGCTGGGGAGATCTAACAAAAAAATACTTCTGACTCTCCATTCCAATTGGCTTCACTCTTACTCTGGCATTGAATAATTCAATTTCTCTGTAATTTAGTATTGCCAATCTTCAGACAGACTGGGAGGAATTTGTTCCTTCTCCCTTCATGTATTTTCTCTAAAACCACACTTGCCTTTCTATTATTCCTTACGAATTCTGCATTCATGCCTCACACTTATCTTCAACCTACTACATACTTCTTTTTTTACCTTTACATTCATTGTATTCTGAAGAATGCCATTACTAACAAGATTAAAATTTGCCCCTAAATTTAGGATGCAAATCCTAACATTATCTAATAATGGTAGACAGCAACATGGATTTGCTCTAGGGTTAGTCAAACAGCAAGGCCGGGGACCAAATGGCAGTCTTGTTGCCAATTAGCCTCCCCTGCATGGCAGGGCATCAGCAACAGAGGTAGAGGGCAGGAAGGAGCTGTTATTACCTTCATAAACTGCTGCAGCTCATACAGAATGTGGTAGTAGTTCTTCTTCTGTAAATGTTGGCAGGCAGCAATCAAGTACTTTCCCCAGCTCTCCAAGGTTGAATCAATAGATTCTAGCAAGTTTTCCAAAGCATGTAGCTTCCCGCTTTTATAGCTTGGCTGGAAAATGCCTTCTATGAAGACTTCTGGAGGACTCTCCTGGAGCAGGGCAAGGTGAGAAGTCAGAAGTTTTGAGCCTGGGTTCTGGGACTGTCTGGGATCCACTCTGAATTGCCTTCTACTTATGTACCTTCAGCATCCTCCCCTAGTCGTACTTCTTAACCTTGTATGTCACAGATACCTTTGAGAATCTCACTCCAGTGACCGCCTCACTTTTCTCCTTTCTTTTACAGAAAAGCTCCTTGATGGAGTCATCTATGCTCACTGTCTCCAATTTCCCTCCTGTGATTTTTCTCTTGAATACACTCTAATCTAGCTTTTGCAGCCATAACTCCATTGAAACTAGCCCCTACGTCATCAATGACCACTGAACTCTGAAACCTAACAGTTAATTCTTGGTCCTTAGTAGAGGCTTTTTTTTTGAGACAGAGTCTCACTCTGTTGCCTGGGCGAGAGTGCCATCGCGTCAGCCTAGCTCACAGCAACCTCAAACTCCTGGGCTCAACCGATTCTCCTGTCCCAGCCTCCTGAGTAGCTGGGACTACAGGTGCACATCACCATGCCTAGCTAATTTTTCTATTTTTTGTAGAGATGGGGTTTCACGCTTGCTAAGGCTCATCTTGAATTCTTGGCTTCAAGCAATCCTCCCGCCTCAGCCTCACAGAGTGATAAGATTACAGGTGTGAGCCCCTGTGCACCACTTCAGCAGCTTTTGATATAGATGATGGCTTCTTCCTCCTTGAAAAACCACCTCTTGATTTTTAATTTAAATTTTTTATTTTTCACTGAGAAATACTTTCCTTATTTGGCCTCCAAGATTTCTCATCCTTTTCAGGTTTTCTTTCTACATCTCTGCCTGCTCCTTCTCAATTTCCTTTGCTGATTCTTCTCTATCTCCCCAGGGCTCAGGAGGAACCTGTTCTCTTTTCCATCTATACTCGCTCTTTTGGTGATTTCATCCAGTCTCATGGCTGACTATCTATTTGCCGATGGTGCCTAAATCCATATCTCCAGACTGTTCATTCCCCCTGAACTCTAGAACTATATATCCGACTTACATCGAATTGCCTATTTAACATGTCTTTTTGGGTATCTAACATGAGCTGTTTAGAAGCAGAGAGGATCTGGGCTTTGAAAACATCCATAGTGGGTGAAGGTTAGGGCTCCTTTTCTGATTCAGGCTATTCCTAACTGGGAAAATCAGACCCAATCTAAAAGTTGCAGGCCAGACTTAAGAAGCAGGGGCATTAGCTCTGTAGAAAGGATGGAATTCCTCAGAAGAAAAGTACCTTAAGAACTTCCATTTCGGCCGGGCGCGGTGGCTCACGCCTGTAATCCTAGCACTCTGGGAGGCCGAGGTGGGCGGATCGTTTGAGCTCAGGAGTTCGAGACCAGCCTGAGCAAGAGCGAGACCCCATCTCTACTAAAAATAGAAAGAAATTATATGGACAGCTAAAAATATATATAGAAAAAATTAGCCGGGCATGGTGGCGCATGCCTGTAGTCCCAGCTACTCGGGAGGCTGAGACAGGAGGATCCCTTGAGCTCAGGAGTTTGAGGTTGCTGTGAGTTAGGCTGACGCCACGGCACTCACTCTAGTGGGCAACAGAGTGAGACTCTGTCTCAAAAAAAAAAAAAAAAAAAAAAAAAAAGAACTTCCATTTCATCCATTCATCTATCCACTCACTGATTAATAACTGGTACTAGGCCGGGTGCCTGAATAAATATAGGTCTTCTTGGTCCAGGTATGAAGACTCAATTATAAACAAATAGTTGCAGACCACTGGGATAAATGTAATAACAAGCACAATGGTGGTGCAGGGGAAGAGGTGTTTAACGTTGCTTGAATATTCCGTGAATGCTCAACAGAGAGGGTCTGAAAGGACACTGAAAGAATAAACAGGAGCTTCCCAAGAAAACAAGGAGGGACAGGGCATTCTAGGTAGAGAGAACAGCATATAAAGACTCGTGGGGATATGACAGTGCATGGTACAATCAGGAAAATTTAAGTAATTTGATGAGTCTGGAAGGTAGGGTACAGATAGAAAATAAATTGGAGAAACAAGAGGCCTGATCCTGTTGGGTCTTGTAGTCTAAGGAATTTGGACTCCATCCTGTGACTGTGGGGATCCACTGACATTCTTTTAGGGAGGGGAATAAACTCAATTATTTATGTTTTAGAAAGCTCACTCTGGGGGCAGTGTGGGCAGAGGAGCAAAGGGAAAGTGCTAGAAACAGAACACCTTCTACACTCTAGGCCTTCAGGTGTAATTTTAACAATTTTTTTTTCCTGCTATCCCTATACGCTTGAGAATAAAGGCAAGATATTTCAGTTCAAAGATAACTGATTGCAGGAGATAAAAAGAAGGCTTCTTTCCTGGTTGTGACAAATATAAAGCAAGGGCAATGGGGTCACCAGTTTATGCCAAGCTAATTAAGTAAGCAGCTTAACTCTCTGGATTACAGCTGTCAGAGAACAGACCTGGGGGATGTCCAGTCTCTACCTCTAACTCATTTGGAAACTGAGGAAGAGGAAAAAAGTTAGCATTAAACTCCAAATAAGATGACTTCCATATTATTCTTGAGACCTGGTTAGTAGCTAAAACACAGTCAGTAGCTAAGCAGTGGTGAAAACACCTCCCTCAAGGTCCTGTAGGGGTAATGGTCACCACGATTCTACAAACTGCTAATTTCACTTGGAGCAATTCTAGAAAATATGTCTATCTGTAAACTTTCATTGGCTGCCATTTTGATTTAGGGTGACAAAATGAAATTAAAGTTTGCTTTGAGCTCCTTTAATTTTCTATGAAATTTGGTACATATTAGACCATTCAGAAAAAAAAAGGAACACAGTCGGGTGCGGTGGTGCATACCTGTAGTCCTACCTGCTATTTTTTTTTTTTTTTTTTTTGAGGCAGAGTCCCGCTTTATCACCCCGGCTAGAGTGCTGTGGTGTCAGCTCAGCTCACAGCAACCTCAAACTCCTGGGCTCAAGCAATCCCTCTGCCTCAGCCTCCCGAGTAGCTGGGACTACAGGCATGTGCCACCATGCCCAGCTAATTTTTTCTATATATTTTTAGTTGTCCAGATCATTCTTTCTATTTTTAGTAGAGACGGGGTCTCACTCTTGCTCAGGCTGGTTTCGAACTCCTGAGCTCAAACGATCCGCCGGCCTCGGCCTCCCAGAGTGCCAGGATTATAGGCGTGAGCCACCGTGCCCGGCCATACCTGCTATTAATAGGTAGGCTGAGGCAGGAAGACTGCTTGAGTACAGGAGTTCAAGGCCAGCCTGAGTCCCATCTCATTCATTCATTCATAAATAAATAAATAAATACATAAATAAATAGAATTTTCAAAAATGAAAATCAAAAAGGAATGTCAAAGGGTCATGGTGAAGTGGAATATTGATTGCTTATCAGTAGCTCCAAAGAAATAATGCCTCTGGTGGGAGGGGGCAGAGGATATGAGAGGAAAAAAGTAGAGCACATTCTCCTTTCAATATATATTTTGGGCCCAAATGTAGGATTGGTGCCATGGATGCTTCCCAGCCCTTGTGGTAACAACTCTGAGTGGGCCAGCACCTGGGCCAGAAGCTGGACACCATCCAGGCCAGGTGGGCAGGCGTGCGGGAACAGAGAGAGCTAAGCAATATGCCCAAGGTCACGCAAGACTCACACTAAGCAACTCTTCCAGAGACCATTCTCTTAACTACTGTCCAATTCTGCTACATGTTTTGGGAGAAGGGATGAAATTTGCCACTGCCAGTCAGGATGGTGATTTGGGATCCAGGCTAAGACCTGTGGCACACTCATCCAATAATGGTTGTGTAGACAGTCTTCCATTTTGACCTGACTCTGCCAGAGATTATGTCACAGCTCAACACTGGGTTAACCATAAGGGGGCATGATCACCTCTCTTAAAGCCAACTGGTCTGAGCTAGGCGAGCTGTGTTGGCGCGTCTCACCTTGTTGAGGAGGTGCAGCAGGGCTTCCCGCAGGCAGCTGTGCCGCATGTAGAAACTGATGATGGCCAGATTGGTGCTATAGTTGTGCAGGTAGAAGAGGCATTCTTGGTAGTAGGTGTTGTTCATGACCTTCCCTTCAGGAATCACCTCTAGAGAGAGGAGGCTCTTGGTCCGAAGGGTAGCTTCCAGTTCCCTCAAGGTGGCAAAGTAATCGTCATCTTGCTGACAAGAAAGGACAGAGTGAGAGAGAGAAAAACAGAACTCGGTAAGTTCTCAGCAGTCACTAAAAATATTGCTTTCGAAGAATATTTATCAAGGTGGAAAAATGCACACAATACAGTTTTAAGGTTAGAAAAGCAGACAGGATTGAAAATTCTATATATTAAAATATGGCTTACCTCCAATTTCATTCAAAAACATAACAGAAAATTCTCCAAAATCTTAATACTCATTAGTCTGGGTATGGGATTATGTGATTTTTATCTTTTTAAAAATAGTTTTCTATAGTTTCCTTTAAAAAAAAAATTGGCTCTATTACTTATGTAACCATATATAGTTATTTATCTAACCATATGTAATGGAAAAAAACAGAATATAAACCTGGAAGGCTCTGAGCCAGGACTGACATCTTCAGTTGAATTTAAGCTGATCCTTTCCCCAGGTCATTACTGTTCCTGCCTGGGCCTCCCTCCCTGAGCTGGGCATTCAGCCTGCTTTGGTCTTACCAAGGATATGAGGGGCCTTGCTGTGGACTCCAGGTACTCAACCACGTCCTGTACCAGCCTTGAGCCATGACTCAGCTGATTGAGGTCAAACGGGGGTTTCAGACAGCGACTGAACTTCTCCCGAGCTGCAGCGAGGTTCCCAGCTTTGAGGCAGGCCATGCCCCAGGCATGCCACGCCCCAGTGGTATCAAGCCCAGTCTTTGTGGAGACCTGGAGGAAAAATTGCTCCTTTTAGTGAGAGGTAGCTACACCCAGGCTTGAAAGTCCCAAAGACCTATTCTATCCCCAAGCTACCAACCACCTCACTGCTCCCCACACCCTGTCAAACTGGTCATGCCCTAGATGCTTCCCATGGTCAGGACAAAGAAGAATTGGCAATACCTGTTTGCAAGATAAAGCAAAGCTAACTCATTATAGTGGGGTGGAAGTAAGCTTTGTTTTTACCTCACCTCAACGCTTAGTTGGTAGTACTCAGCTTCCAAAAGCTGGTTCCTCAGCCTGGTTACCGCAGCTGGCTGCAGGAGCTGATCCAGAGATGGCACGTGGCGATAGGCAGCAGCAACTAAAATATTCAGTACATCCACCTTGCTGATGTAGCTACAGGGGGGACAGGGGCAAGGCAGTGAGGCTTCCCAGGGTCTTACGAAGAACAGTTGTTGGTTAAAGGTTTTCTATTCCATTTTCAATGTGAAACGTGATAATGAGAGTTGAGAGGTGCATAGCATAGACGCTGCGAGTGAGGCTCTGGAGTCACACTCTTTGAATCTCAGCTCCATCACCTAGTAGCTCTATGACCTGCGGCAAGTTAGTTAACAGTTTTCTGCCTTAATTTACTCATCTGTAAAATGGATAGTCATGTACTACATAATGACATTTCTGTTAACAACTGACAGCATACACAACAGTGGTCCCAGAAGATTATAATACTGTATTTTTACTGTACCTTTTTTATGTTTAGATAGGTTTATTTATTTTTCTTTTTTTAAAATTCTTTCTTTTCTTTACTAATTCCCTAACAGATTAAGAGATATCTTTAGATACACAAATACTTACCACAGTATTACAATTGCCTACAGTATTCAGTACAGTAACACGCTATACAGGTTTGTAGCCTGGGAGTAATAGGCTATACTGTCTAGATTTGTGTAAGTATACTCTATGATGTTCACACAACAAAATCAACTAATGATGCATTTCTCTGAATGTATCCCTGTCATTAAGTGACATGTGACTGTAGTAATAGAGTTTTAGGGATAAAATGAAATAACCCAAGTAAAAGGGCTTAGGATAGTGCATGGAACTTTTTTGGCAGCCATTAAATGTTAGATATTAATGTTTGCAGTAGGGACACTCAGGGCTTCTATTTGAGGCAAGGCCTTTACATTGAATGTTGGGACCTTACAAATTATCCATTTGCTTTTTGGTCCTTTGGAACTCTCCCTTATGAAGGGAGCATAGATTCAGTATCCTGGTTGGTTAGTTAGTTAGCACTCCTGGTTAGTTCAGAGAGCACATCACTATCATTTCCTGGAGGCACTGCTGGGCAGGGGCATCCTGCCCCTTCACTTAGATTCTAGACTTGACATCTTCTCCCTGGGATAAGGATGGGCCCTCATTGTAGCCTACTAGGATTGCCTTCTTACTCCTGATACCAGATGATTGTAAAAACCTTGTAAAGACAGAGAGGCCAGGGGGCTGGATCATTCTATCTAGTGCTGCCTGAAACAAGCCTACACCCAAGGTTCCTGAATCTTGTCTCATAATTCCAGCAAAAAACTCTGTGGATCCTGACTTGTTCACCAGTTTCCCTGGAAAGGGATTCTGTACACCAGTGACTCATAATCTAGTAGGGATGGGGTAGGGGAATGTATAGTGTATAAAAGCATCGGTACGATGATGTATTTATACATTTAGAAAGTGAAAACATTTGAAATAGGTAGTTTGAGTTTTGTTTTTAAACCTGTATTTATTTATTTGTTTGTCTATCTGAAAGGGGTATGAACTAAAAATGGCGGGGGGGGGGGGAAACAAACTTCTGCAAACCAGGAGCTTTAAACTGATTTGCACAGCCACACATGTGAGAGATCAATGTATTCTCATCAGCAAAGGGGACCATTCTCTATAGTGAGTATATCTGAATGCAGGGTGGGGGAGAAAGAATGTGTCATTTGAAACCACTGCTGTAAACTGTCAAAGAAACACATGGTATGTTGGGGTGGGTGAGAATCCTACTGAAGTGAGAAATTCCTTAATTTCTGCTGTTCTCAGGCTAAAGTGGATATTTCCTCCATCTATATTAGATTTCCAAGGATGTACAGGACTTGATGTTAAATTTGTTTTTCCTTCAATCTGAGTATCTTTTTCTTTTCTTATTTACATTTCTGATATTTGACCTATATTTGGATTTTAAAATTTTTGTCTTAAATCTTTTTTCATGTTTGTTTTCTACCTTTTGCTACATAGAGTGGTTTCTGTTTTTTCCCTCCTATCCTTTCCTGTGAATTTTGTAGATTTTTGGTTCTTTTCATGGTTATTTAGAAAACTTCACTTAACATATATCTATTTTTTCATTTATCCACTTGAAAAATGATGTAGAAGCGATTTGCCTCTTGATATAAAAGAGTAAAATTAGCTCCTTTTCACTTCCTTCTCCTTTCTTTCTTACCTCCTTCTGCTCTTTTCAACCTTCTAGCATTTGTTAAGAAAAATAATAAAAATTACTAACATTTTTGGAGTACACAGTATGTACCAGGCTCAATTCTTCACCCTTCACATGGGTGATCTCATTTTATCCTCATAACAGACCTATGAGATAAGTATTATCGCCACCATTTCATAGAGGGGAAACTGAGGCTCAGAGGAGTTAGCAGACTTGTCCAAGGTTACTAGGAAGTAGTGAAGCTGGGATTCCTGTGCTCCATTTTGGCGGGTGAGTTTGTAGGTGAGTACTCGGAGCAAGTGTCTGAGGGAGGCATTTACACTCCAAAGAAAATTACTCTCCCTGCTCCCAAATCTGGTTAGGACTGAGTGCTGGGAACACTCATCATGAGTCATGCATCTGGGTGGATAAGCAGGGAGTTGGGAGTTTTCAGTGTCAAGTTAATAAATGGAGTCAAAGCAGGTTGTGCAGGAACCTGAGGGAGGTCTAATTACACCTTTTCCATAGACACTTCTACTTTATAACAGTTCCTACCTTTGACACAGGGATAGACCAATCCCCAGATTGCTTTTATAGATCTATTATCCAGAACTTGCTGAGGTCACAGTCTGAATTTGGTCAAGATTGGGGCAGAGTTTTGTTCAAGGCTAATCACTGGTCATTCAGGTATGACACATTTTCTTTAAAAGCCAGAAAGTTCTACATAGTCTAAAGGTGCTTCCCTAAATTAATTTTAATTACAAATTAACCAGTCAAAGTCTTTACTTTCTGACTGAGTATAGCTAGAGAAAACTCTGCTTTGAGGATCCACTCTGAAAAAGAAAAGGACACAGGCTGGACACAGGCTGTCCAGGTAGGATCCCAGGAAGAATACTTGGGATCTGGTAACAGTACTTCCTCAACATCAAACTGAGATGCAAAGTATTTCAGCATGTCTTGTCAGAGGATGGTGAGATAAGAAATCATACTGGGGTCAGAAAAAGACGCTGGAGAGAAATTGCCACCACAGAAAAGAATAGAGACCCATTGCCATATACCTGTCACAAAGAGCCAAGTCCTGGCTCCTGCCAGCCTTGACGAACATCATCTTGGCGCTGAAGAGCAGCTGCTTCATGATGTCTGTGAGCAACCCTGCGTCCACCTCTGGGTTGGCGAGGCCCTTGGACAGCCTGCAGCAGTGCTCAATCAACTGGTGACCACAGACAGTGCTGTCCCGGTGCAGATTCAGAATGGCAATGCACAAGGAGGCGCTGGGGGCCTGCCCGGGGTGGAAGAAGGGCAAGGTACACTCTAAGTCCAGGGAGCAGAGCATTCCTCAAATGCAGCTGGATGGCAGAAACAATTCTTCCCCTTTCAAAAGGTTAAAAAACACTGGAGGAAGGTGCCAAATTCCACAGCAAAGCAGAAGTGGAACTAAACCAATTTCAGATGTTCTAAGCACTGCTAAAGCCCTGGCTGCTAGGTTTTGTCATCTTACTGGAAGAAGGTGCTGTGTCCACATGTGACCTACCTTCTTGAAACATCCACAGGTCCCTTCCTTTCTGTGGTCTACTGTCCCACTAGTGCAAGTCCTTCTTATTGCTAGCTCGGCTATAATGGTCACCTCTCTTGTCTCACCACCTGGAGGAGCTTCTGCTTCAAGACATGGACATACTGCTGCCAAATTAATATTCCTAAGCCATACTCAGAAACCTTTCATGGCTCCCTGACACCTACCAAATAGACATTCCTTACGGTAGAATTCAAGGCCTTATACATAAATAATTCTTTTCAATCCTACCTTTTATTACTTCTCAATTAACTCTATTGACTTTCTGTTCCTTCCAAATTAAACAACCTTCAGTTCTCCAATCAAGTCCTGCAATTTTTTTTTTTTTTTTTTTTGAGACAGAGTCTCACTCTGTTGCCTGGGCTACAGTGCCGTGGCATCAGCCTAGCTCCCAGCAACTTCAAACTCCTGGGCTCAAGCAATCCTTCTGCCTCAGCCTCCCGAGTAGCTGGGACTACAGGCGTGCGCCACCATGCCCAGCTAATTTTTTTCTATATATATTTTTAGTTGTCCAAATCATTTCTTTCTATTTTTAGTAGAGACGGGGTCTCACTTTTGCTCAGGCTGGTCTCGAACTCCTGACCTCAAGTGATCCTCCCGCCTCGGTCTCCCAGAGTGCTAGGATTACAGGTGTGAGCCACCGCGCCCGGCCAAGTCCTGTAATTTTTGACACTGTATCTTTGCTCAGACGTTTAAGTTTTGTACTCTTTGTCTTTCCTGTATCCTCACTCTCCTCACAGCCCCAAATTCCTGCTTTTCATATTCCTACTACTCTTCCAAGGCTCATCTTAAATGCTACTTCTTCCACGAAGCCTCTCCTGGTCTCCTCTTGTGCACGCCTCAAGATGCTCCTCATTTTCTGCCTTACCGATTTACTTGTCTTAGCTCCAACATTATTACACTGTAAACAAGTGAAGGCCAGGCTGTGTTCACCTACCTCCGTATTTCCTGCCGTCCTACTACACATCATAAGAAACTTAAATGACCACTACATTTTATTGCTATTACCTGCTCATAGTAAAATTCACTCCGCACTAGTTCATTTTCCTCCTCCTTCAGATCCAAAATCCATTCCACTTCATCTGCTTTAGGGACTCTCACCACAAATGAGTAAGGAGGGCTTTCACTCTGGGAGCCATCTGACGCTGAGAAGAGAATTGCCATTCATGTGTTAGTCACTGGCTGGCGGTTCAGGCTGGCCCAGGTCAGTGAGCTGGCGTGTGATGCAGGCAGATACTTGCCTACTATCTGAGGGCCCCTTTCTCTCTCTTTGGTTCCTTTTGTTTCCTTTAGGAGATCCCACTAAGCACCTCAACCCTTCTTCCCCAGGCATAGACCTGGGATGAGTGTTACAGCATTTGTCGCACAATCCTATGGCTTCACACGAGAAACCCTGAAAGGTGCACGTTTCTCAAATGAGTATCTGAGCCACAGGGTACTCTGAAAACTAATCTGCTGTGGAAGGATATAGAACAAACTGTTAACAGTGACTACTGAGGGGTAGGGAGCACTCGGAGGTAGGATGGTGGTAAAGGGAAACCCAGGAAAAAAAATCACCTAAAAGTTAACGATCAAATTCTTTGGTTGCTGGCCTTCTCAATGCTGAAAGTTAGTGGGGCCAGTGGAATAGGTTAATATGATAAACCTCAGGGGAAACAGGCTGATAGAAATGCCAAGAATTTTCTTTGGCAAACAAGTTGGATGAAGTTGCTATCGGGTGTGTCAGCTGCAGCTGATACACTAAAGATACGGTCAACTTGAACATATAAATGAAGAGTAACAGAGAATGTGATTCAGCCTTACCTTCTGGTTGTCCTGAATTCTCCTCTGGTACACTGGAAACAGAGAAAGAAAAATTAAATGCTGGGATCACTTCTTTTCCTCTTTGTTTTGAGTTTAGTTTAATGTATAATACCAACATTTACTCTCTTATTCAAGTGAGATATCAGGGAATCATCCATAACTCTTTTCTCTCCCTCACCTGCCATGGCTACTCACCAAGTCCTGTCTACTCCATCTCCTAAACACCCCTTTAAATGTCCCCATCTCTCTTCATCCCTGCCCCAGTGAGGGCCCTCATCATTTACTGCTAGAGTATGCAATAGCTTCCCAGTTGGTTTCCTTGATTCTGTCAAACTATTTCCTACTTTGCAGCTACAGCAAGCTTTCAAAAATGCAAATCAAGTCTCATTATGTGCCTGCTTAAAATTCTTCAGTAGCTCCTCAGACTAAAAACATTTCACATTTGCAGTTTAGCAAAGCCCTTTATGACTTGGCCTAACTATATCTTGAGGCCATCTCCTGCCACTCATGATCTGCGTCCAAGCCATAGAAAAGTCCTCTCTGCGCTACAAATGGCCCTGCTCAACTTAGCTAGTGTCATCAAACACCAAGCCCCAATGCCACAAGCCAGAACCCAAGTCTGTTATGTGCACAAGGAACCAATCAGTCAACCCAAGCCACTGACACCAGAGAGCAAGTCCAAGCCTTTCTGCCAGTCAGTGCCTAAGTCCTCCCTGTGCTCAGCTGCCAGCAGCTAAGTCTAGAGTACACCAGCCAAAACCTGAACCCATCACCTACCCATTTATAGTTCCTCAAATGATCTATATTTTCTCCTGTCCCTACCTTTGCAGTTATTACTCCTACTTCTCGGCATGTTCTTTTTTGGCTTCTTTTCCTGCTAATTCTTCATCCTCTAAGGCTCATCCTTGAAGGGTTACCTCTAGGAACACCCCCCCACCACCGACCACCCAGGATAAGCTGTGTGTACCTCCACTACTGCACTGATCAACAGTCTTACGGTCTATTTCTTGGCTGTCTCCCCATTAAAACAGAGGCTCTTTGAGAGCAAAATTATAAAATGAAAGACTCCCCACCAATACTAACTGCTCATTTCAAATCTCAGCAGTATGGTAAATGAGTAAGGGAAGCAGTGGGGGAGGGAAGGAAGTGGTTTGCCAGGGTCCCAGGAACTGTAGAAAAAGCATGGTATGTCTTCCTTCCTAGGAGATCAGTAATCATCCTGGTGAATAATGACCAAAAATGTTCATCTTAATACAAACATAAAAATGCTATTGAACAGAATATGAAATCTATTTAAGTCTGTAAATAAAACATGAAGAATTAAAAGTAATTTTGCTTCTGGATAGTTGCTTTGGCCCACATTCCCAGGTGCTCTAGGAGTCTTAGTTTCATGCTCCTTTGCTGCTAGAAGTAGTAGAAAAAAATCAAGCAATAGTGAGCCAGTAAACATGGTCTTGATCTGTTTTGCAAGAGGTATGAGCAATTTCTGAAGTTCGTCACCAGATGAACTATGTGTAGGAAAGTGTGGGTGCCCTTCTAAGAAACCAGGATGGCTACCTAGATTAGAGCTGATGTGAGCAATGCCTAAGCATTCAGCAGGTGTGACTATGTCCCTTTGAGTCCAGCTGAGATCAACTGAAGCAAGAGTGGCTGGAAAATAATTGAGTTGGTGAACCAAGAACTCTGAAGAACCAAGAGTTCTGATTTCACAGAGAACATCATGTAAGAGGTTGAACGCTGCTTCCTCATACCCCTACTTTCTCTCTTAGTAAGGTCAATCTATAAACATTTCACTGTAGAGTTAATGGCATTCCAGTGTGAATGTTAAATTAAATATTTTTCTTAGAGTTTCAGATTTGAAACACTCTCCGTAACGAGATTCCTAGGAGTGTAAGGAGGATGCAGTAGTCACTAATGTTAACAGCCCTGCTGCAGGACACTCACTCTTTGTTGTAGTAACTATAGCACTGGTCACAGACACGAGTGGGGTTCTCTCTGCAGCCTTCCACCACCATTTTCCTAGTGGAGCAGGAACTGCACACTAGCCGGCCACAGCGGCGACAATGATGACGCCTGTTAAACTGAGGAACACCATTGGGAGAGAAAGAAGAGAAGGTGAGATTGACATCAATCCATTTATAGTTGGTATTAGTCACCTGTAGCTTATTAAGAACACTAGGTGCTTGAATCTTTATCAAAAAAGAACACACTAGTACTTGCCCTCAAAAAGCTGACATTTTAAAATATCTCTCAGCTGATGGGCAAAGGGGCCATGTCATGGACAGTTTTGCAATAGCTCCGTAACAAGTTCCACTTGTATGTGGAGGCAACATGTGGAGTCACAGCAAAAAGCAGTGGGGAAGATGTGACTTTTTCGGCCAGAGAGAATCACATTTCTACATGGTAGTGATGATAATGATGAAAAAGTGTCCTTTTTCAAAAGTGCCTTTAAAGTACTGCCTCATATTACTATGAGAGACTGATAGAAATATTATACCTCTTTTATAGATGAGGAGACAGACATAGAGAAATTAAATCACCATGGTTTTCATCAGTATTGAGCTAATGTGCCAGGCAGGTGTTGAGTATGGTGACATGTGTTATGTTTAGTTCTGACAGCTCCATGAGCCAAATAATATATAATCCCTAGTTTAGAAATGGGCACATGAGACTGAAAAAGTTTATAATCACACTGCTATTAAGAGAACCCAGGTCTTCTGTCTCCTGAGCCAGGACATATAACCACTGCCAGGTCACCTGCCTTATTGTGAAAGACATGGGAGCTTGAAATAAGATCCCCTGACATTTGGTGACTCCTCCTGACTCTCTTTTGTTTTTTTTTTTTTTTTTTTTTTTTTTTTTTGTTGAGACAGAGTCTCACTTTGTTGCCCAGGCTAGAGTGAGTGCCGTGGCGTCAGCTTAGCTCACAGCAACCTCAAACTCCTGGGCTCAAGCGATCCTACTGCCTCAGCCTCCCGAGTAGCTGGGACTACAGGCATGCGCCACTATGCCCGGCTAATTTTTTCTATATAGATTTTTAGGTGTCCATATAATGTCTTTCTATTTTTAGTAGAGACGGGGTCTCGCTCAGGCTGGTCTCGAACTCCTGACCTTGAGCAATCCACCCGCCTCGGCCTCCCAGAGTGCTAGGATTACAGGCGTGAGCCACCGCGCCCGGCCTCTGACTCTCTTTTGTTATCTCATGAGAATGCACAACTTAGAATTTAAGCCTATTTGAGGGTGTCTACTATCTGTTTGAATCCAGAAAATACAGGTCAAAGATAAACCCAAAGTCTTAGTTTGGCAGTTCTTCTGAAAATACCAATATCCTCTTGGGGACAGGAGGTGACTATAAACTCAGGCTCACGGACTAGAATTTTCCCTTACTTTCTCCTGCAGGTAAAACTAGAGACCAATGCTGCTTACCATGGTGAAGTGCTCCCTGCAGCAGACCATGCAGATACTCTCTGTCTCATCTGGTACCCACTGGTGCCTGGCAGGGGGTGTTGCTGGGGGCACGAATTCCAGCAGGGATTGACTTGGTGGGAAACTCCTCTCCCTCAGACTGGGGGAATGTACAACAGAGACACCTGGGGGCCAGAAGCAGAGGTCAGAGTAAACAGTGATCAATATATCAGCTTATAAATGAAGACGAATGATAGAATTTCACCATTTCACAAACTCTTTTGAAATAATAGATCATCAGTGGCTGTATGTGTCACAAAAGAGAGACTACCTGACATTGTGTGCCTCCTAATGGAAGTGTACAACACAACCTGTCCAAAACATATTAAGCCTGAATCAAGTCAGGCTTCTAGATCTAACTACTAGTGTACTGGAAATTCAAAGGATGGAGACTCAGATTACCGTAGGGAGGCAATCAGCAAAATCCAGCATGTAGGAAGCTCCACAGGACAAATGACTTAGTTTCCACAACAGATAAAAAAGAGGTAGGGGGAAAATAAAAAAGATAAGAGGCAGGGTACCTACTGATTAAAAAAAGATTAAAACATATTTTAGCCAAATGCCATATGTGGATATTATTTATTTATTTTTGAGGCAGAGTCCTGCTCTGTCACCCTGACTAGAGTGCTGTGGCATCAGCCTAGCTCACAGCAACCTCAAACTCCTGGGCTCAAGCAATCCCTCTGCCTCAGCCTCCCGAGTAGCTGGGACTACAGGCATGCGCCACCATGCCCAGCTAATTTTTTCTATATATTTTTAGTTGTCCAGCTAATTTCTTTTTATTTTTTAGTAGAGACAGGGTCTCGCTCTTGCTCAGGCTGGTTTCGAACTCCTGAGCTCAAATGATCCACCCACCTCAGCCCCCCAGAGTGCTAGGATTACAGGCGTGAGCCACTGCGCCCGGCCTTGTGGATATTATTTAGATCTTGATTCTAGAAAAACCAATTATATAAAAAATTTTTATGACACAATTAGGGAAATTTGAATACTGACTGGATTTGATAATAAGAAATCAATTCCTGTCTATGAGTCTATATATTAAAGAAAAGGAAAAATGAAATCATTATTAATTTGTTTCTAGGTATAATAATGATGTTATGGTTTTGTTTCATAAAAGTCCTTACCTTTTAGAGACTTATATGAAAATATTTATAAATGAAACATTATATCTGGGATTTGTTTCAAAATAATCCAGTGGAAGGATGTGGGGGTATAGATGAAACAAGAACGGTCATCATGAGATGGTAATTATTGTAGCTGGGTATTGGGAATGTGAGTCTTCATTATACTACTCTCTCTCTCTCTCTCTATTACAAATTTTCCATAATAAAAAGCTTATATAGGCTGGCAGTGGTGGCTCATACCTGTAATACTAGCACTTTGGGAGGCCAAGCAAGGAGGATCACTTGAGGCCAGGAGTTCGAGACTAGCCTGGGCAACATAGTGAGACCCCACCTCTACTAAAAAATAGAGATATTAGCAGGACATAGTGGCACATGCCTGTAGTCCCAGCTACTCAGGAGGCTGAGGCAGGAGGATTACCTGAGCCCAGGAGTTTGAGGTTGCAGTGAGCTATGATCATGCCACTGCACTCTAGCCTGGGCAACAGAGTGAGGCCCTGTCTCAAAAACAAAAATAAGCTTATACACACGCATACACACACACACACACACACATATATACATGATGCATATTGTATATATGTATACACACACACAAATACATTAAAAAAATTAGTATATACATATATATCTGTGCCAAAGCTGCCAAGGCTGCTGCCTTATGCAGAAGTACAAAGCTGTTCATATACCTGCAAGTCTGAGCCCTCCCTAAGCTCTGCTGTTTATTGTGAAATATGGCTAATTCTCAAAATATGGCCAGGAAATGCCATAGTCTGATTTATGGTATATAGCAGAACAATGTCACCTAGCAGAACAATGTTGGCTGGTCACAGAAAAAGAAACTGTCAAACATAGTGATTCTTAGTAGCAACCAGAAGAAAAGAGCTTAGAATCCTCCTCCCTTGTTTGGCAAAACAAACACTCAGCTGGGCTTCCTCTGGGAGTAGGCCATTGTGCAGGGGCCGGAGACCTGGGGACAGGAGGGGTGGTGAAAAGGGTGACCAAGACATGCTGAGGCCTTCAAGGAGTCACACCCTGTGTGGGTGACAGTATTAATTAGAGGGCTAACTACAGTCGATCCTCATTATAAGTAGATTCCATATTTGTGAATTTGCCTATTCACTAAAATTTATTTGTAACCTCAAAAACAATGCTTGGTGTGCTTTCTGAGGGACATTTGTGAACTTGTGCAGTTGTGAAAATTTTGAATTGCCTGACACGCAGGTTCTCAGCTGAGGTTGTTTCAACCTTCATGGGGCAGTGACCAGAGGATGGAGACAGGGGAGGGAAGTGTAGGGGAGTGCAAGAATCTTAGCTCTGAGGCCAGTTGGATGGTTTTTTTTTTTTTTTTTTTTTTAGATTTGAATAGATTTAGGTGGTACAAGTGTTTTCTTTTGTTACATGGATGAAGTGTATAGTGGTGAAATCAGGGCTTTTAGTGCACCCGTCACCTGAATAGTGTACATTGTACCCGATAAGTAATTTGTGATCCCTCACCTCCTTCCCTGCCTACCCTATCACTCTTCATGACCATGTATACCCATGTTTTAGCTCCCACTTACAAGTGAGCATATGCGGTATTTGTTTTTCCGTTCTTGAAACACTTCATTTAGGATAATGGCTTCCAGTTCCATCTAGGTTGCTGCAAAAGACATTATTTCTTTCTTTTTTGCCATGGCTGAGCAGTAGGGGTTTGATTCCCCAATCAGGCACTCATTTGAGGTGGCCTCAGGCAAGTCACTTAATGCTTCTGAATCTCCTTTTCTTTTGTAAAAGAAAATAGAATGGACTAGGGTGAGTTGTTTTTAGGATTTAAGATTATAATCTACGTGAGATGTATACATACATACAGGAACATATTTCCCCTAGGAGCAAGGGTTCAGGATTCAGTAATTCACTGTTTGTGGAGACTTTATAGACATGTAGCCAGGCCCCTTGAGATTTTAGTACCCTGGCATTTTTAATGAAAGAAATAATGTAAAATTGGACTAGATCCTTGGTTGTTTGCACATGTTAACTGCTTGCTTCCTGCCCAGCACCCCTTGCTCTCACAGCAATTATTAACTGTGGGTGTGCTATTTTTTTGTCAAACAGAAGGCAATAACTCCAGGGTCTTAAGAAGAATCTATGAGTTTGTTTTGCGGGAGGAATGACTGCCCCTGAAAAAGTTGTGACTAGCTGCTGGTGCCCAGAAGTCTGCTTACTTGAGGTGTTATCTGAGACTCTCAAAACAACACAGATTTCCCCCACCTTACCCTAAACCCCACATAAAAGCTCGCTGCTTTATTTCTGTGACAAGGCAGATCTCAGAGATTTTCTCTCCTGTCTTCATGCTTTGGCCACATTGAATACATTTTTGTCTATCTCTAAGCACTGGTGTCATAGTGTTTGGCTTTAGCTGTACATCGAGTACATGATCCTGGATTTGGGGTTCTGCAACAGACATACTGGCACAAACAATGAGAATCGACTGTATGTTGAATCTTTTGGGATATACAAAGCCAGAATGAACCAAGAAAAACAATTAATAATGTCATAACTGGAAATGAAAAAAGAGGCAAAAAAAAAAAATCAGAAAGAGTAAGGCAAGATTGAACTAGAAAATTTAGTGAATAGTCAAGAAACATCTCTTACCAGGAAGAGCTGCAGGAGAGAACTCTACCGATGGTGATCTAGAGAGGGTCTCGGGGTCTGAAGCCTGATGGACAATTTCCTGGAGGTGAATCACAGAATCTGTAAAGAGGGAAAGTGCTGACAAATTATCGTCCTACCATAAGCATCTTTATTCACCACCTAGGCATTCAGTTCAAAGATCTGTTGGCTTTACTGATTGTCATTCCATGATTCTACTAGATGTAAAGAGAATGGTAGAGGTGCTTCTATTCTAAGCCAATACCATGCATGTTTCTTAAATTCCTCAAAAAACAAACCATGTTTAGGCACATGAGATAATGAAGCAGACAATAGGATTCTACAAAATCAATCTAAAATGCCCAGATGGAAGACATTTAAATGATGTCCCTGGAGGGTAGGGCGTAAGAAAAAAAAGCTGGCTGAGTTAGCTCACCCACAAGTGATATCTGATGTGACCCCAGAAATAAAGCACACTCTCAGTACAAAATGATGGCACTTGAGAGCCCACCCTATCAAAGCCAGACAGGGACTATTTCCAGCATATTTTATTTCCCAAACCTTTATGTTGTTATGCATGCAGTGGTTATTTACCACCATTTAATTCTGATTAGTCTTCTACTTCCTCTAAGACCAAGATCTCTCCTATATAATAAAGAGCTCTCTCTCCTGAAGTGAATTCCGTTCACTCTCTATTAACTTAAAATAATAAAAGAGAAGAAATTTAAAACTAAGAACGTAGCCATGGCATTTCCTCCTCCATGTAGAATTCCTTCTAGGATGCTGGCAGTTACCTGATCGTTTCTCCCTCTGCGGGTATGGGAAGTCCAGGGCTTTCCCTGCATATCTGGAAAGCAGTGTGTCCACCTCGTCCATGGTGAAGCCAATCTCCTGCCCGGCCAGCAGCTGGTGCAGGGTCTGCACCGCCACGGTGGCCCAATCCACCTTCATGTTCATGAGCAGCTGCTCCAGCATGAGCAGAGGATTAGAGGACAAGTGGGAATAGCTGGCCCGGTGCTGCTCAGGGAGGGTCAGCAGAACCTGTTTGTGGGGTAGATCCATAGAGTAAAGAAAATAGTATACAAATTTCAGAAGAAACTTGAGATTCTCAAGGAAGGGGAAAGGTGCCAAAGACCAAAAGGCCCATAGCCACCTACTGAAACTGGCTAGCAGTCTTTTAGAAAGCAAGGCTGAACTCCCATCTAAATCTTCCAGGTGGCATTTGGGTAGTACTCCAGGTACCTTCACCAGATGGTAAATTTTTTCCATAGAGGGTCAGACAGTAAATTTTTTAGGCTTTACAGTCCCTAAGGTCTCTGTCTTAACCACTCAACTCTGTCAATATGGCCTGAAAGCAGCCACAGGCAAATATGTAAATGATAGATGTAACTGTGTTCCAATCAAGTTTTATTAAAAGCAGGCTGAGAACTGGATTTGGTCCACAGGCAGTAGTGTGCAGGCTGCTGGCCTAGACCACCCAGGCATGGTCGAGTTCTCCCTGACCCTTAATGCCACCATTCTATTTGAGGCTTTACTTAGAATGAGCAATACAAGGTGATGTCAGTGGACTGCTGAAATCCAGCACCTGTTGTGTCCTAAGTAACGACTATAAACTCCCTTTAGAGGTCATGATCACTAGGTATGAAATATGTTCACTGGCTCTGCTCACTGCCACTTTTCAAGGGTTCACCTACTTAGATACAGTGCATCAAAAAGAAAAAAGAGAGGTGTATCTTCTTTAGGAATATTTTATGTAGTTTACCTCTAAGCAAATGGGCCAGTGGTTATATTCATGGCTCTCCTAGCACTCGTTCTATTTGTGGGGCAGTATACGGGCTACTAGGCAGACTATTAACAATCAGAAGAGTGCCAGAGGACCCCAACTCTCCCCAAACTCTCTTTTACTGGATTACTTTTTCTAGTTCATAATTTCTTCTATTAGTGTCTCTAAGGTTTCATGTTGAAGATAAAGACCTATTATCTCATCTACTTACCTACACAAATAACCCTTTTCCATTAGTACAGATATGTTTATCAAGCAGTAGTTTTAAATGCTTACATCAGAATCCTTTTGGAAGATACCCATCCCTATCCCAAGACCAGTTTTAACTGATCTGGGGTAGAGGTCAACTCCTGGTATTTTTTAAAAGTCCAGGTGATTCTAATATATGTCAGAATTGAGAAGCATTGATATAACAGATGCTGTGGAAAGCATAAAGACTACTTAAGAGGGATAGAGTGAGGCAGGCAGGAAAAGAATGGCAAATCCTACGAGACTCAACTAGGATCCAGTGGGCTGGTAGGGTTAACGTTTTATATAGCACAGGCCAAGGATGGCAGGTGCTGGCAGAAAAGCCATTGAAAAGGCAAGTTCTGAAGTGGGAGCTGGGTCCACAGCTCTCCCTCAGGCATGCTTTCCCAACACTCCCTTTTCCTCTTACCTTGGATCCCACGTAAAGAGCTTGGATTTCACGGTGTCGGACAGCAGTCAGTTGTCCGTAGAAGTGGGTGGTGAGGTAGTTGGCCAAGAAGTGAGAAGTGGCCAAGCTTGGGTGCTGGTCAAGGGATTGCTCTGTGACCTCAAGGCACATGGTGGGGTCAGGGATTCTTTGCAGGAGCTGTTGCAGAAGGGTAGAGGAGGAAGATGAGGTGTGCAGAAGAACTCTTAGACCAGCCTCATTTTGTTTTAGAAAGGAATATTTAAATTTATTCATTTTGGACTAACCCTTCCTCTATACTCATTTTTGTTTACCATCCCTGTAGATTCACAAATATACCATGGCTTTGATAGGACCAGAGTTCAGCAGAATCCTGATCCCAGCTGGAACCTAATGCAGGGCTAGGCACCTTGTGCCCAAGATGACTATATCAGCTCCTGAAGGACATGAAGGGGCAGACCTTGTACTGCATGGGATTGAATAAGAAAAAAGCCATATGATTTGACTAACCTTCTTGTCCCTACCCAAAAGAAAAATGGAAAGAATTGGAGGCTTACTTGCAGAGCCTTTTCATGATCTCTTCTTTCTAGAAGGTGGAGAAGATGCTTTTGATGTAGACTGATTAAATGTTCTCTTGGAATGGGGTACAGGGAGCCCCACTCTTCACATAGCTCATACTCCTGGAGGGAAACACACATATCTTCAATCCCTTTAAAATACTGGCCTTGTCACTCATCCAACTTTTGCTTGATTTTTCTCAGTAGTCGTTAAATCTGCTAAGCCCCAGAAATGTTTGGTTAAGTGCTTATGGGAACTTCACTATGGGATTGAAATGAGATCATACACTCAAAGAATGAGAGTGGCAAGGTAAATTATGAAAATAATTGAAGCAGGCTTACTATTAGTATCATTTTCCTCTTAGCTCTACTATAAAAAAGAAAAGCAGATGACATATGGCAACTGATACTTGGTGTCTGCCCTGGGGAGATACTAAGGAAGCAAGAAAGACTGAGAAGACTCTGTTCAAAGGAGACAGCACCTACTCAGCTCTAATTGTTGCCATAAGAAAGGGCAGGCCCAATATTGTCAGAATTTTAAAAATTAGAAAAAATTTATTTTTTAAATTATAAAATTTTCCTACTTTAAAATTTTGGCAATGAAGTCAATATGAAAAAATAACAATTCTACAGACCAATACTGTATGAGCCAAACATGTTGGTGGTTGGATTCCATGCATGTCCCCTCTTTCTATTCTCCCAACCCCAATTTGTGAGCTGTGGATTGAAGTTTCAGAGAATGGAATTGTCAGGGCTTTGTCCAAATATTCCAACGTGGTGGTATCTGGAATGCCCTCTCTACAACTCTGCCTGGGGCTGCCTTCTGCAGGATGCATCCTTGTTTTTCAGGCTGTGTTAGGTACCGTGCCTGTGCTCCCACAATCTGGGCTTACTTCTGTCACTTGATCTATATTATGTTGCAGTCACATAGGGATGCATCGCACATTACTCCTCTCCCAAGGTGTGAGCCGCTCTAGGGCAAGGACTAAGTTTAATTATCTTTGTTTACTACCTTCTATCACAGTGACTAGCAAATAACAGGCATGCAATAAATGTTTCCTGAATGAATGAATATTCGAATGAGCATCTACATTTTGAACTATGGGATATCAGCTCCTTAGAAGGTAGATAAAATCCCATTTAGCACTGGAGTGGCCAGTAACACATGAAAAGATATTTAAATTCACTAATAATCATGGAAATGTAAATTAAAACAATAATGAGATACTGTCCTAACAGCAAAAAGTGAAAAGTTGGACAATATAAAAAGTTGGCAAGGATATGGAGCAGTAGGAACTGTGGGTGGGAGTATAACTGGGACAACCAATTTGAAGAGCTATTTGGAAACATCCTAGTAAAGGTGAGGATGCTCATGCCCGATGACCCAGCAATTCCACTGTAGGTATCCATTTTGTACCTAGTGTACACAGTGCAGAAAATCTCACATATGAATGCAAGGGTGATAATACGAAAGCATCAATCATATCATTCTTTATATTAATATTTATCTGTATGTTGGCAAATTTCACAAAAAAAGACAAAAGGCCGGGCACGGTGGCTCACGCCTGTAATACTAGCACTCTGGGAGGCTGAGGCGGGCGGATCGTTTGAGCTCAGGAGTTCGAGACCAGCCTGAGCAATAGTGAGACCCCATCTCTACTAAAAATAGAAATAAATTAGCTGGACAAGTAAAAATATGTAGAAAAAATTAGCCAGGCATGGTGGCGCATGCCTGTAGTCCCAGCTACTCGGGAGGCTGAGGCAGGAGGATTGCTTGAGCCCAGGAGTTTGAGGTTGCTGTGAGCTAGGCTGACGCCACGGCACTCACTCTAGCCCGGGCAACAGAGCGAGACTCTGTCTCAAAAAAAAAAAAAAAAAAAAAAAAAGACAAAAGAATGTAGTATAGTTCTTAAAAAAAATGTGGACATTGATACATGGAAAGGGGTCTACACAACCAGTAAAGCAAAATGAAGGGAAATACCACCCAGGAAAATGGTAC
Organism: Eulemur rufifrons; assembly: GCF_041146395.1. Taxonomy (NCBI): domain Eukaryota; kingdom Metazoa; phylum Chordata; class Mammalia; order Primates; family Lemuridae; genus Eulemur; species Eulemur rufifrons. The sequence goes on from NC_090984.1 coordinate 95,533,455, forward strand.
CTGTGCTTCTAGTATCATGTTCATGACAGCTGATGGGTCCTCAGCACAGCAGTTCCTCAGGGTCTGCCAGTCACACCATGCTGGGGGAGACTGCAAACCTAGAATCTACAGAAAGGCAGGAAAATCCATCAAACCACACTGTAGCTTCTCCCTCCAGGAAGAAGTCATTGGTGTGTCCAGGGATGGACCATCCCTAGACCTCTGCCCCAAAGTCAGGCAGTCAGAACTTGCCAGGAAAGAGTAAAAAGGAAGCAAATGGGGCAAAGATTCCTTAAGAGAGAAGAGTGACCCTATCAGGAAGTATTAAACAATCAGGGAGTACAGGCTGAGTGGGAGGCCAGGACTGGGGCCTGTCACTGGTGACGACAATTCTTAGAGGGTCCCATGCTTCACAGATTGTTCAGCCTTCTGGGGCCACTTGTCCCATGTTCCTCTACTCAAAACTCCACCTAAGATATCCCTCTGGCTTGAATGCTCTCTGGGATCACCTTCCAGAGCAGCATTTTAGCTCTGCATGAAAACTGCTGAGGAAGAATGAAAAGAAAACCTTTTCACTTGCCATTTTCACTTCCCCTGGTTGGGCTCTGGACTCTGTTCTCACGTGGGAAAATCAGAATATATTTTATACTTCTTAGGTAGCTGTGCCTCCTAAATCTGTCTCCTTAAATCTCTTGAGCTTGAATATAACATATATCTCACAAAAATCTTTCACTTTTGAATCTGTCACTTCCAGACATCCTTTCAAAATTGCTCTAGAAATTTAGTTGAAACTTAAAACAATCTTTCTTCAAGATGTAATATAGAAAAAACATACACAAAACTCAAATATATAAGTGAAAAAGTCCTTGTGGACTATAAAGTACCATTCCAATGTTAATTCTATTATTTTTATCTTGCTTGATGCAAACATATTTAAAATTATAGGAGCAAATAACATAGAACCAGATAGAAGGCCTCCTTATTGTTAACCTAAGAACAGAAGCCAGATGCAAAGCAAAACCCATAACTACATTTTGTTTCTGAAAATCCCCCATCATATGAGGACAGGCTGGGGTTAGCAAGAGGGTGAGTAACTGTTTCCTTTCTCTTGATGCCAAGGCCCATACCTTCTGATATACCCGCAGCTCTGCTAGCTTCCTCTGCAGCTCACACTTTAGTCCTTCCTGGACAGCTGTGTCTGAAATGCAGTAGGCCAGGATCTCCAGGCATGACTCCAGGGGCCACCTGTCCACAAACCGTAGGGCCAGCCGACTTCTCAGAGATACATCCTTCACAGGAAACAGGTATTGCCAACCTTCTTTGTCTATAGGACAAAAAAGATGCCCAGAGGCAGCAATCCTGGCATCTGAAGAGCTTGAAAATCCATTTTACTTCTTAAGAGAAGGGCTTTGTTCTGTTTCATAAAAACAGGAGCTTGGAGGATACTTAAGATCCATGTTGGGCCGGGCGCAGTGGCTCACGCCTGTAATCCCAGCACTCTGGGAGGCTGAGGTGGGAGGGTTGCCTGAGGTCAGGAGTTTGAGACCAGCCTGAGCAAGAGCGAGACCCCATCTCTACTAAAAATATAAAGAAATTATCTGGCCAACTAAAAACATATATAGAAAAAAAAAATTAGCTGGGTGTGGTGGCACATGCCTGTAGTCTCAGCCACTCGGGAGGCTGAGGCAGTTGGATTGCTTAAGCCCAGGAGTTTGAGGTTGCTGTGAGCCACAGCACTCACTCTAGCCCGGGCAACAGAGTGACACTCTGTCTCAAAAAAAAAAAAAAAGATCCACGTGACCTCAACAAGTTTTTACACTTGGAATCATATATGACAAGGAGAAATGCTATACCCCTGTGTTTCCCTTTGTATAAATCTGATCATAGCCATGGGACTTTCAGAAGGGATAGAAGGAAGAAAAGAGAAAGGAGAGGAGAAAAGGAAGGAAGAGAGGGAGGGAGGGAGGGAGGGAAGAAAGAAGAGATGAAGCGCTGCACATTTTGGCATGCTGCATGCATAGCACTGTTTGTCAGTGGAACTTTAGTTTTCCCTACAATTTCCACTCTGTGCTATACATAACTACTTGCAAGTTATTTTGGGTAAACTAGTTGGACTCCCTGGATTTTCTCTGTCATCATTACTTAGTAGATCTCTCTCTCCCACACCCATTTCACAGATCTGATCGCAGAGCTATGAAAAAGATTCCAAGCAATTAAGACCACATAGCCAGTCAGAGAGTTTCTCTACCTTCTCAAGGATGGATTTTCTCTTTTCCACGGGGTAGCCAAGCCTCCTACCCAAAAGCCATTCCCTATAGCACACCCGGCTCTCGCTCTCCCTAGTGGAGTGTTGTAGCTCTTTGGCTTTCCACTCTGGTTACACATTGAAATCTCCTGGGGAGCTTTAAAAGCAGGGGTCATCAAACAGAACCTAATCTACTTTTATAACAAAGTTTTATTAGAATATAGCAATGCTCAGTCCTTTATGAATTGACTATGGCTGCTTTTGTGCTGTAATGGCAGAGTTGAGTAGTTATTATATTAATACAACTAAGACCGTATGGCCAACAAAGTCCTTTACAGAAAAAGTTTGCTGAGCCGTGTTTTAAAGCGAATGCTTTCCTGAACCCCATCCTGGGCCTCTAGGGGTGGGGCCCAGATATTTGCGGTTTATAGAATTTCACAACAGCTGTGATATGCAGGATTGAGAATATTGCTTATTGGTTACGAATGCCTATTTTAAAGTCAAATAGACTTGGGTTCTAAGCTCTACTCCACCACTTACCATCCTTAACTTCTCTGAGTCTCAGTCTCCTCTCAATAACATGAGATTATGGTGGCACATTTCTCTAGAGGTATTGTGAGGATTAAACGTGATGATATACTCAGTGAATGCTAAACATTACCAGTAGTGAAAGAGGAAGGCATAGCTTTCTGCTTACCACATGCCACAGCACAGCTGAGGACTGCATCCTTTATGCTGCTCAAATCGTCCACATCTCGCCCATACACTTCCATGAGCTGAAGGGCCCGGGGCCAATCTCTGGCCACCAGGGCTTCCTCAAAAGCCTCAGTCAGCACATCTAGGGCACTGGGAGAATGCAGGCCCAGAAGGACAGTGGAAAGACTGGCCTGCCCACAGAGACTTGCTGCCAGACTCTGCCCCTGCTGGGAGGATCCTCGTAGGGGCTCCCAGGCAGCCAGGAGGGAGGCCTCAAGCATAGAGAATTGTTCCAGAAGGCGCTCACATTCCCGGGCCACCTGCTCTGCAGTGAGAGGCACCTCCCTGCGGCCCCGAAGCTCCTTCCATGACAAGCTGGGCTTGGTGACCTTTAACCCTGGGGAAGCCCCTAGGCAGGCCACCATAGCTAGTAGTTTTGAGCGGGACTTAAGGAAGGCCAAGGTAGAGGAGGTGAGGGCTGGGGGTGGTGAATCCGTTGGGGAGGAGTGGGACTTTCTTTCCAATGTGGGATTCTCAGTTGGCCTTGGGGCACTCAGTGTAGAAAGCGGGAGGTCATCCAGCCAGTGTGAGGTGTGCAGCTGAGCCAGGATGCCCAGGCGGGTCAGGAGGGAGGATGTCTGCTGGCTTTGCCGGGAAGAGCAAAGAGCAAGTGGCTCACAGCAGCAGTTGACAATGACCTGTGGCACACTTAAGCTGAGACCCTCTCGGGCCAGAAGGGCTGCCAGCCTGGAGGGAGAGAAGCAGGGGTCATACGAGGCCTGCATACATAAGCACCGTTATCCAGTCTTACAATTTCTTTATGCTTACACAAGCAAATGTAAATACAAGCTCTTATTTATTCCTCTCTTTTTAAAAAAAATTTTTAAACACAAAAAGTAGTCTATTAGATACACCGCTCTGCCCCTTGCTTTTCTACTTTATAACATCTGGGAGATCTGTCCATATTCCTGTACAGAGAGGACTCTCATTAGTTTTACAGCTATATAGTATTTCATTATGTGGCTGAACCATAATTTAACTAGTCTCCTATTAGTGGACAATGGAGTTTTCTGACCTGTTGCTGTTACATACTAGGCTGTAATGAGATGATTTTACACACATAACACTTATCGTATGTATAATAAAGCTGTAAGATAAGTTCCCCATTGTGGACTGCCAGGTCAAAAGGCACATGAATTTGTAATTTTAATAGATATTGACAAACTGCCTTCTCACAGGGGCTTTGCCCATTTATATTCCACCAGCAATCTCTGAGAATGTTTGTTTTCCCACAGTCTAACCAACTAATTGTGTTCTATCAAATTTTTGGATTTTTGCCTACCCATAAAGTGAAGATTCACCCATTAATCACATACTTCAAATATAAATGTTAGAGGTGTCAAGAGAGAGAAAGAAAGAAATGAGGCATGATAAATTTTAATATAACAGTATAAGAATAAATGCAAAGTCTGGAAGAAATCCTCACCCTCTGTACTAGATCCCAAGCACAAGTGAGCCTTGGATTTCTTGATGAAACAATCAGGGAGGCCTAGGGCCAATTGGTTCTTACCTGTCTGGAGGGACTTGTCTCTCAAGCAGGAGATGTGACACCAGTTGGGAAGAACTCTGTTGCAGCAGAACAAAGGGATTTCCTACCTTGACATCCACATGATCTGCAAAGGTGAAGAACATGATCTTTGTTTGCACCACTAACTGCAATAGTTCTGAGCCCTGTTTCTCAGAATCAATGAAAAAGTAGAGTCAAAATGATGATAACATTGAGAGCCTTGTTAATTCATTCTAACTAAAGGGTACTATCAACCTGACATTGACCACAGTTTATCTACACCTTGCCACTGCTCTAAAGGCTTCCAACCACAGACAAACTTCAGTGTGTAGGTCTAGACACAGACAGCTTGCTCCTGCTCTCTTCAACCTGACTTAAGTGCATGTAGTACTTGCTCTGGGGACTCAAGTAAGAATCTGGTACTCTTTTTTTGAGACAGAGTCTTACTCTGTTGCCCAGACTAGAATGCCATGGTGTCAGCCTAGTTCACAGCAACCTCAAACTCCTGGGCTTAAGCAATCATACTGCCTCAGCCTCCTGAGTAGCTGGGACTACAGGCATGCACCACCATGCCTGGCTAATTTTTTCTACATATTTTTAGTTGTCCAGCTAATTTCTTTCTATTTTTTTAGTAGAGTTGGGGTCTTGCTCTTGCTCAGGCTGGTCTCAAACTCCTGATGCTAGGCCTCCCAGGTGCTAGGATTACAGACATGAGCCACCACGCCCGGCCAGAATCTGGTAGTCTTATCAGACACTTCATTTCTCTGCTGAATCCTCAAATCCAAAATGGACCAAGTTTAACAGATATTTCTGAGTCACCTAATTTTATTGAGTATTCCCGTGTGCTGTACAACTATGCTAGCACAAAGATAAATAAAACAGACAGAGATAAATAAAAGAGGAGGGCCTTACAAACCTAGTGTCCTTGGCTATTGCCCAGAACCTCTTAATCAAGCACCCTCTTCTTTCTTGCCCTGAATGCTTGCAGGCTGGCCATGACTCCATTTCCACTTTCTTGCTACTTACCAGGTTCAGAGCTCAAACTCCGAAGGAGAACTGCAGCCAGGGTGCTGCAGTAACTGAAGAAGGCACCCATGTAGTCAGTCTGTTTGCTGCCTGCTGGGGTCTGTTTGCTCAGGTTCTTCTGCAGGAGCTGAGTCTGGATATGCACAGCATGTGTTTCTGCCTCAGGAGTTTTCTGGGCTGCCTGCTCCACCAGGGAAGAGAGTGGAGGACTCCTGGGCTCTGAGAGGAGTATGGCAGGAGAAGGGACAAGGGCTTTAGTCTGTGCATCCAGCTTTTGGTAAATTTTTGACCCAATATGTGAACTGGGCCTCTATACACTGTATGGGGCATCCTATAGCTTGGGGCTGCAAATACAAGGCAGACATAAAATCCTGTCAGTTACCTGGATACGTGGTGCTTGGCCAGGAAGAGCTTTGAGTTTGGAGTGTATAAAATCACTCTAAGTATATAGTTTTATTTTTACCTTGGTGTGTCTGGGGTGGAAGAGCTTTATGAAGAGCATGTCAATCTTCTGTGGAAGGGTTGATCAACATTTACTGAATACCTGCTGGCTATATGTCTCATTAAAATGAAAAAAATGAGCAAATAGAGTGTTGACCATCCTCTCAATTAAGAGGTAGGTGTCTTACCAATAAGTCTAGAGTAAAAAGAAAATTAACAAAAGACGTAGGGAAACAGGTGAAGTTATGAGACGTGCCCTGGCTAACTAAAGGGCTGCCTAAGCCTCTGCTCCAAAGTATTCCTTCACTCTCAGCTGTTTCCTTTTCCCAGTTCAGCCCTCAACCTGTTGCCGAGCAGACGCCCGTACCTGGCAGCTCTAGTGCCTCTCTCAGTGACTGAAGGACCTGATCCAGCTGCTGGGAGAGGGTGGTGTGGCTGGCAATACAGTCCTCGGTTAGGCTGGGCCAGCACATCTGAAGTAGCTCCGTGATGCTATACCGTGGAGAGCCTCCTCCCTTTTCTTCTATACTTTCTATGGAAAGCAAACAAGAAGGAAAAAGTGAAGTCTGCTGCTGACCCACTGTTCCAAGTCCAGGAGAAAAAAATGGGACAAAAGCGAATCACCTGATTTAGTCTGTGCAGCTGACGTAAGTGGATAATTGAGAATCTTACTGATTTGCTGAAGAACAACTGGAAAACCTCGAATGCCATCAGCATTGAGAAATGCATGGTCTAACTGTCGACCTGGAAATAGATGAAGGAAGAGGGAATGTAATAAAAAATTAAGGTACTTTTAGTCTTCTGTTTTTGCAAAATTTTACCTTCTTCAATATTAAGAAAGAAATATATGCTGTGCCATTTTGGGTGACACCAGCATACCTGGCTTATTCCATGCTTGTGGTTCCAGGACTCCCTCTGGCAAGATGTCTTAGTTGTCAATAGCAGCAGATTCAGAATCTCTGTCTTTCCTATGGAATTGCTGTTCCAAGCCACTTGGGCACTTCTTGTGGATTTGCCTTGGTACTGCCCTCAGCTGTGGACTTGGGCTGGGATCACATCTATCTTTTCTAATTGCTTTAAGTGGCTTCTTGTTTTTTTTTTTTTGGAGAGCGGGGCAGGCCAGAAGAGGGTCCAACCTCGCCTCTTTAAGTGGCTTCTTGATACTCTGACTATACTCTAAACAACTTTATGGACAGGGATTATTCCTGATACCTCTCCATATACTTGGGATAATCTAGAAACACAGTAGGCACTAAGTTAATTCCTAGTTGTTTGACATGAAGCTGTTTCAGCTATTGACAGCTTGAATATCTCCTTGCATTTTAGAATGTAAGTATTAACATTAGATGAGGGAGAGGCCAATCACTGGACAAAAACAGTATAAGCCACAGTATACTTTCTTAGAAGGACTATGTGAACATTAAGGACATTTTAACCAATAGCTCAGAAGTGATCTGGACAGGTGTGCAGAAAAGAGTTAACAAAGCAGGCCTAAGACTGCTAACCTTAGAAGGCTTGCTTGCAAGGTTGCCCTTGGCTGGCATCTGTGGACTTGACTGGCAAAGAGTTTCCTACACTGATATAAAACTTTCCCTAATTAATGAGAGTGGCTCACTGCACCTAAACTAGTTGTATAATGGAACAGCTGCTTCCCTTCTGGGAGTCTGGAATTTGTTACATGCTAGGCAGAAGGTGTCTTTGTCACCAGTCCCAACAAAAACCTTGGGCCTCGGGTCACTAATGAGCTCCCCTATAGACAACACTTTGCAAGTGTTGGCACAACTCATTGGTGGAGGAATAAGTATGTTCTGTGTGACTCTACAGAGAGAAGACTCTTGGAAGCTTGTGCCTGGTTTCCTCCAGATTTTATCATGAGCCTCCTCCCTTTCCTGATTTTGCTTCGTATCCTTTTGCTGAAATAAATCTTAGCTGTGAGTATAACTACATGCTGAGTCCTGTGAGTTCTCCTAGAAAATCACTGAACCTGGGGGTGGTCTTGGGGACCCCAGACACAGGGGCTCTCCATATCATAACCTATTCATCACTCCTCCCTCCACACTGGTGAGTTAGAACATGCTCCTCTCCCCCCCACTCACTGCTCAGTCATTCCGATGTTTGGTGCCTGTGTCAAGGATGGGCGGGGAGTAGAACTTTGCCTAACTGTATCTTCATATACCTCTCCCTTCACATACCTGTTCCTCTAAGAATTCCATACACACATTCTGGGACATTGTTAACCCTAAGGTATGATGGTCTCTCCAACTGTGATTCATTAAGTTTTCCCTTATACCTGGTTTACAAATTCAAGACAGTCCTAGGTTTTAGGTTAAGTGAAGTTCACCAGGAGGGAGCATGTAGTCTAAAGGCTCCATTTCCATCAATACCATTTTAGAGTATATATTTCTTTCTTGAATTCATCTGTAAACCAGAAAATAATTCCCTCAGATGACTGCAGATTGCTATGTCTATTAAGAAGACATGTGTGGCTATGTTACCAGAAATGTAAGAGTTATACTTGGTATGCTAGTTTTATCTTATTCCTAAAATGCTTTTTTCCCCTCCTCTTAGAAAGGCTGGTGCGAGGATTGGGAGCCGAATTGACAATTTAGAGGCCCATGTCGGCACTGAATTTGTTTTTTTACTATTTAACGTATAAAAATGATTATATTAAATTGAAACTAAATACATTGTTATGGGGCATTTATGATATCTCGTTTAAAGAATTGCCGCGAATCCTTTAGAGAACACTGATTTGCAACCTCCAGCTTGTGTCACGAATGCAACCTTCAGTGTGGTACTTGCTTAGCAACTAATTAAACCAAAAAGACAAATAGGAGGCTTTTACATTTTTAATTTAAAAGCTTCCAAATATAATTGTTGTTATTGAGCCACCAAAGAATGGTGCAGCAGGTTGCATTTGAAACCTCTTAATCTCATTGTCATAATTAATTTTGTAAATAAAAAGGTCTGTGCCGAGAGAAAAAAAAAAAAAAAGAAGGCAGGACTCTCAACAGACTATATACCACCAGATTGGACATGAGGACATTTAACTAATAATCCTTTCTCTTTGTCCTCCCTCTTCCAATAACTACTTTCTTCTTGCACAACTTATCAAGGCTCTGACACCCATCTCCTCATGTGAGAATAAGGGATAAAGCTAAAGGAGCACACTCACCCCGGCTTTCAAGGCTACTGTTCAGACGCCGTTCAGCCGTTTCCAAGAGCTGCTTGCAGGTTTTCCAGAGCTGGCACTGAGAGCAAGCTAGGTCAAATGCAGCCATGGCGGGAGGACTGAGGTCTTCCAGAACCTCTCGCAGGGGGTCAGTGGGTTCCACCAGACTAGTGTTTATCCAAAAGTCTTCCTGGAGTGTGAGGATGGGGTCTCCAGAGCTGCTGAGCAGCTTGTCAGTCACGTCGGAGATAGAGTAAAACACCATTCCTGACGGCCCAGCAGTGGAGGAAAAAGCAAGGGGTTAAAATGATTCTAACTACTACTTTTATTAGGAAAAGTAATTATCTTAAAAACGTTTGAGGTGCATCTGCACAAGATATCTTCTATGTATATTAGCACTGTCATTATAGCCCACTCTTGTAGCATCAAAACAATGGCATAAAAAGGAAAACCAGGAAAAACTCAGAATGGTCCAGATGAGGGAGGGCTTCTTCCAAATGGGATCTAAAATTAGGTTGAGAAAGAATGAGGTGGACCTGTGTGTGCTAATCAGAAAAGATCTCTAAAACACATTGCTAAAAAAGCAAGGATGATAAGAATATTGTCCTTGACAGCTGATTTATATTGAAAACAAAAAGGATATATATATATATTCGTGTGAATAAGCGCAGTAAATTTCTGGGAGAATACATAAGGAGCAAAGTGTGATGGTAACTTGACATATAGAGCCTGGACCAGAAAGAGATATGAAAAGTAAGACAAGATTCCGCCTTCAAGATATGAAAGAATGAGCTTTTTTGCAGTGCAGCCAAGGTCAGGAATTGAGATCTATGAATCCCAAGCCATAAAGGTTAATACATAATTTTTCCACTTTACTGAACAGTAAAATAATATGTTTTATTGCTGAATAATTACATGGGAAGGAAATAAACTCCTAACCATTTTCTCAAGCCAGATAGTGGCCATCAGATCACATGGTGGAGAAAGCCTTTGTGCTTTTCAGTTTAAGTCACATAGGGCAAGCTTAATGGGGTGGCTGGAGTGGCGGTATGTGAACACCACAGTCCGGGAGGTTGGGCGCAGCTAGAAAACTATTCCGAATGTGTCAGGATTGCTGCCTTTCAAGGGAGATGTTCTGCTTTGAATTTCTGCTCACCCTTATGAAGAGGCTAGGATATGGGTAGTTTCTCCCCTCTTACCCTCTCCTCCCAGCCACCTCACCACCTATGGTGGCAGCAGGGAAGTCTGACCTGCTGCCGCAGCACTGCCAATGGCCTGTAGAGTTGAGCGGCCACTGCCAGTTCTTCGAATGGTGTTGCTAACCCCATCAGCGTTCTGGTTTTCAATCTTGTGCTCTACTTGGGCCAGCTCTTGGATCACCTCCTGATAGCGCTCCATGAACATCAGTTCCCCTGAGCTGGGTGAGGACTTCAGGTTGAACGTGAACACCACCTGTCACAGGAGAGGGAAAAGTGTGAGCCGCAGTAGACCCACTGAGTCGGGAAATGTTTAGAGATAGGAGATCTTGTCAACCACTAGACTATGGCCCTAAGATGTCTGCTTTGCAGGGTCAGAGAAACACTCGGTGTTATTATAGAAGAGTAGATAAAATATAAAAATTCATAAAAGTCAGTAATAAAACCACCAAAGCCCCAGTAGAAAACAGGCAAAAGATGTGGACAGCCGGGCGCGGTGGCTCACGCCTGTAATCCTAGCACTCTGGGAGGCCGAGGCGGGTGGATCGCTCAAGGTCAGGAGTTCGAGACCAGCCTGAGCGAGACCCCGTCTCTACTAAAAATAGAAAGACATTATATGGACAACTAAAAATCTATATAGAAAAAATTAGCCGGGCATAGTGGCGCATGCCTGTAGTCCCAGCTACTCGGGAGGCTGAGGCAGTAGGATCGCTTAAGCCGAGGAGTCTGAGGTTGCTGTGAGCTAAGCTGACGCCACGGCACTCACTCTAGCCTGGGCAACAAAGTGAGACTCTGTCTCAACAAAAAAAAAAAAAGAAAAAAAAAAAAAAAGATGTGGACAATTTTAGAGGAAATATATATAACTAACACATAAATGAGGAAATGTTTTCCCTTACCAGTAATCCAGGAATTTAAGTAACAATATCATTTTGCATCTATCATAATAAAAATGTATAAGAATAATCCTTGGGGATAGTGTAACATTAACTGCCACAACTTTTTTGGAAAGCAATTTGGCAATCTATAAAGTTTTAAAAATGGCCGGGTGCGATGGCTCCTGCCTATAATCCTAGCACTGTGGGAGGCTGAGGCTTGAGGATCACTGGAGGTCAAGAGCAAGAGCGAGACCACCTTGAGCAAGAGTGAGACCCCGTCTTTACAAAAAATAGAAAATTAGTTGGGCATGGTGGTGTGTGCCTGCAGTCCCAGCTACTCGGGAGGCTGAGGCAGGATGATCGCTTGAGCCCAGGAGTTTGAGGTTGCAGTGAGCTGTGATGATGCCACTGCACTCTACACAGGGTGACAGAGCAAGACTCTGTTTCAATCAATCAATCACTCACTCACCCACTCAATAAATAAATAAAAGATTGTATTTTTTGATCCAGTAATTTTTATGAGAAACTTTCTTAAGGAAACAATTCAAAAGGCTTAATGCCTAAAGGCACTATTGATTTTAACTATTACACTGTTGAAAATAATCTAAATGTTGAGCAACAGGGAAATGGTTTAATGCAGCTACTTGATCACACAATTGTAAGGTCTCTAAAATCAAAGTTACAAGGCATAGGCTTATCTTGTATTATAAAAAAGATATGATACAAAGTTCTAGATTGAAAATGATCTCAGCTATATAAAAGTCATACAAATCTTGGAAAAATATTGGCCAAAAATATACTATATCTTTAATATTGGCTCTTTCATCCAATAGGATTAAAAATAATTTCATTTTCTTGTTAATACTTTTTGGTATTTTCTTATAATATACATAACTTATTCTGTAACCAGGTTTAAAAAAGGTTTTTATTAAAAAAAGGAAAGATCAAGGCTAAAGGACAGGAAGTGGAGGACATTTAGGGGTAAAGTGTCATGGGACCCCCAGCCCACTTTCTCTGGGTCTGGATATAAGAAAGGCTGGGGACAGTTCTATCCTCACCTGAGGATCATAATTATTACGATATTAAAGCATGAGATCTAAAATGATCAGAGGAAATTAAACAAAGATTATCTTATTATATAGATTTTTCTTAGATTTATTCCTGAACAACTGAACTCACACAAAAGAAAAATTCTGACCTACGTGTAAAGGGACTCTCATAAATATACCAAGAGAGTTTTAAAAATTAGAAGAGTAATATTTTATGCTGTTAAGTTTAAGCAACAGTAGAGGATTTTTGTATTTCTCAGTTTTTACATAATTCTCTTAACATTCCCTTGAGATAGAAAAAGCAGGTATTATATTTAACTTCAATTTTCAGATGAGGATACCGAAGCTCAGAGAGGTTAAGAGTCTTTCTGATTATGACTCTAATGCTACCTTCCCTACACGACACAAATAGTCTAGTTTGCTAGCTCCCTGTCCTTCTTGTATATTGAACTGGCATTCTATTTATTATTGACAATTGTCTGCATCATGATTTTTTTTTTTTTTTGAGACAGAGTCTCACTCTGTTGCCCAGGCTAGAGTGAGTGCCGTGGCGTTAGCCTAGCTCACAGCAACCTCAAACTCCTGAGCTCAAGCGATCCTCCTGTCTCAGCCTCCCGAGTAGCTGGGACTACAGGCATGTGCCACCATGCCCGGCTAATTTTTTCTATATATATTTTTAGCTGTCCATATAATTTCTTTCTATTTTTAGTAGAGATGGGGTCTCGCTCTTGCTCAGGCTGGTCTCGAACTCCTGAGCTCAAACGATCCGCCCACCTCGGCCTCCCAGAGTGCTAGGATTACAGGCGTGAGCCACCGCGCCCAGCCTGCATCATGATTTTTAACTAGATAAAATATGTATGTGTTTAGAGAAGGAGCATAAGGAAAGAAACACAAATTTCAATGTTTTGAAGTAGTGGGATTATGGCTGAATCTCTTCTTTTAATTTGTTAAAACACCATTTATGTTACGAACACAAACAGTTCAATGTCTTTAAATTTGCAATGCTGATGACGGGCCTGGACACATGGAAACTCCCTCTTGCTTCTCCTGCTCGATGTGGACCCCCAACTGCTCCTGGGTGGCCCTGGTTGCACATGCATCTAACTTTACCTGAGGCCTAGTGGGCCATAGCCAGCTAGGGGCTGACTTGGCATTCTTCGACAAAGTACAACCTAGGCCCCCTTTACCTGATGGGCTTCTGCAAAGTTCCCCCGGAGGATGCAGGATGCCAGCAGTGACTCAGGTGGGGAGAACATCATGGGGATAAGTGAACTTTGAGGTTGGGGCTGCAACCGGCCGTCCAGCTCATTTCGCCCCGATGCAGCGCTCAGACTTCCCTCTGTTGGGACATAAGAACATAGAGTGCCAGAGAAGCAAGAGAAATTGAGGAAACACTATAGTGCTGCCACCTTCCACCAAAACGCTTCTCTCCTTAAGGCCCTTCTCTAAAAGGTCTGTAAGTGGATCTTGATTTTTCCTCAAATGAAGAGCAAAATTATGCTATCATCTTTGAATACAAGAAGGGGTACCAAGCACCTTCCTTGGGTACTCACTTCTATTTAATATTTTTCTCTGTTGATGGGCAACTCAGGTGAAAGTGAAACAGCCCTTTCCCTTTTCCCAGATGAAATCTGTTTGGCCATCTGCAGAACCAACCTTCCTGAACACAAGCATGAATTGCTCAGTCCTGGTTTTTACACCATGGTGTACGGCGACTCTATATCAGGGCAAAGCTGCTCGAAGTAGGCAGCTGGTTGGGACCTGCATACCTGAAGTACTTGTGCTCAGCTCACTACTTGTACTTTCCAGCGATGGGTTACAACCTCTGTCCCGGCCATCTAGAGGTATTAGGAAGAAAGAAAATCAACCAACTCCATACAGTGTAGGACATACGAAGTCAGCTTGAAAGCCAAGATCTGGGTAGAGTGAGAGGACAATGGGTAACTACTACACCTGCTGCTCCTTGTACAGCAAGACGCAAGCTCCTACACACCAAAGGCGAAGAAGGGCAGGCTTAATATGGCCCCAAGGCTCACTTGGGCAGTAGCCTATACCAGTGGTTCCCAACCAATGGGTCTCAGGGCCCCAAGAGCTTTCAAGTTGCTTCTAGGGGTCAGTGACCACCACCTGCTCCCTAAGCACTGGCAATATTCTGAAAAAAATAAAAGCCCAACTATTATGATCAGGAAGTAGTAGGGTACAAAGGAGGGTCACAATATTTTCTGACATAGAAAAAGGTGTCCTCATATTTGAAAAGGTGGAGAACCAAACTATAAGACCTTTCTAGCCAAAGACCAGGATGTTCAAAGCCATGAAGGAAAAGCTTCTTCTGAACACCAGCTTTCCTGAAGTGCTAGGGCTTTCAAGCAGAGGCTCAATATTCCTTAGTGTGGTCATTCGAGGGCCATATCAGCCCCAACCTCGTTCACCATTTGGGCTGCCCTTTAGAAGGAACATGCCACTGTAGGAAAGAGATGATGGGTTGCTCACTCTTGGGCTAGATGGGTCAAATGGATGCAAACTTCGCTTTTTAACACAAACCAATTAATTAGCTTAAGGGCCTTAGCAACTCAGCCTTTTAGTTTTTCTAGGTTTCTCTCATGGCATCCTCTACCTTACGCAGTACACTCACCTTTCTGTTGCCACTCATTCTTCTGAGCTTGGTTTAAGAACCTACTAATACATGAAATAAATCTGTTTCCCTGAGTATTATAGGCCACGATGATGTCCCCTTCTAAGAGATTTCTTCTGTTTTCAGGCAGGGACTCAGGTCAGTTTAAGTTTTTCATGTATGCTGTCTACGCAGGTAAATTATAAATCCTTTGAAGGCAAAAGCCTGGTTTATGCCTCATCCACCTCCCTCAAGATACCTAGTATTGTTTAGCACATAGGAGACCCTCATGAATTTCTTGTTAATTATTTAAAAGATCAGCACCTTTAAAAGCCATAATGGAATTTGATTATCTGATACTCCTGTTTTATGTGCCTGCATTAAACTCCTCTAAGAAAAACCTATACACAGAGTCAAAAGACAAAATATGGAAAAAATTATAGCACATAATGACAAAATAATTTCCTTAATGTCTAAAGAGCTTTCTATAATTCAGTAAGAAAGAGAACCCAATAGAAAAATTGACCTTAGACATGATTAGGCAGTTTATGGAAAAATATAAATGGCCAATAAATATATACAAAGACTTTTAATTTCAAACTTAAAAAAGTTACTATTAAAGCAATGATGCATCATTATTATATTAATTATATTGAAGATTTTCAAAAATTTGATACTGCTCATTGTTGATGAGTATATGTACAAATAGACAATCATGTATAGCTGGTAGAAATATAAATTGATCCACCATCTGTAAGGCAATTGGGTAATATCTGTCTATATTTTATATCCACGTCTTTGACCTAGCAATTCTACTGCTAGGAGCTTATCCTACTCACACAAGTATGCACAGACATGTATAAGGTTGTTTACTGTAGCATTATTTATTAATATAGTAGTAAAAAACTGTAACAAATGTCCATGAACAGTATATATATGACAATGGAATACTAAGTAGCCTTTAAAATGATAACTGAAAGAAGTTTGTTCTCAATATATAGTATGACGTGTGTATATATAAAAGGCTATATATGTTTGCATTGCATGGAAAATTTCTAGAAGGATATATAAGAAACAATTAACAAGGGTTACTTTGGGTGAGTTGGACTAGGATAATCTTATAACACATTGTTTTGACCGTGTGCTTTATCTTTTTTTTTTTTTTTTTGAGACAGAGTCTCACTCTGTTGCCCTGGCTAGAGTGCCGTGGCATCAGCCTAGCTCCCAGCAACCTCAAACTCCTGGGCTCAAGCAATCCTCCTGCCTCAGCCTCCTGAGTAGCTGGGACTACAGGCATGCACCACCATGCCCGGCTAATTTTTTCTACATATTTTTAGTTGTCTAGATAATTTCTTTCTATTTTTAGTAGAGACGAGGTCTCGCTCTTGCTCAGGCTGGTCTCAAACGATCTGCCCGTCTCAGCCTCCCAGAGTGCTAGGGTTACAGGCGTGAGCCACTGCGCCCGGCCCATGTGCTCTATCTTAAAGACTATCAGACAAGTGGCAATATACCATTTGCTTTGTGCATGAAAGCAAGGTATGGGGAGAGAGCTTTTCAGATTACCTGCTCGGCTTCTTCTTGTCCGACGACCTCGGCGGAGACTGGAGTGCCGTGTGGTGGTAGGTCGGTATCTTCGGGAAGGTTGCTCTTCTGAAACAGTAAACCCAGTGAGACATACAGAAGAGTTATCAACTTTGATTTGACCCACTTCTTAGGGTAACAGGTAGGGGAAGGTTTGCACTGGGCTCTGAGACGTGGAGCAATACTCCAGTGTTGTGACACTGGTTCCTACGGTGATGTGCCCTGAGTTATGGTGTGGCTCCCATACACTCCTAGCTCTCTTCCACATCTCTGGGCCTTTTCACCCTCCCTGCCTTCTGGACCCACCAGTTCTGCTCCCTCCTCTCACCTGAGCCCTGGTTGCTTGTTACCACCTTGTATCTCCACTGGGCCTCAGAGAGAATCTTGGAAAACCGGTGCAGGCGGCCCTGCAGTCCATCTCTGCTTCCTGAGCAGCTCTGGCCTTCTGGAAGCTTTGGCTTTTCAGGGGAGCTGTGGCTGCTGATCTCATCCAGTTGCTCTTGGAGAAGCCTGAGGAAGGCTCCTATCGCAAATTCATCAGCCAGGAATGCACTGATACCACTAGTAAAGTGCTTTAGGTCCAAAAAGCTGTGCCCATGAGGCCCTGGGTAACTGTCTTTTGGCTCTGCCTTCAGACAGCTGGGCATTGTATAAGCAAGGTTCCTGCGGACTCCTAGGGAAGCCCGTTCTGACTTCTGCTCAGGTTGTGCTATGTGCTGAGGGCTCTCTGATGGGGACCTCAAACCCAAGGGGCCCTTCCCCTCAATGTCATCATCGTCAGCATAGTCCTCAGGCAAGTGAGACTCTGAGTGAAGATCAGCAGAGGTGATGAGAAGCAATGAGAAGATGTTTTCTAGAAGTTCCAGGCACAAAGAGTCGGGAATTCTGCACAGATACTGTTGACACCTGGCCAGGTAAGTTGAGAAGAGATTTGCAGCACCTACAGAACCACGTATAAGGGAAAAGGCCAGATAAAGAGAAGAAAAGATAGGGAATGCAAACATCAGAAACATTACTTGCCGGAGTCAAACATCTCACACCTTTAGCTCATTTATTTATATTTTTGTCAGATGAATAAGAGAGACTACTCAGCATGTCTCCTCATGACTTGCACAAAGAATTTGCTACTTTAAACTAAAAGTACAGCTTACTGAACACTCATTATTTTGTTTCTTTTTAATATTACATCATTCCTCATTCCCGACAAGTACTCCATATTTCAGTTCCAGGAATGAAGGGAGTACAGAAGCAGATTCCTTACTTCTCAATTCTATTTTCACTTATTCTTACACTAAAGGTGACCACAGGCTATCTAGAGCTCTTAAGAAATACTCAGTAGCCAAAAAATGACCATGCTCAGAGGTGAAGGTCTATTCTAAAGCTAGGAGAGAGTGATAACTAGTCATAGAAGGCAATTTAAGGAATTATAAGTTATTAAGAAAAATGAGAGAGGGTAGGACATTAGGTTTGTATTTTTCATACCATAGGTTGTGACCCATGAAATTGATTTAGAAGGCTGCATTTAAAAAAATGAAATGGAACAGAAAAATAATCAAGAGTGTGCTCCATTTGGAAGAGTACGTATCATTTCTTAAAACCTGGTTTCAGTTTATACATATGTATACACACACACATATGCAAACACACAAATTATATACTAGGTGCAAACTGGAGTGGCATGTGGATTGTAGTTAAAGAAAAAAGAGTTTGGAAAACACTGCACTAGATGGTCAGAGTCCATTACAATTTAGGCAGTCACTTGCTTTCTCCATGTCCCTTTTATTTGATAAATGGATGAAATTATTCCTGGACACCATAAAATCAAGGCCACTCCCCTCCCCAATCTTGGTGGAAGAGGGTAACCACAAAAAGCACTCATTGTCATAAGTTGTTAGCAGCTTATGACAGGGACGGGGGGGGGAAACATTGTACCTGGGGAGGAGAGAGAGTCACCTGCTTGCTCCGCAGCTGAGGCCAGGTCTTCAGAGGGGCCGTGTTTGCAGTCATGGCACTGGGAGTGCTGGTGTGAGTTCACGCAGAGGGCATAGATGGCATACTTCATGGCACAGAAGCCCTGGTAGAGTATCAGGTTCTGACACCGGCTAAGGTGCTCAGGGACAGGGGCATCAACTGAATCTGAATTGTAGAGACAAACAGGTAGAAATTGAGAGCTTATTCTTTCAGGCATGGGCTGCAAGTATGTCTGAAGCAAAGAGATGCCATGCTTATAGGTTCTTTTTTTTTTTTTTTGGAGACAGAGTCTTGGTCTATCACCCCGGGGAGAGTGCAGTGGCATGATCATAGGTCACTGCAACCTCAAACTCCTGGGCTCAAGTGATCCTCCTGCCTCAGCCTCCTGAGTAGCTAGGACTACAGGTGTGTACCACGCCTGGTTAACTTTTCTATTTTTTGTAGAGACATGGTCTGACAGTTGCTCAGGCTGGTCTCGAACTCCTGACCTCAAGCAATCCTCCCGCCTCGGCTTCCCAGAGTGCTAGGATTACAGACATGAGCTACCATGCCAGTCCCATGCTTGCAGGTTCTTACCCTCTCTTCTTTCTGTCAGTCTGATCTGTGTCCCTTCCAGATCTTTCCCTCTAGTCAGTATCAACTTCCAGTCCCCTCCATTTCCTTTTCCCCACTGACCTCCCTTCTACATAGCCCATGACCCCTATGTGGCATTATTGCCCAGGGCCAGGACTTGCAAGCACCTGAGAGTTAGTGCCTCCCTGAATGCCTCTCTTGCCTCACCCTAGTCCTGACCCTATCATTGCCCCTCTTTTGCCTTTTCCAAGTTCAAGTTCCAAGTGTGTCCCAGTCGGTTGCTGGGATTATTAATAGATTTAAAATACTGTGCTTCTCTGAAAGGCTTTTATACTTGTATGGAGAAGCCAGAGTTCTAGTTCTTTCAGGAAATCTGCTAAACAAGCTGCCTATCTTTCCAGGAAAAAATATGAAATAATAACATTGGTTTTCCAATTAGTATTAGTACTATTAGTAATAGTAGGTCCTTTTGAAAAATCAGTAAAGCCACAACTAGGCTGGGAAATCTCTACTGCCATATGAGCAAATTTGTGTTTCTCAAAGGCAAGTGTCCCTGGCCTGTGTGGCAGGTTGTGAATATACAATGATATGATTTTTGAGAGTAAAAAGAAAGAGCTTCTTCCATAATGTATACGTGTATCAAAATATCACATTGTATCCCATAAATATTCAGTTATTATTTGTCAAGTAAAAATGAGATTAAAAACAAAAGAAAGAGCTTCCTAATGGAGTCTTGAATTTAAGCAAAGATCTAAGGCTAAAACAAGGCTTTGTTATTGTTTCAAGCAAATCTTTCTTCTAAACCTCTTGATCTGTTCCACGGCATATGAAGCAGATATAGGAGGGAAGGAAGGCACAAAATATGTTCTGAGAAAATTCAGGAAGCATGAAGTGCCTCATGAAGAATTTGTATAAAAACTGACAGTGACAATGCTGTGTATTCAGAGGGCAGTTCCTAATTTTCATTGGAATGAGGGTTTACTAGTGGTTCCTGAGATGGTTCTACAAGGACTGTGCTCTTGGGATTTCCTACAGCTCACCAGAAAAGGGGAGGAACGCCCCTCCCTATATCCCATGATCTGATTAGGACAAATGGTGCTAATTTAGAGGACAACTGCTGGACCACCCTCTTGATAAATCTCAGAAATAACCTCTAGATAAATCTTATGCTGGAATAAGTATGTGCAAGATTGTCCTAGGAGGGAATCCTGGTCAAGTTATTCCATTACCAACTCACCATGTTCTTGCTGGAGGTCCTTGGCTGGCACCTTCTGTAAGAGCTTGAGAACATCTTCCTCCCTGAGGGCTGGAAGGTTTGTAAGGTGATGGAGAGTATAGAGTACTGAGTGGCTGTCTCCACCATGTAAATGACACAAGAGATCTCTCTTTGGTATGGGGTTGCTGAAAGGGAAAGTTGAGAGGATGAAAGGGAGGCAGTTTATATACCTGCCTCAATGAAAGACCAATCTCCATTCCCTCTTGTTCTTCCTCTCCTGCCCACAACACCACAGGTTTCACTTCTCTAAACTCTGAATTTTAGTTGTTCTGGGATAGAGAATGACATTTATTTACTCTTAGGGATGTACATGCATCTAATCAGCTCTACTAGTCTAGAGAGGACCTAGAAAGGGCCTTTCTGGTCAGTAGCATCTAGAAAGGGTAGATTGAATTTCCTAACTTCTACACTCTTTCTAGCTTCAAAGCGACACAAGCTTCCCTGGCTGTACTTGGAGTAAGGGCCCTTGCTATTTCCTCCTCTGCCCACTCTACTTCAGGAAGTGCTGGTGAGGTGGATGAGGAACAAGATAGGAATCCAGATCTAGGCTAAGTTACAAGGGAAATGCAGGGCCTCACACACACACAGTTCAATAAACATTTCTTGAATAAAAATGTGGTACAGGATAACATATAACTAAGAATGTGGATGACATTTACTAGCTGTGTGTGACTTTGGGTAAGTTAATTACCATCTCTGGACTTCAGTTGGCCCACCTTTAAAATGAAGATAATATTGGTATCTACCTCATAAGATTATTAAGCTTAGGTGAAATTATCCACATAAAGAGTTTAGAGTAGTGCCTGGCATATAGTAAGTGCTCAGGAAATGAGAGCTATTGTTCTTTTTATTATCGTCATCCTAAAACTACCCTCTAGTTATGACCTGATGGCCATGGTGAAGATAATCATTACTTATGTTTCCTTCCTTTTTAATAGTTGGAACAGTTATTAGTGGCAGGTCAACATTTCAACCCAAAATATTTATATGGAAGACATCTTGAAATGGCCACACACATGGAACACAGGGTCAAGTGTGCCCAATGGTGGGAAGGGGGCTGACTGCACAGGGCCATACCTGCTCTGCTGAACACACCACTCCAGGACCTCCAGGTGAGCCCACAACCCATCACAGGCATCCCTGAGGAGCTTGTCACAGCCTTGGTCCTACATTGATATGGGAGAAGAAAGAGATGCTAACTCAGGCACCTGAGGTCAGAAATTGTAATCAACTTCAGGACCCTGCATTCTGCATAAGCCCAAAGCCTCATGGCAGTCACTTCTAGAGCAGTCTGGGGAGCAGAGTGAGATTACCTGGGTCCTGTGCAGTGTCTGGAGCAGCTTCTTGGCTGACTCTAGGCTCTGGCAATGTGTCCAGCCCAGGAGCACAAGCAGGCGACTAAGAGGCCTGAATTCTCTGTCTAGCAGGCAGCTGAGACTTGGGAAGTCTTCCTCTTTCAACAGTGTTAGTGCTGTTACCTGTAAGCCAAAAAAAGCTGCTATAGTAGCTTTGTGGACTAGAAAGAATGCGTTCTAGCATACTGCTTATTAAGAAAAGAAGTTAGCCTGGGCTAACCCCATCTCTGTAAAATATAGAAAAATTAGCCAGGTGTTTATAAAAACACTAGACTGCAAGTTTTTTGAAGGCAGGGACTGAATTATCTTGTAACCCCAGCTCCTAGCACAGTACTTGGCACACAGGAGGAGATTGATAAATATCTGTGGAATTAAGCTGAAGCTCAGTTGCAATCTGGAAGGAAAAGTTTAGAGTAATTAAATTCCCTTGTCAGCTAGGCAATTTATTGCTGCCACTGTTTTTTCTTTCTCATACCCTCCAGAAAGTACACAAACCCAGCATTTTAGTTTCTGCCAAAAGACCAACATAAAATGACTGCAACTATAAGTATGAATGGTACTGATTCTCAGAGCCTCCTTTCCTCTGGGACTGTGTGATGGACAGAACCAAATGAATCGCCACTAATTAGACTGCTTTGTGTTGGATAAATGAGTGGGAGAGAAACAAGGAATGAAAAAGCCTGGGGAGAATCCCTGGGTCCTTCTGTGATGGAGAATAATTAAGCTTCACTTACCAGGACCTGCTCAAGGAAGTGCTTGCTGTTGCTCAGGCAGTAGAAATAGGCCACTTTCCAAGCCTGGGCTGGGTCAGGATTGGAGAAGAGGGCTAGCGTTGCCCGCTCAGGATCTAGATGATCTGGTGAGACTGAACATCAAGCCAGACAGGGTTATTGGGAAACCAAGACCTCTTCTTTTCTAAGATAGAGCCCATTTGAAAAACCAACTGATATGAGAGTTGACACTCTTAAGCCAGGTTTTCCGTAGTTTATCTTAAAGAGCATTTATTTCTCTCAGTTGCTTCTGAAAAGCTCTTTCCTGCTATTGCTATTATTTTATTTTTTGCCCCAATTATTTCTGTCTTACACTAGAGAATCTGTACTTTTACCAAAGAACATCTTACCCATTTTTGCTTAGCCTCTCCTGTTAGATGTCCTGAGCAACATGGAAGGCACCAGTCTAGAGGACTTCAGAGAGGCTGGGCATATTGGATTTAACAAAACACAAGGAAAAGCAGCAAAAGGAACATACCTTTTCCCGAGGTTGTGGCCCTCGGTAGCTTTTCTGTGACCTTCTCTGCATAGGTATGGCCATACAGGGACACCAGGCCCCGCCCGGCCTTGTGCAGCAGGCAGCCGAGCACCTGCTCCTCCTGCAGGGGACTTCCCTCAGTCCTGCAGGCCTCTAGGAGTTCCTCACACAGGAGACGCAACTCAATTCCAAGTGGCTCAGCAGGGCAACGCAAGGTCCGCAGGGCTCCATAGATGGCATTGACTACCCCAGGGGGCCCTGAGTCAGGGCCCTGCAAAGTTTGCAGTGCCTTTCGAATCAGATCCACCAATGCATTCTGCAGAGGCTGGTGACAGAGACCAGCGCTGTCATACTCCCCAAGCAGGAGCTCCAGCAGAGCCTGCGCTGGCTGGGGAGTCTGCCTCAGAAAATCCCAGAGCACAGAGATAGCTTCAGAGCTGAGTCGTGGAGTCCAGCTCTCCCTCCTCTGATTTCCGTCAGGCACAGGGCCAACTGTGCCTTGTGCTAAGGTCTCATACAGCTCCTAAATAGAGGATAAAGAGAGGGACAGGTGCTGGGCATGTGCAGAATGTTACCATTTGTATGCTTTGATGCTTTCTTCTTTTTCAGCCTATACATATATAAAATAGAAGTAGCAAACACTTCTGTAGCAGTTATTATATGCCAGACACTGTTCTAGGCTCTTTACACAGAAAAATCAAATGAATCCTTACAACAACCTTAAGAGCAAGACACATTTTACAAATAAGGAGATTTAGGCTAAGGAAGATTAACTCAATTGCTCAGTGTCTCCCTGATCAAGCTAGTACTACCCCACTGCCTCTAAAATGTGTACTGGTGATCTAAATCAAGGACTGCAAACTCATAGACCAGCTAGGTAAGACATTATGCCCTCCTAAAGGCATTAAAATTCAATTTTTAAAAGAACATTACGGCCAGGTGTGGTGGCTCACGCCTATAATTCTAGCACTCTGGGAGGGTGAGGCGGGTGGATCGTTTGAGCTCAGGAGTTCGAGACCAGCCTGACCAAGAGTGAGACCTCATCTCTACTAAAAATAGAAAGAAATTATATGGACAACTAAAAATATATACAGAAAAAATCAGCCGGGCATGGTGGCACGTGCCTGTAGTCCCAGCTATTCGGGAGGCTGAGGCAGGAGGATCACTTGAGCCCAGGAGTTTGAGGTTGCTATGAGCTAGGCTGATGCCACGGCACTCTAGCCTGGGCAACAGAGTGAGACTTTGTCTCAAAAAAGAAACAAACAAACAAACAAAACAACATTACACATTAGGGCCGGGTATAGTAGCTCATGCCTATAATCCTAGCACTCTGGGAGGCCGAGGTGGGAGAATTGCTTGAGGCCAGGAGTTCAAGATCAGCCTGAGGAAGAGCAAGACCCTGTCTCTACTAAATATAGAAAAAAATTAGCCAGGCATGATGGCATGCGCCTGTAGTCTCAGCTACTCAGGTGGCTGAGGCAAGATCACCTGAGCCCAGGAGTTTGAGGTTGCAGTGAGTTATGATGACACCACTGCACTCTATCCAGGGTGACAGAGCAAGACTGTCTCAAAAAAAAGAAAAAAAAAGGAAAAAACCAACATTACACATCAGTTTTTAGCCCCTGATCTAAATCTTAGCCATGCTTTAAGGTATAGTCTATTCAATATCCTTTCAGGAAACCTTACCCAGTACTTCCAACCCACACAACTTAAATGTACTTAAAGTTAGTATCATATGGTTTAGAATGTAATTGTATTATGTGTGTTTTAGTCTTTCCTCCCTAAGCCCTTAAAAGCAAGAACCTCTATAGCCTATCCTCTGTTTGCGGAGTGAGGGTGAAGGGAGGAAAGTGGGTGGGGAAGTAGGTTATTTCCCACCCCTAAACACCATGACTAGAGATGGTGCTCAGGGATGCCTCTTCATTAACTTTCTCAGAGATGGATCACAAGACCATGAGTCCATGAACTAATACAAGTGACTAAAATCCTACTGTAACCATATCTTTAGTTAACTGGTGGCAGGGTCATTAAGAAAATAAGTATTGAGCCTCAGAGCATACCTTAAGCACTTCAGTAGTAACTGATACATGCAATATACATATAGTTAAGAATTAGTTTGAATTTGCCCCCAGAAGGTTATTGTGAGGATTAACTCTAACACATTGAGTGCACCTGTTATAGAAAAGATATTTAACACATATTATTTCCTTTTTCCCTTTATATTCCCTACCATCTACTGGTAAAATACTCAAACAACTTAGTTTAAATCTAAGTTATATATTCCTTCTACCTGAAATGAGAAAAATCTTTAATCCCCAGCTTTACTGAGTACTTCTGGACAACCCACCTCAAGAACTCTAAAATCAGATGTTTACTTTAACTCTAAACTCTCCTCAGAGGAGCCTCTACCTTCCCTTGCCTGAGAACTAAGTATAGCCAGCATCTTGGAGACCTGTCTGTCTCTGCGGGGTCCCTGGAAGCTGAGCTTGTTGAGTTAACTGCAACCCTGGGCAGATGGCCCCAAGGCCCTCTCTCACCTTGAGAATGTTCTCTGGAATGTCACCAGGGAGGTCTTCTGACAATAAAATTAACTCAAGCTTTCTTCGGGAAACAGCTGGGAGTAACTTCTAAAAGAATCATAAGAAGGAATGATAGAGATTAGGAATATGCTTTAAAAAAAATTATAAGTAAATATTTCTCTCCCATTAGTCTTATTTCTGCTATTTCTCTAAGATAATGTACTTTTAACCACTAAATCCCTGGATGTTTTCAGATACTTCTCTTTATAAACAAAAACAGCTAAACTTGGACATACACCCCTCTGAAAAACTAATACTTAAAGCCCATACTGATGAGCTTCAAACTCCAAAGTTTGTTCATTTCCTGTGACCCTTTTTTTTTTGTCACTGGAGTTCTTTCCTCAAGAATCTTCCTTGCTGTGTCCAAAACACCCAGTTATGGGTAAGCCTGGGAGAGTATGGCCCACGTGATCCTCTTTTGGTCCACACCCTTGTTTTTGATACTCACTAGCCTTTGCTTATCAGTGGGAGAAGCAAAATAAAGGGGTAGGGATCTAATGTATGGTAAACACCTATTATATACAAGGTACTGTGTGCTGTATTTTATTTTTTATCTCATTTAATTTCCAAATCAAACAAATCTGTGGTACATAGTTACACATTTCCAAAAAGAATCTTTACAAGAGGTGAAATGGTTAGGAAGCATTTTCTAATTATTTCAAACAAAAAGGAAAACGTGATCCCAATGTTTGTTAATGAGACGTGCCATCAGAGAGGTCTAATGTATAAATAAAAAGCCTCTGACTCTTCCTGCACCTGCTTGTTTCACAATAACTTCCCTTCATCTGGTCCCTAAAACTCAAATTAGAGTCTCCCTTTCTCCAGACAAATAAAAATAAGATTAGAGTCTGGGACTAATCCTGACAAATACTACTTTAGCGACATTTGTAAATCAGGCCTCTGGTTAAAGCTTCCCAAGGATGAGTTTTATTGGAAAACAAGAAGCAACTGCAGGATTTTGTGTGTCTGTGTGTGTGTGAGAGAGTGAGCGAGCGAGAGAGGAGGGTTTAGAACAGAGGATCATACCACCTCCATTCATCACATCAGAGGCTAAATATGAGTTAATAACTCTTGGCCCAAAATCTCATTTCTTCTTGCCGTGCCCTTCCCTAATACGTGCACCAATGCCATGTGAATGCTTGTATGTCTATGATTGGAAGTTGGTGGAGAAAATTCATGTTGGAAAGCTGAAAATCAGTGTTTCTATTGAGGACTAAGAAGAAAGAATAGATGTCTAAGACAGCAAGCTGGTTAAGACTTTATGACTTCATCTAGAATCCCAAAGACTGATTAGCTTATACTTATTTTACCAGTGAAATTACTGTAGGCATATGCAGGGTTACAAATAACTAACATTCTTAAAACAGGCAAGAATTTGCTCAATTTTTCTAATCATAGATTTTTCTTTTTTTTAAATAAATTAATTTTTAAAAATTAAAAAATTTTAATTATTATGGGTACATAATAACTGTATATCTTCATAGGGTACATGTGATGTTTTGATACAGGCATACAATGTGAATTAATCAAATCAGGGTAATTGGGGTATCCATCACCTCAGACATTTATCATTTCTTTGTGTTAGGAACATTCCAATTCTACTCTTCTAGTTATTTTAAAGTATACCCTAACTTATTATTTATTATATGAGACATTTTGTTGCGCTATCAAATATTATTCATTCTGTCTAACTATCTAACTATATTTTGCACCCATTAACCATCCCCTTTTTATCCCCTTGTCCCCGCTACCCCTCCCAGACTCTGGTTACTCCGTCTCCATGAGATCAATTGTTTTTAATATTTAGCTCCCATATATGAGTGAGAACATGTGAGATTTGTCTTTCAGTAAGCACAGGTTTTCTTACTATAAAGGTAAGGCATGTCCAATGCAGAAAAATTAGGATATACAAATGAGCAAACTAAAAAAATATATATTTAATATATATATATATATACATATACACATATATGTATATATATATTTATCTCACATCACATCTTCTTACTCCAGGAGAACTATTGTTAATACTAAGGGCATTCAGACCATTTTCTATACACATCTTTATGCACATGTATCAAGTGTACTTTTTTTCTAAACTGCTTTTCTTCCTACAGAGCAGAGCATGAGCATCCTTTCATCTCACTGAAAATTCATTTACTACATGATTTTGAATAGTGGCATAGTATTTTACATATAGATATACTTCCATTTATTAACCAGTCCTGTATTGTGGACACGGGAGTTGTTTCCAGTTTCCCTCCAATAGAAGCAGCATAAAAATGAACATGTAGGCCGGGCGCGGTGGCTCACGCCTGTAATCCTAGCACTCTGGGAGGCCGAGGCGGGTGGATTGCTCAAGGTCAGGAGTTCGAGACCAGCCTGAGCAAGAGCGAGACCCCGTCTCTACTAAAAATAGAAAGAAATTATATGGACAACTAAAAATATATATATAGAAAAATTAGCCGGGCATAGTGGCGCATGCCTGTAGTCCCAGCTACTCGGGAGGCTGAGGCAGGAGGATCGCTTGAGCCCAGGAGTTTGAGGTTGCTGTGAGCTAGGCTGACGCCACGGCACTCACTCTAGCCTGGGCAACAAAGTGAGACTCTGTCTCAAAAAAAAAAAAAAAAAAAAAAAAAAAAAAGAACATGTAAATCTTTGTACACATACTTATACATGTAGTGATAAATCACTGCAAGATAAAGAGGCAAAAGGAAAAAGTGAATGAAGTGAATGAAGGAAATAGAATCACTGTTTTCACCAAAGAGTTAAAAAGGAAGCTTTTAGCAGAAGATGAAAGGATGGAAAAGGAAAGGCAGCCAGCAAATCCCTAGAAAATGAATGCATCTCCAGGATAATGACTGACTTTGTAAAACTACTCCAAGAGTGCATTTGAAGTCTTGGTCCTTATTTAAAGTTTTAAAATTCTCTGAGGAACTAAAATATTCCCACAGCTTTTTAAATAAGTCACTGGAGCTTTAAAGACCAAATGGTCTGTGAAGCTGGGAAAAACAAGAACAACTCTTAGTCTGTGCTAAAGAGCCAGGGAAGTGAAATCTACCACCTGACATGGTTGAGTAACTGTCTAGAAAATAAACGACCAACAGGCATGAAGTAAGCTGAGGGGAAAGTTCGCTGGGTTTGACAAATTCCATGTTTATACTAGAGAGATCCTTAATCAGTAACAAGAGTTCTTTTCTTTTTCTCTTCGAAGATACTATTTTAACTATGGTATTATTAACACTATTTTAGCTCAGGTTTTTTCTTTTGAATCTGAAACCATAGCCAACTCTTAATTATCCTGGGTTTCCTTATTTTTCAACCTTGCTTCTCTTTCTTCCCCCTCCTGCTAGTCTTTTTGTCATTTTTCATTGCTAGGTAATTGGCTAAAGCCTGGATGAGAGATACATTTAGATAAGAAATTTCTGTTACTTTTTGACAGCTATGGAAAGAAAGATAAATATCATGCAAAAATGGAACTAAAGACAAAATTAATTCTGATGACCTAGTGGAACAAAAAAAAAATAAGAAAAATTAATATAAATGATAGACATTTAAAAAAATAGAATTTTTGGTTTTTTACTTTTAAGTAACTATGGGGTAAAAAATAACGTTGTGGTGGAAAAAGCACAGGACTAGGAGTCAAAAGATCTTGGTTTCAGTTCTGCCAACTAACTTTACCGTGTGTCCTTGGGCCAGTCATTTCTCTTGTGAGTCACAGGTTCCTCACGTAAATCTTAAAGTCTGAGGTTCAATATGAAATTGCCTCAGAGAAATTCCTTTAGTGGACATCAATTTCTGATAATTAACACATACTTTCTAGAAGGACTTTAAATGGAAATTTTCCTTTAAAAAAAGTACTCCCTTAATAGTTTTCTTTCACTATTAGTTTGCTTGTTATGTTTTTATATTTGGTAACTTTTAATTCAATTCATGTGAATTCATGGGGCTTGAATTTATAGGATTTCACTGTATTGGACTAGTTAAAATAAGATTTTTGGAAGAAAAACTAAGTTTCAGCTCAGCTTACTCTCTATTATTTGAGTGTTGAGTATATCCAAATGTTACGGGTTTACATTTTATTTGCTATCTTGTCACTTTCACTGAATAACCCAAAGTTCTCTTCAGGCACATGACTCATATTTAACAAAATGGCATCACCTCAAATAGTATTACATGCCAACGTATGTTAGTGAATTAATGAATGAATTGACGTAAAGAGACAGCAATAAAAATTTAAGCCATTCTCACTGTCAATACTGAAAAAGAGTATGACAAACTTCATAATAAAGGAAGTAACAGACAGAAGGGAAACCCCACAACTACTTCCAGTTTTTCTCAGTCCTGGCCTCAGGGAGAAATTTAAATGTAAACCTACTTACCTTTTCTCGGGCTAACCATTTTTCCAATACAAGAAGCCATACCCAGGCTAATCTTTGAGGGTTGATGTCCTGCCCACATCTGAAAAAGATGAAAAGAAAGACTTTGTAAAAAAGAGTTTCTACTGATCTTTCCTATTTTGTGATCCAATATTTAGATTTCACTGCTCATTCTGTTTTAAACTTGAACAGGCAAGACATTTTCTTAATGAGATATTTTCAAATGTATACAACAGTTCAATAAAACACTAGAACCAGAACAGAGCTAGCAGCTTTCATAAAAAATAATCTCAATCCCACCTCCACTTCCCTGTCTAGTCTTATTTTTAAACAAAATAATAATACAGAAAAAAACCACAATAGTTAATGCTATCTAAAGTATAATCTTGAACATGGAAACTGAGTCAAATCACCTTAAAGAAAAAAAGGAACTTCATAAAAATTTATTTTTAACTGTATGCTATAAATAGGGTTATGGGAATTCATAAGCCTTTCTTTGAAGTTAGGAATTTAGACATTAACTGGCTAGAACTCAAATTTAAGGGAAAAAAATAAAGGAAGGAAACAATCACTTAAGTTTCTCCATTCTATATGTGCTAATACAATACTTAAATAGTATAACATAACAGTCAAAGTAAGGAAAAGCCAGGAAAAGACTAAAACAATATATTTGACTCCTATACCACTAGTTGTTAATAGCACTCTCATGAAGAACTTCATTAAAACAACTGTCGCTGTCAGGGGACAAGGAGAGGTCATAGTGTAAATACAAAGAAGTAGCACCAAGGTGTGAGGGAGCTCTTTTGTGGTGATGGAACAGTTCTGCATCATTATTATGGTGGGATTACATGAATCTATATATGGATAAAATTGCACAGAACTACAAACGAAAAAAATGCAGATTAAAAAATGGTACAAATCAAACAAGGTATATAATGTTGTTAACAGTAATGTACCAACATCAATTTCCTGATTTTGATATTGTACTACAGCTATATGAGATGTCACAATTGGGGGAAGCTGGGAGAAGGATACACTGGACTCTTATTTTTGCAACTTCTGTGTGCAGCTATAATTATTTCAAAATACAAAGTTTTAAGTGAATTAACTTTCAGTCCTTTGTTTTAGCTACAATATCTTCAATCTCATAAGCAAGAAGAGAGCAGGTTTACTTTATTAGGGAAAAAGAAAATACATTTCAATGCAGTTCCACCATCTGCATTAATGATGATAAACAAAAATTGGTGGTTTCAGGTGTACTTTGGTTGCCAGGCTTAATTCCAGTTGCAGACGATAATCTAAAGCCAATATTGATTAAGTAATGAGTATATATTATACAGGTAAATTTTCCAAGCATGCAAAATACACTCTGCCTCTGCTAATTCTTCAGAGGGTAGTAGAGTGAGGCATAGTGACCAGAGCCCGAATATTGAACCTTGTGTCTTCCGCCCTGTGACTGCCTGGGTCCCTTACCTCAGCAGATCTGGACACGTCACCAGTGCCTGAAGTATGTCTTCCACCCTCTTTGGGATATCCCCTTGTGCCTCGTGCAGCTGAGGTACACATGCCTGTGCCAGCTCCCATTCTCCCCTCCGGAGGCATTCACAGAAAAATCCGAAAAGCTGCTTCTGGGAAGCATCTTCCTCTTTTCCAAATGGATGATTCATTTTCCCAGCACAAAGTGCAGGGATATAAAATGAGATGAGTTACGCCGAATACATTCTCACTTTTTTCATTCGTGGAGTAACTCCTAGAAACAACACATACGAGAGTGAGAAGAAACGGAAGAAACTCTATTTAGACAAACCAGCAACAACTGGCCCAGCTGGGATAGGCGGGACTTACTTTCCTAATTATAGTTTTAAATTTAGTTCGACACGTTACTGTCTTTTTCTGAGAACTGCCACTTTCTCCAAGGGGTGGATCCCGTCTCTCTACGCAGATCCTATATTTAATATAAATCGGCATATTAGCCCGGGGCGCAGACCCATAACTCCACTTCCGTATTCCCTTCTGAACTTTATGTCCAGTCCTACTTCATTCAAATCCCCAGGTGGTCGCCTTCTCAAGGATGAGAAATTCAGCAGGAACCTCCCTAGTTTAAGTCCTCTGTTAAAGCAGAGGACTGAGGATCAGGAAACGAATCTGTGTCAGAACTGGAGAGCACTGGGGGTGGGGCGCAGGGACGCTCCCTACAGGGGTCGTGGACAGCGCCAGCGCCTTCTCTAGGGTGCCTTACACTCACCTGCTCCCGGCGTCCAAAGCAATAGAGCTTCCAGCGCAGCCATGTTTGAGCCGAGTCACGTGATAGATCTCACTCCAGACAGTGGTGGTGGTAGGGTAGTGGTGACGACAGAGAGCGCCACTCCTATTGGCTCAACGGTGGGAAGATGAAAATAAAGTGCCATATTTGTTTGAGTCACGTGACACCACCTCGCCAGACTAGGGAAAGCTCCGAAAGAGTAATTTAGCTGCCTGGCTGCGGACTGTCTCTCACAGTCATGACAGTCTCTCCGCTCAGCACCTTCGGTTCTTGATTCGGGCGAGCAGGTGGCAGGAATAACTATGCCCCCTCCCCCCCTTTTTTCCTTTTGCTCTCTTTTTTCCCTAGCATTTGAAGTCAGTATTTACTGAGCGCCAACCAGTGACAGTGCTTTGCCAGGCGCCACGGATACCAGGAGCTAAGAGACCTGGGCCCTCCCCCATTATTATTCTATCTGCTTGGGCTCTCTTATAATCCCAGAACTCTACTGTCTGAATTCCCATATTCTTCTGCTTCTCTCCATTCATCTATTTGCTCTTTCCCCGAGAACTGTTAGTAGAACAGTGTGCTAGGCCCTATTTTAGAAGTTGAATAACATGGCAGTTTCTCTCCTCAAGTGAGGGGTGCTGACCAATAATTAGGATACAGTGGGTTAAATTAAAAGATAGAAGTATGCACAAGGGATATGAGAGCAAAGAATGAGCAAAGGCTTTTCGCAAATGTAATCTGAAACCGAATCTTAAAGTAACAGTTTACTAGGTTTTCTCATCACAGCCACTTTTACACCAAACCTGTTTGTTTTCCCTCGTGTTCTACAACTACAGACTCTCAGGTTTCCTCAATATGTGTGTTTCAAGTTGAGTAGTTTCATTCAACATTTCTCAAACTACCACCAAAGGGTGGTGAAAAGAGCAAATTAAACAAAAATCTCTCTTCCAAAAACTCTTCTATGATGAGTGGATTGTCATCCATTCCTCAAAAAACCCAACATGCTGTTCTCCATTAAAAAATTTTAAAATGTAGTGATGCAAGACAGAAAAGAAAAAATTCCAAGCAAGGTTTTCCCTTTCTTCACACTATCCTTGGTGATGTTCCTCCACTGGATTTTCATAATCATTATATTGAGGAACTGATTCAGTTTCCATTATAATCATAAAATTATAATATAGAGTGTTAACTACAATTCCCAGTAAGCAGCGGAGCCAACCTGGGCCTCTATCTGCCTCTGATTGGACAGAACAGCAAGGGCGACGACCCAACCAGCGCTGCGGTTGTTCTGAGGCGCTTTCCGCGGGGAACTGGGTAAAGTGTGGGGGAAACTTTGAAAGTTGGGTGCTGCATATCTGGTACTGGAAAGTTTCGTGTCGGGAGATGTTGTGGGGAAGTGGGGTGCGTTCATTGTTTCCTGTTCCTTTCCTGGGGCCGTAGGTATCGATATTGGGGGAGCGGAAAGTCTCTCGTGGGTGCTGGGCACGCCCCCCTAAGCCGGCAGGGATCCTCACTGGAACCGCTCCGCGGATCCGGGAGCTTTTAGCTTTCTTTTGGGGGTGTGCTTGGAAGATGGCCTTTGTTGGAAAAATCTGTTTTTAGGGGACTCTGGGTGATGTTTTCCCCTCTTAATGCCCACCCTCAGCCTTTTCCTACTTTGGGCAGTTTGGGGTCTAGGCAGGGGAGCCTGTCATTAGGGGAAGAAGAGGGGCTGTCCCGCTTCCGATGGTGTTGTAGAGCGTTGAATCTGGAGTCCAATCCCTGGGTTGGAAGGCAGGCCCCACCATTTGTCAGCTGTTGGACTTTGTGCAAGTTTCTCAATTCAGTGCCTCAGTATCTTTATTTGTAAAACGAGATAAAACACCCGAAGCGCTTGAAACAGTGTCTGGCACGTAAGGGCTCATTAAATCTTAGCTATTACTGTTACTTCACAGTTTTCGGTCGAACATCTGGCACGAGGATTTTTCTTTTCTTGCTGATGATGGTGAGAGGTTTCAATCTCCGGCGTTGAATATCTCCCCTCACCTCCAATCCACATACGTGGCGCGCACACATACGTACCCGGCAGGAATTTACTTGCTCTACTGGAAGAAACAAACTTGGAAGCCATAATAATATGTTGATAAGATTATCGAACAGATGTGTACAAAGTGTGATGAGAACATTGGAAAGGAAGAGACTTGACTCTGAAGAAGGCTTTGTGGAAGGAATTCAGGGAGGCAGGATGGCACTTGTGTAACCTACTTACATACGTACACCATGTGGCTGGAGAGCGGTAATGTGAGACGCAGCAAGTGATATTTGCTGAATGAATTGATAATGGTAATTGCTAACTTTGAGCACTATGTGCCAGGCACTACCCAAGTCCTTTAACCTGAGTCACTGCAATACTATGAAGTAGATATTAGAATCATCCTTGTTTTACAGATGAGGAAACTAAGGCCCTGGGAGGCAAAGTAATTTCGCCAGGAAGGCCAGGATCTGAGTCTTGCAGTCTGATATATGAGTGAGAATGAAGTGAAGGACCAATGTTTAAAGGTTTCTTATGCGACCCTAAGAAGTTTGGAATTTATCCTGTGGTCTGCTAGTCTCATAGGAAGTATTAAAAGATAAGAGTGACTTTTTAGGAAGTTATTTCTGGCACGATTGTGACACTGATCTGATTTTTGCATGCCAATTTGGGGCTTCTTCCTTTCTGCTCCCATAGCACATTTATTAATAAATAGCAATTATAGTATATGGCATGGCTATAGTTATTTGTGTATACATGTCTTGACTGTGAGCACGCATAGGGAAGGGAATATGCTTCAATTATTCTTATACCCCAGAGTTCAGCAGAGTGTATATTTAAGTGTCTGTGGAAGGAGCAACTTAAAGAACAAATGAATAGAGAATAGGTTTTATTTTGGTAGAGTGGAGAGTGACCAGAAGTAGTATGCAATAGTCCAGACAATTGTTGATGGAAGTGTCCCTATTAAGGCCGAGATAGCAGAATTGGTTACTGTTAAAGTCCCTGTAGTTTGGAATTTACGGTGTTTTTTTAAGTTTTTAATTTCTTTTTTATGGAATTGAATTTATCAGTCTAAATGGTGTCATTGCCTAGAACTGCCTCATCTGAAAAGACACAGGCAATGATATAGCAGATTTCACTTGGTTTTCTGTTGGGAGAAACAGAAATCAATACTAACAAATTCCCATTGAGAGAAATGAAGGGGATGTATTTTTTGTATATGTGTGTTGTGTATTTGTGTGTGTGTGTGTGTGAGAGAGAGAGAGAGAGAGAGAGAGAAAGTTTTAATCTGATTCAGAGAATTTAGGTGATAGAAATATTTTAAATAGAAATTTGGAACATGATATTGGAAATAAATATCTACATTCTCAGAATACATATATTTTTGTTCCAAAATGTTACTTCTTATCTTAATATTATATTGCTTTATTCCTTGGAACAATGAAGAGTTCCTTCTACTTTTTCCAGAGGATACTCTGACATCTCAGTGAGATACACAGCCTTTTCTTTGCTTGCATTATTAAGGGAATCACAATGATTCTGTTCTAGCTCTCTGAAAACAAATATCGCATAAGCCTCATTTATCCCTAGCAAGGTACAACAAGAGTGAAATTTAATTGCATGTGGGAAGGTAAGCAGCTAGTGTAATAAAGAACAATTTCGGTTTATAGATAATACAATTTCATTTGATTCAGAAGGTTCTGACTCCTAGAAAAAAAAAGGTTAAATATGATTATGGACTTGCAGTAGATTGTAATGGTTAAGAGGGTAGGTTTCAGAGTCAGACTGCTTGGGTTAAAATTTTGGATCCACAATTTCCATTTTCTGGTGGCAATAGACTAGCTAACTTTTGTAGGTTTTAGTTTCCCACATGTGAAAGAGGAGCCAACAATCTAATTTCCTTGTAGGGCTGTTGAGAAGATTAAATGTGATAATTTAGGTAAAACTTGGAAAAGTGCCTGGGATATAGTAGGTGCTCAATAAATTTAGCTCTTATTGTTACAGTACAATGAAATAAAGACTTTTTAAGGAGTTCTGTTTCTAAATCTGCCTTGAAGGTTAATTACATATCTGAATAAAATTTATAAATGTATTGAAAATCTTAAAAGGCTATATAAATGTGAAGTGGTATTATATTCATTTAGTGAGTATCAAAGAATTGTATGAAATGCACATTCTGAGGGTGCCTGGTTTCTCTGTGTGCATGTTTGACAAAAAATTGTCTCTCCTATTTAAGCATTTAAAAAGATTATATAGCCTTTCTTTATTTTCTTAGTAATATTAAAAAAACTATATATTTCATTTTGCATGTGGAAAAGCTTGAAGAATGTTTTATTTTGTAGAGTGTTTGGAAAGCCCATCCACTATCACTTATGTTACTTTCTGATGTTTTTTCAAGTTCTTTTCTCTGCTGGATCTGGAGGCATGGCTAGCAGAAAACTAAGACGAGTGGGCTTATCACAAGAGCTGTGTGACCGTCTGAGCAGACATCAGATTGTTACCTGTCAGGTAAAAGTCATTTAAATTTTTTCACTGAAAAATTTTCTATATTAATTAAGTATGCCTTAATTAAACCTTAAACCTGAAATATGAAAACTTAAGTTTATAAAAATATATTAATGATGGTGCTTTTCCGTAGACTAATTTTATTTTTTATTTATTTATTTATTTATTTTTTTGAGACAGTCTCACTGTGTTGCCTGGGCTAGAGTGCCGTGGCGTCAGCCTAGCTCACAGCAACCTCTAACTCCTGGGCGCAAGCAATCCTCCTGCCTCAGCCTCCCGAGTAGCTGGGACTACAGGCATGTGCCACCATGCCCAGATAATTTTTTCTATTTATTTTTAGCTGTCCAGATAATTTTTTCTATTTTTTTTGGTAGTGACGGGGTCTCTCTCTTGCTCAGGCTTGTCTCGAACTCCTGACCTTGAGTGATCCTCCCGCCTCGGCCTCCCAGAGCATAGACTAATTTTAAATAACAAGTCACCTGGGGTGCATTTCCAATTGTGATTTCATTTACCCAAATTCAATATTTTTGCGTTTTGTGGGGAGAATGGTCATGAGTAAGGTAAAGTAAACCTGTGTCATTTTTGGGGGGTTCTAGAGAAGTTTTATCCACTTAAAATAAATTTTGTAGTTACATGAGAAATATGACTCAAATGAGATGGTATTCAAAATGGATAATTTCATATTGATGCAGCCTGAGAAACGTATAAAGCAGATGTTGCATTTTTAAGCACAATAGTGAAACAAATCCTTCTTGGAAGGGTAAATGAGATTTAAGGTTTTATCTTAGGATTTTATCCTTAATAAGACAGATTTTCAGATCATGCTACAATTTTTTTGAATTGCTTTGTATGTTAAAGATATCTTTGGTTCCTCTGTTATTAAATGTATAACATTAAATAATCTTCATGTTTGTACTTTGAAATGTTCTTAAAAGTATGAAATTTAATATTTCATTCCATAATCAGTTATATTCTTTCTCAATTATCAAATACTGTCTTAGAGTGATCTCCTATCTTAGAAAGAAACCTATTTCAACCAGATACTTTTTGGGCATATATTTGTATCCAAACTTTTTTTGGCACCAGGTGCAGTGCTTATATACACCTGGATTGGATGCTGCTGCTATGTGATGTTATTCGGTGTGTCCTCTGTTATATGCCAACTAAACTGGATATTTAGAAGATAAGATCATATCTTTTAGTTAAGGCTTAGTTAGGGGGAAAATAAAGAATGCATAAATCTTTGATCTGCAAAAAATTACACTTTTATCTACATATGAACAGTATCAATTGAAAGTTTCCTTTTAATTCCAGTATTTTTGTTACACATATATGTTTAAAATATTCTTTTTATGTCACTTTAGGACTTTTTATGTCTTTCCCCACTGGAGCTTATGAAGATGACTGGCCTGAGTTATTGTGGTGTCCATGAACTTCTGTGTATGGTTAGCAGGGCTTGTGCCCCACAGATGCAAACGGTATATTTTTTATTATGATTTGGTTATGAAATGATTATTTATCTCATTTAAAATCTTTTTGGGGATGAGACAATTGCAAAAATAGAGATAAGTACCTCAAAAATATTGAGTCTCCTATCATAGAGTTAGTTCTTTAATGGGATTATATGTGAAAAATTTATGTAGTTTGTAAACTCATGGGAGACAATTCCCAAATATAGGAATTAGGGAGCAACAGGAAGTTTTTATTTTTTTCTGTTGCTGATAGTGATATTTCAAAATGTCATCTTTCTCTGTTGATTGATTGGGTAGGATTTGAGGGCCTCATGGTTAAATCATAATATACTCTTAATTTTAGAATGCCCCTTTTTCTCTGCAATACTGACCTTTACTATCATCTTTTACTCTACATCATAAAGTACACATAATTGTACTTACACTTGCTTATTTAAAAAAAATTTTTTTAAATTTATTTATTTATTTATTTGTTTATTTTTTGAGACAGAGTCTCGCTTTGTTGCCCTGGCTAGAGTGAGTGCCGTGGCGTCAGCCTAGCTCACAGCAACCTCAAACTCCTGGGCTTAAGCGATCCTAGTGCCTCAGCCTCCCGAGTAGCTGGGACTACAGGCATGCACCACCATGCCCGGCTAATTTTTTCTATATATATTTTAGTTGTCCATATAATTTCTTTCTATTTTTAGTAGAGACGGGGTCTCGCTCTTGCTCAGGCTGGTCTCGAACTCCTGACCTTGAGCGATCACAGGCGTGAGCCACCGCGCCCGGCCTTAAAAATTTATTTAATTATTTATTTATTTTTAGAGATAGGGTCCCTCGCTCTGTCACCCATGCTAGAGTGCTGTGGCATGATCATAGCTCACTTTAACCTCAAACTCTTGGGTTCAAGTGGTCCTCCTCCCTCAGCCTCCTGAGTAGCTAGGACTATAGGTGTGTGTCATCATGCCTAGCTAATTTTTGAAAAATTTGTTTTGTAGAGGTGAGGTCTTGCTATGTTGCCTAAGCTGGTCTCAAACTCCTGACACGTTATGAAGTCCTACCTCCCTGGCCTCTTAAAGTGCTAGGATTTCAGGTGTGAGCCACCCTGCCTTGCCCTCTGCTTGCTTATTGATTGAATAAACGACATTTAAAAATGTATCCTTACTCTTGAAAAAAGTTGAAGTCTTTTAAAACAAAATAGTCTTTTGTACTATTTTGTCACACTTTCTGTGTCATGACTATAGCTTTTCAAAATGTCGGTTTGGGGTATGATAGAAAAGATCTTGTTTTCTCAGAATAAGAGTTGCCTAAAAGTCCATTGAATGCTTTGCAAATGTATTTACTTATGGGAACTGTAAATTATTTACCTTATTATCTTGTATTGAAATTTGGTAACCACTGAGCAATAAAATAAGGTGCGATTCTCTGAAGAAGGAAATAAGGAAGGAATGTTAGTGTCATTGGAAACTTCTGAAAACAACAAATGAAATATTTGAACAGCAGATATTTTCTTTTGTTCAGATTTAGGTTGTGATCTAAAGAAAATACCTTGAAGACAGGATAGTCAGAAGAGAATTACAATTGGAGTTAAGAATCACCACTAGTATTGGCTTTATCATTGATTTCATTGCTTTGAACAGCTCTCTTTGTTTTATGGGAAAAGATAGAAAGTTAAAATAGTATGTAGAAAGCAAAACTGTGGATAAGGGGCGATTACAGTACTGTGTACCTGGCTTTAGAGATAGCTGCTAGTCCCAGAATTTTTACCCCACTATTATCCACTTCTAGACACCATTATTCTTCTTCAGAATGATTGCTGTATCTTCCTGACAGATCTCCCAGCTTTCAGTATTACTCACCTTCAAGCTGTTATTCACAAACCAACCTGAGTATCTCTTTGAAATGATAATTTGTTGTATTAGTTTCCTGGGACAACTGTAACACAAATTACTACAAAGTAGGTGGGTTCAAACAACAGAAATTTATTCCCTTATAGTTCTAGAGGCCAGAGGTTGGAAGTTATGGTGTAGGCAGAGCTGTGCGCTATCCAGAGGCTCTAGAGGATAATCCATTCTTTGCCTCTTCCAGCTTTTAGTAGCTGTTGGCATTCCTTGGCTTGTGGCCACTTTTCTCTGTTCCATCTCACATCACCTTTTCTTCTGTATATTGAAACCTCCCTCTGCTTCTCTCTTATAAGGATACTTGTGATAGTATTTAGGGCCTACTTGGATAATCCATGATTATCTCTTTGTCGTAAAGTCTTTAATTCAATCATTTCTGCAAAGACCCTTTTTGCAAATACAGTAACATTCACAGATAGATTCTAAGGATTTGATGTGGCTGTCTTCTGGGTGGGTCATTTTTCATTCTACCACATTTCTTCAAGCTATTCTTCACCAGCCAACCTGAGTTTGAAATGATAACTTGATCATATCACTCCTTTCTGCTCACAGCATAAACTCCAAACTCCAACAAAGCTCTTTGTGATTAAGCCCCTGCTTACTTCTCCAGCCACATTGCCTGCTGTATGGCACCCACAGTCCA
The DNA here is from genome assembly GCF_041146395.1 of Eulemur rufifrons. Lineage (NCBI taxonomy): Eukaryota > Metazoa > Chordata > Mammalia > Primates > Lemuridae > Eulemur > Eulemur rufifrons. The sequence continues at coordinate 95,574,036 of NC_090984.1, forward strand.
TCTTTCAACCATTCTAAATGAACTGTTTATTTTTTGCAGTTTTTGTTAGTTTCTATTTCTTCCTGCTTTTTGACCTTTCTTTGTACGTTCTGTTCCTCTTTGGAGGGAACATTCACCTTTCCTTTTCTAATCTAATAGCAATTTCAGATTTTAGCTGAGACATCCTGCTCTTCCATGAAGACTTCCTGGATCACAGAATCCAGATCAGGTAGACTGCTTTCTGTGTCTCCGCTTTCTCTAGTACAGTATCTCTTATTAATTTTGTTGTAGTTGCCTAGTTTCTAGTCCTAATTTCATGGTCCCTGGTTTGTTATAGGACTATCTGTTATGTCATATTCCCACAGTCTGGCATGGTCCCTGGCACAGAGTAAATATTTGTTGAACAAATAAATAATAGAGGGAAAAAGGACGGATTGGGGGTACAGCTGCTAAAATCTAGGGAACTGGAGTTGGTTCCTGTTTTTGAATAGATATGGAGGTTGAAAAGAACTTAATATTTTCTTCTTCAGGCTTATGGGATGAAGACACAAATGTCTGCTGATGTCTCACCAGGGTTCTTACCTACTACGCTTTCTGCTTTGGATGAAGCCTTGCATGGTGGTGTGGCTTGTGGATCCCTCACAGAGGTAAAGGAAAAACTTTTCATACCTTCAGAGCCAGGAAAAAGAGTTTACTTTGAAGACATAAATTATTTCTTGAACATTAATCTGAATTAAATTGTAAGCACTTCAAGAGTATGGTTCCCCACTGAGTACTTGGTATATAGCTCTGCAAACAAAGGTGTTAAAAAAAAACTTTGTTGACTAAATTTGCTTAGGTTGCTGTTTCTTTGAAGTAACATAGAAAGTGATAAATATTATGAAATAGTATTATGAAACAATTTGGGGAAATTAAAAAATTATTATTTATAAATCAGAAATGAAGATTTGAAATTTTATTAACATATGAGCAAATTATAACTAAACTAAAGTGAGCTAATTTTACTTTTGTTATACATACAGTTTGGTCTAGGAAGTCATTGGTTGTTGGGTTAGTTAATATTGTTGCATAACAAACTATCCCAAAACTAAGTGGATTAAAACAACAATAAACATTTATTATTTCTCAGTTTCTTTGTGAGTAGCTTAGCTTAGCAATGTTGGCAAGGGATGCAGTTATCTGAAACTTGTTTGGGGATGGAGGATCAGTTTCCAAGGGACTCACTTACATGACTGGCAAGTTGGTGCTGGTTGTGGGCAGGAGGCCACAGTTCCTCCCCAACTGGGCTCCCCACAGACTGCTTGAGTCTCCTGACGTGATGGCTGACTTCCCCCAGGGGGAATGGTCCCAAAGAAGGCAAGAGGGTGTCTTTGATGACCTAGCTTTGGAAGTTACATACCATTGCTTCTGTCACATTCTCATCATTAGAAGTGAGTTAAGTCTAGCCCACATTCTGGGAAAAGGAAATTAGGCTCCACCTTTTGAAGGAAGATGTGTCAAGGATCTGAAGATATTTTAAAACTTTGAAAACTGCTTATGGATGTGGTGACTTGATAGACTTTGTTTACTAATACACGCCTGAGGACTTCGTGCCTGAAGGTTCTAGGAGCATGGATACTTTCAGCAAACCTCTCTACAAGAACAGACTCTTTTCTTGCATTCTGGTAGTCATAATTTAACTGTAGATTTTTTTCCCTTGAAGATAGAGATCCTGTTTTTGATACTATACCTTATTATTTTTATTTCCTTTCTTCTAAGAGAGATTTAAAGGTGTGTGTGAGCTATGCCTAGTAGATACCTATTAAATAGTTGGTAAATGAGTTAATTAAAAACAAACCAACCCCTCACCCTTGCTGTTGCAGTATACTGCCACCAGGTGGTGCCAGAATCATAATACCTTACATAATCTTTTTGGGCTCAAGTTGGACCAGCTCAAATAAGGTTTTTGACAACAGTGATCTATAGTTATAAACTTATTTAAATACCAAAAAATTTAACTTAAGATTAACTAGCAAATCTTTCTATTTTTTAAGTGTTAGAATAATTTTCAATATTTTTACATTTAGCTTTTATTAATTCTTTCTAATTCCAAGCGGAAGTTTCAATCCTTTTAGGTGTTTTGTTGTGATCTGCTTGTCTGACTTGGAATATAAATACCCTGACTGCTTGTTAGTGGCAACTTCTTTACTTCTGTTCTAGCTACAGGGAGCCTCCTCAATCTTTTTGGGTTTTTCAGCTGAGTACAGTTTACCTTCTATTAAAAAAAATAAAGGTATTTTTGCTTTCATTATTATTATTTTTGACACATAATAATTGTACATATTTATGGGGTAGAGTCCTAGGAGTGGAATAACTAGATCATATAATAGATGTATGTTTAACTTTTTAAGAATCTGCCAGACTAGTTTCCAAGGTGGCTATACCATTTTACATTTTCACCGGTAATGCATGGTGGTTTGTTTCTCCACATCCTCACCCACAACACTGGGTATTGTTTATCTTTATGATTTTAGCTCGTCTAGTGAGTATGTAGTGATATTTCATTGTGGTTTTAATTTGCATTTTCCCAATGACTAATGATATTGAGCATTTATTCATGTGTTTATTAGCCATTGCTATATTTTCTTTGCTGAAATGTCTATTTAAATATTTTGCCCATTTTTTTTACTTGGTTGTTTTCTTGTTATTGAGTTGTTAACGTTCTTCATATATTCTGCATACAAGTCTTTTATCAGATACATGATTTGAAAATATTTTCTCCCAGTCTGTGGCTTGCCTCTTTATTTTCTTAACGGTAGCTTTTGAAGGGTAAAAGTTTTTAATGTTAATGCAGTCCATTTTTTATCAATTTTTTTCTATTGTAGATTGTGCTTTTGGTGTCATCTGTAAGAACTCTTTGCCTAGCCAAGGGCATGAAATTTTTTGCTATGTTTTCTTGAGAAGTTTTATATTTTTATTTAATAGATTTACATTTAGGTCTATGATCTATTTTTTTTTTTTCTTTTGAGACAGAGTCTCACTCTGTTGCCCAGGCTAGAGTGAGTGCTGTGGCGTCAGCCTAGCTCACAGCAACCTCAAACTCCTGAGCTCAAGCGATCCTCTTGTCTCAGCCTCCTGAGTAGCTGGGACTACAGGCATGCACCACCATGCCCGGCTAATTTTTTCTATATATATTTTTTAGCTGTCCATATAATTTCTTTCTATTTTTAGTAGAGATGGGGTCTCGCTCTTGCTCAGGCTGGTCTCGAACTCCTGAGCTCAAACGATCCGCCCACCTCGGCCTCCCAGAGTGCTAGGATTACAGGCGTGAGCCACCGCGCCCGGCCCTATGATCTATTTTGAGTTAATTTTTGTGTATGCTTTGAGGTAAAGGCCTGATGGGATTTTTTTTTTTTTTTTTTTTACATGTGAATACCTAACTGTCCCAGCATCAATGAGGAAAAGACTTAACTTTTCCTTATTTAATTATCTTGGTATCTTTGTCAAAAGTAAATTGATCATAAACATGAGGATTTATTTCTGGACTATCAATTCTTTTTTTTTTTTTTTTTTGAGACAGAGTCTTGCTCTGTTGCCCAGGGTAGAGTGCCATGGTGTCAGCCTAGCTCACAGCAACCTCAAACTCCTGGGCTCAAGCAATCCTCCTGCCTCAGCCTCCTGAGTAGCTGGGACTACAGGCATGCGCCACCATGCCCGGCTAATTTTTTCTACATATTTTTAGTTGTCCAGATAATTTCTTTCTATTTTTAGTAGAGACGAGGTCTCGCTCTTGCTCAGGCTGGTCTCTAACTCCTGAGCTCAAGGGATCCACCCGCCTTGGCCTCCCAGAGTGCTAGCGTTACAGGCGTGAGCCATCATGCCAGGCCCTCATGTTTCCTTGTAAAAATTAATATTGTAGTTCTTTTTCTCTCTCATTGGCAGGATTGGCTGTGGGCTCCATAATCACAGGAAATAATAAGGCAGGGGTTGTAAATTCAAATGCCTGTGAGCACCAGGCATGTAATAGGAATGCATGAAACAGTGCAATTTAAGACATAAATGCTTTGTTAGTCTATTTTGGCTGCTGACAACAGCAGAAAAACATTTATTTTTCTTGACCACAGTCTGCAGGTAGACAGGACAGCGAAGGTGAGTCTTATCTCCTTCAGGCTGCAGTTAGATTCAGTTTGGCCCCACAGGCAGAACAGCAGCACAAAGACTAGGGAGAGACTTCAAATGGGCGTTCCTTGAGTATAATATGCTCACATGATTTGTTTATCCTGTTCATTGTTTTGAAAGGCAAGATAACCAGGTCTCTGTTCAAATACAGGAGTTTAGCATATGTGGTAGATTGGAGAAATAAACATTCTTCTCCATGATGGTTTCCTAGGGTCTTTTTAATGGCATGTGTTCAGTAAATGGTGTAATATGAATGATTACATCCCTTGATACTGCTTGATTTTTCTTAATGGTGCAACTTGGGGTACTTGTCATTTCCAGGTCCCCTTGCTTTTTTTCTGTTCCGTTCCCCACTTCCTCTTTCTCTCTCCCTTCCTGTTCACTTCCAAAACAGCAGCTATCAGTACTCTTCCACATGTTAATGTAAAGTAATTTAAGAGCAAAGTTTCTTTCACAAGCCAAAGTACAATCTGGCCTTTTTGAGATTCTTTGCTTTTTTTTTTTTTTTGGTTTAGGTTTTAGGATTTAGAGAGGTTTTTTGTTTTTATTTTTTTTGAGACAGGGTCTCGCTCTGTTGCCTGGGCTGGAGTCCAGTGATGTCATCATAGCTCACAGCAAACTCAAACTCCCGGGCTCATGTGATCCTCCTGCCTCAGCCTCCCATGTAACTGGTACTACAGGCGCACGACACTCCGGCCAGCTAATTTTTTAATTTTTTTGTAGATACAGGGTCTTGCTGTATTGCTCAGGCTGGTCTCCAACTCCTGGCCTTGAGTGATCCTACTGCTTCAGCCTCCTAAAGTGAGAGAGTTGTTATTAGAATGAATTTTGTAGGTCTGAAGACCTACTCATATTTGTACACAATTATTGAGCAAATGGAGACAAGTAGTTAGATGCTGGAGATCATTAAAATAATGTTATGAAGTTTCCTGATGCTCTCTTATCTCAGAAAAGAGTCAGGCAGTCCATAAATTTTCTTCTGTCAGGTGTTGGCTTTGCAGATTACCTTGTCCTGTTTCCCTCGTCTTGAATGTGGGGAGAGTTAATAAGATTCTAGGTCCTAACAGGTCTTGGTCTCACATTATCTCAACTGTGTAATCTAATTTAATATTACAATGAGTAGGATTCATTTTTACTTTAGTACAATTACACTTTCTTTTCTTGGAGATAATTCTCTTTCCTCTTCAAACCAATTATTAATAGTTGCTTCCTTGTTGATGTCTGAGTGATCTTCACTAGTAGTTTCTTTTCAGTCCTTTTACATTTCTCAGGTAGTTTTGATAAACTTCACCTCTAACTATATGAAGCTAATTATGTTTTACTGATGTTTTCTGTGTGTAAATGTTGTATTCACTCTGAGTTTCCAAGAAGCAAATAACTTAGACTCTTCTGGTTTGGCATGTTTTCTGTTTCTAACCACCATTGGGGCTGAAGCTGAGAGCCGAAAACAACTTGAAATTTTGTGGTTTGGGTGCTACAATTCAGAGCTAAACTATCTGAAGTAAAATTTATTACTGTTGAAATGTTTTTACCCACTAAGTAAACCCCCAAAAATAATGAAATTTAACTCTAGGCAGCCCATAAAACTGCATATGATATTATTTATTTATTTATTTTTTTGAGGCTAGGAAGAGAGGGAAGAGATTTATGAAGATCTGAGATTGCTAAAGAATTAGAAATTAGTTATTAATATTATAATTTAAAGTAAATGCTATTGTCCAAACTCAAGCCCCTAAAATAAAAAAATTAACCAAACAAACCCAGAAGTCTCTTACTGTTATTCACATGATGTTCTACTTTCTCCAAGACTATGCTGAATGAATACATAAAAATAAGTAAGGAAAATGCCAGTTACACTTGTTTAAATTCTCAGATTTTTTTACATGTTTTCTTTAAAGATGAAATAGTAAATTAATACCTTATAATTTCAAGGTACTTGATACTTTACTGAATATTTTCACATATATCATCTTAATTAAAATCTTGGCTTGTTTCACTTTTCTACTAAAAATCACAAAGCATTTAACAGTTTTAAAATCATTAAATCTGAAAACATACTGAAAACCTGACACGTAGGTATATAGAAGGGACAGTTCCTATTCCTCTGCTAGCTAGCACTGTGAAGAATAAGCATTTGTTCATTTTCAAGATCCATTTTTAACTTTTACCGAAAGAAGTTTCCTTGTTCTGATACCTCATGATGAATTTGATCCATGTTATCTTTGCTAATGATAAAAGGTCCATTTTCCAAGTGTCGGGGGCCCTTTAAACTAGCATTGTCCAAAGCAAGGTATGTAAGACAGTCCATTAGGTTGTGGGAAGAAAATATTAGAACTTTTATTGGTATTTCAATCTAACAAATGAAATTTACCTTATTAACATTTAATCTATGGGTTTACACTGGCATCCTTACTTGGTCTGTGTGTCAGACCATCATGTATCAGTTATGATCCATGAAGAAAGGACGCAGAGGGTGATTGAGGCCTCTTGCTTGTACCTTTATTCTCAACATTTTGGGATGAATTGTAAGTCTACATGTACCTAGTTAGGCATATTTATGAATTTAACTAAATCAAATCTCACAAAACAGACCAATAGCATAAAAAGATTCCTGCAAAGAAACTGTAGGTTGAAGAGAGTACTAATAATGGGAGCTAAAGTGAAAGACATACACATATAGGTCAGAACTGATAATTCTCATATGGGTAATGAAATAAAAATTAATGACAAGATAATCCCATCTGAGAAGACATCCAAAAAGCCTTGAAATTATAAAGAAGACAATTTGATATATGGAATTATATCCATTATTAACAATGGAACTCTGTTACTTTGTCCCTCTAAATACTGGCTAATGATATGGGAAGCCATCATAATTAGCAAACATGTAGGACAGGAAGACAAACTTACAGAATTTTTTCAGTGACATTTTAAAGTCATGTGATACATAATTCAATATCTAGAAAAATTTTACGAAAGTTAGTGATGGATATTTGAAAGGTTTTTTTGGGGTTTTCTTAACAGCAAAAGATCAAATACATTTATTAGTAACGTTGGGGGCAAATTTGTCCTTCCTGTCACAGTAAAATGGATGAAATAATACATAGGAAACAGCATGGCAACAACTTGGTTGGATTCTTTTGTGAACAAATGCTTGCAGAAGATGTATAGAAATCATTGAAGATGATTTGAAGCATCAAGAATTAAAACTAACTATTAAATGTAGGAGGATGCTGTATATTTAAAGCACAGATATTTCTAACATGGCCTAATTATCATAGTACCTATGTTTTGTTTCAATACTAAAATACACAAAGAACTAATTTTTCTGTGCCATTAAAATCAAGCTTATTAGGGAAGATATATTCTCAAAAATAAATGACTTTGTGAATATAAAACAATGTATTAATATATGAAGGAATTTCCTGGGATAATGGTAATGTTTTAACTTTTTAGGAGTTTAGATTGCATATGTATATGTATTTGTTGGAATTTATGAAATGGTGGACTTAATGATTTGTGTATTTCATTCTGTGTAAAATTTACTTCAAAAGAAAAAGAATCACGTGTATGGTTCTTTTTTGGTTAATGATATGCATGTTGAACTGTTAGGGGAAAGTATATTGATGTCTTTGACTTACTTTGAAATGCAAAAAAAAAAAACCTAGGATGGATTGGTGAATGGATCAATCATATAATATGATGTAGTAATAGTATAATATAATAAATATAATGAAAGTTATAAATACAGAGCCTTGGTGGTGGGTATATGGATGGTCCCTATAAAATTCCTTCAACTTTTCTGTTGCATCATCGTTAGGTAATCTATAATAACACAGAAGTTGCTATCAGATGTGCAAAGAGTACTTCAGGATGTTATTAATGTTAATTTTTATAAAAATCTGACCGGTATAGAATCTCTATGATGCTCTATAATGAGATGATGAGTAACCATGAAAATCATTTAAATCACAGAGCTTCTCTGGTTATCTCACAGCAAAGATTATAAAAGAGTTGTTGAACTTAAAAGATGGGTAAAGCATTTTTTAAAATGAAACAACAAGGTATATCAAATTTGCTGATGCTTCTTGTATGACAAGTGGCTATGTAATATGCTACATTGCAAAATTAAAATCAACCAACCAATCAATCGAACACTTTTACTCTATCTCTTCAATGTAAAGGTGATTTAACAATAAGTGAGAAAGTAACAGTTTTTTTAAAGGCAGAGATAAAAACACAGAGTGTTTTTAAAATCACTGTTTGGAAATATTTCTTTTATCGTGTGATTTTTGTTGTCAAAGATGTGTGTGTCATATGAAAACTTTCCTATCTACGCTCTTAAGACTTGGAGCCAGGCACAGTGGGGTGTACCTGTAGTACCAGCTACTCAGGAGGCTGAGGCAAGAGGATTGCTTGAGCCCAGGAGTTCAAGTTTGTAGTGTTCTATGATTGCGCCTATGAATAGTCACTGTGTTTCAGCCTGGGCAACATAGCAAGGCCCCATCTTTAAAAAATAAAACAAATTTGGAACAATATTTTGTATACTCTGAAAAATCTTCCAGATAAAAAGTTTCAGTCAATGGGGTGAGGGGATGGGGACAAGGGAGATATTGATTAAAGGATACAAAGTTTCAGTTAGACAGGAGGCATAAGTGTTAGTGGTTGATTGTACAGCTTGGTTACTATAGTTAATAATGTGTTGCATATTTCAAAATTGCCAAAAGAGTAGATTTTAAATGTTTGCACCACAAAAATGATGAGTATGTGAGGTGACAGATATATTAATCGGCTTGATTTAATTATTCCACAATGTACTATATACATATATCAAAACATCACATTGTACCCCCATGAATATATATAATTATTACTTATCAATTAAAAAATAGTAAAACAAAACAAAAAAACCCTGCCACATATCAGGTTACACATTAATATCTTCATAGAAATTCATCAAACTGTTGATAGTGTGCTTTGCTGAAGAATTGCTGTGCTTCAGTAAAAATAAATAAATGTAATTTAAAAAAAGAGAGTCTCAGTAGATTTTTAAACCACTTGTTAAAAATCCATTGGTTTAAAACCACTTGTTGAAAGGCAAAATCTTTGGACTAATCTGCAAGAACAATTTATTGACATGAGAGAAGATAGAAATTTATTAGTGAAAATACAACAAGTTTTGCATAATTAATGGAAGCTATTTAAAAATGAACATAGTGATTTAGTTAAGTCTAATAAATGACATATTTCTTTAATTTCAGTCCTCACATCTTTGCAATTATCCCTTTCTTAGCTATGCAGCCGTTACAATTAAGTACTGAAATAAGCAGAACGTAGGACTTGACATTTCAGTCACTGAATTACAAAATATTTAAATCATTATTTAAAAAAATACAATTTTTTAACCCTATACCTTGAGGACAATAAAAAAACACAATTAAAAAAATTTTTATTACCATTGCTCCACTAAAAATGATGTTTTTAGGAGAGTGAAAAGACCTTTTGTATGAATAATAAATATGAAAATATTTTAAAGTTTGTAATCTTTTATTCATTTTTAATTTCTATTTTGTGTATGTTTTATACTATATAGAACATATTAGTAAAATAGTTTGTATATAAAAACTATGCACATATTGGAGGATCATACTAAATTTTTTTTGTTTGGTTTCTTTGGTTGGTTGGAGTATGTGATCAAAGAAGTTTGGAGAACTCTTATTACTGATAACTCAGAATCTGGCTTGCTATTATTGATAGTAGTAATCATTTATTCTTAAAGTATAAATCATCATTTTAGAGATTATAAATCACATAGTTTCTAAAATGTGAGCATTTGTTTTTTAAGGTTGTGCCTTGATAATTGAAGTTTACTTTTGGTCTAAATTCTAAAACAGTGGTTCTCAAAGTATAGAGCAGCATAAGCATCACCTGGGAACTTACTAGAAATATAAATTCTTAGTCTGTATCCCAGACCTATGGAACCAGAAATGCTGTTTAACAAACTTACTAGGTGACTTTAATGCTCACTGAAGTTTGAGAACCACTGATCTAAATGACTTAGATTCATGGATCATCCCTTCTTATTTCTTCCTACTTCATAATGTATCTGAGATAGTTTATTTATGTCTATAGTATGTCTCAGTTTTAGCTTAGACAGTTTTTCATCTCAGTCTGAGATTTTCTTTTCTTCTCCCTTCCTCTTTTCCCTTCCTCGCATTGTGAAAAACCGTTCATTAGTGTTATTTTCACAAAAGGGATAGTGCCTTGGTTCTTAAAATTGGCTGCCATAGCTAATGTGACAAATAGCTTATATTTAAAGGGGATTTGTTTTAGCATTTTAAAATTAATTTTGTTAACTATTTCCAGTTAGACTTGAATATGCATGCGATTAATTTCCTATTCTTTCCTGTCTATACTCTCTTGATTTTGAATTTTGTAATCTCAAAATAGCTTTCTGTCAACTAAAATGTCAAAATATATATTTCAAAGTATGAATTACCTAGATTCAACAATTGTTGAATTTTGTTTTATTTTTTATTTCTCTTTCCACACACACAAATATACACACATTTTTTCTGAACCATTTGAAAGTAATTTGTATACATCAATACCCTTCACCCGTAGATACTTTACTATTTTTTAAAATACTTTATTCTTAAGACTAAAAATCAAAATAGCCCCTAATGGGACTAGTACAATGTTGTTTTGAAAGGCCAATTTATAACAAATGCTAAACCATTTATTAAAGACCTTTAAATATTTTCAAAGTCCTACTATAAATGTCTTAATGAGGAAAAGGTATAGAACTCCAAGTTGTGAATGTATAAGTGAATGAATCCTCCAGCCTTTCTCAACCAAAGTTTCTCTTCTGAACTACAAAATACAGAGGATGATTTGAGTGACTATTTTATCAATTCCTCCAAGGATAGTATATAATGAATACCAATCCAATGAATGAAGTTAATTCATTACTTACAATGGATGTCTTAGGGCTTTAGGATTTAATTCTTTCCCAGGAGCTCAGGTTAGTTGGACTGCATATGTGGCAATCTCTTAAAAGGATTTTGCTTTGACTGGTTTGGGATGTTTATACAAAAAACTTTTTTTTTTAGATTACAGGTCCACCAGGTTGTGGAAAAACTCAGTTTTGTATGATGATGACCGTTTTGGCTACATTACCCACCAACATGGGAGGATTAGAAGGAGCTGTCGTGTACATTGACACAGAATCAGCATTTAGTGCTGAAAGGTAGGAGATTTTATTATGTTCTCTTATGATGTTTTACTTTTGTAATTTTATTTATTTATTTATTTATTTTTTTGGCATTAAGAATTTATTGTTAATTTCTTAGGTGTAATAATGGTAGTGCAATTATGTATGAAAAGATCTGTATCTGTAAGAGACAAAATATAATCTCTAGGATTTGCTTTAAAATTATCTATAGGGGAGAGTGGTAGTTAGAAATGAAACGGATTAGTCCTTTGTTGATAACTGTTGAAGCTAGGTGGTGGGTACATAGGAGTTGTTAATTATGCTACTTTCATATGGTTCACAAATTACACATAAGTGAAAAAAACATACAGACGATAAGGGCAAGAAAACAGATCGATTTTAGCACATAGAGAGACTTGAGGCTATTTCATATAATCACCCACTCTACTGACTGGCACAGAGGAGGTGGTCAAAGTTCAATAAAATTAAATTAAATAAGCAAAAACAAAACAGAAGAGATAATCACTGTGAGCCCCCTTTTTGGTTAGGGTACTGATTCCACCCCTAGCTTCTTGCCCAACCATCCAGCTCTTACATACACACTGTCTTACACTTTTCCAACGAGTTTTTATTAGTAGTTAAGTCATGATTCAGGGTCCCCGAGGTGGGGGGAATCACCATGTACCCAAGTCTCCCTTTGCTACCCTGGGAGGAGGACAGAGGTTGGGTGCAGTTCAGATCTTCCCAGGAAACGTGCCTTCTGCCCGGCGGTCATCCCAAGCTGAGACCCAGGATACAGGGCAGAGGGACTTGTACACACGCTGGTACCATTCACACACAGAGACATCACCCCCTTTAGCGGTCATCGCCTTCTCGCAGCGGTGGAAGTCTAGGTAGTTCTGCCAGCAGTTCCTGGTCTGGTTCTGGTTGGGGAAACGGCTGTCAAAAGGGGCAGTCTTGTAGTTCTTGATTTTGGTCTTGATGTCTTCTGTCATGGTGCTGACTCCTACAGACACCCCTGATGCAGCTCGTAGAGCTACTTTTGTAATTTATATACAGCATGGAACATTTACAAATAGCTTATTAACATTTACCTTTTTTTTTTTTTTTTTTTTAAGAGCACAGAATGCTAGATACTGTTTTAAAGGAATTTTTCTTTTAAAACTGACACAGGAAAGCAGTTTCTTTCTTTCTCTTTTTAAAAAATTTCTTCACTTTTGAAGGAACTTTTTGTCTTTTCTATTTCTTTCTTATTGATATAAGTGGAAATCCTGGATAAGCTGTGTTTTGCAAAAAGTCAGGAAGAAAGAAGTTGAAAAAATAGCTAAGAATTTAAGTAGAAAATGGGGAAGAGGGAAAACTAATAGGAAAAATGGCAGCTAAGCTGCTTTGTGAGTATAGATGCTCTTCAACTTACAATGGGGCTACGTCCTGATAAACTCATTGTAAGTAAAAAATATCTTAGGTCAAAAATTCATTTAATACTGCCAATAAACCCATTGTAAAGTCGAAAAATTTTAAGTTGAACCACACAGGGACTGTGTGTAATTTCTAGTTAGAAGTAAAATATTAGTGAGTGGATACTGATAAGCAGGGGTGCTTATACATCTGAAGACAAAGTCAGTTCTGTCCTCAAGGTATAACATAGGTATAGTCCTTTAGGGCTTTCTCTTACTATGTCACTATGAATCAGATCTCTCCCTTATTTCTCTCTAAAGAGAGAAATCAAAGTATATTACCTGACCAGATAAATTTCAAATAGATTATTTTGCCTAGAGCTTATTGCTTACCTTGCTCTATATCTCTTGGTTATCTGTTCTTTCTGAGTATGTGCCACTGTCAACTCTTTGTGTTATATCTTTGTATCTTCAAAGCCAAACCAGTGACTGATACATATTAACTGCTCACAAAATGTTTCATAAGTAAATGAATTGGCAAGTGTTACTTCAGATGCTGAAATCCAGATACCATTTCTTAATAAAAGGAATGAGAGTTCCTTGGGGAAATGGCTGATTCTAATTCTGGAGTAGGAAATTTTTAACTTGAGTCTGAAACATATCAGATAGCAAGGAAGCAATTAAAGACTCTTCAGGGCGGTGTCCAAAAGACTCACAAGAGGCTCACACTGGCCAAAGATGAAACAAATCGAGCATCAATAAGAATAATAATGGCAGTGGATTAAAACATGAAATATTTTAAATCCATGAGTCTATAATTATAGTAATAGATGAAAGGGAATTAATTGATTTCCATTGAAGGATTCTGAAGAAGCAACTCATTATTTTGAAAATGTGTAAAAAAATAAAAAGTCAAGCATGTATTCTTTTTCTACATGAACTATATTACTGAGTAACAAATAGGTCTTTTTATAAATGTATTCCACTAATAAATGAAGAAGGAATGATAGAATATCACCAAGTTACAAACACTAACAATCTAATGGATTTAAGGATTGAACATCACAAAAAGACAACGAATCACTGGGGTACTTTGAGATGGAAGAACAATCAAATTTGAATGTGATCAAGTCTTCAGATCCAACTACCAGTTTACAACATATATAGAGAACACAACAAACTACCCTAGAGGGATGCAATCAGCAAAATCCAAACCGTGGAAAATAACAGAGCAACCCGGTTTCTTTAACAAATAAATTGTAAGATTAAACAAGAGTTGGAGGAGGAGACTTCGGATTGAAACAGATTTAAAAGACATTGATCAATTGCAATGTGATGAACTTATTTAGATCTTGACTTAAATAAATAGTAAAAAAAAAAAAAAAAAAAAACAACCACACAGAAGCATAAACATGTGAGACCACTGGAAATGTAAACATGGAAATATTAATATATTTGATACTGAAGCTGTTAAAAATAGTGGTTCAAATTGTCCAAGTGAAAAGTACTTTAAAATGCCAATGACTAGCCTTCAACTAACAAGCCAAATAGGTATTAAATAGCCAATTAGGTCATAAATAGCTAATGTATAAATAGCTCTTACAAAGGTCCTGGGGAATTTGGTTAAAGAATTCAAAAATTCTGTCAGATTATTCTGATAACAGCAGTTCAATTTACTGTAATTGGATTCCTGCTTTCTGTGTATCACATACAAAACTGAGTTTAGGATGTCTTCTAAAGGAATAGACTGTTGCATGATTCCACTTTTACTAGTATTAAAGTTCAGAGCAGGTTAAAAGTCATATCAGTGAATTGGGTGATATCAGCATAAATACAGTAATAGGTGACCTGTATTCTGGATTGTCCAAATTAATTTGTGGAGATTTTTGTTTCTTTGTCTTTGCATACAGCCTTATTCACTTTTTGGATCCTGCATATTTACTTACTTCTCCTTCATATCTTTTTCTGCCTATGTGCATATTAGTACTTTCATTATAGACAGGTTGGAAAATGAAGAGGTAAAATTTTAGCCCTTTTGTTGGAATATTTTTCATAATTCATAAGCTCTTATGAAAGTCATTTGAAAGTAGCAGTTGAAATTTATATTGCTTTTAGCTTTTTATTCCATTCTCCATAAGGCTTAAAAAGTGTGGTCATCTGGCTCCCACATGGAATGGATTTTGAGATTTGGTGATGGGGTCAGGTAGAATAAAAAATTCCAGGCCGGGCGCGGTGGCTCACGCCTGTAATCCTAGCACTCTGGGAGGCCGAGGCGGGTGGATTGCTCAAGGTCAGGAGTTCGAGACCAGCCTGAGCGAGACCCCGTCTCTACTAAAAATAGAAAGAAATTATATGGACAACTAAAAATCTATATAGAAAAAATTAGCCGGGCATAGTGGCGCATGCCTGTAGTCCCAGCTACTCAGGAGGCTGAGGCAGTAGGATCGCTTAAGCCGAGGAGTCTGAGGTTGCTGTGAGCTAGGCTGACGCCACGGCACTCACTCTAGCCTGGGCAACAAAGTGAGACTCTGCCTCAACAAAAAAAAAAAAAAAAAAAAAAAAAAAAAATTCCAGTGCTCTTTGGTATAGATGCCAGACTTGACATTCTTACACTACCTTTTAGAGTTTGTCATGGCGGGTCATAGATTGGAGCTGGCTCCATAATGTCTGATCACATTTCATATGTACTGTTGTTACAGGACTGCTTGATTCCTATTTGGAATTATCAGGGAAGGTTTGTCAATCAGGAAATCATTCTGCTGCAAGTAACTGAACACCCAAAATAAAAAGAGGCTTTATTTTTCTCACATAACAAGACCTGAATAGGTGGTTGCTGGCACTGGTTCAGCTGCTCAGTGATGACAGGGAGACCCAGGACTGGTACATTTTTATACATCGTGTCCAATCTGTACTCAGGTCAGTGGGAAGGAAAAAGGGCCAGCCATATATTTTATCAGGAAAGTATGCTCCTCCCATCTGCAGGTTTCCTTTTTGTCCCGTGCAATCCTGCAGACTTCTCATTGAGCCACCCCAATGTGTAAAGGAGGATGGGAAAGTGAGGGGAAAAGATCATCATTATGACAATCATGATGAGTTGTCTGGCTGGGGCTGGTTAATATGCTGCCTAAATAAAATTGGGGCTCTTATGGCAAGGAAGAAGTGGAAACAGTGTCTGCCACAGCTGGGATTGCTTCTGGACTTAGAAAAGAGGTAAAGCAGAGAAATTTGAGACTCAAAAAGGAATATATTTTAGTTCTGCATGTTATAGGATTGTCTTCACTTTGTGCTTACAAAGCAAGCTGTCTGATCAGCACAAAGGAGAAAGTATTTGAAGGATTAACATGAGGGAGGATTAGAGGATTCATATATAGAGAATTTAGGGGAAGTGATAAAAAGTGGAAAATAATTTCTTCTTATGAATATTTAGAAATCTTTTTATCAAGAAAGAGAGAAAACAGGACGAGTTAAGAAAAAACAAACAAACCCTTAAGTTTAAATGCATTAAGGAAAAAAGAAGAAAATCCTACAGATTATGTATTTAAAAGCACTTGGAAAGATTAGCTATATTTTTAAAAGCAATACTAACTAGTTTATTTTACACGTCTTTTAGAGGATAATAATCTAAAATGGTATGTTAATTATGCTTCTACATTATAGACTGTTTAATAGCTAATAGTATAGTCTGGTGCTATCCCCTGGGGTATTCAGAGACTGCCTTGGGGAGAGGGGAATGCCATGCAGGTGAAGTTCTGGATCCCTTTCTTCTGATTGATTCAGAAAAAGTCTGTTTATTTTTTTTATCTATTGGACTTCTGTTCAAGATCCGATGTAGTCTTAGATACCAATTGCTTACATATACCTTGAGAATGTGGATAAATAGATTAATCCAGTGAGTCATCCCCATATTCTAGTCTATGAAAATTTTGGCAACTGTGAGAATTACAGTATACCTGAATTAATGAATAATATGTTATCCCTGTTAGCGACAATTAGAAAAAGATGGAACTGTGGGTTAAGAATAAAAAAGAAAGGTAATATGGATAGTAAATAGTAATAGAGGTTTGGAAATAAAGCTTTGGGAGAAATAAAATAGATAAAGGAAAATAAAGGTGGGTCTTAGAACTGCAAATCGAAGGGGGTCAATAAGTGTGTGAGAAAAACTGAGGGATCTGGGAAAGTAAGAGATGGGAGCTAGGAACCTGGAAGGTGGGCACCTGGGGAGACAGGATATAGGACTGGCATTTAGGAGGTAAGTGTGGAAATTTCTGAGTTGTAGTGAAATCAGAAAAGCTTTGAAAACTGGGAAGAAAGAAGTCCAGCAGAGGAGGAAGAAGAGGATGATATTAATCAAATAACCACTAAAATGTAAAATTATAATTAAGTATACAAAGGAGAGGTACATGCGTTGGTACTGTGTGGAAACAATAGCTGAGCTTAGATCTGAAGGAGCTGCTGTATTTGGTGTGCATGTTACCTCTCGGTGCCAAGTGCCACACAGGTAGTGCTCTCTGATTCCTACCAACTACAGTCATGTGCTTCATAACAAAATTGCAGTCAACAACAGACCACGTATATGATGGTGGTCTTATAAAATTATAATACCATATTTTTACTGTACATTTTCTATATTTAGATATGCAAATATTTGCCACTATGTTACAATTGCCTATAGTATTCAGTACAGTAGCATGCTGTCCAGGGTTACCAGGGCATACTATATAGCCTCGATGTGTGGTAGGCTCTACCATCTAAGTTTGTGTAAGTTTTGTGTAAGTACACTCTATCATGTCTGCACAGTGATAAAATCACCTAACAATGCATTTCTCAGAATGTATCCCTGTCATTAATCAACACATGACTGTATTTAAAGTGTCACTCTTTCTGAATCAGTGTATAAAGATAGCGGCATGGCAGGTATTGGTAGTAGCCAGCTGTGATTTTGGCTAATTCTGAAGGCAGTACTAGTGTGGTCTTAAGACAAATGACCTATTTGCTAGTTGTTATAAATCTAGGGTCTTTGACCCAGAGAGAAACAATAGGGGAATAAATTCCCTCTTATCATTTTTCAAGATGGTTTCATGATTCTGGGTAGATTTTCCTCAATCCAGTTCCAGCTGCCTTATCATTTATGAATCTAGATGAATTAGTCAAGTGAAAGATCCTGAAAAGTTTCCAAGAATGAAAGTAGAAATTAGTCATAAGTACTTATTACTACAGCAAAACTTTGGAGTTTTCTGGAATCTGTAAGGAACCAGTAGATTCAGATTATTATATTTAGTAATACATATTGAATGAACGAACAAGAAGATAGTACATATGTACAAGAAGCTTTGAGAAGCCATAAACTTATATTTCAGCACATTTATGATACTATATTTCAACTAGGATTTTGGAAAACTTTATATTAAGCATATGTTTTATTTCAAGTTGGCATGTAGTTACTAATGAAAAATTTTATCTTTCCTTTTATACAAGAGCTGTGAAGTCACAAGAGGAGCTAATATTTTTGAACATTTTGCTTCTTAATTGACATACACCTTTTGATTCTGGAACCGATCAAGAATGAAGTCCATCTATTCATAAACGGTTAACTCTTTATAGAACAGGAATCTTTAAAATGCATTGTAGGTATCAGTTTCAAATTAAGGCATAGTAACCTGCAAGGTGAGATTTGATGGGGAAAGAACAACTAAAATGTGGCCTGAAATTTCTTCTAAAAAAGGAGCACTTCCAACCCTTTTCTGAGGATTTCTACCATAGTAAATTCTTTGTAGGATTTATAGCTAGCATTATCTGTCTGTCAGGAAGGAATGGCTGTGGGCAATGGGACATTGAGAGTAGATGTAGGGTTATTGAATACAGGGAGGTTATATTGGATGATAGAGAAGGGGATGTTGGGAAATTGGCAGTGTTTTATCTTAGGACATCTTCACTTACAATTGATATGCAAATGATTCATCTATAGAGGAGGAGATTTTAGAAATAAAGCTTTTAATAGGTTTTCAGGGCTATTATTTTGGGGTTTTATGGGCCAGGAATATAAAAGTAGCTTTTGACAGCATGGCCCTTTAGAATGAACTACATCCATTTTGTAAATTAGCAGTTTTCAGTTGGAGGAGGAAGGCAGGCAATTTTTCCCCCAGCAGGTGCTTTGGAAATTCGTAGGGGGTGTGTGTGTAAGAATAAGTGGTTTTCACAATAATAAACAAGCGGGGTCCAGGGATGCTAGACATCCTGTAATGTGTGGGTTGTTGAGACTGATAGGATTGAGAGCCACTGCTATAAGTAACATTTTATTAATTAGAACATATTCAGCATGATATAATTGACATTCATCTTACTTGATTCATATAACAGCACTGTAAAGTAAGCAGGGTGTACATTCTGATCTTCATTTTAGAAATAAAGAAAATAGGACTCAGAAATTATGTGATTTGCCCGAGATCTGATAGCTAGTAAGTAAGCTGAGAGGTGAACTCACATCTTCTTTCCACTGAACTATGGTTGGAAAAAATGATTAACTATTAGGAAAGGTCCAAGCAGTGTTTTCATTCACTCATTCAACAATGTATGTTAGACATCTGGGCATTCTATCTGTGAATCCATCTTTACGCTCTTTTCCAGTGGGCTTCTAGTCTTTTTATTCTTGATTTACATTAGTTCTTTGTATGTCTTCTAGATGTTAATTTTTTGTCAGTTTTACCCATTGCAAATATCTTTTCCTGCTCTGTTATCTGTCATCTTTATCTATGGTGTCCTTTGTTAAACAGAAATTTGTAATTTTGAAGTTGTTGCCTTGTGATTTTGCTTTTTGGTTTAAGAAGTTTTCCCCCACCATTAGGTATCAAAGATATGGTCCTAGAGTTTTTTCCTAGTATATTTGTAGTTTTACCTTTCATATTTATATCTTTAATCTATCATATACCCACTAAGGATGCACTTATTTTAAATTTTGATATTCCACCAGAAATATTGTACACAATTATATTTCCAGTCAACAGTGTTCTGAGAACCTTTATCAATACTGTTTTCAGTTTCTTTAATTTTTGTCATACTTAGGGGAAAAAAGTGGCATCTCATTGTGGACTGCCATCTTTTCATATATTCATTGCCCATTGATATTTCTTTGGCAAATTACCTAGAAATACATTTTCCCAATTTTTCTTTTTTTTCTCATTGATTTATAGAAATACTTTGTGTGTTATTGCTATACATGTCTATCTGATTTTTCTCCTAGTCATTTATCTTTTAACTTTGGTTATGCTATCTTTTGTTATCTATGATTCAGGGCCCTTAAACGCTTCAGTTTAGGTGGATTATATTGATTGATATTTACCACATTAGAAATTTAATCTGGGAAACTTAAAAAATATTTAACTATTAAGATTCATTAAAAATACAATAAGTCCATTACATGTTAACATATATCAAGCAAGGCTATATCAGAGAAGTAGAACCAGTAGATATATATTAAGAGACTAATTGCAAAGAATTAGTTTATGTGGTTGTGGGGGCTGTCTGAAATCCATAAGGCAGGCTGTCAGGAAGGACAGGCTAGAACTTTCACGCAGGGGCTGAAACTGTATTCCACAGGTAGAATTTATTCTTTTTCAAGGAAGGCTCAGTTCTGCTCTTAATGCCTTTCAAGTGATTAAGTCAGGCCCACCCAGATTATGTAGGCTAATCTCTTTTACTTAAAGTCAACTGTTTATGGACATTAATGACATCTGCAAAATTCTTTCACAGCAATGCATAGATTAGTGTTTGAATAACAGGAGACTATAGCCTAGCCAAGTTGACACATGAAACTAACCATTATACATATTTTTTATGGAAAATAAATGTAAAAAATGAGAGAAAAGTGGCATTGTTTTACATTTTTGCAAATCTCTTTAATGAATGACTTAATAAAAGACAGCTGGATTCTGATATCTGCTTCTGTGGTTAATCTGTTGCAATATGTTGTTTTGGTTGAAATATATCAAGATCTTGCCTCACACAGATATGTAGATGGAAAATCAAAGAATATTTTAATAGTCTTTTCAGATAGTTATTGATATTCTTCTTTGGTACTACACTAAGATTTGAGTGACAGTTGCTTAGAGGTTAGTTGTAATATAGAATCTCAAGCCATATTGATGAATTTTTTGTACTGTTATATTAAAATTTATTGATGTATCTTGCACTTTTTTTCCCATCTTGTACTTTTAATGGATATTTACCCATGCATGATTTTGTAATATTATGCATTTGTCGTTTGGAAAATACTGGTTCACTGACTTATGGAGTTAGAAAATCTTGACACATTTCATTGATTGATTGATTGATTGAGACAGACTCTCACTCTGTTGCCCCGGCTAGAGTGCCATGGCGTCAGCCTAGCTCACAGCAACCTCAAACTCCTGGGCTCAAGGGATCCTCCTGCCTCAGCCTCCCGAGTAGCTGGGACTACAGGCATGTGCCACCATGCCCTGCTAATACTTCTATATATATTTTTAGCTGTCCATATAATTTGTTTCTATTTTTAGTAGAGACAGGGTCTTGCTCTTGCTCAGGCTGGTCTCGAACTCCTGAGCTCAAACAATCCGCCTGCCTCGGCCTCCCAGAGTGCTAGGATTATAGGCATGAGCCACCGTGCCGGCCACATTTCATTATTCTGTATCAAAAAATCTCATTCATTAGTATCCCCACTGATAACCAAAGTATTTTAAATATTGGGAATCAGTAAAGCTTCCAAATTCTGATTTTTCATTAAAACCTTGAATTTTATCATTTGCAAAAAATACCTTCACTTGTTTTTCTTGAAGTGTCAGACTTACTTTGTTTATTGTTGAGAAAATATCTGCCAAATACTCAAGTCTGCAAAACCATAATTTGTCATTCATTCTTTCAAGTAAAAATGGTCTTTCATGGAAAAAGTGACTTGTTTAGCTCACAACTGAAACAATTGTACAGTTGTTTTTCCTTGAGATGCCTGTTAGATTTCAGAATGTAGCAGAAGTACTTCTGTTTTGTCAAACAGAATATTAAAAAGATACCTGTGTTCCAATGAAACTTTATTCATAAAAACAGGCAATAGGCCTGGTTTGGCCCACGTTGCGTAGTTTGACAACCCCTGCTTTATTTACCTCTTTGAGCAAATTTACAAGATTAATAATAGCTGTTTTGAGGTCTTTACAATGCTATCATCTGTATAATCTTTGATTGTTCTTATTGATTGATTTTTCTCCTGGTTATGGAACGTTTCCCCCTCCTTTACATGTCTGGTAATTTTTTTATTGGATGTTAGACATTGTGAATTTTATTATATATTGTTGGGTGCTGGATTTTAACATATGTCTTTAAAGAATGTTAGATTTTGTTTTAAGGTACAGTTAAATACTAGTTTGATCCTTTTATTATTTATTTTTTTATTTTTTGGAGACAGAGTCTCACTCTGTCACCCCGGCTTGAGTGCAGTGGTGGCATCATATTAATAGCTCACTGCAACTCAAACTCCAGGGCTCAAGGGATCCTCCTGTATGAGCCTCCTGAATAGCTGGGACTACAAGTGTGGGCCACCGCACCTGGCTAATTTTTCTATTTTTAGTACAGACGAGGTCTCACTCTTGCTCAGGCTGGTCTCTAACTCCTGAGCTCAAGCAATCCTACTGCCTTGGCCTCCCAGAGTGCTAGGATTACAGGTGTGAGCCACTGTGCCCAGCCATTGAGGGTTACTTTTAAATTTTGTTATGGCAAATCCCAAGTACAGTCATTATTAATGCAGGGATATGTTGTGAGAAATGCATTGTTAGGCAGTTTTGTCATTGTGGATACATCGTAGAGTATACTTACAGAAACCTAGGTGGTATAGCCACTACACACTTAGGCTAAATGGTATAGCTTATTGCTCGTAGGCTACAAACCTGTACAGCATATAACTGTATTAAATACTATAGGCAATTGTAACAGAATGGTAAGTATTTGTGTGTCTAAACATAGGAAAAGTAGAGTAAAAATACATTATTATAATCTTATGGGACCACTGTTGTATATGCAGTGTGTTGTTGACTGAAACAGCATTATGTGGTACAAGACTGTAGTCTTTATTCTGAAACTAATTTAGCTCCACTACTAAGGTAAAACTCTTCTGAGAACTCTGACCAATGCCCGATGTATAATAAGGTCTCTTTACTCTTCACGCGTGTGAAAACACGAACTATTCCCACCCGTTTTTGAGCACTAAGAATTGTTCAGTCTGATATTTTCTGCTGGTTCTTTCCTCAACCTTGGGTAGTTTCCCTTCAGACATACACAGATTAGTTCTTGAGTGGACCTTTCTTTCTACAGATCTCCACAGTGGCCCCTCTGCACCTTCTTCCTCTCTGATACTCTGCCCCATAAATTCTGGCTACTTTGGC
Source organism: Eulemur rufifrons (assembly GCF_041146395.1). Classification (NCBI taxonomy): domain Eukaryota; kingdom Metazoa; phylum Chordata; class Mammalia; order Primates; family Lemuridae; genus Eulemur; species Eulemur rufifrons. The sequence continues at coordinate 95,597,183 of NC_090984.1, forward strand.
CTTCTCAGTCTCTGATCTGTATTTTCTCAACTCAGCTTGTCTACCAGGTTTCTGTTTGGTCTCCCTTTTTTCTGTTGCAGCTTGGGAACTGCCTCTGGCAGCAAGCTGGGGCGATCATAGGCTCACCTTATTTGTTTCCTTTCTCTCAAGGATCACAGTTTTGAGCTGTCTGTTGTTTAGTGTCTGAAAATTGTTGTTTCATAGATTTTGTCTGCTTTTCTAGGTTTTGACTGCAGTATAGTTCCTGTACCAGTTAATCCTTTGTGGACAGAAGTAGAAATCCCTTCTATGCATGCTCCTCAGGCTTTAATTCCCAGCCTATTCTGAAACTGATTTTTACATTTTTATCCAACCCAATAGCAGCATTTGAAATGGTTGATCACCCCATTCTTGAAAAAAATTCTTCACTTGGCTTCTTGGAACCATTTTCTCTTGATTTTACACGTACCTCCTTGGTTACTTCCTCTCAGTCTTTTTTGCTGGATCCTCCTCATCTTTGTAACTTCTAAGCTTTGGAGAATCCCAGAACTCAGTCCTGGGACCTTTTTCCTGCTATATCTGTATGCAGTCCCTGATGTCATCTAGTCCTATGATCTCTCAAATCTTCTATAGGCTGACAACTCCTGGGTTGATATCTGAGTTCTGAGCTTTCTCATGTGTTCCAGATTCATATCTATTTGCCTATTAATGTGGGTCATGGATGGACTTACATACCTGGATGTCTTTCATGATTCCCTCATGAAAAAAATAAAACATATAACATCAATAACTGAAACCTTGATCTGAATCTAGTCTTCTCTGCATCAATAAATGATAATCCCATTCTTCTAGGTGTTCATCCAATCAGTCAAGAAATCATTTCAGCTCCTCTTTTGAACTATATATTGGGTCCAGTAACTTGTAATCACTTGAGCTATTACTTCCCTAGGTCAGGTCACTACCAGCTCCTTTCTAGACTGCTGCACTAGCTGATCTCCTTCCTTCACTCTTGCTGTATCTATAGCTTCTTCTCCATTTGGCAGCTAGAGCAATCGTTTAAAAAAAGAAGTCAGATCATGTCAGTCCTGCTCTCCTAGGCTTCCCATTTTACTAAATAAAATCTAAATAAAGTAACACAAACCTAAATGTCCTATGTGATCTTGGCCTTAGCTAGCTCTCTGACTTTATTTCCTATTATTCTCCCTCTTGCTCCCTGTGTTCCAGCCACAGAAACCTCTTTGCTGTTCCTCAAACATATCAGGTATCTTCCTGCATCTGGACTTTTGCACTGGTTATAATTCCATATTCCCGTGTGCTATTCCACTGGATATCCACATGGTTCATTTTCTCATCCCTTTAAGCCTTTGCTCAAATGTCACCTTTTGTCAGACCACCCTACATAAAATAGCACTTGCCCCACCTGTCACATTCTATTCCCTTTTTCTGCTTTACTATTTTTTAGAGCACTTATTACCTGATAAATAATGTATATTTATGTGTTTGTCTTCCTTAGTAGAGTGTAAACTCCATGAGGGAAGGGTTTTCCTTTTATTTTGGGTAGTTTTGTTCATTGCCATATCCTTAGCACCCAGAATGGTGCCTGGCATATAGTTGGTCCTCAATAAATATTTGTTAAATGAATGAATCTTAAGTGCATCTTTTGAAAGGAATACTTTTTATAAAAAGATATCCACTAGATGGCATTGTTTTCAAGCTTTATGTAATTAATGTTTGGGAGCAAGAGATAGGCTCTTTTCTGTTTCTTACCCTAAACAAAGAAGATCTTTGTGATGGAGATTGTCACAAGAAGTTACTATGATTAATGTGAGGCATGTGGAATACTACATTTGTATTTGGTTTTTGATTTATATTTTTTCAGATGTTTCTAAAATAAAAAACATTTGGAGAAACTTAGAAAATTATAGCGTATTGGTGTGTAAGCAACTATTCCATACAGTTACTTAGCATGGTAACTGTGAACAAAGGTAGTTCATGTTTATTCACTGGCCACCACTCCTTCTGAGTGGCCCTTTTGGAATGAGAAAGCAGCAATAAGTTCCAGAGTCTTTCACCACTCAAGCCACCAGCTGAAATCCAGCCTAGTGCTGGAGGGCAGAAAATTGTGTCAGCTGTTCAGTTTTTGTTGCCAATGAGTTAGGTACTCTCAATAAGGTTCCTAATCAACTGGACATGCAAATTTTGAAAAACTTCTGTCTTTCTGGTAGATGTTGCCCTACCTATCCTATTAAAAATTGGTGAGTTCCAAGTGCTAGAGCTTTTTAGCTGACTTCTCTGACTAGCACTAAACTCAGCAAATAGTTGCCCTAATTAAAAAATCTACAGGCTTCCTCCAAACCCTCAGACTTTGCCTGTTCCGCCTGTGCCAGTGCCATCTCATTTCTTCCTGCTTCCTCGCTTACCTCATGTCCTTCTTCCATTTCCATCCCTGTCCTTTCTTATGCATTTTTCCTGGATGATCATTTGGCCCATTTTGTTTTCTTTACACCTCTTTTGGTCCTATTACTTGCTCCTGAAGTATTTTTTCCTCTTCCTGTTCAACCTAATTATGTTTTTTTCTTTTCAAATCTCTCAAAAATATATTTTAAAAAAGTTGTTGACTAGTTTTCTTTTATTTCTCTCTTCTCTTTCCCTGTTTTAGGTTTTCCCCTTTCATTTCTGATTATAGCATATGTAAGGGACTTATTTTGTTTATCTCTTTAAAGTTCCCAGCCTCTTCTCAGAACTCTTTAACTATTTAGAAATGAAAACACTGTTCTTTTGTGTTTTTTGAGTCTCTAAATGGAACATAAAATATGGGATGGTTTTGTGTTTACAGCCTCTCTTCCCAGTCCCTCTTGGATGGTTAAGTACTAGGGCTGGTAAAGAGTCATTTTAAATGGGAGACAGTTACAGTCGAAGAGTTATGTTTTTAACATTTTAACCAGAAATATTTGAAATTTCTTATAAGTTCTACATATCTTATAATGCTAACAATGATAGTTATCTCTGTTTCAACGTGTCACTCTCCTGTGCTTGGCCTACTCCATATGTTAGATTTGTGTTTAGAAAATCATTTTTTTGTTTACTAAGAAACTATTGGATAGCATTAATTTGTTCAGATAATTAACTTTCAGGTTACTAAGAAACTATTACATAGCACTTATTTGTATGAATTAAGTTTCAGTTGAGAAAGCATATTTTTCTGGGATGAGATGTGTAGACTTACTGATATCTGATTATTAGAATGATAATATGATATTTGTTTAAATATGCTTCTTTCATTCAAGAAAATGAAAGCATTTTTCTTATTTACTAAGCATATCTTATAGTTGTTAGTTAAAATGTCATTTATGAAAAACATATTTAATTCCAGAAAGATAAATCTCAAAGACATTGTTTCTTTGTCAAAATCAGATGAGATCCAAAACCCTTGCTGGTCTCATGCTCTGACTGCTAACCTGTGTTAGTGCTTAAAAAGGAGAGCTTACATTTTAAACCTACATATTAAGCCATTTTGCTTATACCTGCTCTATTGGTAAGGCTTATGAGTTTTCCAGGTAATTCATTAGAGGTTCAACAGTGTGGTTTTAAATATCATTGACTATTTTTGTTTGTGCTATTTCCCCCCACCCCCCACAGACTGGTTGAGATAGCAGAATCCCGTTTTCCCAGCTATTTTAATACTGAAGAAAAATTACTTTTGACAAGTAGTAAAGTTCATCTTTATCGGGAACTCAGCTGTGATGAAGTCCTACGAAGGTATGCTGTTTTAGATTTTGATATTTTATAATGGTTTGAATATTTATGTTTTGTTTTTCATGTTTTCAGTGCCTGAGTAAAAAAAAAAAAAATCCTTACATATTAGAATTATGGGAAACAACGATTTCAGTATTCTTCATTTGCTATAGCCTTTTGGATGAAGTCTTTCTTTAAAAATGAAAAAAATGTTAAATGAATAAAATGTTTTAGATTTAGTTAATGATTTAAGTGGTATATTAATTATCCATTAACAAATTGTCTCAAAGTTAAGCAACTTAAAACAGCAAACATGTTATCTCATATAGTTTCTGAGGGTTAAGTATTTGGGAGTGGCTTACCTGGGTGTTTTTGGCTCAAGGTGACCCAAGATGTTGTAGTCAAGCTGGTGGCCAGGACTGTAGTCATCTCAAGGCTTTCCTGGGGCTGGACTATCTGCTTCTAAACTCACTGAGGCAGTTTTTGGAAGGCCTCTTGCTGGGTATTGACAAGAGGCCTTTGTTCCTCTCCATAAATCACAACAGAACAACTTGCCTCCCCCAGAGTCATTGATCTGAGAGAGAGAGTGGGCAAGTGAAAGAGTATTCAAGATGGGAGCTATGGTGTGGGAGGTGTCTGCACAAGGATGTGAAATTCCAGGAGGTGGGAGTAAATGGGGGCCATTTGAGGACTGGCTACCACAAGTAGTTTTACTCTAAAATTGGAAACTTTAGCATTATCATGGTAGAACCAAGGATTCTGAATCTACTCAAAAACATTTTGCTTTGTTTCCAGAAGAGTGCAATATGTATAGAGGAGCTGAAAATAAATTATGTTTACTGAATTCTTGCAGTCATTACTGTAACTTAGGGAAGAACAATTTGTTGTTTTTAATTTGATTAACTTTTGCAGTACTCTATTTGTTATATCTTAGGTTCATTGACTATTTTATAAATTCTATTTTTGTAGGATTGAGTCTTTGGAGGAAGAAATTATTTCAAAAGGAGTTAAACTTGTGATTATTGACTCTGTTGCTTCTGTGGTCAGAAAGGAGTTTGATACACAACTTCAAGGCAATCTGAAAGAAAGAAACAAATTCTTGGCAAGAGAAGCATCCTCACTGAAGTATTTGGCTGAGGAATTTTCAATCCCAGTAAGTTTTTCTCTTTTTCTTTTTCCTTTCTTTTATATTAGATTCATTGACTTACAATATCAAGTAACAAAATTAGAGGAAAATGTAAAACAGTTGACTTTTTATAAGTATTACAGTTTAATTGCTGTAGCAAATATCACCATCATCTTAAATTAGTTCATCTGCTGAGATTATTTTATTCTTTTCATAATTTGTGTTTGGAGCAGATTTAAATGTTGTTTTAGAAAGTTCTTACAGTTACTCCTTTCCTTCCTTCTCCTAGTTTACTCTGTGTGTATGATTTATATGACATTTGTCACATTGTGATAAATATTACGTAGTAAAACTTTATGAAATTGCCTAGATCATGTAATCACAGCACATTGGAGACCAAGGCAGGAGGATTGCTTGAGGCCAGGAGTTTGAGACAGGCAGACCCCATCTCAAAAAAAAAAAACAAAAAAAATTAGCAGGGTGTGGTGGCACGTGCCTATAGTCCCAGCTACTTGTGAACCTTTGAGCCTGGTAGTTGGAGGTTGCAGTGAGTCGTGATTGTGCCACTGCACTTCAGTTTGTGTGATAGAATGAGACCCTGTTTCAAAAAATATATTTAAAAAAAATTGCCTAGGCCTTTCTCTATGCAATTTTATTTTATTTATTTATTTTTTGAGACAGGGTCTCATTCTATTGCCTGGGCTAGAGTGTAGTGGCATCATCATAGCTCACTGCAACCTCAAACTCCTGGGCTAAAGTGATCCTCCTGCTTCTGCCTCCCAAGTAGCTGGGACTACAAGCATGTGCTACCGTGCCAGGCTGATTTTTCTTTTTTTGTAGAGATGGGTCTCACTCTTGCTCAGGCTGGCCTTAAACTCCTGGCCTCAAGCAGACCTCCCACCTTGGCCTCCCAAAGTGCTAGGATTATAGGCATGCGCCATCGTGCTGGGCCTATGCATTTTTTTTTTTTTTTTTTTTCCTGCAGTCAATTTTGCAAGTATTTTAGGTTTAGATATTGTGTATTGTGTTCAGTGCTGTTTTGTATACAGTAAGATTTGGTTTGCTTCAAACGGCGAGAGGGATTTTTGGAGTGCTAGTAATGAAAGTGCCATAAGAAAACCTTGAAAGATTATTGTTGGCATAGATTTCAGTAGTGAGCATTGTGATCAGGATATCTGAAGATAATGGGACATTGCAAGGGCTTATGGTGTATTAGTTATAAGAGCTAGTTGTGTACTGAGTGTACTGAGATATACTCCGATCTGCAGTGTGTAGGAGAGTTCCACTTGTTCCATAGCCTCACCAATATACAGGTTTTTCAATTTTAGGCATGCCTCAACAGAAAAAAATTCCCTAAATTGAAGTAAAATTAGATTATGATTTTATAATTTTTAGATTTGTTTTTGGAAAATTTAAATTATGGATCTTTGCAACATAAAGGAATATGTATAAATAGTGTAAGCTACCAAACAGCCTTTGGGATTTATTAAGCCAAGCAAGAAGTTGAGGGAGAAAATGTAACATACAAAAAGTTCTATATATTTTAATGGTTTTTTTAATCCATAGTTTGGATTAAAGTTAAGTGCTGTAAAGTTTATCTTGGGTTGTGCTCATATTTTAAATTTTATTACAGTTGGCTAAAATGATAAATTCAAATTCATATTTTCCCTGGTCAAGGAGAATAAAGGAATTTAAAAATATTTTATAGAGATATTTGATTGAATGGAAATTCAAGTGTACAGTTGACTATCCATATCCATGGGTTCTACACCCATGGATTAAACCAACCACAGATAGAAAATATTTGAAAACTTAGAAAACGATGGTTGTGCCTGTACTGAACGTGTACAGATTTTTTCTTGTCATTATTCCACAAACAATGCAGTATGATTACTATTTACATAGCATTTACATTGTGTAAGGTATTAATTTAGAGATGATTTAAAGCATACAGGAGGGTGCACAAAAATTGCATGTCAATACTGTATTATTTTATGTAAGGGACTTGAGTATCCATGGATTTTGGTATCTATGAGGGGTCCTGGAACCAATCCACAAGGATATAGGGGGATGACTGTATATGCTTATTTTGTTAATTCATACTGTTGCTCAACTTAATCCTATGCAAAATGTGAAAATTCACTTTTTTAAAAGTTGTGTTTGTTTTTAAATAGTAATTGTAGGCTAATGCTTTTCAGTTTTTTTCTGAGGTGATTTATTTTCCTGAGTGAAAAAGGGGCTCTTTGTTTTTAATCAAACTCCAAAAAAAAAAAAAAAAAAAATAGGTACTTAATATCCTCACGTTTCTCTGTATTTGCTTTTGTTTCTCTGTTTAGAGATAAATTCAGAATATACTATGTGCTTATATAAAAGTGTGATATTAGGTTTTTTGTGACAAGTAAGTATTGGTTTTAAAAGGCTTTTGAAAAATACTTCCATTAGGAAATGTCAGAATTTTCCTAGTCTAATTACTGCATATAAATGGAAAATCAGGAACTTTTAAGCTTTTATGTTATATTTTGAATAGGTGGCTTCATATAGAACAGAATGTTTTAAAACAGTATGTTGGTGTCTGGTTCATTTTATTTTTCAAATTAGCAAACCTGTGCCTCCTTGCAGTTCCTCTTACATGCCAAGAAACACTCCTCCCTCAAGGAGTGTTTGCTGTTCCTCAGCCTGGAGTATTCCTCCTCTAAATATACATATGGCTATTCTTTCCTGACACCTTATTAATGAGGAATTCCCTAACCATATAAATATTAATCACACCCCCCTCTCCCGGGTCTCTTACTATGCTTTGTTTCTCCAACACAGTTTTCACCGTCTAGTATGTTATATTTCTATATGTTTATTATTTATGTGACCGTTTCACTCCATATGGTGGTTACAGGAACTTGGTTTACTTTGTTAATAGCTTTATTCTCAACACCAGAAACAGTACCTAACACACAATAGGCACTCAGTAAGTATTTTTGAATGTATGAATTACAGATACTTGCTTTTCTTCTTGGACTTGAGTTAATCTTATATCTATTGGTACTAAACTTAAATGTAAATATTTGCTTTTAATCCTATTTTGACCCTATTTTTCTTTAATATTGTTTATTATTTTTAATAGTAATAACATAATTTTAGGTGGCAGAATATCTTATCATGTAGGAGCTATACTCAGATTATACTGGCATCTTACAGAAAGAAAAAGAATTCTTAAAATTCTTAAATTTGGAAAAGGTTTTAGAGATCTAGACAGTATCAGAGAGACAGTAGTAGGAGAAGAGAGTCTATCTCGGTCTAGTAGAACTGACAGGTGAATCTTTGATGGCCTCTGAGGATTGGGTGGGAAGCCATGTATTTTAGAGATACAGATGGCAAATAAACATATGAAAAGATAGTTAAAATCATTAGTCATTAGGGAAATGTAAATTAAAATGATGATGAGATACCACTAGACACCTATTAGAATGGCTCAAAAAACCCTTCTGGACCTTTCTCCCTCCTTCCTAGGCTCAAGAGTCAGGGATGGTGCTACCACAAGCCCAGTAGCTTTAGGAATTAGGAAGAAGGGTAAGAGAACAGTCTGTTTAGAAGAACAGTGTTTTCTCAAATTAGTTTAAGGTATTGACCCCTTTTAAATGCAGATAATATTCTCATGAACCCCCATTGCTGACTTCAGTTTTGTTTTAATATCACAGAAATATATATAATTATAAGCTTAGCTAATAACTTTTTATATTGAATCATACTTATGAAACCATGAAGGTGGATTGCATTTATAATACAGTATTGTTCAAATTAATTATGCTAACTTATAGCATAGATGATAATTTGCCAAATTAAATTATTGGTTATAATATACATATATTAATTTATCTCAGATAAGATTCTTTTGGGAAAAAATATATATCCCTATTGTAGTTCATGTGGTGACTCAACTTTCCTACCTTTCTCTATTTGAACTATAGAACTAGAGTACTATAGAACCTTCTATTTGAGAGGGGTAACCATTTGACTCTCTGGTGGGCATGAGTGTGTTTAAGTTTTAAGTCTGCCATTGTACTTTTCTGCATTTGTCCTTGACAATTAAAGAGATACTAATTGATATCACTTGATTGAAAGCAGACATATTAATAGCTTATGGAAGTTATTAATATCTTATGGAAGTTTTCAATTATAAGATGGCTACACTAATACTTTGAGACTATCATTGAAATGAAAACATAAAATTAAAAAATTCCCATATTTTATAGACCTTTGAATATGTTTAGACTGCAATTTGAGAGACACAGTTGTTGAAGTCCGGTGGAATCATTTTTTCTAAAGTGTATGGAGGAGGTATAAGGGATACTCTACCATTAAAGATGCAGAACCTTTGTCTTTTTAAAGCATGTTCACACTAGTATTATGAAAATGTACTTACTGTATATGTCATATTTACATCCATTTGAATATTTTTCTTTTTTTTATATATAAATTGAATTTTTTATGCTTGCTGCTGAAACTCTTACCGTTTTTTTTAAATTGGCCTTTGTAGTATGCTGTGTTAATTATGTTCTTTTTGTTTGTTTTGTTTTGTTTTCTAGTTTAGAGTTTTTTAAGTTATTGGAATAAAAGAGAATGAAAATACGTTACTTAGATAATAGGACTTTAACCTTTGGAAGGTTCTTTGAAAGTACTTTTAACCTGTATTTTTGAATAGTCAAATAAAGATGCACAAAATGTCAAGTTCCAAATTTTTACTGTTTCAGAGAATTTAGCAAATTAGTTTCAATTGTTGGTATATGAGTAGTCTTGAACTTTTTTGTCTCTTTCCCCTCTATCTTCTTCTAACTCCTTCATTTCTTGATATTGTGCAGCTTTTTTCTAGTTTAAGGGGACTAATACCAGTTAACACTATTTAGAGTAGTGGTTATCAAGAAAACTTTGGCTATATTATTAAACACTCTAAGAATGAAAACTTTATTTTCATTGATAGTTGTTAAAATCCAAATTATTTTACTAATACGCAATTATAACCAGTTTTTCTGTTGTTGCCATCTGTGTTCTTGATTACATGCCTTTGAGAATATGCATTGCTCTAACTTATTGCTTATAAAGATTTTTTAAATGTTAATATTTTTATGTTTTAAAGCTATTTAGAAAAATGGATTAAAATATGTGTATTTCTCATTTTGCTATTTTGAAGACATAAGGGTTTAAAAATCATTAACAATTAGAAATAATTAGTTCTGTTTTTGTTTTAAGTGAGGGAAAATTAATAAGGTTAAACTTTTTATTATTATTATTATTATTTGACAAAAGCATAAAAATATTTTTTTTTCTCAGTTTAATGGTAGACGTCAAATGGGCCAGGATTTATCTTTTCTTCTACCATTAGCTGTACTATCATGCATGCAAAGTCGGTTTAATTCTACAGGATTATACCTTAACTTAGATACTAATAAATATTGAAAATAAAAAAATTAAGGTTTTATTAATTATAAAGTTGAAATATTGTTTATAATTTGTGAGATAACTTGTTATATGTTGGTTTTAATCTTAGACCCACTGTTTGCTAATTTTATGACCTGAGTAAGTTATTTATCCCTGCTCTTACTCTTAGTTTTCATGTTTGAAAAATGAGGATAATAATATCTGACTCATGGGGCTGCGAGGATTAAGTGAGATAATGTCTGTAATGTTCTTTACACAATATTTGGCACATTCAGTAAAAGGTAGCCTTTAATTATTAATTTTAGTAGTTACCTCATTCTAGGGCCTGGTATATTTTATCTCTCTCCTGTTAATATTTTTTATAAAGGCTGCAGGTGCCTCCAAAGGAAAAATCATCTCTTATTCAACATAGTATCCCTTCTATCTGTTTTGTTGATGGATGCTGTTACTGCTTGAACCCCTCTCTGTTTGGTTAATTTACACTTATTCTTCAGATCTCAGACTCTTCCTCTTTCCTTTTTAATTCTACTCTGAGCAGTTGTGGCTACTACTCTGTGCTAGGCACTCTGAGATCATAAAGATGAATACAACATAGCCTTTGCCCTTAAGGCTTCTAGAAATAAGTTAACTGTAGAGACAAATAGCTCTCTGTGGTATAATGGAGAATAAAATAAATATCTTGTCTACTGTTCTTTTTCTGTTTCTAGCAGATACTTTAGTAGCTTGGTACCTTCATAGTCTCTAGGTAAACCCTTCATCATGTCTAATCTTGACCCTTAATGTCCCATTCTTATTCAGAGAGTGCTCTTTTAGAGACAAATAAGTAGTGGTTAAACTGATAAAGCACAAGCATAATTCTAAAGTTGTGTTGCTAAGAAAAGGTTAGAAATGAAAGCAAGTTGCAGCTCTTAGTCTTTAGTGTTACTTTACATACATTACACAGTGCCTTGATGTGTTGTAGAATTTTCTTTTTTTTTTTTTTAAATAGGCTTTATTTTTTAGGGTGATTTCAGGTTCACAGCAAAATTAAGCAGAAAGTACAAAGTTCCCCTATACCTCCTTCCCTGACATATACACAGCTTCCCCCACTATCAACATCCTGCACCAGAGTGGTAGATTTGTTACAATTGATGAACCTACGTTGACACATCATAATCACTCAAAGTCCACCTTTCACATTAGGTCTCACTGTTGGTGTTATACATTCTACGACTTTTGATAAATACAATGACATGAGGACAGACATTGAATCCCACTCTGTTCTATGGCTGTCTGTGGTCCAAGCCCTTCTTCAGACCCACCACATGCCAATCCTTTCTCAGACTAGGGTCTCCAGCTCTCTCCTAAGTTCTTATTAAGCCCAGAGTTTCAAGCAAAGCCTAAAACCTCTTCCACAACTGCAGAACCTTTCTGCCTGCTGCCCTAGAGAGCAGAGGCTGAAATGGGTTGGAATCAAAGCCAGCAGGAGAGGAGAGGTACTACATATTGAAGCTACTATCTTCTAAGAATCCCCTCCAAATTTTAATTCTGAAAAGAGATGCAAAAATTTCTAAACATTGATCAACAGAATCCAAGCGTGTATCAAAATAAAAATACACCAGGATCAAGTTGGATTCATTCCAGGCATGCAAGGATGGTTCAATATCAGGAAATCTAGGGAAATAGTCAGAAGTAGAGATGACTGCCTTACTATTTATTGGTAGGTGCTGACATGAGAGAGCAATCCAAATGTAGATGCTGCAGACTGAGCTGTTAAGTGCACTGTTTAATCAAGTAAAAGGCTGACTTCATGAGGAACAAGGTACACCTGTACAGAGATTATCATACAGTTTTCCAATTTGAAGAATCCTTCATCAGGAATGGGATCAGAAGTAGGGACTGAAGGAGAAACAGGAGGAAAGGAGGAAGTTCTCATGCAAAGAGGAGGCCAGCCAATGACAATTGGGTCAAGGGCCTGAGGAAGAAGGCAAGCAGCCAGTAAGAAGCCGTCACATAAGAGTATGGCCAAGAGAATTTAGGAGCAGGGACATAAGCAGACAGGTTTTCTTTTCAGTAACATGCTCTTCTTAAGCTCTCCTCAAGGTTTAGCATGCATCTCTCTCAAAGTAGCCTTGAATTAGCAATGGTTTGGTGACTAGAAGTATCTTCTTCTGTTAGTGCTGCTATAACAGAATACCTGAGACTGGGTAATTGATAAAGAACAGAAACTTACTCTCTCATAGTTCTGAAGGCTGGGAAGTCCAAGACCAAGGTGCCAGCATCTAGTGTGGGCCTTCTTTCTGTATCCTCATGTGATGGAAGGCAGAAGGGCAAGAGAGGATGAATGTGATATCCCTGCATGGCAGAAGAGCCAAAGAGAGCAAACCCCCTCCCACAGATCTTTTTTATAGCAGGGTTAATCCATTCCAAACATCTCCCATTAGGCCCTACCTCTCAACACTGTTGCACTGGGGATGGTTTTCAACACAGGAATTTTGGGGGACACATTCAGACCACAGCAGAGAGGAACCTCTCTTTCCCTCTCAGAGCAAAGCTGAACAGGGACCCAAACTCAGCAGCTGGAAGGAGTAGTGTTACTGAAAGTTTGGCACTTGTCCCCAAGGCTGCATCAGAAGAACGAGGACAAGTGGTTTGATTAGAAGGAAAGAGGAGTTTATTAATTTGCCAGCAAATGAGGAGGCTGGCAGACTTCCATCTCAGAGTACCAGCATCCTCCTTCTGAGCAGAAGTACAGAGCTTTTAAAGGTTTTGATCAATCCCATCTTCAGCTAACACAATCTTGTGACCTCTGCCCAAATTAATTCCCATCTCTTGTGGCACAAAGAACAAAGGACACTCCTCTGCCCCTCCCGACCACTGGCCTGAGTCAGGGATGCAAGTCCTAGCTTTCCAAAAGGAGTGGGGGATGTTTTAAAGAGACATAAAACATCTTTGCCATTTTTCCAAGCCATTTCTTCTGTTAGAGTAGCCTCAAGGTGAGTGAACACTCTGAATGGAGAAGAGAGAAAACACCAAAGAGATTTGTAGGATTTCCAGAAATACTTGAGTAGGGAAAAGGATTCCCTTGCAAACACCAGAATAGGCTTTGGATTATTCCTATTTGGATAGTAAAGGAAAAGGTATCCCCAGAAAGCTGATAACAGCATGAGTAAACTGAGGAAACATACAGATATATTTATCTAATATATTTATATTTTGTTTGCAGAAATCAATCAAATGTCATCTCTAGGTGACATGATAATGGATAATTCATTTTCTTTAGTTTTTTATTGTTTTCAGTAAAAATTATGAATGACTTTTGAAATTTAAAAATGTAAAATTAATATTGTTGGGGGAAGTCAACACAGCAAAGGCAAGAGCATTTGGGCAGATGCTGTTCTTCATTGATCCCATGTGGCCAGCAGAGAGAGCTGGTGACCAGCACCCCGAGCCTTCAAGGGAAACCCCACACAGCCTGTACTGAGGTTCTAATTATAGGGGCCAAAACAAGAGTAGAAGGAGACAAATTTAGAAAGCAAAGAAAGTAGATGCTCAGCTGAGCCAGTAGGATGTCACTGACAAAGAGAAAAAGAGTAGGGCTTGGGAAAAATAGTATAAACAGTTACAAGGAAGTGGCCATGTGCCCTGTGAGACCTCTGGACAGGGATATAAAGGGCCCTGCACAGGAGGCTCCACACCTGCACACCTCCTCTCTACCTGCTCACCTCTCCTCCACCTGCTCCTCTGACTTGCTCTATCCTCAACCCACCAGAACTATGGGCTACTGTGGCTGCTTTAGAGGCTGTTGTTCCAGCTGTGGGGGTTGTAGTTCCAGCTGCTGTGTGCCAGTTTGCTGCTGCAAGCCTGTGTGCTGTTGTGTGTCAGCCTTTTCCTGCTCCAGCTGTGGCAAAGGGAGCTTTGGTTCCTGTGGGGGATTCAGTGAAACCGTGGCTCCTGTGGCTGCTCCCAGTCCAGCTGCTGCAAATCTTGCTGCTGCTCCTTAGGCTATGGGTCATCCTGCTGCCAGTCTAGCTGCTACAAACCTTGCTGCTGCCAGTCCAGCTGTTGAAAGCCCTGCTGCTCTCAGTTCAGATGCTGCCAGCCCTGCTCCTCCCAGTCAGGCTGTTGCAAACCTTGCTGATGACAGTCTTGCTGCTACTAGTGTAGCTGCTGCAAGCCCTGCTGCTCCCAGTCCAGCTTCTGTACCCATTTGCTGCCAGTGCAAGATCTAAGGCTCTAAATCCAGGCCTTCTAGTTTCTCATGTTTGGTGAAACCATTTCTGTTTTTTGTTTTTGTTTTTAATTAAGATTCATGCAGACATTTCCTGTAGTTTCCCTGAATTGGTTCCCTTCTGCACATACCTCTCTGAGGCACCAGCAACCTTTTCCTACTTTTCGTTCATGCATATATCTCCTTCCCTGGATCAGCTCTCTGTCTGGGCCCTGTATTTATCCCCTCACTCAGGAGAAGTGTGTTTCCTAGCCCTGGAGAAGTCCCTGCTTTGAAGTGGGTGTCTGACTGACTGCCACAGTCGGCCCCTTACTTGAGTGTGGATCATCATCTGCCTATTCTTGGGCTGACTGAGATGCAAGGCCTGACCGACAAGTCCAGATTGCTGTTTCTAAGTGTTCAGCTAAGAATTGTTTTAATCACCATCTCAACAACCATTGGGACCCTGGTCCTCTTGGGCCACTTCCTATTCTCCTTTGACCCACCTCTCCAAGAAGTTTGCTTCCTTCTTTTTGCCTCCAAGTTCATGAACAGAAGCCCTGTCTTGGGCAGCAGTGAGAAGGTGGATCCCTGCAATGTTGTAGAATTTTCTCATTGAAGATCTTAGTTATGGCTGAGTGGCAGTCTTCAATTTTCCAGTGAGTACAGCGGTCTAGAGAAATGAGATGATTTATTTAAGACTGCTCAAGAAGTCATTTGGATAATTGAATAATATCACTTGCCACTTCTTTGTGGGTCTGCTTCTCTCTTTTCTGTATAGGTAGTAGCATATATAGGTATATATCATTGCTGTATAATTTTCCCAATCTCTGATCAGATCCTTTCTCTACTCATACTCATTGTATGGTACCATATTATTTATAGAATAAAACTACTAGATTATAAGCACTTATTTATTTTTTATTTTTTTATTTTTATTTCATCTTATTATTATGGGGGATACAGAATTTCAGGTTACATACGTTGCCCATGTACTGCCTGTCCCTCCAAGTCAAAGCTCCAGGCGTGTAGCACTTATTTATTTTGTTCACAGTTATATCCTTTACAGCTAGGACAGTGAATGGCACATAATAGGTGCTTTAATTTAATATTTGTTGAATGATTAAATCTGAATTCCTTATATGATATTCAAAGTTTTCTTTCTTCTGGCTCTAACCTCCTCCTCCTCCATTGTGTTTTTTTCTTCTGTGCAGGCTGCTGATCTACCCCTACCTCCCTGTATTTTTCTATCTTGGATGTCATCCTCTTCTCTTCCTTTCTAAATTTTATTCTTCTTTCCTGTCTGAGCTCTTAAGTTCTGTCTTTTCCCTGAGATTTTTGTACCACTGTTTTAACCTCAATTGGTTCTACCTTCTCTTGTACACATGGTCTTAACTTCTAATTAGAACTTTAATCATTTTTTTATCTTACAGTATCATTTAAATATTGGTATGTCTATGTCTGAACTCCTGAGTTATAAGACTCCTTGGAAGCAGAACTATTAATATGCTCTTATACATCCCCCATAGCTGCCTATATTGAATAGTATCCATATTGAATAGTGTCTATATTGAGTAGGTGTCTAACATATATTTGTTGAATGATTGTATCATACATTTTCTAGTTATGTAATTTCTGAAATGCATATTTAATTAAGTGCTTACTTCAATTCTTGTATGACTTAAAGGGAAAACATTCTAACATTCATTCTAAAAAGTGAAAAGATATTTGAACACTAAAGCTTTGGAGTCTCTATCACCTCCTCTTCTCTTTTAAAATTGAATGTAGAGGATTAGCTGATAATTTGAAAGCTCTAGACCTTTAATTTAGTATAATATATGAACTTCTGTGAGATATCATTGACCTGTGATCATTAAGGTGGGAATTTAACATTAGTTTTCTGTACCTAGTATTATTATAATGCCTTGTTTAGAAGTATAACAATATAACAATGTCAGATTATATTCTACCTTATGATTTTTACTTATCAAAGGAAAGCATTGTGGGGAAATTGGATCTTTAATGAAATCTACTAATAGCTCGATGCTTAATTAAATTCAAATAAACAGTTTGAAATATAGTCTTGGCTGTATGAGAGGTTGGTCAAAGGATATGTTCTTATGTTATTCAAAGACAAAATTGTTTCTCTGGTTGATATTGTTATGCATCCTTTGCATTTCTTCAGTGTGTTCACTGAGTTAGTATAGTTATTTCCAAGTATATTTGTTGGTAGTTTAATTTTATATTTTTAAAAGCTTTGTCTTTTTTTTTTTTTTAATTCCTTTTGTTTTCCCTTAAGAAGAGCTGAATTTTTTGGCTTCCTAAACTTCTTTTGGGAAGCTTCCAGTCTCATCATTTCTGTTTTTTATCAGTTTACTAAGTCAATAAATTTATTTCTCTGATAGCTTATAATTTTAATAGAGTTTGAAGTCATAGGCGAAGTTTTAGTCTTAAAACAGAAAAGATCCCTGAATAGCCAAAGCAATTTTGACCAAGAAGAACAAAGCTAGAGTCTGCATACTTTCTGATTTCAAAATCTATTACAAGGCTACAGTAATTAAAACAATATGATACTGGCATAAAAACAGACATACAGACCAATGAAACAGAATAGAAAGCCCAGAAATAAACTCATGCATATGTGGTCAACTGATCTTTGACAAGGGTGCCAAGAATATACAACGGGAAAAGGACAGCCTCTTTAATAAATGGTATTGGGAAAATTGGCTATTAACATAAAAAAGAATGAAATCGGACCCTTACCTTACACCATACACAAAATTCAACTCAAAACAAACTGAAGACTTAAACGTAAGACATGAAAACTTAAAACTCTTAGAAGAAAACATAGAGAAAAAGCTTCTTGAGAGTTGCCTTGGCAATGATTTCTTAGATATGACACAAAAAGCACAGGCAGCAAAAGCAAAAGCAAAAATGTGAGACTACATTGAACTGAAAAGCTTCTGCACAGCAAAAGAAACAATCAACAAAATGAACAAACAACTTATGAAATGGGAGAAAATATTTGGAAACCATAAATTTGTTAAAGGGTTAATATTCAAAATATTAAGGAGCTCCTACAACACAACGGCAAAAAAAAAAAAAACCCCCAAAAAACAATTAAAAAATGGGCAAAGGAAGTGAATAGACATTTCTTAAAAGAAGATATACATATGGTTAATAGGTATGTGAAAAGATTCTCAATATCACTTACTATCATCAGGGAAATGCAAATCAAAACCTCACTGAGATATCACTCACACCTGTTAAGATGCCTATT
Source organism: Eulemur rufifrons (assembly GCF_041146395.1). NCBI lineage: Eukaryota > Metazoa > Chordata > Mammalia > Primates > Lemuridae > Eulemur > Eulemur rufifrons. The sequence goes on from NC_090984.1 coordinate 95,614,922, forward strand.
ATAAAAATAAAACAAAACCCAAAAGATAACAGGTATTGACAAGGAGAAAAGAGAACTTTTGTTCCCTTGTTCACTGTTGGTGGGAGTGTAAATTTGTGTAGCTACCTACTATGGAAAACAGTATGGAGGTTCCTCAAAAAATTAAAAATAGAACTACCATATTATCCAGCAATCTTACTTCTGGGCACATATCCAAAGGAACTGAAATCAGGATCTTGAAGAGATATCTGCACTTCTATGTTCGTTGTAGCATTATTCCCCAAACCCAAGACATGGAAGCAACCTAAATGTCCATCCATGGATGAATGGATAAAGAAAATGTGATATATATGTACAATGGAATATTATTCAACCTTAAAAAAGAAGGAAATCCTGCTATTTGTGACAACATGATGAACCTGGAGGACATTATGCTAAATGAAATAAGCTGGATACAGAAGAATAAATACTATATGATCCCACTTATACGTGGAATTTAAAATAGTCAAACTCATAGAAGTAAAGAGTAGAATGGTGGTTGCCAGGGACTGAGGGTGGTGGACAGGGACACAGGGAAGTATTGGTCAAAAGGTACAAAGTTTCAGTTATGCAAGATGAATAAATCTTAGAGATCTACTGTACAACATAATGCCTATAGTTAACAGTACTGTATTGTATACTTAAAAATTTGCTGAGAGAGTAGATCTTATTTTGTGCTCTTATCACACACACAAAAAGGATGAGAGGAAACTTTTGGAGGCAATGGATATGTTTGTACATTGCTTATGGTGATGGTTTCACAGGTATATACTTACCTTTACACTCACCAAGTTGTATACCTTAAATATATACAGGTTTTTGTATGTCAACCAAACCAAAACCAGAAAACAACTTTAATTACCCCAGTTAGAATGTTTCCCCTTTATTGAGTATAAGAATTGAAGTAGGCACTTAATTAACTTTGTAAGATTTAAAAAATTTTTCCAAATATTTAAGAATCTATGTAAATATATAACACCTGTGGTTTAAAGGTTTTATCTGTTTTCCAATACAAGTAACATAATTTACAACAGAGGATATATTTTTTTTTTGAGACAGAGTCTCACTCTGTTGCCAGGACTAGAGTGCCGTGGCGTCAGCCTAGCTCACAGCAACCTCAAATTCCTGGGCTCAAGTGATCCTCCTGCCTCAGCCTCCCGAGTAGCTGGGACTACAGGCATGCGTCACCATGCCCAGCTAATGTTTTCTATATATTTTTAGTTGTCCAGATAATTTCTTTCTATTTTTTAGTAGAGAAGGGGGTCTCACTCTTGCTCAGGCTGGTCTCAAACTCCTGACCTCGAGCGATCCTCCCACTTTGACCTCCCAGAGTGCTAGGATTACAGGCGTGAGTCACCACACCTGGCCTTACAATAGAGTATATTAAAAGTTATGTATTTCTCATTTGAAGAGTTTGTTTCTTCCCCCCTTTTGGCCTTCTGTTTATCCTTGATATTGAAAGAGAATAATCTTATCAATTTCACATTTCTCTATTTGTTTTGATTCCTTAATGTTGATTCTGTCTCTTCTGGAAAATGTCTTATTAAAAGTAAAACCCTTAAATCATATGATAGGTCTTTAATCCTAAGGCTACTTTGATGGTTATAGGAGAGAATAATGTTTATGGTTAGAAAGAGAGCAAAGGTTCTTGGTGTTCTTACTACTAATGGTCTTACTACTAAGCTCCTTGTAAAATGAAATTTTGATCATAAATGTTTGGGCTTTGAAGTCCTTTCTAAGATCTGGGACCTGATTTTGTATCTCAGAGTTTGTGTTAATTGTTTTACTGGAAAAAATAAGTAGACACTGATATTTTTCTAGTTTATTTAAATAGTCTACAGGTTTGAAATGCTGTTAATAATAAATAGTTGCACTTTATGGAGTACTTACTTTTTTCCCAGGAATTGTGGTGAGCATGTTTCAAACATTTTCCTTTTAGTACTCTGAATAACTTTGTGAGGTGGTTTATATTATTCTCCCTTTATAATTGAAGAAATCGAGGCCTATATGGGTTAAATAACTTCCCAGAATCATACAGCTAGTAAGTATAAGGGCTAGAGTTTGAACCCAGATCTGATTCCAGTGCACATATTCTTACTGATAATTGAACACTGCCTCTTAATACAGTATTCAAGATTATTCTGTTCCCTTGCCTCTTATTATAGCACTGAAAGCTGTCAATACTCATTCTTTCTTCTAAGCCTTTTCAAATGGAAAGTCTCGTACTTTGCTTTATGCTTTGATTGCTGTTTGAAAGTGTAGCTGCGGAGGTACTATATTAGTGCTATTAGTATTTCAAGTAAGAGAAATAACTTGAGTACTTGCAGCTTTGATTGCTTTTTTGCCTACATATAAATCATACGTGTATGTTTAGAGTATAATTAAATGCCTTTTATGTACCAGTGAATATGCTGAAGACTTGTAGTGTTTCTGTACAATATTGTCAAACCAGAATTTGGGAACTATAGCTTATATCCTGTAATGAGGTATGTTGTCTTAGGAAAATAATTCCGAAACACTTGTACTTTGGACCTCTCTTGGGGAACACTGAAATACAGACAGCCTCCTAAGACTCTGCTTTGAGGTTTCATGAAGACTCAAAACATGCTGTGACTGGACAGGAGACATTTTAGTTTTGTCACATTGCCAGATGCATCCAGTAAAATTGGCTGTTCATGAATTTAATTAAAAGTTCCTAGGAACTTAAAACTTAGGGTAGTTTTTATAGGCATCATGACTCAAAGGATCTTTTGTGTATGCATTTGAGGGAGGGCCAGTTCTGATCTAAACTGAAATAAAGCTATGCCCATAGTTATGAGGACCAAAGGGCAGTATTTTAAAGAAATGTTGAAATTGTGAAGTTTTTTTTTTTTTTTTTTTTGAGACAGAGTCTCACTCTGTTGCCCAGGCTAGAGTGAGTGCCGTGGCGTCAGCCTAGCTCACAGCAACCTCAAACTCCTGAGCTCAAGCGATCCTCCTGTCTCAGCCTCCCTAGTAGCTGGGACTACAGGCATGCGCCACCATGCCCGGCTCATTTTTTCTATATATATTTTTAGGTGTCCATATAATTTCTTTCTATTTTTAGTAGAGGTGGGGTCTCGCTCTTGCTCAGGCTGGAGAAATTGTGAAGTTTTTTAATGCTTCTAACTTAAAGTCACTAAAGTTACTTTTATTTCTTAGACTATATTGTAATTAATTTACTTTTTGTTATTCTGTATGATCTTTAGCTTTATTTACTGGATTGCCTGATACCATGGGATTGGCCTGCCCTACAGCCTTGGACAGTTCTCTGTCCAGCAATAACCTTCTCCTTTTACTTTGCTCTTGTAGTCTTTGGGAATCACACTTTGAATATTAAGCATTTCATCGAAGCAGCATGATTGAGTAGAAAGTACCTAGAATTTCAAGTCAGAAGATAGGAGTTAGTGCACCAAATGCATTACAAGTAGCTATGTAATCCAGGACCAGTTCTCCTTTCTGAGCCTCAGTATCCCTATCTGTAGAAAGGGGATAAAGGTTCCTACCTCATAAAGCTTAATATTATTACTACTAATATTATTAATAGATGAATAATATTAATATATTGCTAGATTACTAAACTTTATAGAGGTTTTTATAATTTATAAATCACTTTCATATATGTATGTGTATATATATATATACACACACACATATATATATATATACATATATATATATATTTTTTTTTTTGACACAGAGTTTTGCTCTGTTGCCTCAGCTAGAGTGCAGTGGCATGATCATGGCTCACTGCAACCTCAAACTCCTGGGCCCATGCAGTCCTCTTGCCTCGGCCTCCCGAGTAGCTGGGACTACAGGCGCGTACAACTGCACCAGTCTAATTTTTCTATTCTTAGTAGACACGGGGTCTCACTCTTACTCAGGCTGGTCTTGAACTCCTGACCTCCAGGGATCCTCCCGCCTTGGCCTCCCAGAGTGCTAGGATTACAGGTGTGAGCCACTGCGTTTGGCTCTACATATAATAACTTTGTAGGGGGATATATATTTTTATCTATCTATATCTATGAAAGGTCTTTGTAAATTCTGAAGTACCATGTGATTATTAGTTGATAGTTCTATAACCAACCAAATCTGATTTAGTGGCTGTTTTCAGCTTTAGATATTTGAACAATGAATCAGGGTTTTCTAAACTCAGATAACACATTTAACTCAATTTTTGTTTAGCTAAAATGAAAGTTTTGAAATGTTTTCTAAATAGTGTTAAGATTTGTTTTAAGGCCAGGCACGGTGGCTCACACCTATAATCCTAGCACTCTGGGGGGCTGAGGCGGGAGGATTGCTTGAGGTCAGGAGTTTGAGACCAGCAAGAGCGAGACCCTGTCTCTCCTAAAAACAGAAAAAATTAGCCAGACTATTAAAAATAGAAAAAGTTAGCTGGGTGTGGTGGCGCATGCCTATAGTCCCAGCTACTCAGGAGGCTGAGGCAGGAGGATTGCGTGAGCCCAGGAGTTTGAGGTTGCTATGAGCTATGATGACATCACAAGCACTCTAGCCTGGGCAACAGAGCGAGACTCTGTCTCAAACAAACAAACAAAAAACACCAAGAAACAAAACAACCCCCCCCCCAAACCCACACATACACACAAATAAAAACAAAAACTTATAGTGCCTTAGCACAAATTAAGGCAGTGGTACCAAACTAAATTAGTTATCATTATATTCTTCACTGCCACAAGCCAGTTTTGCTTAAGAATGTCCTTAATGAATCAGTTAAAATTACTAATTTCATTAACTCTTAAAGCTTGAGTACATGTTTTATTACTGTTCTATCTGACAATGTGGGAAATACTCATAAGGCAGTTTTCCATTCTGTGAAGTACGATGATTGTTTTGAAGAGCAGCACTTTTGCAGTTGTTTGAGTTGTGTGCTAAACTAGCTGCTTTTTTCATGGAATACCTTCTTTATTTGAAAAAATGACTGGTAGACAAACTATGGTTATTTAGACTGATATTTGGCAGGAATTTTCCCCAAAATAAACAAATAGAATAAAATTTAAGCTTTCAAGCAAAAATGAAAATTTGGAAAACTTCCACATAGTTAAAGATTTTTCTGATGAGATTGACGGTGTTTGAAATGTGTTGATATTGGGAAGATCTGTATAAACATTTTCCACATGACCAATGCATTGTATTATAAAATTATTCATGAGTAAAAATCTATTCAAAGTGCAAGGTAGAACAATGGATTTTAATGTGGCGAACATAAAAAATTCATTGATGGAGTTTCAGAATCGTATTACTTTTTCGGTTTTGATGTGCTTTTAATGAAGAATATCTACAGTTATCTGAAAAAGCCATTAAAAATTTTCTTTTTCCAACTATGTACCTGTGTGAGGCCAGATTATCTTCAGATAATTCAACCAAAACAATACATTGTAATGCATTATAGAAGTAGATATGAGAATATACCTTTTACTGTATTGGCAGACATGTAGAACAGTGCCACTCTTTTCACTGTTTTTTGAAAATATAGTTATATTTCATAAAAATGTAAGTTAATGTGCAATGAGGTTATTATTATCTTAAAATAAATTAATAAATAAGCATTTAAGCACTTACTTCATTTTAATTTCCAGTATGGTAAATACCAATGTGTAAACCACATATTTAAAAGCTCTTTGGGAAATTCAATAATTTTTAAGAGTATAAAGAGGTCTGTAGTGCATTGAGTGTCCTCCAAAAAGATGTGTTCTAATCCTAACCATTGGTACCTAGTTTTTGGTACTTCATTATGGCAGCCCCAGAAAACTAATACAGGGTCTGGAAAACAAAAAGTTTAGTTATCTCTAACCTAGGCTATTATAATTAGCTATCCATCTCTCTTTTCTTCATGATTTTGTCCTGTCAGTACATGATGCTCACTGCTGCCAGGTTACTTACCCTAAAATAATTCTTATGTTTCTCTTATTAGAAAATTTCAGTGGTTCTTTATTACCTAGTGAATAAAGTTCAGACTCTAAGTTTGCATTCAAAGCCATTTATAATCTGGCCCTAATATGCTTTTCCAACCTATGTCACACCTTTCCCTAAGATATACCCTTTGGAATATTCGAGTATGCAAGCATGCACTCATTCACTCATGTATTGATTCAACAGACAGAAATACCTCTCTTCACTGCATTTATTCTAATACTGTGAGGTCTAATATGGTAATTACTAGACACAGGGGTTTATTCATTTTAAATTAAAAAAACATATAAACATAAAATGAAAATTTCAGTTCTTCATTCTCTCTCTCTCTTTTTTTTTTTTTTTGAGACACAGTCTTGCTCTGTCACCTGGGCTAGAGTGCTGTGGCGTCAGCCTAGCTCACAGCAACCTCAAACTCCTGGGATCAAGCGATCCTCCTGCCTCAGCCTCCCAAGTAGCTGGGACTACAGGCATGTGCCACCATGCCCAGCTAATTTTTTCTATTTTCAGTAGAGACGGGATCTCACTCTTGCTCAGGCTGGTCTCAAACTCCTGACCTCAAGCAATCCTTCTGCCTGGGCTTCCCAGAGCAGTTCTTTAGTCTCAGTGGCTACATTTCAATGGTTGAGTAGCCATCTGTGACTAATGGTTACTGTATTAGACAGTACAGATATAGAACATGTCCTCATTGTTGAAAGTTCTTTTAGATAGTGCTAATCTTATAAATAGTCTATTCTCCTTCCTCCCAAAATACCTTGTGTTTTTCTTCCTCTTCAGCCCTCTTAATATGTCCCTCCCACATTGGCTCTTTCCATTCCTCCCCCATCCCTTTCGTCCAATTCCTGGCATGGTTTCCTTTTTGTTGTTTATCAAAATCACCCTTTGGGTGTGGCTCAAATGCTAAGTTGTTCTACCTGGATATAATCCTTATTTCTATTTTGATAATACTAATTTTTTTGTGCGATATGTTTGAATCAACATATATTTGTCATCTGGCATACAGGAGAGATAGTTATGGTGGATAGTTATGGTCTCTCCCCTACTCAGCTCATTGAGGGTAGAAATTTTATTTAATTGACTGGAGCATCCTAACCATCACATTAAAAATAAGAGAAAAGAAAAACAAGCTAAAACAGGGACAGATGAAGCAAATATTTGATGAATATATTTATTTTAGAATCTTAATTTATACTAAAAAAATCCTCCCAGGCACCTCTGCAAGATGGTTAGGATGTCGTAAGAATAAGAATTTTATTTCTATAGTTTTTTTATTTGTTTGTTTATCTGTAGTTTCAGAACCCATCTGAGGTATGTCTTGGGATAGCCCATATACTCTTCAAATTCGTTATGCCCAAGGTTGAACTTCAAAGGGTATGAGTGGCTCCTATCAGCCAAAGACGAGAAAATTTGAGTCTTGAAAAACAAAAAAAAGATACAATTGACAATTGATTGAAATACATTAATACATTTCATACATAAGAATGATACATATCATAATGATAAAAGAAAAAATACCCAACATCTTACCAGAAACCATTGAAGAAACTATGACACTGTTTCTATAGTCTGAAAGTTGGCAATTTAAGGGGATTAATTATTTATCCTATTTTCGATATTAATAGTATTTCAGGGAAATCAACTATTAAGTCGTTAAATATGAAATATTCCAATTTAGAATCAAAAGTGTAGTTTATTGTGTCTCAAACAAGAAGCAGTACAATTAATCAACAAATGCGCCTAAATTATTGACACAGTTTTGCCATCTTAATGGTAGCTTGTTTATGCCAGCAGTGAAGAAGCCTGGAGAGTGAGTGGTGATGAAACTGCGAAAGGTGTTTTCCACAGCTTGTTGAGAATTTAATATTTTTCTTTGCAAGAAGTGGTCCAAAGCCTGGAAGAAGTGGTAGTCGGTGCAAGGTCTGGTGAATACTTTGGATTACAGGGAATTTCCAAGTCCAGTTTCTGTAGTTTGAACAATGTTGTTTGTGCAACATGTGGTCAAGCATTGTCTTGCAAGAGGATTGGCCTGTCTCTGTTGACCAGTCTTGGCTGTTTAATCTCAAGCATCCTCATCATTTTGTCCAAATGGTTGCAGTAGACATCTGCTGTGATTGACTGACCAGGTTTTATGACACTGTAGGAGATAACACCAGTGCTGGACCACCAAACAGATGCCATCAGCTTTTTTGGATGAATATTTGGTTTTGGACTGTGTTATGGCACTTCATCTTTATCCAACCATTGTGCCAAATCCTGTGATTGTCAAAAAGAATCCATTTTTCATCACACATAACAATACGGTATAGAAATGTTTCACCTTTATGTTGTGACAGCAAAGAAAGGTGAGCTTCAAGACAGTTTCCCTGCTTGTTTAATTCATGCAATACCCATCTATCCAGCTTCTTTAACTTGCTCCTTTGTTTCAAATGGTCCCATAATTGTTGGAATAGTAATGTCAAACCTTGCTGCTAATTCACGCATAGTAAATGGATTCACTTGCACTACAGCTTTTAGCTCATCACTATCCATCTTGGTCTCAGGTCACCCATGTGGCTCATTTTCAAGATTAAAATTACCAGAACAGAATTTCTCAAACCATTGACGTACTGTGCCTTCTTTAGCCACATCCTTCCCAAACACTTTGTTGATATTTTGAACTGTATGTGCTGCATTGGTTCCACGACAGAACTCATATTAAAAAATAATATGAATTTTTGACTTATCCATGTTTCTCAAAAATTGTTCTAAAAAAATTTGAAAGATAATCACAAGCCAAAACATGTGTTTGAAAGACTGAGGATGTACCTTCACAATAAAAATAGAACAAGAAGTCTCAAAGTGAAATGCGAGAGATATCAACTGTCAAACTTAGTACTTAAGGAAATGAGACATTTTGTACTTAATAACTCTTTACAGAAGAATTCCAGCTAATAAATTTGGAAGGAATGATAGAAGATCATTTTGAAACTTCTAAGAAAATTATTGATTTAGGCAATAATCATGAATGGATGAATATTGAATGAAAGGTTACTTATAATAATGAGTGTTCTAGTCCTTACTTTATGTACATTATGCCCCTTTCCTTAAATATCCACCTAAAATAGTAGGATGTCCTTCAATTTGAGTTTGCTTATGATGAGATGCAGGATGTCCTCTTTTTGACACGGATGGCACAGATATGTGTTCTTTTCAGAGTATATCAGAAGGTACATGGTGTTGATTTGTCCCATTGTTGGTGATGTTAACTGCTCTAATCACTTTGTTTAGGAGGTACCTGCCCGGTTTTTCCATTATAAAGTTACTGTTTCCCCCTTTGGGATCTTGTGAGGAGTTACGTTAAGACTGTGTAAATATCCTGTAACTCCTCAAATTTTCACCATTTTAGCATCCGTTGATGCTTCTTGCCTGAATTAGTTATTACTATGATGGTTGTCAAATGGTGATTTTATAATTCTGCCATTTTGTATACATTTAGTAAGAGACTTTCTGCTTGGGAAGAGATTTCTTTTTCCTTCATTTATTATCTATTTATTTTTATAAGCATGAACTCATGGATTTGTAAAAATTCAATGGGCTATTATATATCATTAGTTATTTTGATTCTGAAATTGTGCCAGAATTGGCTGAGGGCCTCTTCAAGCTGGCCTCTATGTCCTTTTGACATATGATCATCTTTCTTTGAGCTTTTTTACTTTCTGACATAAAGTGATGTTCCATGCTTACCTTGTACTGTACTTTCCCAGCCATAAGAACAAGAATCAGTTCTTGTTCCTTTTAGTAGAGAATAGTATTTAGAAACCAAAATCTGGGCACTTCGTGTGCTTGTTGATTCTAGGTCCTCTTAGTCCACAGGACTAGGAAAAAAAAGTGTGTGTATATGTGTGTATGTGTATGTATCTATTTCTACATCTATATGTCTGCATATTTACTTATTTCTATCTATCTAAAATCATGAATTCATACTGATACTTCCAACTCTAATCCAAAACTACTGGGTTCATTCTATCTTCTTCCATTCCACATTTGTAACTCCTTTCCCCAATGGTGAGAAACCTGGCTCCGATTGTTCATAGTACATTTACCTATTTACTGAGTTGTGGAATACACAAACAGGAGTTTCAGAATTGTTAACTTTTACCTCAAGGGGAAAACTCCTACTATTTAGAATTTACAATTTGTTTGGAGTTTAAAAAAAAAAATTTGGCCCAAGGGAATATAGTTCAAAGACTAGGTTCAAAAGTTACTTTGAATGCCCACTACCCACCCTACCTCAGTGTGATTATGTTATAGATTTGAAATATAGTTCTGTTACTACACTAGTCTCTTATTCATGGTTTTGATTTCTGAGGTTTCAGTTACCTGAGGTCAGCTATGGTCTGAAAATATTAAATGGAAATTCCAGAAATAAACAATTCATAAGTTTTAAATTTTGTGTGTTCTGAGTAGTGGTGTTGAAGTCTCATGCTGTCCTGTTCTCTGCTGCCTGGGTCATGAATAATCCTTTTGTCCAGTGTACCCACGTTATATATGCTACCTGTCTGTTAGTCATTTAGTAGCCATCTGGGTTATCAGATTGCAAAAACATGGTACTATATATAGGGTTTGGTACTATCTGCAGTTTTAAGCATCCACTGGGGGTCTTGGAACATATCCCCCTTGGGTAAGGAGGGACCACTGTATACCATTTTAGAGTTTTTCCCCCTCGCCCTGGTTGATTTCATTTATGCATTTATTTTTAATACAGTTGTAAAAGTCAGAATTATACTCAAATAAGTGTCATATACTACCCCCACCCCCTTCCTTCTATCCCATTTCAACCTGCTCATCATTTCATACTGTTCTACCTACCTTTAGTACGTAACCAATCATAAGTTTCTGGTTTATCCTTCCTGTGTTTCTTTTTGCTCAAAAGCAGATATATGTAGATTTTACCCCCCCTTATTTCTTACAAAGGCAATGTAGTCATAGATACACTTTAAAAAATATTATTGAGATATAATTCATATACCACAATATTGCAACCAACATCACTAATTCTAGAACATTTTCATCATTCCAAAAAAGAAACCCCATGCCTATTAGCAGTCATTCCCCATTCTCCCCTCCTCCCAGCAACTGGAAATTATTAATCTATCTGTCTCTCTGCATTTGCCTATTCTGGATATTTCATATAAATGAAATTGTACAGTATGTAGTTATTATTTTATACATCACTTTTTTTTTTGCTTAACATTATAACCTGCAAATAACTCTGTATCAGTTCGTAGACATCTTTCTCATTCTTTTTTATAGCTGCATAGAAGTCTGTTGTGTGGATATACCATAGTTTATTAGTTTATTTAACCACTCTTTATTATGTGGACATTTAAGTTGCTTTCTAACATTTGGCAATTATAAACAAGGCTGCAATGAATGACCCTGTGCATATGTATGTTTGTATTGTTGCAAATATATTTTCATGGTAATTCCTAGAAGTGTAATTGCTTGGTCAAAAGATAAACTCGTATGAAATTTAATTAGTAATTGACAAATGTTCCATAAGGGTTTTACCAATTTGCATTCCCACCAGCAATATATAAGCGTGCCAACAGAGTATGTTGTTATGCTTGTTAATTTTGCCTGTCTGATAACTGAAGAATGGTATCTTAGTGCAGTTCTCTTAATGAGTGAGGCTGAACATCTTTTCTTATGTTTAAAGGTCATTTTTATATCTTTTTGTGTAAATTGTTCATTTTTTGCACAATTTTCTTTTGGGTTTTTGTCATTCCTTTAATTTTTAAGGATTTAAAAACTTTATTAGCGATATTGGCCCTTTACTTGTGATATATTTTGTAAATATTTCCTTTTAGTTTTCTTTTGACTTTCTGTACTTTTTTTTTTGCCATGTTTAAATTTTTTATGTAGTAAAATATATCTATATTTTCTTTTCTTATATCCAGATTTTGAGCCATAGTTAGGAAACCTTTCACTGAGGTTAGAGAGGAAGACATTCATGTTTTCTGCAAGTATGCATATCCAGTCGATCCTCATTGTTTGTGGATTCGGTACTTGTGAATTTGCCTCTGTGTTAGAATTTATTTGTAACCCCCAAAGTAATACTGTTGGTCTTTTCATGGTAGTTTGTAGACATGGACAGAGTGGTGAAAAATTTGAGTCACCCAATGTGCACGGTCCCAGCTGAGTTTGAACAAGGTGATGATCTGCCTTCTTGTTTCAGTTCTCGTATTATAAAACAAGTATTCTTTTCATATTTTTGTGCTTTTTTCTTGGTGATTTTGCTGTTTAAAATGGCTCCCAAGCAGAGTGCTGAAGTGCTCTCTACTATTCTCAAGTGCAAAAAGGCTGTGATTACAGAGAAAATATATATGTTAGATAAGCTTCATTTAGGCATGAATTATAGTGCTGTTGTTAGTGAATTCAATGTTAATAAAAATGATTCAACTATATATTAAATAAAGTCCTTAAACAGAAACCCATATAAAACAAGTTACTTGTTGATTAGTTGATGAAAACATTGTGACCAGAGGCTTGTGGGCACCTAACCCTGTATTTGCTCTAGGAGTAATGATTCAATATTTGTTAATTCAGTGTTTGTGGAGACTATACAAGCCATAACTACTGTGAGTGATAAGAATTAACTATTTTCATTTTCTACATTTTGACCTCTAATCTTTTCAAGATTTATTTGTGTATATGATTTGAGGTATGGATTTAGTGTTATCTTTTTCCAAATGACTAAACAGTTGTCCCAGTACCATTTATTTATTTTTTTTTAAATCCATCTTATTATTAACAAAGTTTCTGTTTATACTTGGACCTGGTTTTGAACTCTGTTCTATTATATGGTTTGTTTATTCATGTGTAAATACCACATGTTAATTATAGAGGTTTTAGGTTATGTTCTAATGTCTGGTGTGGCTAGTTCCCTCTCATAGCTTTTTTTTTTTGGTGTTTGCCTGGCTATTTTTGCATGTTTATTTTTTCATATGAATTAATTTTAGTATCAATTTGTCTAGCTCCCCAAAAAAGTTATTGGTATTTTTATTGGGATTGTATTAACTTTATGTTGAATCATCCTATCTGAGGGGCATCTTTTCATTTGTTCAAGTGTACTTTTGTATCTTTCAAGAGTATCTTAAAATTTCCCTCAAACAGGTTTTACACATTTCTTATTAATTTATCCCTAAGTATTTTATTAAGTAGGGTTTTTTTCTATCACTATATCCTTTAGCTGTTTAGTGTGTCTGTATATGAAGGCTATTTTTTTTTTGTATTTTAATTTTATATGTTGCTACCTTATTAAATTCTTTTATTGATTCAGTTAGTTTTTTCCACTCATTCTCTAGGGTATTCTAGGTACCCTATTATATCATCTGAAAACAGAGGTAGTTTTTCTTCTTTTCCAATTCATAAGCCTCTTGCCTATTTCATTGACTAATACCTTCAGTTCAATGTTGAATGGTAGTGGAGATAGTGGGCATACTTGTCTTGCTTCTGATCTTAATGGAAATATTCCTAGTGTTTCTTCATTAAGGAAGATGCTGGCTGTTGGGCTAAAGTATATTTTATTATCTTAATAAATAATGATTTAATTTTGATATAGTAAGACTGCTAGAGTAATTCCATTGTAGTGCTGAGAAGGGCTTGGTGTCTAAGAAGTAGGAGGAAATGAAGTTGAAATGGATAGAGGAAGGAAGCAAATAAGAAGGGAAAAACCTTTGGAATTATCAGAAAAACTGCTCAGTGTGAAAGAGGATGCTGTTTTTAATGACACCAGATTTCAGTATTCACTTGGTTAATCTAAAACTGAGGGTTTACTTGTTTGTAGGATAATGTGGTAGAAATAATTCTAGAAATATTGTATCCACTGTGCCTCTCCCATGGTCCTGGACTTTCCTAGCAACTTGGGTGAATAAAGAGTAATAGTCATTTCAAGGTTTTAACCTTGGAAATTGATCTTTGTCTCATTTCTGAACTTTTAGTTTTTCCAGAAATTAAGTGCTATTTGCAGTGCAATAGTAAATGTTTGTTGAATGCCTTATATTAGCATTATTGGTGAATGCCTTGTATTAGGATATATAAATATCTACACACATATATGTATGTGTGTATACATATATCATATATGATTTTACCCCCTACTAGTACAGGAGTAGTCTGGCTTCAAGTGAGATTCAATCTAGAGGCTCAAATGATTTAATCAAACCTTAGTCTTCTTTCTCTTGAACTTTCTTTTTCCCTCAGAGTTACCCTCATTCTCAGGGTTTACTTTTTGGCAAACAGCTTTTGGCCTGTATTGTCTCTTTGCAAGGATATAGAAAAAACTAAACTGCTTTTCCTGTTTTCTATTCTCTGCTCTCACACAGTCACTCAATACTTATGACACTGGATGTGTGGGAGATTTTCCCCACACGCCAAGCAATTCTCTGGCAGATTCTCTAGCAGACTTCAGTTGGGTGTTGGGTGTCTTCTAATTTAGTTCAATTCTAACTCTATCTACTTGGAGATAGTATCAGATCCCACAGGTTGAAGGTTCAGTCCCATAAGACTGCTTCCCACTTCAGATACCAATCACAAGCACAGGTTATGACCAGTGCTTCTGACTGACTTGCTATAAATTAGGCTTCCCATGACCCCCTCTTTGGGTTTGATTAATTTGCTAGAGCAATTCATAAAACTCAGGGAAACACTTTACTTGTGTTTACCTAGTTATTACAAAGGGTGTTTTAAAGGATGTAGATGAACAGCCAGGTGGACGAGATGCATGAGGCAAGGCATGGGGGAAGGGGTATAGAAGGTCCCCAAACCCAGTCCTTTTGGGTTTTCATGGAAGCTTCATAATGTAGGCATGATTGATTACATCATTGGCCATCAGTGATCAGCTTGACCTTGAACCCCTTTTTCCTCCCTTACCCTTCAATCATGCTTTGGTCTTTCTGGTGACCAGCTCACATCCTGAAGCTACCTATGTGCCCCCACCAGTCGTCTCATTAGCATACAAATGACACTCTTATTACTCCAGAGAGTCCAAGGGTTTTAGGAGCTGCACATCAGGAAACTGGGACAAGACCAAATATTTATTTTATAATATCATGCTCTCTGTAGCTCCCGTACAAGTCCTTGGTATTCATTCTGATCACACTAGCCTTCATCCCATGTGCACCGTGGCTGGGGGGTTTGTTGCTCTTGCTGAGCCAGGATGGCACACTCTGCCCCTATTTTGGGGAGATGCCATCCTTCCCAAAACACATGGTCCGAGAATGTGGAGGGGTAGTTTTCCAAAAGAAATGTGGTATATTTATCAGAAGAAGGGGGGATTAGGTGCCAGGCAGAAAGAAACAACAATTATTTACTGCAATACCTGAGTAAGGTTTATTGGAAAGACCTGAGTCTTTGAATTGAGTTGAATTAGTGAACACGTATAATAAACTGTGGTATTTTGGAGAATGGAAAGGGCCTTAATGAATTCTTTCCAAATAGGCCCTTTCTTTTTTCTGAAGTACCAGCAATAGCTTGCTATTTTTTTCAGAACTAATTCCTCTAGCTTTATTGGCTTTTATCATCTTTGCTGTAGGGAAATGACGTCAGGTAAGTAGTGAGTGTGAAGGAAAATAAGCATAAGTGCCTTGTTTGCCTGCAGCTTTAGTTCTGCCTACTCGACCTACTGCCAAAGACACATAAAAGTTCTCGCCCCAGCTTTTCTCTTGACTTTAGGGGGAAAAATGTGTTGTTCTTACATAATGCATAGAGTAAATATCAAATTACATAGTTGTACCACAGGAGCTTGATTCTCTTTGTTAGTATTATCTAAAGTTATAACATGTAAAAAGTCTCTGTCCTTACTTTCTAAGCCTACCAGTACAAAAACGTAATATTTCCTTTTGCAGCCTGAAGCTTTTTTCCTCCATAGCGCTTATTTAAGGAGAATATATAATTTAGATGTTTGAATGGGAATAGAGGAAGTAGCCAGAAACTCTTCAATAGTCCAGTTAAAATACATAATAGCATGTGTTTAAAAGTAAATCTTTGGAAGAAAGATTGGAAAATCATGGATAAAGTCATATATCATGTACCACAAAGGCTTGCCCTGCTAAGTAAAAGTGGGAGGAAGCAGTAGCAGTACATATTTTGCAAGGGGGTCTGAGATTCTTATGTAGAAGTTTCTTTGGAAATCTTGTTCCTATCTAGGTAGTTGCAGCCTCAAAGAAATTCCAAGTCTTGCCAGAAATTTCTGTTTGCTGGCTTTTGTGTTGAGTTAATGCCATCATATTCTGTTGCCGCACACAGCTTCCTCCACTGGTCTGTGTTAGTATCCATTTTGTTCAGGGTGGGTTGTATGTATCTCATGGGCTTCTCCTTCTCCCATCCTTCTTTTAATTTCTTCTTCTCTACTTGGGGACATTGAAACTGATAAGGCCCTCTTTTGTGTCCTCTAAGGGCCCCAGTCCTTTTCTTACCAGGCAAGCTACATACTCTTGTAGTCCTTTTTTGGCCGTTTGCCCACTGTAACAAGTAGGTAATTAACTACATACATCTCTATTTTCAGGTGCTTTCAGTTTCTGCGGCTCAACAAGCAGCCAAATTGGGACCAAACTGCCAGTATGTCCTTCTTCAGATACCTTCACCTCTCAATCTGTCTGAACAATTCTTTTGAAGTACCCACTTAGTTAATGATCCGACCTCCAGACTCCCAAGCTTGCCTTCCCCTAGTTCTCTCCCTGGGAGAGTTGGTTGACTGTACCAATGAGTTTGTTACTTCTTGGCAAAACTTGGGGAGATATCTGGACCTGATTGTTGGTGCTCTCACTCAGATTTGGGTACTTACTGCCTCTTGCTCTCAGCTGTGGGCCCTAGTCACTGATTTGGGGACAATAGGACAAATGCAAATTAACATCATGTTAGATTATGATCAGGTAAGTTTAGGAAACATTACTGCAGGTAGAGGAAAACATAATCGAATTTTTACTTTATAGTATTTAAATTATCATTTAAATAAAAATTCTTGATGGAATTGTACCTTTAATTCTTCCAGAATTGAAGTAACACAATTTGTCTACTTTAGGGTAAGAAACAAAGTTAGTATACATCTGACTGTGTAGACTGTAGAGTGTCAACATCAGTTACTTCTGACAACTTAGTTGAGGATGTGAAAAGACATGGGTTTGGGTCAGCAAGATGGCTGACTAGAGATGCCTGAGATTCGTACCCTCCCCCCACCCCCAGAAAGGACCAAGGCAATGCATAAATATCTAAGTTTGACTGGAGTGTTGAAGGGAGAGTGCTGAAGTATAGTGGGGGAGTGGAGAGGTACCTGTGGTGGTCTGAAATCCAGGAGAGCAGCATGGAGGCACTCGGTCTCTGGAGCCCCATTTCCCCTGCCCACACTGGATCTGCCTGGAGTCAGATCCAGTGTTGACTTCCTGCTGTGGGGAAAAGGTAAGCAGAAGATTCCTACCAGCCCCCATTGCCACTGTAAACACCTACAGTCCTTACAGCAGGTGGATCCCACAGTTCTCATAAGCCCTGAGTCCAGTTTGGAGAGCTGCCAGGAATTCACACAGCTGCATTGCTCTGGATTAGGAACACATGGTGTGTACCTGCCCCTACCCCCATCCCACTGTGAGTCCAGCTGCTGCAGCATGGCATAATCTTGAGACCAGAGCCACCTATGGAATGTACCCTGCTCTGGGGGCCAGTAGTTACTACATCTCTTCAGCACTGGGGCTCCATCTTTATTACACCGAGCCCACATGGGTGGCTGAATGCCACAACTCCAACTGCACAGAGCCTGGGCCCAGGACTGGCTGTGACTCTGGTCTTACACAGCAGGGGAACCAACCCTCACTGCTGTACTTCCAGATGGAGGAACAATCTGGCAGTCCTGCCCAGAGTGAACCTGCCCTCGAACCAGTCAAACTGCTGTGCACCTTTCCCTAAGCAGGAGAGGCCCCAGAGCCTCTGAGTACCTGATGCACTCCTGGGTCAATGGAGTGGCTATGTGTCCATGCTCAAGACCTGAGAAATTTAATAGCCCCACAGTGCCTCTGTGCCCTGCAGACATGTCCCTGGCCTGTAGCCCCAATAAGGGGCTGAGAAACGGTTCTGTAGGCCACCCCTGTTGGGCACATCCTCAGGCCAGCCAAGCAGCTGGGAGCCTACTTCCTGGACTTGAGAAACAGCACTGTGGACCACCCTTGGTGGACAAGCCCTGGGCCAGCCAAATAGCCATGTATCTGCATACTGGGCCTGAGAAATAGCACTGCGGGTTGCCCTTGGCAGCCACAACCCCATACTGGCTGTGCAATCTTATACTGTGATATATTTTTCACATATAGGGGAATCCCCATTAGAAAAACAGTGGATTTCTCAGCAGAAACCTTATAGGCCAGCAGAAAATGGGATGATATATGCAAAGTACTGGAAAAAAAAAAAAAAACAAAAAAACTAGCAGCCAAGAATATCATACCCAGCTAAGGTATTTTTCAGAAATGAAGGAGAAATAAAATCTTTCACAGACAAACAAAAACTGAGGAAATTCGACACTCCTAGACTGCCCTTATAGGAAATGCTCAAGGGAATCTTATATCTGGAAGTGAAAAGAAAATGATCAATAAAATGACAGGAGTAAATTCTCACCTATCAATAATGCCATTGAATGTAAATGGATTAAATTCCCAATTTAAAAGAGATAGACTGGCTGAGAGAATAAAGAACTGAGACCCAATTATATGCTGCCTACAAGAAACTTACTTTACCTATGAAGACACACATAGACTGAAAGCAAAGGGATTGGAAAAAAATATTCCATGCAAATGGAAACCAAAAGCAAGCAGGATTAGCTGTGCTTATTTCAGACAAAACAGAATTGAAGTTAAAAGCTGAAAAAGAGATAAAGAAAGATATAATAATAAAGGGATCAATTCAGCAAGAGAATATAACAATTGTAAATATATACACAGCCAAGACTGGAGCACCCAGATATATTAAATAAATATTATTAGATCTAAAGGGAGAGATAGGCCCCAATACAATAATAGCTGGACACTTCCACACCCCACTCTCAGCACTGGACAGATCATCTAGACAGAAAATCAACAAAGAAACATCTGGTTTAAACTGCGCCATAGATCAAATGGACCTAACAGACATTTATAGGACATTTCAACCAACACCTGCAGAGTACCTATTCTTTTCATCAGTATGTGGAGCATTCTCCAGGATTTACCATATGTTAGGACAGAAAGCAAGTCTCAACAAATTTTTAAAAGTTAAAATTATATCAAGTATCTATCTGACTACAATGGAATAAAACTAGACATCAATAACAAGAGAACATTCTAAACTATCCAAATACATGGAAATTAAACAACATGCTCCTGAATGACCAGTGGGCGATGGAAGAAATTAAGAATGAAATTTTAAAATTCCTTGAAATAAATGAAGATAGAGACATATCATACCAAAAACTATGGGTCATAGCAAAATCAGTATTAAGAGGCAAGTTTATAGCAATAAATGCCTACATAAAAAACTAGAAAGATTTCAAATAAGCAACCTAACAGTGCACCTGAAGCAACTAGAAAAGCAAGAACAAATTAAACCCAAAATTAGTAGAGGGAAAGAAATAAAGATCAGAGCAGAAATAAATGAAACTAAAATTAAAAAAATACAAAAGATCAACAAAACAAAGTTTATTTTTTTGAAAAGATAAAATTGATAAACCATTAGCTACATTGACTAAGAAAAAGAGAACCAAATAAAATCTTAAATGAAAAAGGAGATGTCACAATGGATACCATAGAAATTCAAAGGATCATTAGAGATTATTATGAACTGTATGTCAATAAATTAAAAAACCTAGAGGAAATGAATAAATTCCTGGATACATACAACCTACCAAAATTGAACCAAGAAGAAATAGAAAACCTGAACAGACCAATGACAAGTAATGAGATTGAATCAGTAATTAAAAGTCTGCCAACAAAGAAAAGTTCAGAACTGGATGGCTTCATTGCTGAATTCTACCAAACATTTAAAGAATTATGAGGAAAAAACATAGAATAAAGAATTAATACCAATTCTTCTCAAACTATTCCAAAAGAATTGAAGCAGGAAGAATTCTTCTTAACTCATTCTAAGTGGCCAGAATAACCCTGATACCAAAAACCAGACCAGGACACAAGAAAATAAAGAAAACTACAGCCAATATCTCTGATAAACATAGAAAAAAATTCTCAACAAAATATTTATACTAGCAAGCCAAATCCATCAACACATTAAGAAGACAACATACCATGATCTAGTGGGATTTATCCCATGAATGCAAGAATAGCTCAACATATGCAAATCAATAAATGTCATATATCGTATCAGCAGAATGAAGGAAAAAACCACATAATCATCTCAAAAGATGCAGATAAAAGATAAATTTTAACATCTCTTCATGATAAAAAACACTTAATAAATTAGATATAGAAGGAAAATACCTCAATATAATAAAGGCCATATATGACAAACCACAGCTAACATTTCCTCTAAGACTTGAACAAGAGAAAGATGCCTACTCTAACTACTCTTATTCAACATAGTACTGGAAGTCCTAGGCAGAGCAGTTAGGCAAGAGAAAGAAAGAAAGGGAATCCAAACTAGAAAGGAGGAACTCTAATTGTCCCTGTTTGCAGATGACGTGATCTTTATAGAAAAACCTAAAGACTCTACCAAGAAACTCTTAGAACTAATAGATTAATTCAGTAAAGTTGTAGGATACAAAGTTAGTATACAAAAATCAGCATCATTTCTATACACAAACAATAAACTAGCTAAAAATAAAGATGGCAACCCCATTTATAATAGCTACAAAAATAAAATACCTAGGAACAAATTTAACCAAGGAGGTGAAACACCTCTACAAGGAAGGATATAAAGCACTGATGAAAGAAATTGAAGAGGATACAAATGGGAAGACATTCCATGCTCATGGATCTGAAGAATTAATATTGTTAAAATGACAATACTACCCAAAGCAGTCTACAGATTCAATGCAATTCTTATCAAAATACCAACGACATTCTTCAGTGAAATTTTAAAAAATTCCAAAATGTTTTTAGAATGGAACCACAAAAGACTCCAAATAGCCAAAGCAATCCTGAGGGGAAAAACAAACAAACATAAAAAACAAAGCTGGAGGTGTCACACTACCAGACCTCAAAATATACTACAAAGCTGTAGTAACCAAAACATTATGCTACTGGCATAAAAAGACACATAGGCTAATAGAACATAATAGAGAATCCAGAAATTAAATCCACATATCTACAGCCAACTGATTTTTGACAAAGGTGCCAAGGATGCTCATTGGAGGAAGGATAGGGTGCTCTTCAGTAAAGGGTGCTGGGAAAAATGGATATCCAATTGCATAAAAATAAACCTAGATCTCCACTTCTCATGCTACACAAAAATCAACTAAAAATGGACTAAAGACCTGAATGTAAGACCCAAAGTGATAAAATAATTAGAAGAAAACATGGGGGAAATACTTCAGGATATTGATCTGGACAAAGATTTTATGTTTAAGATATCAAAAGCACAGGCAACAAATGCAAAAATAGACAAATGGTATTATATCAAACTAAAAGGCTTCTGCCCAGCAAAGGAAACAATCAACAGAGTGAAAAGACAACTTACAGAATGGGAGAAAATGTTTGTAAACTACTTACCTAACAGGGGATTTATACCCAGAATATACAAGGAACTCAAATACCTCAACAGCAAATAAACAATCTGATTAAAACATAGGCAAATGACCTGAACAGACATTTCTCAAAAGAAAACACACAAATGGCCAACAGATATATGAAAAAATGCTCAACATCTCTAATCATTAGGGAAATGTAAATCAAAACCACAGTGTAGTATCATCCCACCTCAATTAGAATGGCTACTATCAAAAAGACCAAAAACAAACAAACAAACACCCCAAACACAACAAATGCTAGTGAGTATGCAGAGAAAAGGTAACTCTTATATACTGTTGGTGGGGATATAAACTAGTATAGCCACTATGGAAAACAGTATGGATGTTCCTCAAAAAGTACAAATAGAATTACCATATAATCTAGCAATCCCACTACTAGGAATTTATCCAAAGGAAAAGAAATCACTATATTGATGAGACATCTGCACCTCCATGTTTATTGCAGCACTATTCACAATAGCTAAGCTATGGAATCAACTTAGGTGTCCAACAACACATGAATGGATAAGGGAATTGTGGTATACCTACACAATGGAATACTTTAGGATTTCAGCCATTAAAAGAATGAAATCCTGTCATTCTTGGCAACATGGATGGAACTGGAGGACATTATAGTAAGTGAAATAAACCAGGAACAGAAAATTAAACACTGCATGTTTTCACTCATATATGGAAGCCAAAGAAGGTTGATTTCATAGAAGTAAAAAGTTGTTGAACAGAAGATACTAGAGGCCTAGAAGTGTAAGAGGAAGAAAGGGATAGGGAGAGATTTGTTATAGGATACAAAAATGCAGCTGAATAGGAGAAATACATTCTAGTGTTCTATGCCATTGTGGGATAACTATATTTAACAGTAATATATAGTTTCAAATAGCTAGAAGGAGGATACTGAATGTTCCCAACACAAAGAAATGATAATGTTTGAGATGATGGATATGCTAATTACCCTGATCTGATCACTACACATTATATATATGGAAACATCACTATGTACCCTATGAATATGTACAATTATTATTTCAATTACATGAAATAAAATTAAAAAAAAAAAAAAAGAGAAAGAAAAGACATGGGTTCATTGTATTTGATGCTGCCATAATAAGACCAAACCGAAACAACAAATGTGGCTTAGTAACGTTCAGGTTTTCTGGTGCCTTTGGGATAAAGGGAGTTTTAACCACTAGGTGGCGCCTTTTAATTAGAAAGCACTATAAGCACACCGTTGCTGCCACTAAGATCAATGTGGCCTGCTTAGAGAAGCAGTTGCCAGTGAGAACAGCTGGTGGCAGTCCTAAGAGGTAAGTTCCAAATAGTGAGAAAGGAAGAGATAAAGATAAAAAGAGAGGAAAGAAGTAGGAGGGCAAGAGAAGAGAAAAGAAAAGGAGAAAGTAATCAGGCATATTGTAAAGGAAATGGTAAAATGCCATCAGTAATTATAATACCTTGGGAAGGTGATACCTGTGGCAATTTTTTTTTTTCGCTTACCATTCGTTCATTTCTCTATTCATTTACTTGACATACATTTAATGGGAATCAGGAATTATGGCTGAGGATACCATGGTGAACAAGATGCTGTTCCTACCCTCTGAGAGTTTATAGGTAAAGGTAATTTAAAATATCTGAACTTAAAATCTTGATCTCCTTCTTTGTAGAGTATATTAAATAATATGGGAAATAATACTTTTTAGTTTTAGTTTTGCTTGTTTCATATTCTCTCTTTCAGTCCTTTATCAAAAAAGATTTTCTGGAACTAAAAAGAAAAGCTCCTGTAGACATACTTTGAAAATTAGCTCCTTGAGGTCAGGGAGTGTGTATTATTCGGGAATCTGGAACATGTAGTTCAATACCTGATTCTTATTACTGGTGGTGGGGAGCAGTGTCCTTGTGTTGAATGAATGGGATCAGATGGAAAACCTCACATCTTCTGGTTGTAGTCTACAGCCTTCTTGGCTCTTTGTAGAATTTAGGCTTCTGACTTTGAAGACTTTACTGCAACACCGTACTCCCTCCTCTATTATACAGCACATCACCAGCATTGCCTGTTTACAAGGCATTCTGTGTTTTTCCACAGGGATGAATTCTTTTGTGGTAGAGTCTATTTCTAATTTAATTCATTTATATAGTCTCAGTGTTTGGCAGGTGGTGAATGCACAATAAATTTTGGTTAAATGAACGAATAAATCTTACTGGTTATAGTGTAATTGGGATAAAGTAGCTTTGTATAGGAATCCTTTCTGAGAGGGTTAATTTTCACATACACCAGAAAGACCTTCCTTTAACACTTTTCACATGCATGAGAATGTGTAGGCAATTACTTTGAAGTGTAGGATATAGTACACTTTCAAAGATAACAAGAAGATACACCAGTTGTAAGATAGAGATGGATTTATAGTGCCAATCTGGTAAAGACAACTCTTTTAAATTTTAATGTGGATTCTTATGCTTCATCTTGGATAAATTGTACAAGTATAGTCATCTTATTTCTTATTTCTAAAGTAGTAGGGATTGATGACACCTATTATTTACTATTTCAGGCTCTAGGGCCTGCTGAAGACTTCGTCTTACAAAGATGAGCACTGGAACTAAGTCAAAGTCAAGTAGAAAACTAAGAGATGGGCAGAGAGGGACTTCACTGTGGTGGAATTCTACTATCCCAGAGGATAGTGTCAGTAGACCAACATCTATTTATTGAATGCCAGAACTTTCATATTCAAGAATACATATTAGTAAATAGATGCATCATTTCAGACCTTAAAATGCTTGCTATTTTTTTGTAAGAGCAAATATTGCTGTTTCATGTGTAAGAACAGAATTTTCTTCAAAAAGCAGAAAAATTTAATAGCTTTGTTGAGATATAATTCACATACCATATAATTTACCCTTTTAAACAATACAATTCAGGATTTTTTTTTTTTTTTTTTTAGCATTTTTCACAGTTTGTGCAAATGTTACCACAATCTAATTCTGAAACATTTTCATCACCTCAAAAAGAAACCCTGTTTCCAATAGCAGTCACTCTCCATTTCCATCTCCCCCCAGCCTGTGACAGCCACTCTTTCTGTCTCTATAGATTTGTCTCTTCTGGAAATTTCATAAAAATGGAACCATACAATATGTGGTCTTTGGTGACAGGCTTCTTTCATTTAGCATAATGTTTTCAAAGTTTATCACGTTGTAGCATGTTATCAGTATTCTTCATTCCTTTTTATTGCCAAATAATATGTTATTTTATGAATATAACTCTTTTGTTTATCTATTCATCGGTTGATGGACATTTGGTTTATTTTCACATTTTGGCTGTGATGAACAATGTGGTTATGAGCATCCATGTACAAGTTTTTGTAGGAACATATATGTTAATTTCTTTTGGTAATATACCCAAGAGTGGCATTGCAGGATTGTATGGCAACTCTGTGTTTAATATTTTGAGGAACTGCCAAACTGTTTTTCAAAATGGCTTCATGATTTTACAATCCCACCAGCAATGAATTAGGGTTCCATTTTCTTCACCTCTCATTAAAAGCTCGTTATTGTCTTTTTTTTTTTTTTTAATTACAATCATCCTAGTAGTGGGTGTGTAATGGTTATCTTATGGTTTTTATTTGTGTTTCTCTAGTGGCTAATGATGTTGAGAATATTTTCAAGTGCTTATTGACCATTTGTATATCTTCTTTGGAGAAATATCTATTTAAATCTTTTGCTTATTTTTAATTGGGTTGTTTGTCTTTTTATTGTTTTGTTGTAAGAGCTCATTTTATATTTTGGCCACAAGTCTCCTAACAAATATTTGATTTGTAAATATTTTCTTCCATTCTGTCCTTTTACTTTCTTGAAAGTGTTCTTTGAAGCATAAATATGTTTTATATACATATAAATACAATGTTTACAACATGATGAAATAAGGTGGTTTAGAAGTGTTGCAATCAATATGTGCTTAGTTGTATTAGGTAGGTTGCCATGAAGGGGTAACAGTGATATCTTTTATTGAAACTCAAAGCTGTGGCCTAAGTCAGTATGTGATACAATTATAAGAAGCCAAAAAAGAACAGAAACTACTTCAAGAGTGAAACATAATGTCCTCTAGTACAGTAGTTCCCAACCTTTTTGGCACTAGGGACTGGTTTTATGAAAGACAATTTTTCCATGGGCGGCGGGGGTGGAGGAGGAGAGGCAGAGCTCAGGCAATGATGCCAGCGATGAGTAGCGGCTGTAAATACAGATGAAACTTGGCTCACTCACCTGAGCACCTCCCCCTCCTGCTGTGGTTCCTAAGTTTCGTGGAAGACAATTTTTCAGTGGGGGTTGGGGGTGAGGGTAGGGGGGTACAGAGCTCAGACAGTGACATGCAGCCCCACTCCTAACAGGCCATGGACTGGTAGCAGGCCACAGGCCAGGGGGTTGGGGACCACAGCTCTAGCAGATAACACACCTTCTTCCTATCTTTGTATTATCCTAGTTACAAGCTAGTTAGAGAAATGCTAGGGTTTGGGATAGTAAGAAACGAATAGTTATTTGCTTCTGTGGCTCAGGCAAGATATACTATTAGAGATATAGCTAAAAAAACAAAACAAAACAAAAAACAATAAAGGACCAACTGGTTCTAGCAAAGATAGTTCTACTTTTGTCAAGTTACCACAGAGAAATGTTCTCACAATTGATCAACATCATAGTGCTGCAAGCTGTTGTTTTTCTTGTTCTTTAAGTATAGTGAGAGTAACACATTGGCAACAAAACTGATATTTAGATGGATAGCAGGAGGTAGGTAGGGAAAATGGAGTGTGTCTTTGGCACGGTATGAATGGAGATGTTACCCCACTAGTAATTGAGCAGGTGGACGGCTTTGATGAACATGGAGTGACCTACTGAGATGACTGTGGCCACTTGCCCATATTGTTGGCTGGTCTCTCCCAATATTTTTTTGGAGAGCATTCTTAGGCCCCTTATCACAGCTTCAGCTTGATATTGAAATGCAGTGGTAATAATAAGGTCTCTTTGAAGTTGAGGTAGATTAAGAAATGATCATATCTGACAAGTTATAGGCACAGATAAAGTTTTTTTTTTCTTTTTTTGTGTTAGGGGCTTGAAATAGAGCACTAATAGCCTTATGAGAAAGATGTCCACCTTGTCAAAGTTTTTGCATGGACTGGCCTATCAAAATCAATATGGATTCTTGACCAAGGCTTTCACCAGGATTATGTGAAAAAGTGTAGGTTTTATTAAGTAGCCTGGCATGTGCTCCAGTGCTTTTAAATTTGTAAAATTTTTATTTTTTTCTACAACATAAGAACTAATTCCAGACTACAGATAAGATTTATGTGAACAGTTCCCCAAACTTTGCTTTCTCAAGTATAACTATTAATATTAAACCCTTTGGAATAACAATGCAGTTGTCCCTTAAGAAAGATCCTTTATATGGATGTCTTATGACTGGCTTAAATTTTTCAGGCACTTTCTCTCCTGATTCCCCTCCAGATCCAGAAAGATATCTCAGATCTTCTTAATCTTGTGCTTTGAAAGCAGAATGAAGAGATGAGTCAAAGAAGTTTTCCAACACTAATACTTTTGGGGGAGGTCACACAACTTAATTTTGAATCTAAAGTAGCTGAAACTGTCAGTTTTGCTCCTTCAAACTAATGGAACAAATTTGTAAGCATAAGTGTATTGCGTAATGGTGACATAATTGAGAGCGTAGGCTTATCCTTTAGAACACAGCTCCCAAGAGACTTGTGTTCAGTACATATGTAAAGATGTTAAGGTGGTTGTGGAACTCCATGCCATCAAATAGCAGGAACTTCTCAGTTTGTGTATAGTTTGCTTTGTAGATGATGCTGTCCTTGAGTAGAAAACAGTTGCTGTGTCAGTGTCATATTGGCATCTGTGGTTAAGAATAGCTCAAATACTATTAAATTAAGCTTTCATATGTGATAATGTAGTCACCCAGAGTGACTCCTTAGCACTCTATGACTCTTGAGGAAATGGTCTCATTTGACAATTTCAGTGCCCCCTTAGATTTTTATCTAGTGTGTGATGAAATGATATGGTGACTGTTATACTGATTTGCAATCTAGAGAGATAATTGGTAAACTGCCACCTGGCGATAGGAGGAGGTCTGTTATGTAAGAAAAATAGTGATCAAAAGAGTGGTATTTCTTGTTGACCAGCTCTGACTATGAAACATTTAAGGCATTTGGGCTCTAATTTGAGAGATTAGTTGAAAAATAATGATTTGACATTTAGCACTCCACTAGGTACTGGGAAATTAGAGTAAGTAAGACATAATTCCTTATCTTGAGGTACTTAAATTTGGTGGGGGAGACATGTATAGACAGATACTTTTTTTTTGTTATATCAGATAAGGACTTTACTTTCTTTTTTTCCCCTCCAATGTGGAAAGACACACAAAAGGGAGCAAAAAGAGGGATTACCAAATCTATTTTAGGTACAAGTATGTACACAGTGTGTGATATGTGTCATCTTACTCCAAGATGTAAGCTTTAAAGAGGTGTAAGCCAGATTGTGTGTGCTTTTGTATAGATCCTTGCATAAATTAGTGTATATAAAATTGACAATGTAAGAGAAATACTAAATTCCTGTTTAAAAAGAAAACTTCAACATCTGTGGCAAAAACTATTTTTTACAAAGGCAGGAATTAAATAAATGCATAATTCAGAATAGTGATGACCATTGAGAGGGAGGCAAGAAGATGAACTTTGATAGGGTCCCATGTGTAGTTTCATTGGGATTGTGTTTAGTCAGCTTGGACTGCTATAACAAATTACCATAGATTGAGTAGTTTAAACAACACATATTTATTTCTCTTAGTTTTGGAGGCTGGAAGTCTGAGATCAGGGTGCTGGCATGGTCAGGTTCTTGGTGAGCGCCTTCTTCCTGGTTATGTCCTTGTGTGCCTGTTCCCAACATGGGGACTCACCTTTAAGACCTAATCTAAGTCTAATTACCTCCCAGAAGGCCGTATGCCCAAATACTATCACATTGGGGATTAGGATTTCAAGATATGAATTTTGGGGGGACACATGTAGTCCGCAGCAGATTGGAAATATTCTAATACATAAATTGGGTGGTGAATTCATAAGCAGATGTTCTATAATTAGGCTTCATAACTTATATAATGTATATTCTTTTGTATCTATCAAATGTTACATAATTTTTAAAAAATCAAGATATTTCAGTAATTAAACATTTCCTAATCTGAATTTCTTAAAAGTTGTTGCTTAAGTTTTGGAGGGAAAAACTGAACTCACCCAGTTAGCCAAACTGTCTCTCTGCTATCTTTCTACTTTATTCATCCAGTCTTCTATTTTTTACTTTAATTTTTTTTTTTTTTTTTTTTTTGTTGAGACAGAGTCTCACTTTGTTGCCCAGGCTAGAGTGAGTGCCGTGGCGTCAGCTTAGCTCACAGCAACCTCAGACTCCTCGGCTTAAGCGATCCTACTGCCTCAGCCTCCCGAGTAGCTGGGACTACAGGCATGCGCCACTATGCCCGGCTAATTTTTTCTGTATAGATTTTTAGTTGTCCATATAATGTCTTTCTATTTTTAGTAGAGACGGGGTCTCGCTCAGCGCTGGTCTCGAACTCCTGACCTTGAGCGATCCACCCGCCTCGGCCTCCCAGAGTGCTAGGATTACAGGCGTGAGCCACCGCGCCCGGCCTTATTTTTTACTTTAATTTTTGAAACACAATAACAATAGTGTGAAGTCTTTTCAGATGGCCTGTCTTGTTTCTCTGCCCTATAAGGTTCCATGTACACTCTGCGGAACCCAGCTCATAAGTCAAAGAATTCTGTCTGGGTTGGCTAGCCAGATATAAGTATTCATTACTTCAGTGTGTGTGTGTATCTGTATTTAATGATGTTTTTACTTGTCTTAAAAGATTTTTGTAGGATTTCTCTATTTGCTGGGTAGTTTTAGAATTGAGGGTCATCAGTAGGGAAAAAACCAGAAAAATACTATTTCCTCTTTCATCTATGTCCCATATTATACAAATGTTCACTGAAAATAGCACCAATTTTCTGGGAAAGGTCTTGACTGAGACTTTTCTCACCCTCGATGTTTCCTTCTTACAATGTGGTCATGTGCTTGCTCAAGCCTGGCTTATGAACCGTGTAGAATATTTATGGGGTTTTGTTTTTTAAGCCCTACACTGTGCACATGATGCAGTATTTAATTTGGAATGAGCTCTGAGTTTAGTCACACGTGCTTCTTGTGGTGTTTATCTTGGAATCCACAAGTAGTGGAGAAGTATTTTTGCATTTTATACATCTGGACATTGTTCATGGTCCGTCTGTGACTTGGGAATTCTATGTGGGGCAAAATCCAAAGAACAGTATTAAAAATAACATGGAGTTATAATGACATCTGAGTCAAAACCCTTGAGAATACCCTCCTGATCCCAGCAGAGTTTGCTTTTGAGGCGGTGAACTTTTTCAGTTGTGTGGTTCACTGTTGGCCTGAGGAGAGTGCTGGGATTATAAGGTTACCTGACACCCATGCATGTAGGCTAATGGACTTCCAGACATTCTGAAAGTCTACAGCA
Organism: Eulemur rufifrons; assembly: GCF_041146395.1. NCBI lineage: Eukaryota > Metazoa > Chordata > Mammalia > Primates > Lemuridae > Eulemur > Eulemur rufifrons. Next base: position 95,645,197 of record NC_090984.1, read on the forward strand.
GATTTGGCTTTTTAGGGACAGGATTTTGCCTTGATTTTGCGTGGAGTAAGCAAGGTAAAGTGAATTCTGCTCACTGCTGCTGTGCCTCTGCCACCCTCTTGTTTCACAAGCATCGTAAAAGACCTGTGAGGGTCTCACCATTCACTCTCTTGATCCTGCCTCATTCCATCCAGCTTAGAGCTAAAAGTTGACCCTGAGAACACCTTCGGCTCTCTATCAGGGCTAGAGGGTTTAGTAACCTTATCCTTCCCCTCATTTCACATGAGAAGCTGTTGTTTTAAACAGGATTGGACATGGTATAGCACAGTACCTCCTCCTTTTGCCTAGGGGTCTGCTAGAGTGGAAAAAGTGGGAAGGCATGTACAGAACCTTGCTGCTCTTTGAGTGAGTTTGCATATGGACAGTATTGCTTTTTGGCCCCAGCCTAGTTTTCTTTCATTCACATGTCTCATCTTTTATGCAGCTGCAGAGAACAGGCTGGGAAAGCAGAATGAAAGCTTCAAACAGATTTGCACTTGAATAAAAGAAAGTGACTTCTCTTGTTCAGAGTACTGACCAGTTTGGGTAGAAAGCTGTTTGCTTTTTTACTTTCTGGTTAAGGACTGTTTGCTTTTCTCTCTTTAAATGTAATAAAGAGAGGAAAAGCTAATAAAGTAGTTGGACCTGCTGGTTATAATTCATAGAGAATTTTTAAATGTGTTTAGTAAGTTCATTCATATGAGTATAACACAAATTATAAATAAATGGAGGGGAAAGGTTAAAATCTTGTTGAGGTTTAAGAATCAGTTCAATATGAGGCAGTGTGCTTGGATAAGATAAATAGGAGCTGTTTCTCTTTACTGGTTTCTTTAGCCTTTCCTTTGGGATTTTTACCCCTTTACTTTCGTAATATATTTTGCAACTTTCAGTTTAAAAAATATCCATCAAAGTTTAAACTTTTAGTAAATAAACACATCTTATGCCTTATGATGGGAATCACAACATAGCAGAGAATAGCTTGACTTTAGCTGGAGGGAGGTTAATGGTAGGAACCCCAACGATTGATACCAAGATCATGCTTGTTTAGTGTTTTAATGACTCCAAGAGGAAATGGTGAAATCTGCTGATGACACCAAATTGTTTCTGCTGATACAAACAGGGATTTCTGGGAAGCTTCTTCAGAGTATTTGGAATAGTGAAAGAATTGGGCAATGTGGTGGTAGACACACTGAACTTAAAGTGAAGGTTTATGTGAAGTAGTAGGAGCAACGTCAAAGCCTTGCAAGTCCTCTGAGAGGAGAACTGTGGAGTCTCTATAAAGGACTTGGCTTTGATTCCTACCATGAAAGGAAGACTTAGGACAAAGAACATTTTGATACATAGAAAATGAAAACTATTATGGCAATAGTTGCAATTATAAAGCACAGCAATTTAAAAAATATGGTATCTGAGTTCTTTCTTTTTTAATGCCAGCAGTAATATATCATTTTTCTTTTCTTTTTTTTTTCATTTTATAGCTCAGCAAGCTAAGAAACAGCAGTAACATGTTAATATCTAAATAGGTACTGCTTCCCTTAAAATGGTCACGGAATATTACGTGCTCATTTTATTCATGTTCCTTTTTTGGTACATTCTTTTGACAATTTTCTGTGGTGTCTAGTCTTGGAGGTTGTCTAGATTTTTGAAACAGCCAGCTGTCAGTTTGAGCCAAGTGTGATGAATAAGATGGGTAGTCAAACTAAATAATAGATTTAAAATATAACTGAAATATAAAGTAGTAAAACCAATTTTCCTTTATTGCTTCCAAAACTGATTCTGAAGGAAATTGCTAATGAGAAATTGCAAAAATATTTGTGTAATAGTAGTATTAGATTAAGTTCTTAGTTGATGTATCTCATTAACATCACTCATTTAGGTATGTAAGTTATAGAGGCTTGTGAAAATATTTGTTTCATTATATTATAGACACACTATGTTATAAGTGACCATCTCTTTTTAAACTTTTTCTTTATGTCCTCCAAGGGTACTCCTAGGGAGAAAGCAGGTGGTTGTATAGTAACTGGAGATTCCCTTAATGCATTGATATTTTCTGGCCAACGCCTATATCTATGTAATGAAAAAGACCCTGTGGGTTAAAAAATAAGAGAGGCACTGTCATAGGAGACATGGGCCGATCATCTATATCCATCCATCCATCTATCCATCATCCATCCATCTATTTTAAAAGAACAGTGAGTCACAGCCCTTTCTCTCAAGATGCCTAGTTTTATTTGAATAGTGGTATATTCGTGTGAAACAAATAAGTAGCAGTTAATTGCACCAATGTGAGTAGAGTATGTCAATGGTTTTCAAGCTTTATCTATAGAACATATATTTTGATTAAGTGGGGTGGTTCAGAATGGTGCTGAATCCTTGCCTTCTGTCCTCCTCCTCAATGAGAATCCCTGGAGTACTTTTTAAAAAAACAAAAAACAAAAAACAAAAAAAACAAGGTCTCGCTCTTTTGCCCAGGCTGGTGTGCAGTGGCATGATCCTAGCACACTAAGCCTCAAACTCCTGGGCTCAATTGATCCTCCTGCCTCAGGCTCCTGAGTAGCTGGAATTACAGGCATATGCCACCATGCCTGGCTAAATTTTTAAATTTTTTGTAGAGACGAGATCTCGCTATGTTGCCCAGGTTTGTCTCAAACTCAAAATAATTATTAATCATGCTTCTGTCATCAGAACTATATAGGACAAATTCTATGTCATGCTTTATTTCATTCAACATTCTAACAATGTTCTCTCTTTTAGGCTTTTTGGGGCATATATCTGTTTTTAGAAAGTATTGTTTTATGCAGAGAACTTGTTAAAATACCTGGGCTCTACTGTGGAGACTCTGATTCAATATGTCTGATGATCTGGAATTTGAAATCCTTGTTTTTAACAAGTGTCCCCAGTGATTCTGAAATAGCCCATCTGGGGCCTTTCATTTAGAACCATGGAGCTGTATTTTATTCTTGGGCTACCCATGTCCACTTTACTAGAAAAAGGAAGTCCTCTGCTTTTAAATAGAAGTTCTCCTGACTTTTGTCTCATTTTAAGTGTTTAAATAGAGAGAACTATGAAGGCAAAAGTCTGTAACAAACTTAAATGTGTGGCAAATTTGTATCTTTATAATGACTTTCAAAATAGGGAAGATAGGATTGGCAAGTGAAATTTTTAATTTTGTTTTAATATTCTCAGAAGAGCAAGGAAGAAATGAAGTCAGTCTCTATAGCTGCTTCTGCAAATAAACTCTTTACTGACTCTTTAACTTATTCTCTATACCAGTGGTACAGTGACATAGCAAGACCCCATCTCTTAAAAAATATATATTATTATTTCAAACCAACTGATAGTGATAGAAGGCTTGGTATCATGGATAAGAAATAGGTTCTGGAGCCAGCTATCTGGTCACTTACTAGCTGGGTAAACTTGGGCAAAGTATTTAATGATCCCTCTGTGCCTCACTTTCTTTGTCTGTAAAATGAAGATGATACTAATGGCACCTGCCTCAAAAGGCTATTGTAAAGATTAAATGAGATATTGGATGAAAAGAACTTAGAACACTATTTGGCACAAAGTAAGACCTCAATAAAAGTTTATTATTGTTACTGTCTCTCTAATGTATAGAAGTAAACATTTTGGTCCCTATTGTGGTGCTTGTTTTATAATGAATTCAGGCCTACTTAAGAAGAAAGTGAAAAAAAAGCAGGCCAAATTGTTATTCAGATAATAGTAGCATGTGAGTGGAGCTAGGTATAGATACTGTGTGTGTGTGTGTGTGTGTGTGTGTGCGCGCGCGCGCGCGTATGTGTAGGTATTTACATCTAAGTATATTATATAAAGATGTATAATGGGAAACCATACCATACACACACTCTTTCATTTCTTTGGAGTAGACTTCAAAGTGACAAATTCTAAATTTGCTACACTTCTCATTTCTGCAGCACTCTGGGATAAAACCAGCAAAAGTGATATGATCCGAACAGACACAGTAGATGGCGCTTTAGACTTAGTTTTTAAAGAGAACAGTACTGGGAGGAAAAAGAGAACCAAAGCACATTTTAATGGCTCTTTTTCACCACTCAGACAATTTCATCTTAAGAGTACGTGCCTCTAAGAAGTAAGGATTTTTTTTTTTTTTTTGACAGAGCTGGAGAATAATTTTAGCAAAAATAAATCTCCCAGTTGCTATGTTTGTGCCAGGTTTGTCACTTGGAAAGAATTAGTTGAGTTTTAAGCCACAAATATATAAGGAAGTTATTTTCTTTCAAAACATTGCCTTATTTATGTGTGTGTGGGTTTTTCTTTTTTTTTTGCTGTCTTTGTCTCTATATTTTAATATTTCTGCTCCTAGCTTCTTTTGGGCCCTTTATTGTTATTTTATAAAAATGTTGTTATAAAGTTAATTTGAATTACATCAATATGACAATAATGTAGTCATATTTTAAAATTCAGCTATATTCATCCTAACATGCCTTAAAATATAGGCTCTACATTAAAGGATAATATAGTATTTTTGATACTACTATAGTACGCTTTGTGTACTTGATCTTATTTAATCTTAGTACTAATTGTGTGAGGATTATCTTCCCTGTTCTAGGTAAATAAACTTTGCCAAGCTCACATAGTTTAGTAGCTGCTGCAAGAATTTAATCAGTGCATTAAAGTTGTATTTTTTGAGCACCTACTATGTGCCAGGCATGCTAAGCACTTGAGCATATTATAGTGGCCAAAGCTGACCTGAGTCCACCCCTTATGGACCTCATAATTGTTAGATACTTGATAGAATTACTTTGAAATCTGTGGATTTGGGTCTGGAAGATGCAAAGATGAATTTTAGAGTCATTGTGATTGTTGGTCAGGGAGCCCTTTCAACAGAAAGAAAGAAAGAAAGAAAGAGTCATACGTACCTTGAATGTATTAGTATATTAAAATATATTTTAGGCATACCTATTGCAGCCAAGAGAGAAGCCCTCCTTCTCCCTCCTTCCGTCTCCCTCCAACTCTAACAGTTAAATAATAAAATGAACAACAACAACAACAACAACAAAGCAGAAGCTAAACTGTCTTCCAGATATGAATTAAGAAGAGTAAGACAAATCTGGCTATACTAAAATGTCAAAATTTTCCACTGATTAAATAATATTAAAATATCTAAAGCAAGAAGGTGTTAGTAGTGGGCATCTGAGAGATTAATGTAGCTTGTACACAGTCTAAGGCCATGGTAACTTCTAGATGACTTTTCTGATGCCACATGGTGTACAACCAGCCTAATGATACCCCAGATTGCCAAATACCCCTTTCATCTTGGGGCATGTAACATTTTTCTTCAATTGATTTTTCTTCAAAAAGTTTCACTTTATTATTTTTACATATGATACCAAGCTCTTGTGATATTGAAGGGTATGTGATTGAGAGGAAACAAAGAACAAGTTTTAAATTGAGGTCCATGACTCCTGAAATTGTGCAAAATTTTATTTGTAGGTACTTAAGAGAGTTATTCTGGGAAAAAAGTCCATAGCCTTCACAAGATTATCAATGAGTTTCATGACCCTTGAAAGGTTAAGAACAGTTGTAATTAGGATTTTACCCAAAGGGGTCTTCAAGATTCACTCCAGTTCAAGATCATGGAAAGAGAACTCTCTTCCCAAATAGGCATCTTGGAGAAGGAGGGGCTCTTTTGGTTCCTTTTTTTAAGAGACAGGGTCTCACTCTGTCACATAGGCTCGAGTGCAGTGACATTACTGTAGCTCACTGTTCTTTCCTTTTAAGGACTACAGTCTTGAGATTCTGAGTGAATTTGGGATTTGAAAGTATGTGTTTACAATAGTTTTGGAACTCTCAGCTTTCCGTAGGATATCCTGTTATGAATTGAGGGATACTTTTTGGGGAATTTGAAAGTATTTCTTTCTAATTCAGCCCTTAATCAGACGAATGGTTATTTTTAGAAAATGAAGCAGAAAGGAGTTAGGGGAAAAAGTTGTTACATCTTCTCAGCGGAATAAACACCTGAAGAAATTGATTCCTAAACTGGAATTTATAAATTTTATATTTCATTACTGGTTGAAAGTGTTCCTAAATTTTATATTGCATCACTGGTTAAAGGCTTTCCTTTAGATCAGACAAGTCTTTGGTATGAGCAATTTGATAATACACATTGATATTGTGCTTTTGAGGGAGGGCACAAGTTTAAGGGTGTCTTCCTTATCACCTGCTATATCCTAACCTTTGCATATACTGTAGATATTTGGATAGTTATAACTTAAACTTGCAGTTATGTATTTCTGATTAAGCTGCTAACTATGGTTTTAATGGAGGAATCAAGAAGTAAAATTAGATTTCTTAATTTGATATATTTAAGTCCCTTACTTTTATCTAATATTTTTTGATTAAACAGTAATCTTGTAATACTAGCCCTATCACACACAGTACCTACCAAATAGGGTCATGGTGAGCATTAGACTAAATAATAAATGTAAAGTATTTAATGCAGTGTATAGAACTTAATAAATGCTTACTAAGTACTAACTATTGGTGTTATCATTATCATCATTATTAATAACATCTATATTACATATTCCCATGACTGAATGTAAAGTGTAAAGCATAAATAGTAAAATCACCCAAAGACAAGGAGGAATGAGATAGTCAACTTAATTAGCCTCTCATTTACAGGAGCAGATTATTCCAGGGGTTAGGAGACAGTTTCCTGCAAGGCATGTTTACCTTTCATTCAAAGATTGCTAGCCATATAAATAGCTCTCTGGATGTGAGAAAAAGAGAATAATGGCATCAAATCAACTATAAACTTCATGAGGGCAGGGACTGTGTCTGTTTTTTTTTGCCTTGTGTCCTTAGCTCTCATTTTAGTGTCTGGCCCATGGAAGGTATTGCATTAAATATTTGTCATCCTCTGTGTTTTCTTCTTTGTCTTTCTTTAGCTTCCAAAAATAGTTGCTGTTTTTATATTCATAATTTCTTAGTAGAAAGGCATATCAGTAATGTGTCTCTCCTAGACTTATTGGTTAAAATGCAGTTGGAAGGGAGCTGTTTTGTTTGAAGCAAATGACTTGGGAGACAACTTAACATTCAGACTTAAGGTGTTCTTTTGTTGAAAGACAAATATTTGGTCTGAAAAATCAAAAAACTTATCTTGATTCATGTGTAAATCAGGAAACTCCTAATATTTAACACTTAATTTGCTTTATGTATTGATGTATATGTGATAATGGAAAAATCTGCTTAGAAGGCACTGTTTTCAATGAGATATTTAAGAAACATTCTTTACTCTCCTATTTTAGAGGAAGGCTTTACATAGCCCATTTCCCTCTATGTCTTCTTGACCCAGCAAAACATTTACGACTATAGAAAACGTGAGGTTTTTCAGAAATGAATACTGATAAAAAAGAAGTATGACTACTGTGACAAAATTAGGTAAACAGTTATATCTATTTTTTTCTTTTTTTTGGAGACAGAGTCTCGCTCTTTTGCCCTGGCTAGAGTGCTGTGGCGTCAGCCTAGCTCACAGCAACCTCAAACTCCTGGGCTCAAGTGATTCTTCTGCTTCAGCCTCGCAAGTAGCTGGGACTACAGGTGTGCGCCACCATGCCTGGCTAATTTTTCTATTTTTTGTAGAGACAGGGTCTCGCTCTTGTTCAGGCTGGTCTCGAACTCCTGCGCTCAAGCAATCCTCCCACCTCGCCTCCTAGAGTGTTAGGATTAAAGGCAGGAGCCACTGTCCTGTCCTGTTTGATAGCATTTTACCCACAGTAGAACTTCTTTCAAAATTGGAGTCAGTCCTCTCAAACCCTGACACTACTTTATCAACTGAGTTTATGTAATATTCTAAATCCTTTGTTGTGATTTCAGCAATGTTCACAGCATCATCACCAGGAGTAGTTTCCATTCAAGAAACTACTTTTTTTGTTCTTCCATAAGAAGCAACTCCTCATCCCTCATTTGTTCAAGTTTTATTATGAGATTGCAGCAATTCAGTCACATCTTCAGGCTCCACTTCTAATTCTAGTTCTCTTGCTTTTTCTACCACATCTGCTGTTACTTCCTTCACTGAAGTCTTGAACCCCTCAAAGTCATCCAGGAGGGTTGGAATCGACTGCTTCTAAAGTGCTGTTAATGTTGATACTTTGACCTCCTCCCAAGAATCAGGAATATTCTTTTTATTTTTTATTCTCCAGAAATATTTTTAATGGTATCTAGAATAGTGTATCTTTTCCAGAATTTCAATTTACTTTGCCCAGATCCACAGAGGAATCACTACCTATGGCAGCTATAGCCTTGCAAAATATATTTCTGAAGAAAAGAATATTCAAAGTTGAAATTATTCCTTGACCTGCAGGTTGCAGAATGGATGTTGTGTTAGTAGTCATGAAAGCAACATTAATTTTCTTGTCCATCTCCATCAGAGCTCTTGGGTGACCAGATGCATTGTCAATGAGTAGTAATATTTTGGATGGAATCTTTTTTTTTTTTTTTCTTGAGTAGTAGGTCTCAACAATGGGCCTAAAATGTTCAGTAAACCATGCTGTAAACAGATGTGCTGTCATCCAGGCTTTATTGTTCCATTTCTAGAGCACAGGCAGAGCAGATTTCACATAATTCAAAAGCCCTGGGACTTTTGGGATGGTAAATGAACATTGGCTTCTACTTAAAGTCACCAGCTGCATTAGCTCCTACCAAGAGAGTCAGCCTATTTTTTGAAGCCTGGAAGCCAAGTGTTGACTTTTTGTCTTTAGCTCTGAGAGACTGGGATAGCATCTTCTTCCAATATAAGGTTGTTTTGTCTACATGGAAAATATGGTTTTTTTTCCCTTTTCTTTTTTTTCAGGTATACATAACCAGAAGAGAATATCTGTTGTTTAGTGTGGCCACCTTCATCAAGGATCTTAGCTAGATCTTCTGGTTAACTTGCTGGATCTTTTATATCAGTATTTGCTGCTTCACCTTGCACTTTTATGTTATGGTGGTGGCTTCTTTCCTTAAATCTAATGAACCAACCTCTGCTAGCTTCCAACTTTTCTTCTACATCTTCCTCACCTTCCTCAGCCTTCATAGAATTGAAAAGCACTAGGGCCTTGCTGTGGGTTAGGCTTTGGCTCCAGACCACTAAAACTCTCCGTATCAGCAATAAGACTGTTTCACTTTCTTATTATTCCTGTGTTCACTGGAGTAGCACACTGAACTTCCTTCAAGAACTTTTCTTTTGCATTCACAACTTGGCTAACTAGAGAAAGAGGCCTGGCTTTTGTGCCTGTCTTGGGTTTTGACATGCTTTCCTCACTAAGCTTAATCATTTCTAGCTTTTGATTTAAAGTGAGTGATGTATGCCTCTTCTGTTTACTCGAACACTTATAGGCCATTATAGATTTATGAATTGGCCTAGTATCAATATTGTATCTCGGGGAAAAGGGAAGCCTGAGGAAAGGGAGAGAGATAGGGGAATGGCTAGGTGGTGGAGCAGTGAGAACACACACAGCATACATTAAGTTCACCATCTTATGTGGGTGTGGTTTAAAAGGCTTGAACAGAAAGAAGTAACAACATGGTTAAAAGTTTTGAAATTGGAAAGTTGGAACCTGTCTTCTCTTGATCATATGATTCCAAGAGTCACAAAAGAGTAGGCAGAAGGATTACAACTTTATCAATAGGCAAATGTTCAAGTTTCTCTTAATTTAGAATATTAAATTATGTCTTAACCATACCACGTTTTTGTAACTTATGTAAATTGTAATTGACTTAATACTATTCTGTTATTTTGTGAGGTGATATGATGTGGCTGCAAAGTTGTTATAGTTAACCCTGAAGGTACCTCATTCTTATTTGCAAAATAAACCACATTTTCCCCTCTGTCTTATTAAACCAATGGAACCATTTTCTAGCATATGGAAACATTTCTGTACCTCATGTTCTTTTGTGCAGATAACCCCATGTGACTCACAAATGTTGAAAAAGCAGTAGATATTTCCAAATGCTATTAGAATTGTCAAATTAATATATCCTATAGGTAGTGGAAAAAAAAAAAGGTCTTCACTAGGGTAAACAAAGACCAGAATGGGGTCTAGTCACTGTTTCCAGTAAAGATTAGTTGCTCATACTACTCTAATTCCAGAATTTCTTTAATTATTTTGCTTATGTTAACACAAAAGATTCAAGAGCCATCTCTTCAGGTAATCATTTGTTGCACAAAACATATGTAGAAAATTCTCCCTGGCTTCATTTATAGAGAGAAAATGGTGACTATAAGTTAAAAACAATTGTCCAAACTTTTGAAATATAATAATCTAGTTTTAACCATCATTGTCAATAGCAAAGTACACACCATTGTGAGATTTTCAGCAGCAGTAAAATCTGTGCATGGAAGAGTAAATAAAGTGTTTTTGCAGTGTTAACGAATGGGTAGATATATGGGAAGAATTAATATTAAACTTTGTCATGCATTCTGACAGTGTACATGAACAGAGCCAGAGTGCTTATAAAGATTGTAACATGTCATTGCAATAAGATGTGCATCGTGTGGTCTACATGTGTTCCCAAATGACATCTTGGAATTTGGCCTTGTCCAAAAATATCTTTTGAGGAAGGACAGATGGTATAGTTGCTGTCTTCAAGGGGAAAAAAAGTGACATCACAACCTTACATTAAACTTGATGAGGTAAGGTAAGGATGTCCTCTGAAAAACTGGCTAGGAGTGGAAGGAGGAGTTGGAAGGGGAGAGGGAGAAAGAGGGAAAGAAGCTTTTTAAGAAGTAGAAATAGTTGAAAATATTAGGGTATCTAATATTGTCAGGAACACTGCATGTAAGAGATTATGGGCAGAGTGTAATTTCAGAACTCTCTTTGATAATTCTAAAAGCAAAGTCAAAAAGTGTTTTTTTGTTTTTTTTTTTATACTTACTACTTGTGAACCAGATATTCTTTGGCATCTTAAACTAAATGCCTTTGTTTACATCAGCTATTTTGTGAGACTTCATTAATTCAACACATATTCTAATTCTGTCTAGAATAGAATGCTATGCTAAGCATTGCATAAAGAGCAAGATGAATAAGATATTGCTTCTGTCCCAGAGAACTTATTATCTAGTAAGGGATAGAATGTAAATATTGAAAAATCTATAGAACAAAGTAGAATTAACTGTCCAAGAGGCTGTGTGGACAAGACAGATCTAATCCATTTGTTAACATGAATGCTTCACGGAGGGGCACATGAACTGGACAGTGTAGTATGTGTAGAATTTGGACACATTAAGATGGGATTGGGGTACGAGTTAGGCTTTTAGTGAAGAAAATAGCACAGGCAAAGATGGAGCAGAGGCATAGATGTAGGACATATTTGCGAACAGGGAGTAGTTGAGTTACAGTGAAGTATAGGTTTTATGGAAGAGAGTAGTGGGAGATAAAACGGCAAGTAAAACTTAGAGACAGGTCATGGAAATTTTTAAAAGTGAGAATGAAGATTTTGAACTTTATTATCTAGGTAGAGGAGAGTCCATGAAGGCTTTTTAGCAGAGGCAGGATAGGTGCTAGGGAGTTGTGCTTTTGGATGCTTAATGGAAAGGACACAGTGGAGTGGGGAGAGATTAGAACAAAAAATTGAAATTAAGGGGTCATTGCGGAGGCCCAGATGAGCGATAATAAGGGCTGACATAAAGTGTGGCAGTGGAGATGGAAACAAAGCAAAGCATTTGGTAGACAGAGTTAGCAGAACTGAGCCATGATTATATGTGGGAAGTAAGGGAAAAGAGAATTGGAGCAAGATTTGCATCTGGGTAACTGGGACAGTGGTGGTGCCATTAACAGAAAGAAGAAAATTAGGAGGAGCTGGTTTGGGGAATTAAGAAGATGTATTAAGTGCTTGAAGTGAATGTGTAGGGGCATATAAGAATTGCCAGGAGGAGAAACAAACAGGAAGAGAAGATTGAAGACAAAGCCTTGAGAAATACATATGTTTTGGAGTTTGACAGAAGAAAAGAAGTTGGCAAGAATAGTCAAAGAGAGTAGGGAGAAATCAGTACAGCATACTATTAAGAAGTCCCTCTGAAGCCGTGTGACCCAGTTTTACTGCAACTGCTGCAGTTTCCATTGTCCCTGCAGACTCTTCTGTACTCTACTGGGAGATCAGTTATGGTAGCCTTCTGACTTGAGTTAATTTCTCTGTTCTTTCTATCTAATCATCACAGAAGCTGTTAGGACTGATAATCAACAGAATAGTATGAGGAATCAGAGGCTTACATTCTCAGTGCCAAGGTTACACCATTCCTGAGCTTACTTGATAGGTGAGATTCTTTGTGCTTAATTCCCCACTCAGGACAGACTCAGTGAGTCTGTTGCCTCTTTTCCTGTATCTTATGAGTGAAGGAAATTATATTAGACATTTTGTAGTATAGATGCTGGCTGTCATGTTTGCTCTCTAGATCAGCTTGTGACATGGAAATCAAGAGATGAAGGAATTTTAGTGAGAGAATAGTCAGTAGCGTCATATGCTCCACTCTCCAGAAGAGGAGATAGATGATGATTCAGAAAAGACCCTACTAAATGTGGTGGTTTGGAGGTCACTGATGGCCTTTGAGAAGATAGTTTTGGTACTATGATGTGGGTGGAAGAATCCAGGATGTTAAAGAATTAGTACATTATAAAGAATGAACTTAACTAATGTAGACTATTCTTTAAAGGATTTAGGAGATGAATGGGAGGACAGAGAGGAAATGTTAGCTATAGGATCACAAGGCTCAAAGGAAGACTTTTTTTCTTATCTTTTTTTAAATGGGGAAATGAGCGTATTTGTAGGCAGAGGTAAAGGAGCCTTTGGAGGAGGAAGGAGAGAAGGTACTGGGCAGTGGGAGTTAATTATTGACTGGTAGATTTTGGAGATGTTTGGAAAGAATCAAATCAAGTGTCTAGGTTGATAGGAATCTTTAGAGATCAGAGGAGTAAGAGATAGAAGATGGGTGGAGGTACAGGGAGCTTCCTGGGGGAGAGGACAGATACTGAGAGAGGATCTACTGTAAAACCTTGGGTATCTCATTAAAGAAGATAAGGCTATTGGCTAAGAATGAGGAGAAAAGGGAGAGGAGAAAAGATATGGAGTAGTTGCAGTAGGAAATAGTTAAAATGAAATAAATTGCTGAGCTTCAGTGAGGACTCAGTTGAGGACAGGTAGTTAATTTTATTTCTTACCTTTCTCTAGTGAAATGCATGTTTTTTGCTTAAAAGTACAGAAGAAAGTTCCATGAAAGGCAGCATTCAGAAATGTGAAGAATTTTGTTGTCAGCTAATTCATACTTATGCACATATCTTGGATAGAGAAATACAAATGATGATAGTACTATTACTACCTATGGTTGGATCACAAAAAAAGAATGTACGCTTAGCATTTAAAGGTACTTTCAAATGTTGTAAGAAAACAGAATTTCATCAGGGAGTTGTTCTAGGAATGTAGCTTGGGATTTTGCCTACATTCTGTCACTCAATGGCATGGTTTTATTTTTTTATTTTTTTTTTTTTGACAGAGTCTCACTCTGTTGCCCAGGCTAGAGTGAGTGCCGTGGCGTCAGCCTAGCTCACAGCAACCTCAGACTCCTGAGCTCAGGCGATCCTCCTGTCTCAGCCTCCCGAGTAGCTGGGACTACAGGCATGCGCCACCATGCCCGGCTAATTTTTTCTATATATATATTTTAGCTGTCCATATAATTTCTTTCTATTTTTAGTAGAGATGGGGTCTCGCTCTTGCTCAGACTGGTCACGAACTCCTGAGCTCAAACGATCCGCCCACCTCGGCCTCCCAGAGTGCTAGGATTACAGGCGTGAGCCACCGCGCCCGGCCAATGGCATGGTTTTATATGACATTATTTGACTCTTCTTATTTCTGATTTCTTCTGTTTCATATGAAAGATAATTTCTCTAGTTTTGGAAATATACTAAATCAAGAAATAGCTTAGTACTTTTTGAGGGCAGGAAATGTATCTTGTTCACCGTCATCTCATATATAGTAGGTACTTAAAAACATTTAAAAATATTTAACATTCAGTTAAACTGAATGCAAATATTGGCTGCTCAAATTTAAAGAATCTAGTGTCTCTGTTCTTTATTTTCCTCCCAGCTTAAGAGTAACAGGTAAAAACTAAAAAACAGACAACCAACTTAAAGTAAAATAAAACAAAACAAGATGTTGTTATCTGGACTATCTTCCACAGTATTAAGCAGTTTACCTAAAAGTCTCTTTAAGAAAAGCAGCTAAGGAAAGAAGTCTTCCAAATACGTTCCCACATCTCCACCTCTGCCCCATCTTTGCCCATGCTATTTTCTTTGCCAAAAGCCGAATTCCTACCCCAAACCCGTCTTAATCTGTCTATACAAGTATACAACACCCAGTTCATATGTCCCTCCTTAATTGTTTTGGTCAGGTGATTGGCTTATTATTTATCTTTTCAACAAATCTTCATTAAATGCCTACCATGTGCCAGGTGTTATGGTAGAGCCAGGTGATAAAGTCCCAGTTCCTGCCCACAAGAACCTTCAATCTTGGGGAATCAAGGTAAGTGAACAGGTGAATAAAATAGGATGTGATAATTGCCACTATAGAAGGAGAAATTCAGGAGGCTGTGAAATACGTAAGGAAAGGTACCGAAGCAAAACTCAAGGTTTGTCTTTGTGGAAAGGTAAGTAGGTGTTGGCTTAGTTAAACTTGGGAGAAAGCATGATCCAGGCAGTGTAAAACTCATGGATGTGAAAGAACATGGCACATTTGAAGGACTGAAAGATGTTCACTGTGACTGGAGCTCATATATTCTCTAAGGTCTCTTAATTCAGAGTCATTTTAATGATATGTTTAAACTATTTAAAAAACAGACTCCTTCCTTTTTCAAAACTGGAGAGACAAAGGTCCCCCTGCTCCTTCCCACTCTTTGGCGAACTTATATTTATAATAATATCTATAGGTTCCACAGTCAGAGGAGAACTAGAAAAGGTGAAAAGAAAAGAAATTTGAGAAAAGAAGGACCAAAGAGATGAAGAGGGCCAGAGGAAGTTTCAGAGAAATAAAATAGGTACCATTTGATGGGGAATGACAGTACCATTTATAACACTCAGAATCCTTATCTCTAATCAATAGTTCACATCAACCATTTCAAAAGTTAATGTCTCCAAATGGTTGACTTGGTGTATGAAGTATATTATGAGAGAGTATTTTTTGATGAGAGATTTAAAAATTGAATTTCTGTCTGGTTCATTTCATGAGAAATTAGAATAGACTTTGCTGTATTGTGTTTTCATGAGTCTGTACCCTTATAGTGTATGTAACCTGGAAGAAATTTAAATGCCATTATTCTGTTTTTATAGGACAAAATATCATCACTGTCAGGTTAAGATTTAAGGTTACATGAGGAATCAGAGATAAAGTAGGATCAGGAAACAAAAGAATTGTATCTTCACTCAACTCTCACCAGTTCCAGAGACTATCATATGTATTTATACAGAATACATTGCACATAATAAATCTCTCATATTTTGTAAATATTTAGCTGTTGTTGATTTATTTCTGCCCCACTGGCAGCCGTCATGTCTCTGGTCTACATTGTGAATGTCTGTTTACATGTCTGTGTCGACATCATCTGCTCTGGAGTGGAGCCTTTATGGAAGGTAGGGATCATATCTGTTTATTTTGCATAATAGCATAGAGTTCTGTCTATGAAGCTTTATTTTTATTTGATGTTGATTTTCTTTATGAATTTCTTTCCTGTCTTCAGATTGACTGAATCTTCTGATCATTATTAATTCAGTGGAAATGAGAGGTGGAGTTAACTGTTGAATGCTTAGCCAGGCTGGGTAGCAGGCTTTCCCAGATAGCTATATGAGGTCTTATACCACCACAAAGAAGCACCCTCTTGTAAAAAGATGAAAAATACAGAGAAGCCACCCATGTTGGTTTTCACAAAGGAAAAGTCTTTTCTTACCACCAAGTGCTTGTCAAATAAACTTGGTATGAAGTCGAGACTGAATACAGTAAACAGAAAACTCAGATAAAATCTACAGGAAAAAAAAAATTCCTCCTTATTTTTATCCCTATTCTTATTTGGGACAGGCTTCTGGAACAGTATTGGAGGATAGAATGTAAATTTGATGAGATGGAGCTGTAGCCAAGTGAATAAGGTGTCAATACTTTTTGAAGATGCTGTAGTTGTAAACAATTTTTACTAGTGTATCCTCGCTTCAAAGCATTCATCTTTTTAAACTTGTATCACTAAATTGCAAAATTGGTATCTAAAGTCATTCATGTGGATGTTACTATTAAGTTTAGTTTTCTTTATTAGAATGTTCCAGATACTAAAAGGAAACTTCCTAGACTGACAAGGTAGCTTTTTGATATTTCCTTGAAAACCTTTCTTTTCCCTCTCAGCTTGCCTATTCTTCCCTTTCTCTAGATCTATCATGAATTTTTCCATTATATTTCAAGGACTCTTTAGGGGTTTCTTGCTATATCTTTTATTGTAATCAGTTTTTCATATTACTTTTTTTGGTATTAACCCATTATAAATGATATTAGTTCTTATATTATTTGATTTCTATATACATTCTCCATTTTTATGTTTTATTCTATAACTTATTAAGGTTTATATGTGTAAAATAGGAATCAACTGCCAATGTTATGAGTCCTGAAATTTAGATTATGATTTTTGGGTTTTGACAATATTTCTGTTTAATTCTCTGGGTTCCTTTGGTCAATACTTTCTTTGGAAATTTATGTTAGCTTCAAAAATAATGATAATGCAGGGATAAATATGCTGATAAATCTCTAAATGTTATTAAATGACTTGATTAAAGTTTATAAAACAGTCAAAATCTGTCATACCATGTCTTCTTTCTAGTATATATATTTTGACAATGAAAGCTTTTCTTTATTTATTACATATTTGCCTATTCCAGCCAAGAAAATATTCTTTGTAAAAGTACTTTATAAACTTTATAGAAATATGTAAATATAAAGTTAATTCTATGTTAAATGTATAAATGTACTACTTGACAATATAAATACTATTCCTATTGACCAGATGAAGAATCAAGTGTAGAGAAGTTAAATTGCTTTGTTCAAAATTATACAGCTTAGTAGTAGCTGAGACTCAAATTTAGAAATGGTTTGATTCCACTTTATTCTATCTTTCTATAACATTATTTCATTTCTTCCCTTAAAAAAATTCAAGTCCTTTATTATTGTTTTCTTTAAGTCACCTTTGTTTTCTTAGCCATCAATAAAGGCTCTTATTTTCAGCTCAACACTGCAGCAAAGCTTATAGTTTTTGTCTTTCATTAGAAAAATAGGTTTTTGTTTCTCAACCTGTTCTGGATTATAGGAATTTGATAGCATCAGAATTAGCGTAGATGTAGCAATATACTCATAATGCATCTAGGAGAAAACAGATTTAGGAGAAATATATTTGCAAGAACACTGGCTGGAACTTAGACTTACTAATCAACGATTTACAGACTATGAGAGGAATTTCCTTCTTTAGATACTGTTTTTATGGGAAAATTTTCTGAGGCCTATACTTGTTTAACATCTAAAACAGAAGAACAAAATCAGTCATGAAGAAAGTAGGAGAGGTTTTTTCATTCACATCCACTGTGTATCTCTGTCTCAGACACAGATTGTATGCTGGTGATCAGAATGCCGACACAGCTTGCTTTCTTATTTTTCAAAGACCACAATGTACACATAGCTTAAGGAAGGATATTATTCTTGGAAAGTTATACATTTTTGTATGACTGACATAAAGACATTTAGGCCTTGGCTGGATACTTCAGTTCTCTTAAAACTTATAGCTATCCTGTCAGAAGCAAACATCTTGGAAACAGTATAGTATAGTTGAAGGAAACAGTCCTACCAACTGACTTGCTTAGGCATATTATTTCCCCCCTCCTGTTCTAGATATTTTTTTCTAGAAATCCACTTTTCTTTTTCTAGACATACATACACAACATTTATGTGTGTGTGTGTGTGTGTGTGTGTCTGTCATCATCAATACACAAGTAATAGATTTGTTCATTGTGAAAAAATTTAGGAAATTCAGATAGGAAGGAAAAGAAATCATTAATTATTACAGAAAAGTTTCAACATTTTGGTGTATAGCCTTTGTGCTTTTATAGTACATGTATGTGCACACACACATAGACTCACATAGATACATATATGCAGAAATAATAAAATGGGTTCATATTGATAAAACAATGAGATTGTAGAACTAAGGAGACAAATTGAGAGCTAGAACCACCACCATTGCAGAACTAATAAGTGATATAAGTAAGGAGTAGAATAGAAGTGGCTAAAAATACAATGGTTTGGAGCAAAAGCTTGAAATAGTCATGGTAAACACAGGAGTAAAAGACAAAGATGAAAGCAATTTGGCTAACAGTGATATAAAACAAAGATCAGTTAACAAAAAGATTGCTATTAATAGTGTCTGTGAGGAAGAGGACCCAACAAATCAAACTAAAAAAAAGAAATTTAAAGAAGTGATAAAGCAAAACTTCACTGAAATGAAGAACTGAATCTGTAGATCAAAAAGATACATTGAATACTGAAAATAGATAGAGAAGGAACAACATCATATCTGGATTGTTATGGAACAAAAGAAAGACTTCTTCAGTTATGCAAGCAAAAGCAAAAATCATCTACAAGGAAGAAATTTAGACTGGGCTCGGCTTCACAGCAATGCGCAATACTAGAGGTGCAGTGTCAACACAGTTCTGCAAAACAAAGTATGACCCAAGAACACCCTACCAAGCCTAGTTGTTGTTGAGGGATAAAGGCAGCAGGCATATATTCTCAAATGTGAAAGAACCCAGAGAATTTAGCATCTGTGAGACCTTTCTGAAAAAAAACTACTTGTTAAAATTTAGCCAAGAGAAGAATTAAACTAAAGACTGGTTGTGATATTAAATATATTTAAGTATAAATGTAAGATTTAGAAACTATAGAAACTGCGGTAACAGAACAGAATGTAAATGTACATCATAGCAAAGTAAAACTAATATATACAACAAAAATTGAGAGGTAGGTGGAAGGAAGATGGGAGTAAGAGATTATTAATCTCCTTATCATTCATAGCAGCAATTCATCCAGAACCATCTCAAATTTAAAATGGTTTAAAAGTAATGTTAATCTACTCTCTCTCTTTATGGTTTTTATCATTTTTCTTTAACTTAGAGGGATTTTTCACAGTTAATGTTTCTTCAGTGAATTAAGCATTTAACTAAGATTTAAAATTCCTTCAGTTTCATTTGAGCTTTTGTTAATTTCAAGTAAAATTAGAATTTATATTTTTATTTTAAAAAGTGTGTAATCTTAAACCAGAAATAATAAGTTTATTTCTGTCCATGCATCTATTTGTATATGTGAATTGTTGTCTGGAATAATGTTCACTAAATGTTAATACTCAATATTTCTCAATGTGAGATTTTAGATGATTTGTTGCATTTTTTCTTTGTATATTTTGTATTATTTGAATTTTTATAATCAGAATGTATTAAAACGATACAATGAATTTATTACTCCGAAAAATGAATTTATACTTGTACAATTTATGTCTTTATTTCTTTTTAAATTTATCATAACCCTTTTCCTTTTGCCATCATTTTTAATAGCTGCACAGTATTTTATGGATGTGTTATGTTTCTTCTTCCATTCCTGATCTCAATTTCTTCATCTGTAATGACAGAGCTGGACTAGATTAGGGAGTTGCAGTCTTTCTCTTTAAGCTATGGAATCCTTCCAATAAATAAACAATTTATAACTCTTGGCTCAGGCATCTCATGTAGAATATAGTTTCAAAGCTGTGCAGATTAGGTAATTTCTGAGGTTCATTCCATTTTACCACCAACAACTACTTTTTTTCTTAGGATTTTTTTTTTTTGGTGTGTGTGTGACTGCTTTCCATATGTTAAAAAAAAAAATCGGTAATAACCATAATCTTAAGAATCAGGATTTTAAAGTGAAAGATGCCTTTGAAAACCATCTAGTGTATTTCTCTAAATTTTATGCATAAGAAAACCAAATTGAAGTTGTTTAACTAACATGATACAACCAACTGAAATGAATGAGACTTGAGCTCAGATCTTCTGATTTTTTACGCTGTTCTTTCCCTTACGGTACACATAATCATATTTTTAAATAATAATGGGCAGAGAAGATGACAATTTCATCTTAACCCATTTCACACTGATACTAACATGTAAATGTGAGGAGATATACTTAATTTATAATATATTTATTTTCTTTTTCAGGAAAAGAGATCAGCAAGGCAGCCATTATTTCTAAACTCTCAGAGTTAGAAAGGAAAGTGAGTGGGATTCTGGCGAGGAAGAAAGCATTTACTTGTCAAAGATATGGAATTTACTGTGGTTACTAAGATTAAAATAAAACTAAAACTTGACTTGGCAGAGGATTAAAAACAAAGCAGCTCCAAAGTGTGTGCACATCATGGAGAAGATGCCATTATTCCTTCAGGCATCCAAGGGGGAAGGGAATATTGTTTCTTTGTGTTGCTGGAGCTGATTTATTTAGTTATGATTTCAACATGCCTGCAAGGCAAACCCCAGAAAACATTGCACAACTACATTAACCAGAACAAATGCTGCTTTTTTTTCTATACCTCCCCCTAAGGTTTTTTAAACAGCAGTGGGTGTTTTTTTTCTTTTTCTTTTCTCAAATTGTTTAAACGGCTCTGATTATGTTTGACTATTGGGTGTGGCAGGATTTAGAATCTTAAGTGGTAGTACAGGTTCCTGAACAAGAAAGAGAATTAGAGGTGATGTGACTTGATTATTGGAATGTGTAGAAGAATGCAAAGTCGTGAGAGGTACTATGGTCTACCGCAGGCTGCTCTTAGTAATAGATCTTCTTGTTAAAAAGCCTTGTTATTATTGGGAATTTATTTTGGAAACTACCAAAGAACAAGTTTGACAGAAAAGTAAAGCAAACCACCTGTCTCATATTTCCTTTCCACACAGGCACTTTGAAGAGATATTTTAAATATTGTCAAGTCTCAGTGATTCTGGCATAGATTAGCATTATCAATATTCTCACAAACTTGAATTACACTCCCATGGCATTGCACTAGGTGCAGCACAGAGAAAATTAGCAAACAAGATCCTTATCCTTTTGGAGTTTAGTAAGAGTTGTTATCCTAGCAAGTAGTTCAACAAATCCCAAACTCATATTTCTTTACACACTCCAAACATCCTCCCTCCCTTTCTGTATTTTCTGTCTTCGTTAATGGCCTTCCCATTACCTCCCAAACCTCACATTCATCTTGAGTCCTTATGTTACCTTGATCTCCACTAGCAATCTATCAACAAGGCCTGTCTCTTCTGTCTCCAAAATTGCTTTGAGTATGTTCGTTCTCTCTTCTCCATTCTTGTAGCCGTTGACCCATTTAGGCCTTTTCATCTTTCATTTCAGTTCTTTGGAGAGCTGCATATCTACTTTCAGTGGTTCCATTTTCTAATCCATCCTCCATACTGCTGTCAAAACTCTTTCTTTAAAGACAGATCTAATCATATAATTCTCCAGCTTAAAAACTTTTGATGGGTCCCCATTAATGTGTGAGGGATAAAGTCTAAACTTAGCTTGTCATACCAGGGTTTCCTAGTCTGGCCCCGATCTACTTATTCTCACTTCATCTTCTGCCATAATTTCCGCCCCCATTCCCACTCCCTGTTGCCAGATACACATATACATTTACTCTTGTTCCACCAGCTTGTCCGTACTTCCCTGAGCTTTCTCTCTGCTTGTGCATTTGATCATGCCATTCCTTGCCCCATACACACAAGGATACTTACTCTTCCCTGACTGATAAACTGCGTATATGGAGGAATTAAGGAAGCCAAGATTTTACAAAGAATATTCTTGACAAAACAGAACAAAAGGAACAAACTCTATGCACAGAACCAAGCAATAAGGGCAACCACCAGTAAAGCAGAGTTCAGGTTAGTAGCTGCAGACGACTTCCTTTTGGGCAAACCAGGAGGAAGGACTTGATTCCAGAAGGCACTAGAGCCACAGCAGTGATAAAACTGGTTTGTAATAGTATTAAATGAATGCCTCCCTCCTGTTAATACAGATAGCGAAGAGCTAGCTCTTATTTTTATAGCTGGGGGATAAAGGAAAATAGCCACAGTAGATTTCTGGTATACTAGTTAATTTCAAGAATTAAGAGAAAACTCATTACCCTCATCTACCTACTATTCCTACCTTATCTCACTTTCCAAAGGAGTAGAGAATGGAACCCTCAAGACTAAGAGTCTTCACATTGATGTATTTTAAAAATTACCAGGATTCAGCCAGAGATGGTGGGTTTAAGCAGTAGGCTGAATGAAGGAAAATAGCAGCTCTTTTCCTGTAGTTAATGAAGAAGCAGAGGCCTTTCTCATGCTTGTACCTAGTGATGCTTCTTCCTAACCTTGGCATATTCCTGCTCAACTTTTGTCCTTTTTATCTACTCTTGATTCTTTTTAAAAGTTAATTTGCATTTATAAGTAATATTAATGTATTGTTTTCAAACCATTTGGAATATCTGTCAAGGCTACTTTGACATGCCCCTCATCACGATCATCCCCAATCCCAGTTGCCTGCCCACCAACACCAGAAAATGATGACTATGTTCAGTTTGATTTTCTATCCCTTCAGTCCTTTCTCTATCATTGACTTAGAGATAGATGTATGGATTGATAAATAGGCTTATGACATGTAGTATTGCTCTGTGTATGTGTGCACGTGCACGTGCACTTTCCTCACAGAAACAGCATTGTACTTACTCTGCCTCTCATTCTGTAAACTTGCTTTTTTGATTCTACAATAGATCTGGGAGATCTTTTCCTATTAGCGCATACAGATGATTTATCACATTTTTTCCAGCTCTGACACATAGTATCATCTTTAGAGCTAGCTTAACCCTTTCCTTTTCTCATAGTAATCTGATATGGGCAGTTAGAAGGAAAAAGAAAAAAATTTTAGTAAGCAAGTATTGGTGCTGATGCCAATTAACTATGAAGAGGGTTGCAAGTGTTGGCTTGGGTAGAAATGTTATCCTTAAAAGTTAGACTATCTTAGAAAAACTGTGCAAAGGACAGCACTGACATTAGCATCCTCTTGATGGAAATGAAATGTAACCAGGACTCTTTGCAGTATGCATACATCTGGTTTTCCCTTTTCTGTATGCCTAAATCCTCCCTCCTCAGTTGTTTCTGTTTAGCACTTAGTTTAAATTCCCAAATTAATTCAATAAGCAAATTTGAAATCTGTAAAATGAGGGTGTTAGGTGATCTTTTAGAGCTTTTGCAGCTCTAGGGTTCTATTAAATTATTGAAATAATTTATTTTCAGAGAATATATTCTGATAGAAACTTTTCTGTGCTTTAGGTTGTGTTTAATTATGAATACAAATAATATTGAAATAGACAAAACTTGTGCTACTTGTCACTCTTCTTGAAGAATATTTATAATGATCATTTACTGTTTAAAGTAAATCTCTCAAAGGACTTGATAACTGTCAAGTATTAGTATTACCACCAAACTATAGGCTTAATTAGATTATACCACTAGTATTTGCATTTCTCTCTCTTTGTTTCTTTCTTTCTTTGTTTCTTTGTTTCTTTCTTTCTTTCTTTCTTAACTATATGAACTAAGAAATGTATGGCTGAGTCAAAGTTAATGGGAGCTTCTGAGAAAACAGTTGTAAGATGGCTGCACTTATTATATACTTTTGAGTATTCAAAGATTTAAGCGGTATCATCACATACCAGGAGCAAAAGGTTGGGAGTCAAGAATCGGGGAATTAGTCCCTGCTCATCACTGTCTTACTTTGTGATTGCAGGTTATGCCTTGCTCTTAAATTTTCCCAGCTGTAACATGTAGTAGATTATTTCTGACTCTCAACCTACCCAGGAATGTTTTGTGAAATAATAAAGATAACCACTGCTAGTTATTTTGTGCTGCTCAGTAAAGATTCTATACAAATTAATAGTGGTGGAAGGGTAGTTACTGTATTTTTAATAAAGTTCTTGAAAGGAAGAGAAGTACCCAGAGTAGGTCACTTAAAATTTTTGTTTATTATTTTTCTTAGGCCTGCAACAAGTATTCTATGTTAGGTAGAACAATGCTGAAAACCTTTACAAAAGCAAAGGTTTGTAATTTTGTGGGAACCAATCCATGGTGGATATAGTTCTCTCCAACTGTAATGTTCTGAGTCATTTGCTGCTTTTTATAAAAGTTAACAGCCCACCTTTTAGTGTTTTTTTTTTTCTTTAGGTATATTTGGATTTTTATGTTTGTTCAAATATTCTCCATGAGTTCTGTTATTTAAACGACCTTGAAATAGAAAGTCATGTGTAAAATTTGCCACTTTACTTGAATTTTAACGCTTTCTATAGAGTTATCCTGTCGTATTCTCTTTCTAAATTCCACTTCTCACCTTCTTGGATTGGTTGCTTTTTGTTATAAAAACATGTCAGAGATTCTTACCCTTCATGAAAAATACTTGCTGTTCTCTTAGTTGATGCAGAACACTGGTAAACTTTCTCTTTGGAGGAAAAGAATTGTAGACAAAAGGAGATATTTATTTGAGAGAATAGTTTAAAGAAATTCATTCTTTTCTCATTGTACTTCTTTTCAAATTGCTCTCACCCTAGGTGGTATGAGGATTCTTTCAAAGCGTAGTGTACAGCTGGTGAACAAAACTGACACTTTAATTGCTTGAAGTCCAGTGGTGTTTGCTGTGTATTTTCTGTGTCTGTGAATTATTATGTTATGATGTGAAAAATAATGAAGATTACAATTTTTAAACTATATATTTCACAATCAAAGTATTTATAAACACATATGAAACTTATTCTAAGTATAACCTATACTGAAATGAGATGGTCATGTTTATAACTCCGTAGGTAAACTACCCTGGAATGTTTCAGACCAGGCTTAGCTGAGGCAAGACATTTTGAACTGATATTGTAAGGAAGGATCTGTTTTCTTATTCAGTGGTTTCATGTGAACTTAAAAAGATGACTTGTGTTTGGTTAGTTCCAAATTTAAATTTGTTACACTTCTTATGCTAGTAGAAATGTTTTCTTTTCTATCTGAAGATTTAATAGAGTTGGTCTTGGAATATGGTTACTTTTTTGATTCCTTTTGAACCTAACAATTCAAATCAGTTAAGTAACCAACAAGAGCAATTAAAGATGACCCCATTGACTTGCTTTGCATCTCTCTTGTTTTTCCTTTCCTTATCGGCAAACTTAAACTGAATTTCAGCTTTGTACTTAAAAATAAATTACTATTGAAATAAAGACAGTTTAATAGCATTATATAGAAAATGGTACACACTGTCTGGTGGATGGACACGCTTGAAGCTCTGACTCGGATGGGGCAAAGGCAATATATGTAACCTAAACATTTGTACCCCCGTAATATGCTGAAATAACAAAATGATGTTCTGACCTGGGATTATCTATATTATAAATAAATGTAAATATAACAAAAAAAAGAAAATATGGAAAATGAAAAGAAGGGAATGAACTGTAAAAGGTAGGATTTGAGCTGAGTCTTGAAGAATACATGGTTCTTGATGCATTCTAGACTTTCCTCTGAATATTTTTTGTCCTAAGTGACTGTGTTTGTCATATGAGTAGGTCATCCTGCCTTGGTGGAAAGAGTGGATATTTATTTTTCAACTACAATGTAATCATAATACCTGGCCTTGGATGAGGCACTTCATTCTGCTATGCCTTAAGTTCTCCATCTGTAAAATGATAATGGCTATATAACTTGAGATTTCTTTAATTTAGTGGAGGCAAACCTTTTAAAGTATAGAGATGGCTTTCACTGTGAATGAATTTAAGATAGAAGATAGCATTGCCACAATAGTGCATTTTTCTACCTTTAAGAATGGTACCATATATATATTTTTTTATTGGCACAAAAACAAGGATTAGGCTTCCAAGGTCTTTTGAGTGCCTTATGCGTGTTCTAGCTGGTGTTAATCTTAAACATCTTGTACTCAGCATCTGGTTTATTCATGAGACCCCTATAATTAACCAGTAGTACTTCTCAGTCTTGTCTTTTAGGAAGATTTATAGTATACCTCAGGTGGTATTAGATACCAGGCAGAAGACTAAATAGCTAGCTTCCTTAATTTAGAAAAATTATGTCTTCTTGATACCAATATTGTTAAAATAAGATATAATTTAAAAAAAATCATTTTTCTTTTTCATTTGACTTACTTGACAGCTATACTATCTGAACAACCTAAAGAAACTTAAGTTTCTTGGGTGTGGTTTTACAGTCTTAGGAAAGCTGGAAAGAAACTAAACTTTAGAGGGGACAGGCTTATGGTGTATTCAGGAGTGTTAAGCAAGGAAGAATTATTAGGCCAGGTGTGTTTCATGTCTGTATCTGTCAGAGTGAGAAACTGTAGAGGCAAGAGTTTGTCTCAGTAAAATTGTTTATGTATTATTTACTGAGTGCAAAATGACTTTTTAATACAGGCAAAAGTCCAAATACTTTATAGGTAATCAATATCAAAAGAAGGTAAATTTTTTTTTCTGATTGGTTATCAAGTTGATATACACTCCTCTTGCTGTGTTCTGGTTAAGCTATAATTAATAGAGACATCTTTTTAAACAAGATTTTCTGAAATGAAGCCTACAAATTACATCAGATTTTTTTTTGTTTTCTGTGGAACTATTGTCATGGCATGAATTGAGAGTTGCTTGAGCAACATACTCATTTGGAATACTTTTTACCTCAAATTTTGCATAAAACCTATGCTTTCTAATGGAAAGGGCAAAGTGAGAGGCAACACTAAATTTCTAAGCCTAACTCTTTTCCTAAAAATCCCTCAATGATCAAATTGCCTTGTATGAGTAGCTCTCACAAGGATAGGGATTGGTTAGTTTCAGGACATCTTATCTAAACATTCTTCTAGGGTCAGATCTATGCTGGCTAGACCTATAGAAATCAAAATTATCAACACAGTGATGACAATGTAATTAGCCGTATCTATCAGCAGCTTATAATCAATGATATCTAAGGCTGCTGAAAGGTCCACTGTATAAAAATTCTAGCTCTACCCTTGACTCTCCTTAATGACCCTAAGGATTTTGGACTAAAGTCTGTAAGCAGACTTGACTCTAACCTGGAATCTGCTCTGTATTCCTAGGTAAATAGCGTGCAAAGTTAGGAAACTACATCAAAATAAGATGTATGTTACACCTAGAATAAATTGTGATAGAGTGATAAATCGGCAGTAAAAGTTTTAGTGAATAGGACCTTCAATGGAAGTTTGCTGCCATCAGACTTTTTAAAAAAATGTTGTCTAAACTGTTACCGTGGATTTTATGTAAATTGTTCCTGCTAAACATTTGCGTTATATATTCCTATTCCTTTGTACTTCCCATTTGATGAAGTTTTCAAACTGTGTGTTGCTGGAGGGGAAGAAAAACCCCAAACCCAAACCGCACAGGACAAATTGAATTACAAACCTGGTGTGGTCTTTTAACTCAATTACATCTAATTTGTGTTATTTTAGTCATCTTGGGTGGCAGCTGTTCCATGTACATGCTCGCAAACATTTTCAATGTAAGAATTTGTCCTGATTACAACTCTGTAAGATTGGTAGTAGTCTATTTATATTTTAAGTGGCAAAGTTATACATTAATTTGGTGTATCAGGACCATTTTAAAAATTAAAAATTTAGTTGGTTTTTTGAGTAGACTTTTTAAAACGAGCATCTAATATTTATTTTAAATGTTATAATGTCACCTCATTTTCTTATTTCTTATGCTTCTACTTAAGTTTCTTCTAAAAATAGCCTTTTAATTAGTTTATGTAGGCAATTATGACTTTGGGGGCAAGGCAATATGGAATTTTAGATTTTGATATGCCCAAATAAATATTTTGACATTCTAATCCAAAATTTGAGAGGATCTGGGAAGAAAAACATGAAAGAATATAAATTCAGGATTATTCAGTTCATTTTACTTCACATGGAGGTTTGAGTTAGAATTGAGTTACGATTGAGTGTGAAATGCAGCAGAAATGAAGACCTTGAAACCCAAGAAAATCATAAAGAAGCTGACACAAAATCACTTATATGAATGGTGTCTGACAATTGATACTAACTCATCCTTCACTCATCTTCTAATTATATTTTTATGTTATTTTCTAGGGATTCATCTTTTGAACAAAATATTCAGTTTAATTCACTGAGCATTACTAACTTGGATAAGAAAAGGACACTTACATGACATCTTAATATTTGAAGTGAAATCTGCAGAATACAAATGCAGAAGAGAGAAGGACCTTGACCAGTTTTCCAAGGTGGACAAATGGGACAATGCTAAATTTGGGGGAATTACAGTGAAGAGATACTATCCAACAGAGACAGAAATGGAAGAAAAATCTTACTACCTCAAAAATGATCTATGATCTCTGACTATGTTTAGAAAGCCTTTGCTTATATACTAAATTCAGTAATTTTCAATTAGTAACTGAATATCTGCTATGGACTAGGTATTGTTCTAGGTACTGAGATTTCAAAGATGAATAAGCTAAAGGTCCCTACTTAGGAAGAACTTACAGTGTAGTTGAAATGACAAACATGTAAATAATAACTGATAGCCCCATATGGCACCATAGTTATTTAATCAGTTATTGGATGACCCATAGGCTTAGGAATATAAATTGTTCAAATTTGTGTTGTCTATCAGCTATGTACACTTTTTCCCTACTCATTCTCTTTTTAAGGAAAAAAGTAACAATTTGATCACCAATTATAGTAAGTGATTTCTTAGACATTATGTAATTTTTATTAGTTGTGAACTATATTGAACCAAGTTCAATAACATGTTAAAAAACTTTCATTATCCTATATCCCTTTTTGTATCTCACAACATCTAACTATGTTTTATATGTTGAAGCTTTTTATTTTTGGTTCCTTTTCTGACCTTATTTGTTGTTCCTTTTGCTAGCTTCATATCTATATTAGTTATGTATTGCTATAACAAATTGCCCTAAAACTTAGTAAAACAACAAACATATATTATCTAATAGTTTCTGTGGGCCAGTAATAACCATATCTGTCTTATTCACATGTGGATGATAAACATTCAGACATTCAATAAATATTGTTGAATGCTGCATAAAGGGATTCTATTATTTAAGTTGAGGTTCTTATCACTTCACACCTAAATGATTCCACCATCTTCTTTGCTGGCTTCCGATCTTTACCCTCATGCCTTTTTTAAAACCGTGCTTTTGAAAGAAATTTATGCTGCTGTTTCCCTTATCAATAATTATTTCTGACTCTCACCGGCCTAATCTTCCAAGTTGTTATTGGTCTCTTTGGCATTTAAAGCCTTCTTTAATCCAGTCTTACCATATTTATTCGACCATATTCCTTAACAAACACAATTTTACTTAAAGTGGTTGTTTACACCTTAGACCAAACCTCATCCTTATCCCTAATACCATGTTCAGTTTTACTTTCTTGCCTTAATTAATGCTTTATTCCCTCACCTGTAATGCTTACCCTTCTTGTCTTCAAATCTTGCTGATTCTCTCTCTCTGCTCAAATCTCATTATATTCCTTCCACCTCTTTCATAAAGTCACTTTGGACTTTGCTGGCCTAGTTTTTAATCTTTGAATTCTGGTTGTACTAATGCTCAATATCCAGCAGTGCATTTCTTTGTTTTTAATTAGTTTAATTGGGTTAATTTCTCTTTCCAACTAGATTTCCAATTTTCTGAGAACAAAATTCTTTCCTTTCTTGTGTCTCTATTATAGTATGCTGAGTACATGTTGGTTGGTTGATTGAAAAATTAGAAATCTTGATTCAGCTGTAAAAATTCCTTTTTATGATGCTACTGAATGAATTTTAACTGCCAGAAACATTCCTAAGGATGAGCTGGGACTTCAGGACAGTTTGGAACTACATTTCATCATTTTCCTGAAGAAACACTGCTGTATGAAGAGATTAATTAAAAAAAAGTTCCCTCTGGCCAACTATCAGAATTGGCTTTTAGCCTTGAACTATCAAAGCAAAAGTTTCGGAGTTGCCTAGAGCAGAACAAGTATTAAGTAGCAAGCAATTCAAGGTCTCTGATACCTAGCCTGTTGGAGCTATGGGTCGGGCCAAGCCCTTTGGCATAGATAAGTAGAACAAGGAATTTACTTTTATCTTCTCTCTGTGGAAAGTTTTATGGATTTTATTCACAAAGAAAGGGCAATAATTGAAATTTTGTGTCAGCTTCTTCTCATTATTCACCAAGAAAAGTTGAAGTCAGGTGATAATGTTAGTCAAAATATGAGTACACATACAGCCTAAAAATAGTGTAGTGGCCAGTCGTGTTCTATAATGTTCTTAGTATGTTTTATACCTGCCCTGGAGAGTGAGGCCTGAGAGCCAGTGGGAAGTAAAGCTCTAGTGCTTTTGGCACCTTTAAGTTTAGTTCTGTGCTTTTGCTAAGATATAGTCTATTCGCATTATTAATTTCTACCAGTATTCCCTTGTATCTTCTTATTTTTTTGTTCTCCCTCTTTCTCTGCCTTTTTGTTCCTTTTCCTAATTATCCCCCTTCAGCCATAGGTAGAATGTTTGCTCATACTTAGAGTATAAGAGGAACATTTGACTTTTCTTTACAGCTATCTGAAATTCTACTTTGGTTTGTGTTTTAGGATTATTTATAATATCAGTCTGTGATTTCAGTTATTATTTGCACATTTTTGGTTTCCCTGTGGCTAAATTACTGGTGTTTATACGAAAAAGTTTTCTTCCCCCTGTTATTTGTGTGTGTAGGTGTTTTAGCCAAGATTCTTGTCTTTAGTACTGGAATATTTGAATTAGAAAAATTAAGTGGAAAAGGCTAAAGCTCCTGATTCTTACCTTTTATCCTTAATGACTTGTGGACACATTTCTTTGAGAAGATAAAGCATATCAGTTGTGAATTTGCCTGGTTATCTGCCCCTAGATCATTTCAATTAATACCTCCTACCTGTGTATTTCTTCCTCTAGACTGGCTTCCTCATAAAGCCAATGTGGCGATATTAGCTCTGTTACATCTTTTAGTTTTCTTCTTTACTCACCCCACACTTCCCACACATAGCCCACTTCCCTTCCCAGTGGACAGCCCCCTGGTATGATTAAAGGTAAAACAGGTAAAGAAGTGGGAGGAGAGAAAGAGTGAGGGAGGTGCAGAGGCAGACATGCTACGGTGTCAGAAACAAGTCTGAGTGTAGCCCTCAAAGGACTCTACTGCCTTGTCTAACCGCTGCCCTATTCTGCCTTGTTCCCACTGCCATCATTTAATATGTCTAAAAGGGGTTTAAAATAAGGATTAAACAAATTTATTTGAATTTTAGCCCTCAACACTCAAAACTGCTTTTCTGAAAATCTCTAATGATATCCTTAAGACCAAATCTCATGGTTTTTACTTGGTCTCCATCTTCCTTGATCCCTCTGCTGCATCTTATACAAATTTAAACATTTCCTTCTTGAAAAAAAAGAAGACTTATTGAATACAACTTTTGCCACATGAAACTTTTTCTAATCAGCTTCATTTGAAAGTGCACATTTCATTTGATGGCATTTGCAAATTGTTCCCTCCCCCAACCCACCACCAGGACTTGCAATGTGAAAATACTTCCATATGCTGAAAGCTAGCCTACTCATTTTGCTGAAGAAGACGAAGGAAAAAGCGTATTTTACTGGCTAGCTGTCTTATAAACATGAAGCTACGATGTGGGCAGATTTGGCAATGGAAGCCCCTCAGAGTTCATTGTAAACAACTCTGCAGCCCTGAGGCTTCACTACTGTTCAAGATGAGTGTGGAAAGTTGTTTTTGCCCCACAAAAGTAAATTTTTAAAAATGCAATTGTGATTTGTATATGGTTTAAAAATATTTTAAACACAGTTAACATATAGTATTAAATTCATTTCTAACAGATTTGAACATTTTAAGTAAATAAATACTTTTGCTTTAAGATTTTTTGTGTATCTGAAGACATTTTAATAGCCATTACTCTGGTCTGGGCCCCCAATACCTCATGCCTAGGTTATAGCAATAATTTTCTTCCTGATTTCTCTGACATTAGTCATTCTCTCTTTTAACTCTGTGCTACCTAGTGCTACTAGGATAATCTTGCTTAAATAACATTATGCCTTTTCCTATCAACTAATCTCATTTACCTTAATCTCACCAATATTTCTCTCAAAACCTGATTTATAATTTCCTTTAAGGAGTCTTTGTGATAATCCCATCTGGCCCTATTTTTCCACAGTACTTTTGAACCAAGCTCCTATTCTATTATTTTTAGCTTGATTTATTGAAATATTTTTTTTTTATTCTTGTATGTCTGTTCTTTTTTTCCCAAGAAAGAACACTGGATATCAGGGTGATAAAAACACTATCTTCTATTTCTTCTGACTGGAGTCTAGTATACTTTTGAGCACATAAGATGTTGACTGTATACTGTGTTACTACATGTTGTCAAGCTTAATATGGTGACTGTTTGTTTAAATCACATAAATTATCAAACAGAAGAGCTGCGGTGATGGTACCAGCACAATGCTAAATATACATAGTAAAGACTATACAATAAATCCTACTGAAGTCTGTACTTAGTCTTCTTTAAAAACTTATTGCTTAGCTTTTGGAGTTAATGGTTTTAGCTTTTAAATAGAGAAATAGGTCTGGGGTTCATGTAGTTATAAATAAAAATTCCTTTATTTCATTTCTATCACTGTAGCATCTTAGACCAAAAAAATGTTGTAAAGAAAAACTTTGGAAAAGAAGATAAAGTTAGAGGACTAGTACTACTTGATTTTAAGATTTATAAAGCTAGAGCAATTAAGGCAGGGTATTGGCATAAAGATAGAGAAATAGATCAATGGAACAGGATGGAGAGTCCAGAAACAGATATATACACACATGGGCAACTGAGTTCTGACAGATATAAAGGCAATTCACTGGGGAAAGTCCTATCTTTTAAACAGATGGTACTAAAACAATTAGATATCCATGCAAAGAAAATGATTCTTATCACATACCATATAAAAAAAAACTAACTCAAAATGGGTCATAGGCTAAAATCTAAAACCTAAAACTATAAAAGTCCTTAAAGAATACATAGGGAGAAAATTGTTGTTACCTTGAGATAGGCAAGTATTTCATATATATGCCTTCAAAAGCACAATGCATGCAAGAACAAATTGATAAATTGAATATCATCAAAATTTAAAATTTCTGTTCTTCAAAAGAGAATGAAAGGACAAGCCACAGACTGGGAGATACTATTTGCAAAACATATATATGATAAAGGACTTATACCCAGAATTTATAAATGGATCTCAAAACTCAATGAGAAAATAGACAGTCCAATCAAAAAAGCAGACAAAAGATTTGAGCAGACACATCACCAAAGAAGATACACGGATAACAAATAAGCATGTGAAAAGAAGCTCAGTGTCATTAATTATTGGGGAAATGTAGATTAAAACTGCAGTGAGATACTACACCAAATAACACTCCATATCCCATAAATATGTACAATTATTATGTTTCAACCAAAAAGAAAAAGGAAAAAAATAAAACTAAGAAGACTGCTCATGCCTGTAATCCTAGCACTTGGGAGGCCAAGGCGGGTGGATCGTTTGAGCTCAGGAGTTCGAGACCGGCCTGAGCAACAGCGAGACCCCGTCTCTACTAAAAAAAATAGAAAGAAATTAGCTGGACAACTAAAAATATATAGAAAAAATTAGCCGGGCATGATGGCGCATGCCTGTAGTCCCAGCTACTTGGGAGGCTGAGGCAGGAGGATCGCTTGAGCCCAGGAGTTTGAGGTTGCTGTGAGCTAGGCTGACACCACGGCACTCTAGCCCGGGCAACAGAGTGAGACTCTATCTCAAAAAAAAAAAAAAGCAGACTGACTGTACAGTGTTGGTGAATATGTGGAGGAACTGAAACTCTTATACACTGCTGTTCAGAATTTAAAATGGTACAACCATTTTGAAAAACAGTTTGGCAGTTTCTTAAAATGTTAAATTTACATATACCTGCCATATGATCCAGCCACTTAGCTTTTTACCCAAGAGAATTGAAAACATATGTCCACATAAAGACTTATACATAATGTCATAGCAGCCTTATTTTTAATAGCCAAAAACTGGAAGTCACCCACATGTCCATCGACAAGTGAATAAACTATAGTATATCCATACATTGGAATACTATTCAGCAATAGAAAGGAATTACTTATTGGTACATGTAACAACATGGATGGTTCTCAAAATAATTATGCTGAGTGAAAGAAGCCAGTCAATGAAAAAGTACATACTGTGTGACTTCACTTGTATAATATTCTAGAAAAATGAAAAATAATTCTGTACTGATAGCAGATCAGTTCTTGCCTAGGGATGGGCAGCAAAGGAGGAAGAAAGGATTTCAAAGAGATGCAAGGAAACTTCTGGGGGTTAAGAGTGTTTCACTATCTTGATTGTGATGATAGTTTTGCAGGGATATACATAATTCAAAGCTTATCAATTTGTACACTTTATGTGCAGCCTTTTATAGTTCAATAAAATTATACCTCAATTTAAAAAGAAAAATATACTATAAAGAGGTGTTAAGCATACAGTTCACCAGCAAAAACATTATTTAATGGATACATTAGCATATTATAAACATAGTTTATATATTTATAAACATAAACATAACAACATATACATTATTGAAGAGACTCATCTTTGCTTTTATAGAGTTGCTAGAATGTTATCAAAGGAGAAGACCATTTCATAAAGGAAATTATTATACCCTGGCCATCTAACACTTTATTCTTTCATTCAACGTAGAGAATCTGTACCAGCTACAGTGATGATTTTTAAAAAAGAACTATGGTAGATCATCTCAATCTTTATCTAAATATCAATATTTTCCTTCTTTCACTTTCTTGATAAAGCCCTATATTTTGCTTCTTCTCAGTGTGTTCTCTTAAACCAAATTATTACTAACCAGGGAGTTGATTTGTAGAAACCATGTAATAATGTTACTACTGTATTGGTTAAGTAGCTAATTTACAGAATAATTTGGTGAAGGAAATTCTTACATTTTATCATAAGTGAGGACTCAGAACCAAGCAATATAGTGGTTAAATAACGGTCTGGGCCAAGTAGAATGTTAGGATTTTCCTTGTATTTCCTATATTGTGCTTTATTTATTCATTATGGAAATAAGTTCAGACCTCATTGATTGCTTTATATAAAAAGAAAAAGAAAGAAAAAAAAAGAAAAAAGAGCAAGAAAGTATGATATGTAGGCCTCCTTATGTTAATATCAGTCTGGGTAAAAGCAAATAGTGAATTTATGCTGAAGTACAGTGACACCACTTGATAGCTCTATATTAACGTGTAACAATGTACAAAAGGTATACAAATATGTTAGCATATTCTCACTGCAAAATATCACCAAGTTTAGGAAGTTGCAGACACTAGGAATGTTTTTTATTTTCTGTATATAGAGATGTTTATGAGATACTTAAACTTGATTTAAAAGTTCTGCCATGATTTGTCTAAGATGAGTCTACATAGCTAATAGTCCTTAGTTTGTTTGTTTTTTTTTTTAATCTCAATTATAGTAATAAGCACACCAGACCAGTCATTTGATTTTTTATTTTTGTATTTTGGGGGAAAGTTGTGACCCACTGGCAATTTAGATTTGAAATAACAACAACAAACAAGAAGACTGTGCTGAAAATTGTTACAGATATCTCTTGAGGAACAACTACATTGGTGGGTGAAAAACAACCTAGGTGTCTATAGTTATATAATTTAGGCAAGTAACAAAATTAGAGCTAGGTTTTTATTAAAGATTTAGTTTGGAGGTGTGGTGGTGTGTACCTGTAGTCTCAGCTATTTGGGAGGCTGAGGCAGGAGGATCACTTGAGCCCAGCAGTTTGAAGTCACAGTGAGCTATGATAACACCACTGCACTTTAGCCCAGGCAGGAGAGCAAGACATTGTCTCAAGAATAAATCAAAATAAAAAAGTAATTAAAAAATATTTAGTTTGGTTCTTAGAAGTTTGGCAATCCCTGATGAGTAATTTAATAATAATTTATATATCTTTGTGAATTAATTCTGCAAAATACTGCCATGTATTGATTATTATAAATAAGATACCTTCTTATCCTAACCCTCCTAACCCTTCAAAGGTCCCTCATTACCTATGGCTCAAGTCATTCCTCTTTGGATTTAATAGTCAAGACCTTTGAAAATTTATCACTAAGTTATTTTTTTAACCTTTTGTGTCACTGCTCTTCAGTGTGAATTGCCAGTTTCTGTGATTTTTCTACTACTTTGCCTGTTATCAATCTTTGTTTAGTCTGAACTCTTGCCTTTCTTACTTCTCTACCTACCCTTCTAAGCCCTACAATGCTTCAGGTGCCACA
Organism: Eulemur rufifrons; assembly: GCF_041146395.1. Taxonomy (NCBI): domain Eukaryota; kingdom Metazoa; phylum Chordata; class Mammalia; order Primates; family Lemuridae; genus Eulemur; species Eulemur rufifrons. The sequence goes on from NC_090984.1 coordinate 95,681,695, forward strand.
TAAGTCACATCAACATCAAACCTTTCCTGACATTCTATTCATACATGTTATAAATACCTCCTTTTGTGCTGAGTTGTCAATGCTGGTGATCAGCAAGGTAAGGGCAGGGGGAAAGATGCTCAGGATGTGTTGTGGTGCTGGAAAAAAATGAGAGCTGTGTGAGTATTTTAATCTCATTCTATATAAATTTTATTTGTGTGTATGTGTTTTATAATGCACATGATAAATTGGTACCCAAATAGAAGGCATAAAATAATTAAAATACATATGTTGAGGGGGTGCATGCCCAAAATGTTTTACTAATGGGATATACACCAGAAAGTTAGGAGATCACTGATCTATGCTATGAATCCTGTATCTCTAATCATCAGTTTTCATCATTTGTAAAGTTAGTTCTGGGATTAGATTAGATAATTCTAATGTCTTTTTTAGCTTAAATGTTCATTGAGTTAAAATTTATTTTGAAATAATTTTAAGCATACAGAAAAATTGCAAGTATAGTATGATCAGCTCCCATAAGCTGTTCACATAGTTTTATCCACTGTTAACATTTTGCCTTATTTCCTCTTTGTCTTTTAATTACACACATATATATACATATTACTATACTTTTGTTCTGAACTGTTTGCTAGCAAATTGCAGAGCTTGTGACCATTTACCCTAAATACTTTAGCATGTGTCCCTTAAGAACAAAGACATTCTCTTACATAACCACTTACAGTAATTGATCAAATTCAATATAATTTAATATATAGTCCATATTCAAATTTGCCTATTGTCCAAATATGACCTTTATAGAAGTTTTTCCTCTAATCTAAGGATTGAGGGGTTGGAATTTTGTTGCCATGTCTCTTTAGTTTCCTTTAATACAATGGTTTTTTAGCTTTTCTTTGTCTTTCATGACACTGACATTTTTGAAGAGTATAGGCCTTTAGTTTTTTATAATGCCTCATTTGGGTTTGTAAAACTGTTTCCACTGTACCTTGATTTTTTAACTTTGTTGTAGTTGAATTCTGTGTGTGATGTACACACACAGTGTGCTCCTACATGCTATGGTGTTAATGTGTTTATGTTGAGTCCTCTTTTCCAAAGTAGATTGTAAGTTCCTTATAGACAGAGATGATTCATCCTGTTAGTTTTTATTTCCCACACTTCTACGCACATTAAAACTTAGCCTATAATAAAAATTAAATATATTCATTAAGTTAAAAGTTCTTACCTATTCTGTAGGTTAAGGAGATGATTTAAAGCATACAGAGATGGACATATCCGATTAACTCTCAATAATTAAAGATGTCAAAGAATGCCATGGTAACAATAGCAGCAATATGTTTTATTTTATTGAGTCTTTAAGGAAATTAGATACTATGAAGCATAATATAATGTGGAGCATGCACAGAACACTGTGAATCCTGTACTAATTAACATGTGATTTCTTTTCATCATTCCTCTGAGGAAATCCTTTGCAATAGTGTTTGACCTCTTTTCCAAATACAGAGTTCCAAAATAGCATTTCCATCTGACCTGGTATTTTAGTGGGCAGTGAAATTAGCATGAAAGATCTTTGACTTTTAAAAACATGTTTCTCAAGATTGGAAATATCTTAGGTTGTCAAGAAAAAGTCTCTTATTATCCTTTTATTATCACATAAGCATACTTACAAGAAAGTGACTCCTCCAAGGTTTTAATGGCAAGTACAAGTAAGAAGTTTTCCATTTGAAGTCATCATCTTTCAGCATCTTTTAGAGACTCTGATTTCTCTGTAGCCTGTCACTTATTTGTAAAGGTCCACAGTAAAATGGAACTTATTTTAGAATATTAAATCAGTAGGCTTTCAAAAACTCTTAGAACATTGTTTTCTTTCATAACTTTCCTAACTATTATCTGGGGCAGTTATTAATCTGAGTTGGTTATTATGTCTGAAGACCGATTTTAACTCTACATTTATCTGAACTTACTGAATAACTCCTCATTACTCAGCACATACTTTAGTGAAGAGATTCTTAAGAATAATGGCTGACATTCTCCATATTGTGGTTTGTCTGTGTGTATGTGCCTGTGGATAGTTTGGCAATCTCTTCCTTAGTGAAATAACAGCCAGTGTGGTTCAGCCAAAGTTTAGAGGAATGAAATAACTGAAGCGGGAGTTTTTTTTGTATAATGCTGAGTGATAGTATCCTTGGCTTTTTCTCATTGAATTGCTCAGGTAGTAGGTAGTGTTTCATTGCTACGGTAGGTATTACAAATGAGACAAAACAAAGCAAACAAATGATAAAAACCCAACAACAACCAACAAACAGGAAATACTAGGTAATTCAGATTATCTACTTTTTTGCTGAAGTATGAAGCTAAGAACTCTTTATGTAACTCAAAAATGTATGCTTAAGTCAGAAGCTGATTTAGAGAATGAAAAACATCTTGTCTACTTTTTTCCAAGACCAGGTTTAATAGGAAACTGGTGATGTACTAATTTTTTCACAGACATGGCTTGAGAATATTTTATATGCTTGCTGATTTTTTAAAAATAGAGTTCTTTGGGGCTTATTTCTACTGCATCAGGAAGAGGCACTGTGATTCAGTAAATTGTGTGAATTAAAGGCATGATCAAGGAACAGGCCATTGAAAATGATGGCCCTGCAATATTAAAAGTGCTTTGATCTTCTGTTTTTACACGTTGAATTTATCTTTAATTATATGTGATGACATTTGATTACTATACATTAGACTATTATAATGTGGTTTGTAAAATGTAGTTTGTAGTATATAATAACTTCGACACCCATTTTTCTGTAGATAGGAGTTTGCAGAGCAATGTTTTAGTTTTTTTAAGTGAAAACTATTAGACTTCTGAATTAGCAGACATTTAAAATGTAAATATTTAGTGGTCAAAGTATGATTCCTGTATAATAAGTATCATGAGTGTGCCCTATGGGACCCAGTGTGTTATTTTAATAGAGGTAACAATTATGTGTGGTGGTTTCCTGGTCTCTCCACCAATTGGTTGCTTTACTATAGATAAATCACTTAAGTTCTCTGAACCTTTGAAAAATGAAAGTCTTAGACTAGGTGATATCCAAAGTTTCAGTTCTGAAATTCTATGATTCTACTATTCTGTGATATCTTTGATGGACATAATGCAGAATACAATAGAAATTCCTGACACATTTTCTAAAAGAAAGATATTTTTAAAATATTGTGTGAGTTAATGGTTTTGGACCTTTCATTTTAATATGGAAATGAGATACTTAAAAAATGCACAATGACTTTTTCATCTTGTGGGGAGAGGCAGTAAGTTGGTGGGCAACCCCACTATAGGCCACAATTGTAGAGAGAACTTTCATTTGGAATTTCCTGTATTATGCCAGTACCTTAGCCTTGAGGATATGATGTCTTTCTTTGAAATTGTCTGCTTTGCTTGCATTTACATGCTCAGCCCTGGAATTTTCCCAATTTTAGGCAATTATATGCCCCTGCTATGAAAGGTCCTTAAGTGTTTGAACCTGATCCTTATTCTCCAGGGGAAATTACAAATTATTCTTTCTTTTGAACTGGTAGCCAGATATAGTGATTTGACTTCTAATTCCATGTAATCAATTTTGCCAATGCTCTTAATAGGACAATCAAAAAACAAAAGCAAAAATGAACAAACTAACAAAATCCTACAAGTCCAGTGGCTGCTTACTGAGTATCATTAGGGAACATAATATTCTACATTTTTTAAATCCCGAATTTAGCTTATTTTTGCTATACACCCAGTTCTTTACTTGCTAGGGAGATGTCTTCTATTGTAAAAAAAAAAAAAAAAATCTGCCCCACACAATTATTGGGTATGATTATTTACTGCCCTAGAACTAAACAGTGGAGCTTTGATTTGAGTTTGTTTACTGGAGAGTCACAGTATGTTTTGTCTATAAGTATTTTGGGATTTTTTTGAACTAAAAGCATACAAATATGTATAATTTGTGGTAAGTAGGTGACAGAGCAAAAAGCAAAACTGGAAAGGTATGATCCTACAGCTGCATGTCAAGCTACTCTCCTTTTTGATCATAGACTATTGCTGTGTTGAGATTTTTAGCATTTGTTTCTTTTTAGAGAGGGTGGAAAGGTAAAGCCTTACTAGTAACCATTTCAGGGTAGTTAATGGTAGACCCAACACTAATTGGAGAAGACAAGTAGTATAGATAAGTCAAAACATTAGATAGTGATTGATCTTTATTGCTATAAAGAGCATGGGGGAAAGCACTTGGGAATAGGAGCCTGGCACTTAAACCTGGCAAACCCATTCTTGGTGTCTTTTTTTCCCCTTTGCCTCTGCAGCTTGGACAGGATCCCTTGAGATGGAGCTTCTGGCAGAAAGATGGTGGAGGAAAGAGAGAGAGGACAGATCACAGTGTATAAGGCAATAGCATCTTTAGGTTCTCTCTTTTTCTTGTTCCCTGTAGCTGATGAATATGAAGTGAATCCTCAGTAAGATTTCAGATTAGATGATTTAAAAGATGGTAGTTAAGTACTCAGAAGGAAAAATTATCTTTAGGAGCCAGTCTGAGGTTATGAAAAAATGTTATGGTAGATTAACCTAATTTCATTTTTCTTTGGAAGACTATTAGACTATCAATCACACCATACAAGTGTTTGAATTTTATGAGTTTTTTGACATGGTCCATCCTGATACCACTGTGAGCAAAATGGATAAATAAAGAAGGGATGTTAAGCCTATAAGGGGTCATAATAGCCATCTCCTAATATTTGATGGGCATCCATATGGAAAAGAGGTTAAAATGAGACTATGAGGCTCCAGAAGGCAAAATGACAACCAATTGTTAGATGTTATATGGAGATATATTTGGCTCCATATAAAGAATAGCTCTCTGGTCCTTAGAGCCATCCAAAATATGAAATGGACTGTGCCAGGAATTAAGTAGTGAATTTTCCAGGATGTTGCTGAACTACCTTCTGTGTATGTAGTAACAGAAGAAAACTTATTCATCAGGTAGGAAGAAAAACAAGTTGATTTCTAAAATTCAGTTTAACTCTTTTTGGTGGTGTGTTGCCTACTTGTTTATAACCAGTTTACTCCCTGTCATTTGGCTAAGAAGCAGAGAATGTCTTTGCCCAAAAATTGATAAACAGGATTCCTCTATATATGTTATCATCAAAACTTATATAAATGCCTGTTGCTTTTTCAAGGAGCTTTATTCTTGTCTACTCCTAAAAGATCTTTGTGAAGTTAAAAGGACTTAACATAGGAGTTTAGAAGGGATAATAAGGGAAACATATATATCAAAATATATTTGATATGTTTTGTTTAGCACCAAAAACAAGGTGATCATACTGCAGGTATAAGATAGTGCTATGAAATGAATAAATATAGACATATCAGAATAATCCAGTGCATTGGTTTATTCACTCATATGTCCTTTTACTCATTCATTAATTTGTAAATATTTTCTGGATACCTGGTAAGTACTGGTTACTCTGCTAGGTACTAGGAGGTTGATACATACTATTAATATAATTTCTTTACTTACCTAAAAATCTGTTAATAGGTTCTATTTCTTAAAATCTGTCAAGAAATATTTTTATTAAAATAATAAACGAGTATCACTCTTTATTTTTTATGATGTAAACTATAAAGAAAAGTATAAAAGAATCTCTTAAAAATCCAGATTTTAACTCTCTATGTTAACTGTTGTATGTATTCATAGAAAAATCAGACCTTTATGTACTTCACATTAACATTGTTTTGAAACTGAATTCTGAGGTAGAATTTAGTTTTTCTTGGTTTTCTTCATTTAATGTCAGAGTTTTCTGTTTTCTTCCTTTTGTTTTTTGGACTGTTCATTTCCATGTTGCTCTTTGAAAGGAAAAATAATATTTTGTAAGGGGTTTAAAAATACACACTATCCTCTCAGGAGGGAACAAAAAAAAATACACAGTAACAACTGTTTTTTCAGGAAAAAAGCAATTCTTGCTCTCTTGGCTAAATGTGTTTTTACCCAGTTTTAATTTTAATGTACATCATTGCTAGGTAGACAAGAATGATCTTGAAAAAGAAAGCTTTTGAAATATTAAGCCAATGAAGGCATTGCCCGCAGGATAAGTAAATAGTTGAACATATTCACTGGTTACATGGCCAAGTTTTATTTTTAATTTATTTTAATATAAGATGGTTACTGTCTGTCTTTTATCTTAAAAGTACACTCTATTAATAGTAGCTTATAAATCATTATCAAACCCAAGTATGGTGGGTTAGTAGTATGTAGTTTTACAATTAGGAATATAAAATGAGAAGTCAGTGCTCCTTTCTGTGACTATAGGCAAGCAGGGTTTATGGCAGGAAGGGATCCCCGCTGGTTGATCTATCTAAACATGTCTAAAACTTGCTACTACCATTTGTCTTTCTCTGGTTTTCCAAGATTCATTGGCAAAATGTTAGCTCCTGCCTACTAATCTTCCCATCTCCAACTCATGATCTTCTCTGACATTTCCCATAGTCATCTAAAGATTGCAGAGAAATGAAAGAGATATTTGTATACCCATGTTCATAGTGGCATTATTCACAGTAACTGAAAGGTGGAATCAACCCAAATGTCATCAACAGATGAATGGGTAAACAAAATGTTGCATATAAATGTAATGGAACACTATTCAGCCTTAAAAAGGAAGGAAATTCTGACATACTATTAATGCAACATGGAGAAACCTTGAGGACATTATACAAAGTGAAATAAGCCAGTCACAAAGAGACAAATAGTATGTGATTCCATTTATGTGAGGAATCTAGAGTAATGAACAACTTGTAGAGATAGAATGTAGAATGGTGTTTTCCAGGGGTTGGGGGAAGGGGGAACTCTGATGACAAAGTTCTGGCAATTGGTTGCATATCAATGTGAATATATGTAATGCTATTGAACTGTATACTTAAAAATCGTTAAGATGATAAATTTTATATTATATATATTTTACTATAATTAAAAAACAGAAGTTTCAAAAACAGTTCAAAACATTAAACAAAAACATTTATTTTGCATTAAAAAAAAAAAAAGATTGCAGAGAAAGAAAAAAAAAAAGCCCTCCACCAAAACAGACTGGTTACCAGACTAAGGGATTTGATCTTCAAGGTTTGGGCTGTAAGATAAACTCATGAAAGGATATAATTAAGCCATTTACTCCACATGTCCAAAACTGAACTTAGGATCTTTTGCTCACAAATTTGTCCTTGCTTCTTTCATCTCAGTGTCGTCCCAATGACATACAAATATCGACCCACAATTCTTTTTTTTTTTTTCCCTTCAAATACTATCGGTGGCCAAATCCTGGTGACTATATAGTAATCATATTTTTATATGCTTTCTCTGCATTGCAAGTGTAATTTATTCATTCAAGGAATATTTAATTATATTGTATTTTAGAAAGTCTCAGTGCCATGAGGAAAAGAAAAAGTAGGGTAGGGTGGGGATTTAGGAGTGTGGCAAGTGGGGAGAAAGCTGCAGTTTAAAAAATGGTGGTCTGTTAAATCTAAGACCTTAAACCATGAACTACTAAAAGAAAACATTAGGGAAACACTTCAGGACATTGGTCTGGGCAAGGACTTCTTGAGTAATATCCCCAAAGCACAGGCACTGAAAGCAAAATTGCACAAATGGAATCACATCAAGCTGAAAAGCAATCTGCACAGCAAAGGAAACAATCAACAAAGTGAAGAGACAACCCACGGAATGGAAGAAAATATTTGCAGACTACCCATCTGACAAAGGATTAATAACTAGAATATATGAGGAGCTCTAACAACTTGATAGGACAAAATCAAATAATCTGATTAAAAAATGGGCAAAGGATCTGAATAGACATTTCTCAAAAGAAGACATACAAATGGCCAACAGCTATATGAAAAAATGCTCAACATCATCAGTCATCAGAGAAATGCAAGTCAAAACTACAATGAGATACCATCTCACCCCAGTTAAAATGGCTTTTATCAAAAAGACAGGCAGTAATGAATGCTGGCAAGGAAGTGGAGAAAGGGGAACCCTCATACACTGTTGGTGGGAATGTAAATTAGTGCAACTGCTGTGGAAAACAGTATGGAGGTTCCTCAAAGAACTAAAAATAGAACTACCATATGATCTAGCAATCCCACTACTGGGTATATATTCAAAGAAGGCTAATTCAGCATCTCAAAAAGATATTGCACTCTCATCTTTATTGCAGAACTATTCACAATAGCTAAGATATAGAATCAGCCTAATTGTCCATCAACAGATGAATAAAGAAATTTTTATACATGTACACAATGGAATATTACATAACCACAAAAAGAATGAAATCCTGCCACTTGAAACAACATGAATGGAACTGGAGAACATTATGTTAAGTGAAATAAACCAAGCACAGAAAGACAAATCTTGCATGTTCTCACTTGTATGTGGCAGCTAAATATTAAAAACAATAGATCTCATGGAGACAGAGAGTAGAATGATGGTTACCAGAGGCTGGGAAGGGTAGCAGGGGTGGGGGGATAAAGTGGGGATGGTTAATAGGTACAAAATATAGTTAGTAGTTAGATAGAATGAAAAATATTTGGTAGTACAACAAAGTGACTAATCAGTAAGAAGTTAGGGTATACTTTAAAATAACTAAAAGAGTGGACATGGAATGTTCCTAACTCAAAGAAATGTTAAACGCCTGAGATGATGGATACCCTAGTTACCCTGATTTGATTAATACACATTGTATGCCTGTATCAAAACATCACATGTACCTTATATTGATATACAACTATTATGTACCTATAATAACAAATTAAAAAAACTTTTAAAAATCTTTTTAAGAATGTTGGTCTATATAGATCAAATCTGAGCAAAAACCTAAAGGAAGTGAGCCATGAGTCTATCTGGGGGAAAAGCCTTTCCAGATTGAACAGTCAGTACAAAGGCTATAAGATGAGAGCACGCCTGGTGAGTTCAAGGAACACCAAGGAAGCCAATACATCTGGAGTAGAGAGAGCAAGAAAAAGAGCCATGGGAAATGAGGTCACAGAGGTAACAATGGTCAGCTCATGTAAGGCCTTTGTGGGGCATTGGATGGATGGATGTATTGAGCAGAGGAGAAACACCTCACTTATATTTTAAACAGATCCCTTTGTCTGCTGGTTTGAGAATAGATTGGATGAGCAAGGGATGAAACAGAGATACCAGTTAGGTTGTTGGATTTCAATCAAGAGATGAAGGTAACTTGGACAGAATGGTTAGTGGCAGTGGAGGTAGTGAAATGAGGATTCTGGAATTTTGAAATAGAGACAACATGAGTTTATAATAGATTAGATATAGGATATAAGAGAAAGTCAAGATAAATATAAGTTTTTTTGTCCTCAGTAAGTGCATTTCCCCTCAGCTGAAATGGAAAGGCTGTGGGTAGAACAGGTTTAGAGAGGAAGAATAGGACTTGTTAATTTTAAGCTGTCTATTAGATATCTAAGCAGACTTACTGAGTAGGCGGTCAGATATATGAGTTTAGAATTCCAGTGGAAGTAAATTTTGGAGTCGTACGAAAATATATAGTATTTAAAACTAAAGACAAGGTGAAATCCTCAAGACAATGAATACATAGAGAAAACGAACAAGAACTGGACCCAGGGCATTTCAATATTAAATCTGGATTGAGGCAGGTGAGGGGAAGAGAGGGAATCAACCAAGGAGACTGAGAAGAAGCAACCAGTGAGATAAAGGTAAAGTCAAGAGTGTGGTGTTCTAGAAGCCAAGTGAAGGAAGCGTACGAAGGAGGAGAGAATGATTCAGCATTGCCTTGATTTAGGTTTTATTCACTTCTTAATTTATGAAATATCTATCCTTTGGTCTCCCTGTCTCCAGCTCTGTTCCCAACCCCTTCTCTATACTCTGTCTTTTCCCTACTCTCTGTTATCAAAGTCTTCTTTAAAACAAACAAGCACACAAAGGTACAAAAACACATAGAAAATGTTATTTTTGCATCAAAAATTTGTTAGGTACTCTTAGTTGTCTCTGAAGTCCACATTCCTTTTTATGATACAGATTTTCATGATCGACCTTCTCTATTTCTCTAGTCTCATTCTATTCTCTGTCTGTCTTCTGCTTCTGCCTTACTGAATTATTTGCTGAGCCTCATACTGTCTCATGCCTCCTCTCTTTTTGGAATTGTGTTTGCTATTATTTGTTTATCTCTGTGTCTCATAAGCTTCTTGAGGGCAAATATTATTCCTAGTTCATCTCTATATTACCAGACTCTAGCATAATGTGTGACGCATAGTTCTACAGGTTGAGCACCCCTAACCTGAAAATCCAAAATCCAAAATGCTCCTAAATTTAAAACTTTTTGAGCACTGACATGACTCTACAAGTGGAAAATTTCACATGTGACCTTATTTGACAGGTTGCAGTCAAAATGCAGGTGCACAACACAGTTTATTTAGCATCCCCAAGGGGAAACAGACCTTTTTAGCTCCCCTTCAACATGTGATATTCCTACATGTCCAGATTCCCCCATGCAAGCACACCCCAAAGGGTAACAAAATGGCACATGTGCAGGCTGGATGCACCAACAGCAGGTTCCCCATGATGCTCCACATGGGGCCAAGACCAATGTGCATTATTCACTGTGTTTTTGCTTATTCTTTGCTGTGTGGTATAAAGATATTGTTGAAAATGTCTAAAAGGCCTGCAGATACTCCTATGGGTGACAGTTATGAGAAAAAGAGGAAACATTTATGTTTGTCTATAGACAGAAAAGCCAAGCTGTTAGAGAAATTGGACAGTGATGTAAGTGTGAAATTTCTTACGGAAGAGTATGATGTTGGAATGACCAACATATATAACCTGAACAAACAGAAGGATAAACTGTTGAAGTTCTGTGCTGAAAGTGATGAAAGAAGTTAGTGCAAAATAGAAAAACACTGCATAAAGTTAAAAATGAAGATCTTGATCCTGTGTTGAAAAAGTGAACCCATCAGTGTTGCAGTGAACACATGCCACTCTATGGTATGCTGATCACGAAACAAGCAAAGATCTATCGTGATGGACTAAAAATTGGAGGGAACTGTGAATATTCAACAGGCTGATTGCAGAAATTTAAGAAAAGACACAGCATTAAAGTTTTAAAGATTTGTGGTGATAAAACATCTGCTGATCATGAAGCAGTGGAGAAATTCATTGATTCTTTAGCAAGTTTGCAAGGTCATTGCTGATGAAAATCTGATGTCAGAACAAGTCTATAATGCTGATGAGACATCACTCTTTTGGCATTATTGTCCCCAAGAGACACTGACTACAGCTGATGAATCAGCCCTTATAGGCCCTTACAGAAATTAAGGCTGCCAAGGACAGAGTAACTGTGTTTGTGTGTGCTAATGCAGCAGGCACACGTAAGTGTAAACTTGCTGTGATAGACAAAAGCTTGTGTTCTCCTTGTTTTCAAGGAGTGAATTTTTTACCAGTCCATTATTATGCTAACAAAAAGGCATAGGTCACCAGGGACATCTTTTCTGACTGGTTTCATAAATATTTTGTACCAGTGGCTTGTGCTAACTGCAGGAAAGTGGGACTGGATGATGACTGCAAGAGTTTGCTATTCCCTAGAAACTGTTCTGCTTATCCTCCAGCTGAAATTCTCATAAAAAAATAATGTTTATATCACGTACTTCCCCCCAAATATGACTTCATTAATTCAGCCATGTGTCCAGGGTATCCTTAAATCAATGAAAAGTAAAGCTAAAAACACTTTCTTAAACAACATGCTGCAGCTGTGAACAGAGGCATGGGTGTGGAATATTTTCAGAAATTTAGCACAAAGGGTGCTGTATATGCTGTTGCCAATGCTTGGAACACGTGACTAAAGACATAGTTGTGTATGCCTGGCACAACCTGTAGCTTGCAACTCTCTTCAGTTATGATGATGAACAAGGCGTTAACTTTGAAGGATTCCATGTGTCAAGTGAGGAAAAAAATGGTCTGACCTTCTTTACATATGCAAAAATAGAACCTCAGAGTCTGTCAGTAAGCTGGAAGAAATGGATTTCAAAGAGGTTTATAACATCAATAATGAGACTGCATTTCTTTCTTCATTGACCAATGGTGAAATAGGTGAAATGGTTCTGAATCAAGGTGATCATGATAATAGTGACGATGAAGATGACATTGTTTTACACTGCAGGATAAAAGTGCCTGTAGACAACATGGTGAAAATGTGTAATGGGCTTATTGAAAGATGAGAGCAGTGTGCATTCATAACAGAACAAGAAATCATGTCAGTTTATAAAATCAAAGAGAGACTTCTAAGACAAAAATCATTGTTAATGAGGCAGAAGACTTTGGAGGAAACATTTTAAAAAGTCATTCAGCAGAATGCCTCCTCATCCCTAGAGGACCTACTTTCTGGTCCCTCAGCTGCTTCTGATGTTTCTTCTCACCGAACCAAAAAAAAAAAAAAAAAAGACTCAGAAGTTCAAGACCAGTCTGCAAGAGCGAGACCCCATCTCTACTGAAAAAAAAAAAAAAAAAAAAAAAAAAAAAGAAAGAAAGAAATGAGCTGGACATGGTGGCACATGCTTGTAGTCCCAGCTACTCGGGAGGCTGAGGCAGGAGGATCACTTGAGCCCAGGAATTTGAGGTTGCTGTGAGCTAGGCTGACTCCACGGCACTCTAGCCCAGGCAAAAGAGTGAGCTCTGTCTCAAAAAATAAAATAAAATAATATTCTTTTATAAAGCACTTACATGTCATAGAGGTTCATTAAGTATTGATTTCTTTCCCCTTAGAGTAAACATAGGATGGAGGAGCAGTTAATTTTTATTATTACTGTAGAATTCTTCAGGGAAAAAGTGATACTTGAATTGTGCCTTGACAGGTGAGTAGGATTTTAATATATGTTAGATGGGTTCCAAGGACATTCTACTTTTAAGGAACAAAATGAACAGGGACTCAAAAAGGTGGGGAAGCCTGCAAGTATACTTATGAAAGTTAGCATAGTCCAGAACCTTAAGAAAAGCAGTTTAGATCTTAAAAAAAAAATCTAACGCATAGTAAAAATATACTTCTTTAGGCCATTCCTATTTACTGCCATGACTAATAAATTTGGGAAGGTCTGTGGAAAATTCCTGTGGGCTGATCTTTTCTTAACCATTATTCAAGACTGCTCAAAATTGATATTCTAAGCTGATCATCTCATTACTATTAAACTCTAGATCACATTCCCAAGTTTCCAAGAGTTTGCTGAATTGTTTTACTCTATTATCTGTTTCCTTGGGTTACTTCCATTTTTTCTTTCTTGTCCTATAAAAATTGATTTCCTAGGCTTTCTAAGTGATTGATAATGTGAGAGTACTACAAAGACTTTTCTTAGACTTTGGTAGGCTCACATTTAGCACAAATATTGTCAAGGAGATTCCTAAAATATATAACTAATGTACTTTCTACATCTCTTTTAGTAAAAAATTCTGAACTTAAGTATTTTATTTCATTAAGGTTAAGATTTGTCCTGTTAAGATTTTTTTTTTATCTTTTAAATTACTTGTTTGTTGCATTATTAAGAATCAAATGGCTTCCTCAATTGAGTTTGTTCATTTCTGCAGTGGGTAACTTTTATCTGACCTTTAGGTCTAATATTGTTTGGTTTGTTTCCTGAAGCTCTGGAATGTTTTCGAAAAAATAAGCCTCTTGAAGAAACAGCTTATTATCCCTGAAAATGATGAGACCAGAAATGGGGAAAATAAAAATCAAATATCACCCTTGAAATGTGGATCAGTTTTTTTAAAGTCCTTCTTGTCTATTTCTTTTTTTTTTTTTTGAGACAGAGTCTCACTCTGTTGCCCAGGCTAGAGTGAGTGCCGTGGCGTCAGCCTAGCTCACAGCAACCTCAAACTCCTGAGCTCAAGCGATCCTCCTGCCTCAGCCTCCCGGGTAGCTGGGACTACAGGCATGCACCACCATGCCCGGCTAATTTTTTCTATATATATTTTTAGCTGTCCATATAATTTCTTTCTATTTTTTTAGTAGAGATGGGGTCTCGCTCTTGCTCAGGCTGGTCTCGAACTCCTGAGCTCAAACGATCCGCCCACTTCGGCCTCCCAGAGTGCTAGGATTACAGGCATGAGCCACCGCGTCCGGCCCTCGTCTATTTCTGATAACCATTCTTTGGAGTCTGTCCCTCTGCTTCTCTGTGATAAGTTCTCACCAAAAAAATCCTCTTGTGTTTGTGTTAGAATTACATTTAATTCATAAGTTGAGGATACTTTGTATTAAAGAATGGGAGTTATTTTTATAATATAATCAAATTGGTTATTTTATCAGAAAATTGGTTTTTGTATATAGATTTTGAGTCTAGCAAACTTGCTTTGCTTGCTTATTAAAATGGTTTGTAAATTTTCTTGTATTTTCCAAGGAATCATATTATATGCAGTGGCAATTTTTCTTCTTCCTTTCCTCATACTTCTTTATTCTTGAATAGAAGTGGTGATAATGGGAGCTTGTTTTTTCCCTTAATTAAAGAGATTCCTAACATATAATTTTTCTGTTAGAAAGTTTCTTTTTGTTGCTAGATTGGTGGAAGTTTTTTTCTTAAGTGATGAATCAATTTAGAATCAATAATCATTGATTATTCACACAATAACATTTTACGTATCCACTCTGTTATTAATGGATTTTGGGCACTTTCAAATTTTTGGCTAGTATAAATAGGGCTTCTTTGGACATTTTGGTGAACATATTTACATGTTCTCTTCAAACTAGATGTTTAATTATTGGGACATAAGGTATGCATATACATTCTGATATGCATATGCTGTAGTGATGTTGCCAAACAATTAAGTTGTTGAACTCATTTACATTCTTACCATCAGTGTTTGAGTACAGGTTGCTGTACATTCTTGTTGGGGCTTGATATTTAACTATTTCATTTTAGCTATTCTAGTGGGTATGTTGAGTGTCATAATATGCTGTTAATCTACCTTTCCTTGATGATTAAGTACATAAACACGTTTTTTGTATGCTTATTGGCCATTTTTATAAATTTCTTTTGTGAAGTGCCTATTCACGTTTTTGTCCTTTTGGACTGTCTGCCTTTTTCTTGTTGATTTGTATAAGTTCTTCGTATATTATAAATACTAGTCCTTTGTTGGATTTATGTACTATAAATAGCTTCCCTTAAGGATAGATTTTTTTTTTATTAGTTATTCAGTTTTTAATAGTTATTCAAATTTTCTATATCCTTTTGAAATCATTTTAATAATTTTTTCTAGAAAGTTGTTGATTCATCTAAAATTTCAAATCTACTGATGTAAAGTTTATTCAATCTCTTATTTTTGGTATTTTCTCAATTATTCTAGAAAATTATTACTCATTATCTCTTTAAATATTGCATAAACACTCACATATGATTATATGTGTATATTTTTAGTATAACTGGTAGCATGCTTTACATACTATTTTGTAGCTTGTTTTCTTCGTTTAATATTTCTTGAAAATCCTTGCATTTCAGTATATATGGAACTCATCATTTAAAAAAAATAATTTCATAGTATTTAATAATATTATATGATAATTTATTTACCCAATGCTGTATTGATGGGCATTTGAATTATTTCCAGTCTTTTGATGTAACAAGCAAAGCTGCAATAATGATAAATTCATAAAGTGGAATTTCTAGTCTTACAAAGAAAGTCCTGGGCTGCTACATTATTAAATTCTATGTTTATTGTTCTGTTTTTAATGTTTTAAGTCTTTTAAAAACTGAGGTATAATTCACATGCAATAAAATTCACCATTTTAAAGTGTACAATTCAGTGGTTTTTACTTTGTTCAGAGTTGTGCAACCGTTATCACTATCTAACTCCATAACATTTTCTTCATCCCAAAAAGAAACCCTATACTCATTAGTAGTTGCTCTGTATTCCTGCCTTCCGCCAGCCCCTAGCAACCACTAATCCACTTTCTGTCTCTATGTATTTGCCAATTCCAGACATTTCATATAAATGAGGTCATACAAAATGTGGTCTTCTGTATCTGGCTTCTTTTACTTAGCATAAAATGTTTTCAAGGTTCTATGTTGTGATATGTATCTGTACTTCATTCCTTTTATGGTTACGTAATATTCCATTATATGGATATACCATATTTTAGTTGATGGATATTTGGCTCATTTCTACTTTTTCACTATTATGAGTCATGCTGCTGTGAATACTTATGTCAAATTTTTGTTTGGACATATGCTTTCAATTCTCTTGAGTCTATACGTGGGAGTAGAATTGCTGGGCTACATAGTAACCCTATGTTTAGCTATTTGAGGAAATGCCAAACTGTTTTTCTTAGCAGCTGCACCTTTTTATATTCCCACTGGCAGTGTATGAGGGTTCCAATTGTTCTACATCTTCATCAATCTTGTTATCTTCCTTAAATTTTTTTTTTTTTTTTTAAATTACAGCTTCTTGGCTGGGCGTGATGGCTCACACCTGTAATTCTAGCACTCTGGGAGGTTGAGGTAGGAGGATTGCTTGAGCTTAGGAGTTTGAGACCAGCCTGAGCAAGAGTGAGACCCCATTTCTACTAAAAATAGAAAAATTAGCTGGGTGTCCCAGCTACTTGGTGGGCTGAGGCAGGAGGATTGCTTGAGCCCAGAAGTTTGAGGCTGTGGTGAGCTATGATGACGCTACAGCACTCTACCCAGGGCGACAGAGCAAGACTCTGTCTCAAAATAATAATAATAATAAATAATAAATAAATAAAAATTATAGCTTCTAATGAATGTGAGATATCTGTGGTTTTGATTTTCATTTTCCTAATGACTGATGATTCTGAGCAGATTTTCATGTGCTTATTGGTATTTGTATATCTTTTTGGAGAAAAAGATCCTTTGCCCTGGGTAATTTGTTTTTTTATTGTTGAGTTGTAAGAGTTATATTTAGTATGTATGCTGATAAGTGGCAGATATCTCGTGATATGTTCTTTTAAGTCTGTGAGGGAAAAAATGCTAACTTCTAATAGAAAAATGGCCAAACAATATAAAAAAGAATTAAAGAATTTGCAGAAGAATAAATACAAGTAGCTAACAGTAAAAAAAATATTGTATTAATGAAATAAATGCAAATTGGAATAGTGACATGTTATTTTTCTCCTATCATATTTAAAAAAGTGTGATGCCTTTTGTGGGTGAGTATGTGGTGAAATTCTCAAGTAATAGTGGAAATGTAAATTGGTATTATCTTTGTGGAGGATATTTGACAACACCAAAAAAATTCATATATTTATATATTTTGAACCAGTAGTTTTCTCAGAATTTATCATGAGAAGATAATCATTATTTTGCATATAGATTAAGTACAGTGATGTTCATCCCAGCATCATCTTTAATGGAGTAAATTTGGAATTAACAATAAAGTGTGGTTAATTATATGTAGTAGCATATTTTACCATTATTAAAATTTATATTTTAAAATATGGATAGGCCGGGTGCGGTGGCTCACGCCTGTAATCCTAGCACTCTCGGAGGCCGAGGCGGGTGGATCGCTCAAGGTCAGGAGTTCAAGACCAGCCTGAGCAAGAGCGAGACCCCCGTCTCTACTAAAAATAGAAAGAAATTATATGGACAACTAAAATATACATAGAAAAAATTAGCCGGGCATGGTGGCGCATGCCTGTAGTCCCAGCTACCCGGGAGGCTGAGGCAGTAGGATCGCTTAAGCCGAGGAGTTTGAGGTTGCTGTGAGCTAGGCTGACGCCATGGCACTCACTCTAGCCCAGGCAACAAAGCGAGACTCTGTCTCAAAAAAAATAAAATAAAATAAAATATGGATAAATTATTATCATATAATGCTAATGTTAAGTGAAAAATAGCTAGATGCAAAGCTATGTAAAAAAGTGTGATAACAATTTATGTAAAACAACAATCACCCACACAAAACCATCAAACATACACACATACACACCTATGCATATGGAATAACAGTGGAAAGAAATACCTTATCATATTGACAGTGATTATCTTTGGGTGGTGGAATTAAATTTGATATATATTTTCTACTTTTTATTAGTTCTGAATTTTTTAGATTTTCAAAAATAAATACATATTGCTTTCTAATTAGGAAAAAAAGTATAATAATTATGAATAAGATGTTTTCATACAGATTAAATGGATTGTTATGGCACGGTGAGAATTTTTCCCATATGGCCTTGGGATTTTCTTCCTTTGGTTAAAGTGTTGACAGTTGTGAACCAGTTTGCTAAGTGATAGGGAAGAAGCATTGATATGAAGTAGTTTAAATCCTAAAGATTAAGAAAATACCTGGGCTAATAGTGTCCACTAAGTCTTCATAGGTATTGCTAACTTGTCACTAGTTCAGTTAACATCTGTGAAGTGATAACTTTGTTTTTCTTTCCCCATTGCTTATAGGCTCCCACTCCACCTTTTGCCACGCCCATGTAATAGTTCACTGTTGTAGAGATAAGCACTAGGCCCATTTGAATAGTTCTCTCTCGCTCTGATCATCTTTGAAAACCTATCACTTTTGCCTTTAAATAATACATTTTTAAAAATTGCTATTGTTGTTTTTTTAAGTGGGATTTCCCTAAATAAGGAGAACCATCTGCCTGATTTTAGGATCATGGTCTCTTTAGTTATGATGGAGTTTTCATCATTTCTCAACCTTTTGACTAAGATCAAGTATAGAGTTTTCATATTATATCTAGAGTGAAAATTAGAGTTAATTCAATCTTATTTTGCATTTCCTGTATGCTATCATACTGATATTAGGGGGTATAAAGAAGAATGGACTGGTATCCTTGCCATTCTATGGTTCTCAGTGAAGACTTTATCTTATAGTACAGGGGTAGAGAATGTCATAGTATTAATAAATAAAAGAATGTGCTTAGAGGTCAGACTTCATGGGTTTAAATACCTGCTCTATAATTTACCGGTTTGTTATTTAGCCTCTTAATAGCCTCATCTGTAAAGTAGAATTAACAGCATGATCTTCTATCACTCTCTATTTCCTTATCTTTTCCCCTTTTCTTCATTAAACTTTTCACTTATGAGATGTTATGTTTTTTTGTTCATTTATTCATAATAATGTAAAGTTCTAGGGGACATGTACTTTTTCTGGTTTACTCATATATTTCTAGCATCTAATATAGGGTCTGCTACATAATAGCTCTCAATAATTCTGTTCCTTCTCCTTGGGAACATTCTTCCTACATATATCCAGTAGATCATCACCATGCTTCATTTAATTTCCTGCTCAAGCATCACCTCTTTAGAGAGGCCTTGCTAGATAACTTCTTCTATAAAATAGCGCACTTTAGTTTTCTCTATTTTGTCCTGCTTTATTTTTCTTCATAATACTTAACATTATTGACATTATATATGTATTTGCTTTCTTGCATATTTTCTGTCTTTTCCACTAGAATATTAGATCTATGAGTGCAAAGATTTTGTTTTGTTCATTTCTTTATCCCCAGTTTCTTGCCAGACATATTAGGCCTTGTTGAATGAATAAATGAATAAAATTGTTGCATATATAGATGAATAAGTAAAGGATTTACTTTATAGCATTGTTATGAATTGCAAATGAAAATTGAAGTGCTGTACTTCCACAGTGACCTATATAAGTAGACACTTAATAAATGTTAGTCATATGATAATGTCACTCAGAATTTCTAATTCTTACAACAAATTTGCAAGAGCAGTATTTTTATTACTATTTTATAGATGAGAAAATTGAGGCTCAGGATTTAGTTAGATTTAGATTTAGTCTGGCTTGTAAGGGGTATTTCTGGGATTTAAACTTTAATTTACTTAGTTCCTTAACTATAGCTCTTTTTACTCTGCTACATTGCTCTCAAAGAAATCAAAAGAGGCTTCGTGGAGAAGATTGCATTTGAACTGGCTTTGCAAGATGTGTGGGAGTTTGCTTGGCACATAGTGGAGGGAAATGCGTTCTAAGCAGAAGGAACACCGTGGGCAATGACACAAATTATGGTTGTGCAAGTGCATTTGTGGGAAAGAATCTGTCTCAGGCACACAGGCTATAGACCTGAGTTCTCCAAAATGGTAGCCACATGTGGCTATTTAAATTTAAATTAATTAAGGTTAAAGTAAAATTTGTTCTTCAGATACACTAGTTCTATTATAGGTGCTCAGTAGCCACAGGTGGCCAGTGGCTACCATACTGGACAGTACTGATATGGAATCCATCATTGCAGAGAGTTCTATTGCACAGCATAGTTATAGATAGTTAACATAAGACTAGATAAAAAGGACTCTAGCACATTGTTTACATAGAAGAGAATAGTGAATGGAAAAGGGCCTAAAATTTACCAAACAACAAATGCTTTAAAATATGGGGTGGTAGGGTGGTTATTGGAAAATCTAAAGTAATCAAGCTATGAAAGGCCAGTTAGGCTTTTGGTTTTTTTTCTGTTTGTTTGTTTTTATAGATGAGAACGTAAGTTTATTTGGCTTGGATAGGGATACAAAACCAAAAGCTTTAGGAGTCTTGAAAAATCACTTCACGGATATAGATTAAAAATCATCCAATGCCTTCTCCCTTTGTCCCCTCATTAGCCTGGCATGCCAGAACGAATGGAGGCATACACTTGGGATAGCCAACCCCTGAGCTAGACTCTGATCCATTTAGATTGATCCCCTGTTGGGCAAAGAATTGGCTGTACCTCATATGGATTGGTAATCATCCATATAATATGTTAAGAGTTTATATTCTTGGCTCTTCTCACTTTATTAAAAGTACACATACATCCTTATGAGATTGACTTTATTTTGTCAGATTACAGAAGTAAGAGTACAGACTGATTTGTCTAATATCATATAAATATTATAACAGGTGGCAGAGTCAGTACGGAGTTTCTTATTTTCTGACTCAATAAGTCATGTGCTCCTCAAATCACCCTTATAATAAGGCTACATCTCTTTAACCAGGATAAAAATAATTTAAAAACTCTTAGGACCAAGATGAGGAGAGCTGAGATGAAAGGTCAGATGAGAAGCCTTAGTGAAGTCATTGGAAGTGGTGTATGATAAAAGCAGTCTGCTAGGACTTTTGTAACTAACTTGGTTTGCTCTACTGAGAAGCAACTGGGTGAGAGATTATGTTTGGTGCTGGAAGTCTGATGTAGTATTATAGGCAAAAAATGACCTGTGCTTGGACTTTGTTAGTATCAAGAGAGTTAAGGGAGGTGGATTAAGCTACATTTTGAAGAAAAAGTACACATAATTTGACAAAAGTTGACAAAAGTTGCATTATTCTAATAGGCTTAAAACGTTGGTCTTCCTAATTTTACTCAGGATTTTGTCACCCTCTGGAATAACATGTTGTTTACACCTGTTTTATAATAGTCATTCTAGCCAAACTTCTTTCATTCTTTATTTTAGAGATAGGTGTCTCCCGATGTTGCCCAGGCTGGACCCGTACTCTTGGGCTCAAACAATTCTCCTGCCTCAGCCTCCTGAGCAGTTGAGACTACAGGTGTGTGCCACTGTGCGTGGCTCAAACTTCATTATTTTTATGCACATTGTCTGCCTGTCTTACTAGATTTTGAGCACTTTGAGAACTGACCTTTTTTCATACTTTTCAGTACTAAATTAGTCTTCATAAATGTTTTGTGAACTGAAACGAATTATCTTAGACTATTCTATTATCAAATTTAATAAATTATTAGTTTGTGACTGCTTATTTCTAGGGTCCCTCAATCTATTTGTGTGTTTCTATGCTTATTTCTACTTCTTTCCCCATACTAATTCAAGTACCTGCCACTTGTTTTGTGAACAATTGAGTAGTCTCTTAATGTTGTGTTGTTTTGTTTTCCTCCAGTCCTTCAACCCTCTGTTCCAACCTGCACAAGACATCTAGCTTACTATTCTTCAACTATTGCTATTGTCATTTCACTCTTTTTCAGTGGCTTGCCATAGTCCACTGATTTAAGTGATACTGAAAGCTCTTTATGTCTTATTAGAACCTTTCTTCCCACAGCATTAAGGAGAGTTGTAAGGAGTTGAGTAGTTGCTATAAGAATTGCTTATAGATGTGGTTAGCTTGCTATGAGATTATAAAGATTGTAAAACATAGAGGAAAATAAGAAATGACTTGAAAATAATGCAAATAATATATAATCAACTGATTGACAATGTGATTTAGTCCATAGATTCTGTAGAAATTCAGAGAAAAAGATCACTGAAGCCTTGGGTCATCAGCCAGAGCTTCATTGGAGAAATTAATAGTTATTTGGGGGTCATGTATCATTTATTCACTTTATTTAGACCAAATCTCTCTCTGTTTTTCTGATAAAATATGTAAGATTGTAGAGTAATGGGTTCCATTTTGTTAGTATAAAAATATTTCATATATCAGAAGAATTCGGATGCTTATAAATAGATATTCTTGTGCAAAAATCATTATTTTTAATGTTATTGGGTCTCTTTCCATTATTTTGAAAATGCATACACTTGAGCTGTTTCTTCTGATCAGTTTATACTGTGGACATTTTGAAGACATATTGGAATAATTTGGGGAAAAGTAGAATTTGGCAGACATTATAGCATTTAAATATCTATCATAAAATTTAGGTTTTATACAGGGAAATGTATTAAGTTCAATTTGTAGTAAATAGAGCTTGTCAATTATGTAGTAATGTAGGTTCAAAAAGTGCTATATTTATGTGTTTTCTGTATGTTTAGGTGCTCTGTTCCTAATACAAAGAAATATAAATACAAACTACTTATGTTATATTTATTTATATTATAAATTTATATTTCTTTGTATTTGAGATGATCTTTTGGATGAAAGAAATGTAGAGAGTCATGCAAAATAGTAAAAGATATCAGATGCTTTGAAATAATACTTCTAATTTTCCAGGGACTTATAAAAATGGAGGGAGTAAATTTTTACTATGAGTTTTTAATGATTGAATTGGTTACTTCTCTGATGACTGTTTTAACTAATTAATTCTGCAAGGCAACTCTTTTGTATTAATGTGTCATGTCTAACACCTTACCTACTAATATTCAACTCATATCTATTCTCAGTCTGTAAAGAGGGCTATATATGAACCCACACTTATTATTTTTTACTTAAACTTTATTTACTTTTACATTCTTGAACAAAATGAATACGTTTTTTTTTTTTAATGCATGAGTTAATTTCCTAACTCCCATAGCTATTCCAGTTTCTAAGAGCCTTATGATTTACAGGCTCTCAAAAATCTTTTCCCTTCCAATTTTAATTTAATTAATTAGCCTCTTTCTAATTTGGAACCTCGGTTTGAAAACACATGTGTTTGATTTGGCATTAGCTTGAATATCTTACTTTAAATGAGATCATAAAGCTTTGATTTTAGATGATCACAAAACTGTTCGCTGAGCAGCATCTTCGTAGCTTTGAGGAAACAGGAAAACAATCTTTCCACTAAGATTATGATTCTCCTTTATAGTCGCTTTTACTATAGTTAGGTGCTGGCTGTACCAATTCCAGTTTAAACAACTGGACTCTGGACTTGTTTTTGTTCTGATTAAAAAGTTTATTTATATGTTCAGGAATACAGAGGCACAACCTGTTAACAGCTGTAAATTTGGTTGATTAAGCTGTGTGTAGACAAATTTACTAGGGGGAACTATTCCCTAAAAATTCCAGTTCACTTACATATGAAGTTAGTCTGGCTATTTCTCACCAGTTTCCATCATTTCCTGCCAAGAATAATAAACATTTTCTTGCAAAGCATTGACACTAAAGGTTAGAAGTGTTCGGTGTTTTATCAATCACACTGAGCTGTCATGAATCTCAGTAAACAAACAGATATCTATGTAGATGCCTGGAGAAGCAGTTAGACCCTAGAGAGATCATTTCTTTCAGACAGTATTCCAGACCTTTTCAAAGTAGGTGAATGTCAATTATGAAGCGACATTTATTGTAATGGAAATTATGGATGCTTGGGTCTACATTTTCACTTACTTATAGAGTTCAGGGAAGCTTGTGTTTTTAGTGGATAATTACAGGCTGGAGCCAGAAAGCATGTTTTCTTAATTTGGTATAACTGTAGAGGCTATTATAATATAAATGTTATTATAATAAAGATGGGTTTAGTAATTTAAATTTATAGTATTTAAAATTTCCCTATAGTGATCTGTCAGACAAATTACGGCTCAGAGGCTGGCCCACAGCATGTTTTGTAGCACCCACAAGTTCAGAATGGTTTTACGTTTTTAAATGATTGTAACAAAAGTAGAGAAAAATATGTAATCAAGACTATATATGTATATATATAGAGAGAGAGACAGAGAGAGAGAGAGAGAGAGAATCTTCAAAGACTAAAATATTTATTATCTGGACTTAAAGAAAAAGTTTGCCAACCTCTGGTCTGTATTAGTAGTAATAGTCATGAAAATGATCTGTTACGAGGATCTAAAATGTGTCATCAGTAAAGCAACAAAGCAGGAAGAAAATAAGTTTTCATAGTTTTGGTATTAGGGTATTTTATTTCTTATTTAATATTAGAGTATTTTATTTCTTATTTGCAGGCAGTATATAAAATAGAGATAATACCAGTATCCTTATTGAGTTGTTAGGAACATTAAAATCATGGCTTTTTGTAATGCCTTTTACACATGGAGGACAATAACTGTTAGCTGTTGGTATTGTTATAATTATATGTCAAATTCCTGACAGTTGTTTCTACTTTGTTTTATGTGTCTTTTTCCCTGTTTCTTCTCTGCCCTATTTGTGTTATGCTTAATTTTGTACGTCACTTTAAAATCTTTTTGATTTTGGTTGCAATGCAAATTTTAAGTGCAGCAGTTTTATTATTTCTGCTCCTGTGGCCATGTAGCAAATTACCTTAAAACTTGGTGACATAAAACAATCAGTTATTTCCAGCTACTCAGGAGACTGAGGTGGGAGGATCACTTGAGGCCAACAGTTTGAGACCAACCAGCCTAGGCAACATAGCGAGACTCTGTCTCTAAAAATAAAGTTAGCCCGGTATCATGGCATGTGCCTGTACTCCCAGCTACTTGGGAGTCTGAGGTGGGAGGATCGCTTTTAGCCCAGAAGTTTGAGGCTGCAGTGAGCCATGATTGCACTCCAGCCCAGGAAACAGAGTAAGACCCTGTCTCCAAAAAAAAAAAACCAGAACAAAACAATCATTTATTATGGTCACAGATTCTGTGGGTCAGGATTTGGGACAGGGCACAGCATGGATGGCTTCTCTTAGTTCCACCAGTGTCTAAGACTAGAAAACTCAAAGGCTAGGAGCTGTAATTATTCATTCATTCATGTCTGGCAATTGTTGCTGGCCGTTAGTCCCAGTTCTTCTTCATGTGGCTCTCTCTCTGTGTGATCTCTCCAAATGGACTAGTTTGGGCTTCCTAAAAAGTAGGGGTGTCTGGGCTCTTCAGAGCAAGCATTTCAAAAAGAGAAAGATAGGCAGATGCTGTATCCTTTCTACGACATAGCCTTGGAAGTCACAGAACACCATTTCATTGTTGGTCAGAATAATCACGAATCCACCTAGGTTCAAGGGGAGAAAAATAGACTCTACCATTTGATGGAAAGTGGCAAGATTCTGGAAGAGCATGTGAGACCACAAATATGGCTGAAGCCATTTTTGGAAATACTGTCTACCACAATCATATTACTTTATTTAATAATCACTTATATAGCATTTAATCTATATGTTGGGTACTATTTTAAATACTTCAGAAATATTAATTCATTTGATCCGTAACAGTTTTATTTTATGGATGAGGAAACTGATTCAGAATATTGGATTAACTAGAATACAGCTTTCTCTGAACTTGATGGACAACAAAGAATTTACTATGATATTTTAAAATTTGTATAGTATTATAAAACATTGAAAAGTATTTCAAATGCAAATTTATGTTTCCTGTACAAATCATATCAGAGTGGATTTAAGAGAGGTGTAGTTTCTATTAAGTAATTCTTAAATGAGTGCAAAGGTCAGGCCTCTAAGATTCCATCCTTACGTATTCTTGGAGCTGGGATGTGGTAACTAAGTCAAAATTTCTTTATGAAGCAATACCCAAATGAAGACATAAGTTATGAATAATATGTGATAATAATCTTGGACTGACTTACCAAACTTGATTGATAAATTGATTCTGTGTCCTTTTATGAAAATAAATATAATATCTTGGTCTTGGTGTGATAATCTTACCTAATGGCTTTCTTTTCCTTTGTTGGTATTGAAATCAGAACTGTTTATTGATAAGGTTAGTAATTTGGGTTAATTTAAAATTTTTATTATTATTAAGATATTTTATCAGGGCCAAAGATTGCTTTTTTCCTCCATCTCTTTCTTTTCTTTCTTTCTTTTTTTCATTAACAGTTCATGGAGAAACGTCTTTTTTTTTTTTACATTTGTTGATTCTGCTTTGGAGATTTATCAGTCTCTGACCAAGTTGCTTAGAGGCTTTTCAGTCTTCTTTGTCTCTTACAACCCAGTCGTGCTATTTTAAGAATGGACCAAAGTGATTTTTACCCTGGTACATTTGTGACACAGTTACACTATATCTCCTAGTCTCTACATATGAATGTATAGCAAGTACAAGGTACACAGATAAGAAAAGGGTATTCTTGTTGGATTGTCAAAACTCAAATGGAGTGTCTAGCATCCTTTTTGAATATTTAAATGATATTTTTCTTTCTTGTTGGAAAATTTGGGGTATTCTTTAAAAGCAATGTTTACTTGGGAGTACATGGAGAAATTTACATGATCAAAACTTGCCAAACCTGAGGCTCATTTTATTTGTTTAAATTTAGTGATTTAAGATAAAGACCTATAGTACTCTAAATGTGAATGAACTGATTACATTGACTGGAATACATAATTTAGAGGGATATCTAATTTCTTTTCGACTCAGAAATATTGTTAAGAATGTAATGAAAAAGAAAAAAAAAAGGAGCATGTGGATTTGGTACTATCTTGTCTACTGCTCACTCATTTATTTGAGAATGCCAAATCCTAACCTCCAGACCATGGGGTGGGGTGGGGGACACACTTCATTTATTTGAGAGGTAGTGTGATGGGATGGTGAAGAGCAAGGGCTCTGGAGTTAGACTGACTGGATTTATAACCCAGCCTTCCTGCCATTTGTATAATCTTGAACTAATTACTTTATCACTCTGTGACTCAGTTTGCTTGTGTGTAAAATGGCTGAGTTATCTCAGTGGTAGAAATCGCATCTACCTCATAGTGTTATGAAAATTAAATGATTAAATATATGTAAAGTGCTTAGGACAATGTTTAACACATTGTAAACTCATAAATGTGAACTCTTATTCATTAAGCCAGTCTTTCACTCGCTCATTACAGACAATTTGTTGAATACCTGCTATGATGGGGATACAAAGATGAATACTCTGGAGTTATGAGTACTAATAATGAGGGAAGGCAGAGGTTATTACAATCATTACGACATAAAGAAGGAGTGATATATGTTATAGGGCAGATATGTCAAAGTGCTATGAAAAGAAGATGGAGGGTTGTTTTTGTTTTTTTGTTTTTGAGGCAGAGTCTCTCTGTAACCCTTAGAGTGCAGTGGCATCATCATAACTCACAGCAACCTCAAACTCTTGGGCTCAGGGGATCCTCCTGCCTCAGCCTCCCAAGTAGCTGAGATTTCTGATTTTTGTAGAGACAAGGGTCTTGCTCTTGCTCAGGCTGGTCTTGAACTCTTGACCTCAAGCAATCCTCCTGCCTCGGCCTCTCAGAGTGCTAGGATTACAAGCGTGAGCCACCATGCCCTGCCAAAGATGGAGTTTTTGATAGCCTTAAACAATTATTTCACTTTTCTCTGACACCATTTATTCATCTAAACATGCCTTATCATTTATGGACCTTCTATAATTCTTTAGCAGGAAATAACCTATCCTTTCTTGGCATCCCTATATCATTTTATCTTACAGCAATTATCATTTTCTAGCTTGTTAAATAATTATTCCTATCTCATCCACTTTACTTGAAGACTTAAACATTTCTGTATCACTAACACCCACTCAACACTTGAAAATGCTGCATAAACATTTACTGAGTGACTCAAACAGCAAAACTGATTAAAATGCTTAGATATCAGCCGCTGCCTCCATCTTCTTAAGGGCTTTTTAAGGGCATAAATAGGTAGAAAAATAGGCAGTTCGAGGGTGAAATAAACAAGATACATATATAGCTCACCGACTGACTAATCAGAATAATTATGTGGGATTCTCCAGGGGTAAAAAGCCCTAGTTTGTAGCATTTTCTATTTTCCTTGATATGAATACTCCCACCATGGCCTATCAGGCCCCTAACATGACAATCACTGCGTATGGAGCTGGGAAGAGATGTGCAGTAGAACACCATTATATAATAATCCCACTAATTAGATACAATAGACGTAAGTAACCCTACGAGCAAAGATAATAGTAAAATGTGGTAACATAATTAACAAACAATGAGTTTTAAGTGTTTTTTATCTTTGTTTTAATAAAATTTAATTGTGCATTTATAAACTTTAACTTTTAATGATGGCTTTGTTAAACAACTGGCTTAGAAAATTCCTGAAAATTTAACAATCAGCCCTTGTGAACCAGTACAAGCCGACTCACATATCTTTTTATCCAGGCCCTACTGTTTACTGACTGTGTAACTTCGGCTAGTAATTTCACTGCTAGAATCTATGCTAAGGAAATTATCTGCAAATTATAAAAAGCACAAAGACGTTCATCATAGCATTATTAATAATAGCAAAAAGTTGGAAGAAACCTAATTGTTTAAAGTCAATTGTGGTTAAGTAAATTAATTGGAATGTTTTCTGGAATTAAGAGTGACTTCTTTGAAGGCTTTATAACATGGGAAAGTGCTATAAGGTTAAATGAAAAAGAAAAAAGAAAGAATGCTAAATATTTAATTTATATACAATTATTAAAATTTAAGAAAATATAAATATGCTAATGAAGAGGAAATGTCAGTGTTTGGAGATGGTAAGGACATGGCTTTGTTCTTTATCCTTTTCTTCATCTTCTAAATTTCTAAGAATAAGCATATTTTATATATATAATGAAAATATAACAGCATTTTTGTCACAAAACCAAATTCTAATTAATAGTTATAATTTTTGTTACATTACAGGGTATTATGAAAATAAATCTATTTTAGAAATTAAATATTTTCCTCTAACAAACAGTAGAACATATACAAATTGAATTTGCTTTTTACAGATAAGTGCTGAATTCATTTTTGCCTTGAGATTGTATATACTAGATTTTCATGGACAATTTTGAATTTTTATAAAAGTATCCTACATTAAAAAATAATTTTTAACTACAAAATTACCTATTTTAAAAACTACTTAGGTAATTAAACAACATGTCACTTTAAGAAAATTGAAGGTATATTTTTCTAAAATTGAGTCTGGGTCTTGTGGGTTCCACATTCCTGTCTAATCTAGGCATTGTTAAAATTTTATTTGACCATTTATAGCTCATCTTACTTTGTGAGGAATTTCTCAGACTTTTTCAAATTATCTTCAAATATAAGCAGATAATCTAATTTCACACATTTCCAGAAAATATTTTTAACTATTTTTCCCGTCCCTCTTTAGTCAATAACTGGTTAACTTTAGTAGACAATTTAGACAAGGTAAGCTTCTGTGTAATTTTCTCCCTAAAGATTAGGAACTGATGAAACAAATCACTTATGTCGTACCTTGTGGAAGGAAAATGCTTTTTTTGATGACTTTTTTAAAGTACTAATTTAAATGTCAAAGCAAGTTCTAGTAAGATTTTTACCCTTATTCCAAGGTTGTAATATCTCTTACCACTTTATTTATTTGGTGTGGATGGGTTTCAACAAGGATTTGGTTTTTAAAGCAATACTTTATATTTTTATGGGGGAGAAATTGAAGCATTGATCTTTCCCTCCTAGGAACTCCTAGTACTTCTTTTTGTTCCTTTTATGTTTTTGTCATGTACTATTGTTAACCTTTTGAATTATTCAGCTTTTTATATGTCTGGATTGTCTCTTTAAAACACCATAAACTCCTTGAGTCAGAGACTTGTGTGTGTCATGGGGTATACAGAATTGGTAAATCAGCTTTGGGGTAAATAAGCTAAGTTCAAAGTCTGACTCTTCAGCTTTCCAGGTATGAGACTTTGAGCAATTATTCTTTGGGCCTCAGACCCATCTCAAAAATGAATACAATAATCCCTAGCTTGTAGAGTTGCTGAGAGGATTAGAGATAAAATATATAATGTTCCTGGTAGGTAATAAACATTCAATAAATGGTTAGTTATTATACATTTAGTAATAATTGATTGGATGACCGCTTCAGGGAAAATTTGAATGGCTGATTACTGAAGTAGCCATTAAACACATACAAAAAATAAAATAAAATAAAATAAAAATAAATCTCAGTCAAAACAGTTTAGAGAAATTGCCAGATTATAAAGGAGACTTGCAAGAAACTGAAAAGGAGCGAATAAAGAGATAGAAGCAAACCTACGGAGTACTGCCTCGGTGAGAAAAGAGTTTCAGAATGTTGGAATGAATGATTGACAGTGGCAAATTCTATAGAGATTTCAAATAAGAAGAAGGTTGTGAATTGGTCTTCTTTATTATTTACTAATTTCTATTGGTATTCTTTTTATGTTCATTGTTGACAAACATATAGGACTGAATTTAAGACATACTAGGAAGGAAAATGATTTAGATGATACAGTTGACCCTTGAACGACAATGGGTTTGAATTGTGTGGTCCACTTATACTCAAATTTTTTTCAATCAAATATAGATCAAAAATACAGTGTTTCTTGTGGAGTATTAATAATACTGTACTGAAAATACAGTATTCCTGCCAAATACTGTTAACTAGAGTTTGGTTTTGTGACAAACCTTCTTGGGAGGCTGAGGCAGTAGGATTGCTTAAGCCCAGGAGTTGGAGACCAGCCTGGGCGACATAGTGAGACTTGTCTCAGGAGGAAAAAAAGGCAGTTCAGACTAACTTATTTAACACAGCATTTCCTTTACATACAACATTGACAACAACAAAAGAAAATACAGTATTCCTGAGATGTGAAACCCGGGTATAGGGGAGGGTTGACTGTGGGACTTGAATTTGAGGGAATTTTGATATACAAAGGGGTCCTGGAACCAATCCCCTGCATTTATTGAGGGACACTGTAATTGTATCAATTAGGATTAGGATGGGCTGGGCGTGATGGCTAATGCTGGTAATCCTAGCACCTTGGAAGGCCCAACTAGGAGGATCACTTGAGCCCTGGAGTTCCAGGCGGCAGTGAACTATGATCATGCCACTGTATTACAGTCTGGGTGACAGAGTGAGACACTGTCTTTTAAAAAAAAAATAGGAAGACTGCATATAACAAAAAAGGAGACATCTATTTTATTGGTACCTCGGCCTTAGCATGTTGTCTCATTGTCCAAGATGGCTGCTAGAGTTTCAGTTGTTTCATCAGTATTACAGGTGGCAGGAAGGAGAGAAGACCAACAGTGTGCTCCTTCCCTTTAAGGACACTTCTGGGCAGTTACACATAGCACTTTCTCTTTGGCTAAAATTTAGTCAGATGGCCACAACTAACTGTAAGAATGACAACCAGGACATATTGTCTTTTGTCTGGGCATCAATGTACCTAGATAAGAATTGGGGTTCTTATTGCTAGGAAGAAGTGGAAGGTGGGCAGTGGGGGCAATTGGTCATCTGTGTTGCAGTAACCATTTTTATTTTAAATGTTGTAATATTTATTAGGTAATTGATGTGTTGGCATTTTTTTATTCTAAAAAATACATAGAAAATTTGAGTTTCTTGAGATCATTCATGGAATATATTTTAATTACCAGTCCAGATCTAAATAAGGTCATGAGCATGGTCCCAATCTTATGGGTTTTTTTTTTTTCTTTTTAAATGTTTGTACTGTCCTGTATTTTTAAAAAATCACTTAAAATTATTTTAAAAATTACACTAGAAGTACACTTCCTTTTAGAAAAAATTAGGAAATATAGAGGACTAAAAAGTAGAAAAAAACTACCTAGATTGAACTGTCCATCATTAACATTTTTGGTGAACACCTGTTCAGATGTTTTCTGTTACTGTGTAAAAATTCATTGTGTGTTAACATGTACAGAGTTTCAGTTTGGGATGATGAAAAAGTTCTAGAGATGGATGGTGGTGATGGTTGCACAACAATGTGAATGTCTATAATGCTACTGAACTATACACTTGAAAATGGTTAAAATGGTAAATTTTATGTATATTTTACTGCATGAGATAATACTCAACATATTATTTTATAATCTTTTTATATTCAACAATGAAAAGAGAATTTTCTGTGTAAATAAATATATTTTTGCAGCATGATTTTTGTGGCTGAATATTTATTTTATTTTTTGGATGTACCACCTTTTACTGAGGGGAATGTTGAAACAAATAAACAGGAGTGTTAGTCCTTTCCTTTTTAAGTGGATTCACAGAGAGCTTTGTGATGCGTGGCAGAGGACCTGGGGAAATAACCAAATGGTGGAAACTAAAACGCCCCCTGGGTCCTTATACTGTGTCTGCCTTGTTCAAATGACTCTCTGAATAAACTGCTTTACTGTTCTGATGTCAACATGGCAGCTTTGCTTTTTCTTTTCACATATAATTTTTTTTATTTGTCTACAGGATGTTTATTCCAGACTAGTGGTTCTCTTGGATCCTTCCCAACTAAGTTAATGTCATATTAGAGGAATCAGGGCAAAAGAGAAGCATAGAGGGAGAACATCACACCCTGAGAAATGGCTGCTTCACACAAGG
This sequence comes from Eulemur rufifrons, assembly GCF_041146395.1. Lineage (NCBI taxonomy): Eukaryota > Metazoa > Chordata > Mammalia > Primates > Lemuridae > Eulemur > Eulemur rufifrons. Next base: position 95,714,525 of record NC_090984.1, read on the forward strand.
ATCAGATGCCAGTGGTGGCAGGCATGTCTGGTATTTTGGCATTGCTAAGCCACTCTCAGGAAGATTCTTTTCTGATTGGATGTCTGGCTCTCCCTAGAGGTGCTGTTTACCCCTCAGCCAGGATGCTCATCATTTTTCCATACCTTCATTGTCACAGAATTATTGTCCTCCCTGCCACTTTTAGACCATCATTCCTTTCACCTGCTAAAAATACTCAGCCTCTTTGAGGATGCTTTTGGTACCTCACTAAATTAACTGTTCTTTCTTTTCTGTGCTGTCATTGACAGTTTTCCCCCTAAGTCCCCTACACGTCACTCTGTCTTCTTTATAGGTATACCTTGGAGATAATGTGTGTTTGGTGCCGGACCACCACAATAAAGTGAATATTGCAATAAAGCAAATATTGCCATAAAGAGAGTCACAAATATTTTGGTTTGCCAGTGTGTATGAAAGTTATGTTTACACTGTACTGTAGTCTACTAGATGTGCAATAGCCTTATGTCTAAAAAAATGTACATACCTTAATTTAAAAATATTTATTGCTAAAAAATGCTAATGATCACCTGAGCCTTTTTGCTGGTGGAGAGTCTTACCTCTGTGTTGATGCTGGTCAGAGTGGTTGTTGCTTAAGAGTGGTGTGGCTCTGGCAATTTCTTTCTTTCTTTCTTTCTATTATTTATTTATTTATTTATTTTGAGACAGAGTCTCACTCTGTTGCCCAGGCTAGAGTGCAGTGGCATCATCATAGCTCACTGCAACCTCAAATTCCTGGGCACAAACGATCCTCCTGCCTCAGCTTCCTGAGTAGCTGGGACCACATGTACATGCCACCATGCCTGGCTAATTTTTAATATTTTTCTAGAGGCAGGATCTTGCTATGTTGCCCAGGCTGGTCTTAACTCCTGGGTTCAAGCAATCCTTCTGCCTCAGCCTCCCAAAGTGCTTGCATTACAGGTCTGAGCCACCTTGCCTGGCTGCAATTTCTTAAAATAAACAACAATGAAGTTTGTTGATTGACTCTTGAATCAACTGAATCTTCCTTTCATGAAAGATTTCTCTGTAGCATGAGATGCTGTTTGAGAGCATTTTACCCTCAGTGGAACTTCTTTCAAAATTGTAGTCAGTCCTCTCAAACCCAGCTGCTGCTTTATCTACTAAGTTTATGCAATATTCTAAATCCTTTGTTTTCATTTCAGCAGTGTTCACAATGTCTTCATCAGGAGTAGTTTCTGTTTCAAGAAACTACTTTCTCTGCTCATCCATAGAAGCAAGACCTCATCCAATCAAGTTTTATTATGTGATAGCAGCAATTCAGTCATATCTTCAGGTTCCACTTCTAATTCTAGTTCTCTTGCTATTTCTACCACATCTGTAGTTACTTCTGAAAGTTTGAACTCCTCAAAGTTATCCATGAGGGTTGGAATCAACTTCTTCCAAATGTCTGTTAATGTTGATACTTTGACTTCCTCCCACGAATCGTGAATGTTCTGGATGACATCTAAAGTGGTGAGTCGTTTCCAGAAGGTTTTCAATTTACTTTGCTCAAATCCATCAGAGGAGTCGCTATCTATGGCAGCTATAGCTTTACAAAATGTATTTTTTAAATAAGAAGACTTAAAACTTGAAATTACTCCTTGACCCATAGGCTGCAGAATGGATGTTGTTTTAGCAGGCATGAAAATAACATTAATCTCCTTGTCCATCAGAACTCTTGGGTGACCAGGTGCATTGTCAATGAGCAGTAATATTTTGAATGAAATCTTTTTTTTTCTGAGTAGTAGGTCTCAACAGTGGGCCACAAATATTCAGTGTAAAGAGATATGCTATCATCTAGGCTTTGTTGTTCCATTTCTAGAGCACAGGCAGAGTAGATTTTGCATAATTCTTAAGGACCCTAGGATTTTTAGAATGGTAAATGAACATTCGCTTCAACTTAAAGTCACCAACTACGTTAGCTCCTACTAAGAGAGTCAGCCTATCTTTGAACCTTGGAAGCCAGGCATTAACTTTTCCTCTCTAGCTCTGAAAGTCCAAGATGGCATCATCTTCCAATACAAGGCTGTTTTATCTACATGGAAAATCTATTGTTTAATGTGGCTGCCTTCATTAATGATCTTAGCTAGATCTTCTAGATATCTTGCAGCAGCTTCTACCTATATCAGGACTTGCTGCATTACCTTGCACTTTTATGTTATGGAGGTGGCTTCTTAAACCTGGTGAACCAACCTCTGCTAGCTTCCGACTTTTCTTCTACAGCTTCTTCATCTTTCTTAGCCTTCATAGAATTGAAAAGTGTTAGGGCCTTGCTCTGGATTAGACTTTGGCTTAAGGGAATATGTTGTGGCTGGTTTGGTTTTCTATCCAGACCACTAAAACTCTATCAGCAATAAGGCCATTTCACCTTCTTATTTGTGTGTTCATTGGAGTAGCACACTTAATTTCCTTGAAGAACTTTTCTTTTGCATTCACAACTTGGCTAACTGTTTGGTCTAAGAGGCCTAGCTTTCAGCCTATCTTGGCTTTCACATGCTTTCCTCACTAAGCTTAATTGTTTCTAACTTTGGATTTAAAGTGAGAAATGTGAGGGTCTTCCTTTCTCTTTAACACTTACAGGTCATTATAGGGTTATTACTTGGCCTAATTTCAATATTGTCCTGTCTCAGGGAGTAGGGAGGCTGGAGGAGAGGGAGAGAGATGGGGGAGTGGCCAGTTGGTAGAACAGTCAGAACATACACACCATTTATTGATTAAGTTTGCTGTCTTACATGGTGTGGTTGATGGTGCCTCAAAATAATTACAATAGTAACATCAAAGATCAGTGATCAGAGATCACTATAACAGAAAAAACAATGATGAAAAAGTTTGGCATATTGTGAGAATTACCAAAATGTGACACAGACTCACAAAATGAACACAGGTTGTTGGAAAAATGGTGCTGATAGACTAGCTGGACATAGGGTTGCCACAAACCTTCCATTTGTAAAAAAAAATGTAGTATCTGCAAAACATAATAAAGCAGATTGTAATAAAACAAGGTATGCCTTTACTTGTACACCCATTTTTTTCTCATTTTTCTTCCAATACCCTTGACTTTTCATTTTTTTTAAACCATGACTTTGATACTTTATACTAATTTTCTATCCACTTTCACCTTTCTTCTGAAATTCAGTTGTTTCCCTCTCCAGTTATAATTTCTCTTTATTTCCAGCCTATACACCAAATCTTTATCCTTATGGAGACTTGCAATTTTTATGGGACAAGTTCCTCATTATCTTTCTCTTCAGTTTAAATTCCATGGGCTATAACTCTAATGGCTCTCTTGTTAGCTAAGTAAGCACATGTGCACGATTATCATTCATACCTGCCTGGTAAATTCCCAACCATCAGTGACTTAGCCTTTTCTATGATTGCTCTGGAGCTGCTGAATTCATTTGGAGAAATTATAGAGTGAGGCAGATTAATGACACTATAAATTCATGGGCAAGCACCTTGTCTGGCCTCTGAGCATTACCCTGAATAAGAACAATAAAAAATGATATTGTTTTATTTCCTAAATAACTCTCTTAGCTATTGTTCATGACAACATACTTCACATGGGGCATCTTCCAGTTTCAGCTCATGCCCATGGCCTCACACAGATCTTTTCTGGAGCACCTCATGTATGGTAGTTCTCACAGAACACTCTCAATCCCATTACCCTGTTTAATTTCCCTTATTACAATATCATAATGTGAAATTATCTTATTTATTTTTCATTGTAAATATTCTCCTACAAAAACTTAAGTATCACATGAACAGGAAACTTATCTTTCATTTTTTACTGCTGTAACCCAATGCCTAGAATAGTACCCAACACCTAGTAGGCACTAAATAATATTTGTTTGTGAATGAATGACAATTTAAATTATTTCTTACTCTTCTCGCATCTTACACATCAATTCTGTCTTGATGTTCAGCTAAGTCAATGGGAAAAATAGAAATCTTCAGATGGAAAATTCTTTCCTCATCTGCCATTAAAACTGCAAACCTTCTCACATGTTTTTTTTTTTTTTCTTTTTTCCTTTTTCTTCATCCCTTCTGTTTTAAAAGAAAAGGTTTTTGTTCTTTTCCTAAAGCTTTGGGTCCCATCCTCGTCCACTTTAGAGGGATTTTGATTTTTCTCTGATTCTTTCTCTGTTTTAAATACTATACGAGCATAGACTTTGCAATCAGGCATACTTAGATTCAAATTTGAGGTCTGTTGCTATAAGATCTTGGACAAATCATATATTTCTCAGCATCAGTTTCTTCATGTGTTAGTTGAAAATAATACCTATGCCATAGGGTTGTTATGAAGATTAAAGAGATAATATCTTTAAAGTGCTAAGCCTGTGGCTCATACATAATAAGCACTCAAAAGAAAGGTCCTTGTATTATTTTTATCTCCCTTTCTACTGGCTTCTAACATTATTAAATGTCTCTCATCTTGAAAAGTTGTTCCACTTGAATTACATATTTAGCAGTCTCTCTCTTTCTTCCCCATCACAGCTATTCTTCACTTTTTATCTTCTATTCATTTTGGAACTCAGATGAGACTGGCTTCCCAAGCATTTTGAATTTTATTCCTAATCTCAATACTTTCCCACTCCTCCCTCTCCAAGTCTTTTCTGCCTCCAGTGACTTCATCGCCCATAGTCCAAGTCAGAAACCTGGTAGAGGCCCTTGTCTCCCTCTTTTGCCCTCCTTACATTCCATCATCAGAGTTCTAATAATTCTACCTTTTAAATAGTTACTAAATTTTTCTACATGTATTTGTCTTTGGATGCCAACATTCCAAAGCCCAAGGCACTATCATCTCTCACAGGATTGTGACAATAACCAACTGTTCACCCCTTTGCCACACTATTCCACACTCCACACTGTAGATAGAGTGCTCTTCTAAAAAACACAAAGCTGATATTATTATTGGCCTTTCTAAACATTCCAGTGACTTCTTTTTGTTCTTAGAGCAGAGCTCTTCTTGATCAGGCCCTATCTACCTCTTCAGCTTTATGTCGTACCACTGTTCCCCCATCCATGCTCTGTTAAATTTAATTTCTTCCTGTTTCATTCAGCTTTCTCTTGCCTCTGAGCTTTTTCACATTCTGTTCCTCTGCTTCTTTCATGATCCCTCTTTGTGTAATTCCTACATAGCCTCTAGTTTCAGCCTAAACTTTACTTCCTTAAGTGACTTTCCCTTAGGCTAGGTATCCCTGTGGTCTGTTCCATGTTACTCTGTCATCATAGTGTTTGGTACACTTTACAGTTCCTTGTCTCCTCCCAAGATCCCGGAAGGCAGGTGTTATGTCCTTTTTGTTCTCTAGTGCAGTGCCTGGCCTATAGTAGATACTCAGTAAATTTTGTTGAATGTTGTTGTTAAATAATTAATTCAGGCAGGAAAAGAAAACATCCTATATAACAACATATGTTAGGGCTACATATGGTATTCCTCCTATATTTAGCTTTGAATATTAGCTTAAACATAAGTAAATGTGGAAAATAATAATGCTGCTTTTCAACACATGTTCTAATTTCTTTATCTTCACACATTGCCTTGTTTTTATATCTTTTAATATTTGTTTTTATTTTATACAAACACCAGATCTTTTTTTTTTCCTACTTGGATGCTTTTGAGTATAAAGTGTCATTTAATATGAGCATTTTTGCCAATTTTCATTCAGTCTTCCAGCTGTATTTGGATGACATTTACATGGATAATTTTGTGCAGTTTTTCATCTATAAGTTGTGATAAATCATACAGTTTTCAATTCAGTGCATCCTAAAAGATAATGAAACCCACTGAGTTGTCTGGTTCTCCAACTGGCTAAATAGAAAGCACTAGGAGCCCAGAGGTATGTGGCTTAGACTGTTTTGGCCACTTTGTAGCCCCTCCCATTGGTGCATGGAGATTGCTCAAGGGGAAACTGTTGATGGATTAATGATCCTTTTCTTCCCAGTCACCATTGAGCTAAAGTAGGTTATGGGGCTGAATCATCCCCAGAGGAAAATGAATGTTCTGGGAAGAGCTGGATGAATATAACCTGTTAGCTAAGTTGCATTTTCTTCAAGTTTATTTGTGAAAGATTCTGGAAGGCAGTTGATATTAATAGTAATTGTGTTTGTGTTGTTTCTAAGAAAGAAGTCTTTTTTTTTTTTTTTAATAAATTTGAGATACAAATGAATCACTATACATTAGTTTTCCTTGTCTTTCTTATGTGACCACTATTTGTTAATGTAGTTTGGGAGAGATTTTGTTCATTTTTTTGTGTGCCTTGGATCAGAAAAATAATTAGAGATATTCCTAATCTTGAAATTACTGGCCTTTCATACCACTGGAAGATAGGATTTGTCCAAACTCTTGTCTGACTCAGAACAGAGCTGAATTTTGTTTTTAGATCAGTAAGGATTATTTGCCTTCTTAAGCCTACAGCAAGAATGTTGAAAAGATAGTTTATTTATGTAACCTTATTTGATATAAAATTGACATCAAATAGAGTTAATTAAATAATGGATACCCCTTGTACACAGTTTCAGGCAGATACAGATATCACTCTTAGCAAAAAAGGTAAATCTCTTGTTTTAAAGTTCCCCAGAGGAAGGTTATATGGACAGGGTAATGAAGTTCCCAAAGCAAAAGGCCATTAGGGCTGGTGTCCCTAATCATCTGCAATCCGCAGCCTGTTAGAGACCAGGGCACAGAGCTCCGCCACCCCACGCCCCTCCAATGGAAAAATTGTCTTCCATGAAACTGGTCCGTGGTGCCAAAAAGGTTGCGGACCGCTGCTTTAGGGCTAAATAGTAAGCCATTACATTTAAAAAAATTTTTTTTTATTCTGATAATTGTCTATACCCAGAGAACCAGGAGGATTCATCTGAAGAGCTTGGGATGTCTAATGTTGTAGGTTAGGCAAATGTATCCTCGCACATCTTGGATTTCAAGCAGCAGTAAGAGGAGGTTAAGACTGAAGGGAATTAATTTTGGGCTTCCCAAATTAAACATATTCTAAATCCATATTGGGGAAAGATCTGCTTCCTGGTTGGAAGATGATCTCTGGTTCTTTTAGACTCTGATAAATTTAATTTACCCAGTTCTTTTCCCTTATATAAATTAATCTCTAGAGTCTATACTCATAGATTTGATTGTTATATGTCTTATTTTCAGAGTCTGACTTTTTCTTTCTCTTTTTAAAAATAAGGTACTTGTTTGGAAGATTGGCAGGATGTCAGTGTTCAAAAATGAGCTGTTTTTGCTTTATGTATGTGCTCAAATACTCTGAAAACATCAACTAATACAAGGAAAATTAATTAAGATTTTTAAAAAGTGAAGAATTGTTTTCTCACAAATTAACATATCCTGGGTTACGTTCTTGAGCAAGATGTGAAAATAAGAAAATATAACATTAATCTCACCATTGTTAAGTACTAATATACAAGGAAAAGCTCTTCTTATTACTGTTTTACAACTTTAACACTCCAGAAGGTTGATTCTAGCTGCCATTTATAACCTTTTTCTATGGGGAAAATATATCTATAGTTCGACAGGGAACAGCAATCAGAGCAGTTTCTCCATTTCATCACTTGCGTTCAATACATCCTCTAAGTGCTGCTCTGTTGTCATATGTTAGTAATTATCTGGCATTTGAAATGTGTAGCTATTATCAACCAAAATTCTAGGGAAAATAAGAAGTAAACTCTTGCCATCATTATACATTCAATAGTTAATAAATAGAAATTATAGGTATTACAGACATGAGAGCCTTTAGAGTGAAGATTTAATTGAAAATACTGTATACCAGTCCTTAATAACTTAAATGCAAATTATGGCATCTATCCAAAAATTAAGTTTCAGTTAAGTACAGTTGTTTCATCTTACAAAATCATTTTCCCACCAAGAAATCTTGGCAGCCATATTGATTACTTTTCATGAAAGAGGCAGATGGGACTATGAAGAGGCCTGAAGTCTATTTTTTTATATTAACTTTCTAATTCCTCATTTTTTAAAAAATGTCAGTAGCCAGTCCTAGAAATCAAGCATGCTGATTTTTTTTCTCTGGTTTTCTAATCATGAGTCTAGTTATTCTAGTTGTCTCTTACCTATTCAGAAGTTATAATGTGTGGTGATGGCATAAGTAGAGGTTACAGAAGGAGAAGTTGGATATGATCTAGATGGCAGTTTATGGGCGTAGTTTCAAAGACCATTTTCACCTGGAAAATAAATAAGAAGGGTCAATAGGCATTTTCCTGTGATCGGTGGTTTATCTGTTCCTTATGTTGCATTTTGACCACCATTGGTCTCTCAGTAATCTCTAAAACCTCTCCTGCCTGTGTCAGAATTCATTTATTTTTTTTCCAGAAGAGATCGAAGCTTTTATGGGCATTGTTTATTTGTAGCCTCACAATATTCTAGGGAGCTAAGTAGAAGTTATGTGGCTCCATCTTTGTTTTTAAAGCCAAGTGAGGAACAGATAAATCTCTTCACCTAGGTTACAAGATGAGGCAGTGGTAGAGGCAGAAATAGACTCCTTAGTCAGAAACATCTCCTAATTCCGGCCCTTACGTGTAAGATGCAGTAGACTGTTTGGCCTTTCTCTAAACAGGCCTTTGACATTTAGGGTGTGTGGAAAGTATGTGCTCCCGTCAGAGTTTTGCTGTGTAGTTATTCTTTGCCTGTTAAAGTAATGACTGGAGGACTGAAGAAAATAGAAAGAACATCCAAGTCTTATTTCAGCCTCTGCATTTAGTACATGTGAGCTTTGGATAGAGTGCTTTTTATTTCCTGGGAATTACTTTTACGTCTTTATACTTGACTTAGAAAGAATTTTTCTTCAGGGCACTGCTGATATTGAGAATTTGGGGGAAAATTTTTTTATTCAAGTTTTATGTATGAAAACTAAACTTTTGAAGTAATATATATTCTAATACTAGACCAAATTGAAACAGAGGATTTGGGGAGATTACTGCAAAATTCTACATTTTAAAATGTAATGTTTAATGCCCTTTTTTTAACCTGAAGTCACTGCAAAATGTATTAAATGTAAAAATTGATTTAATTCATTAATAATTCTGTTATAGATTAAAGTTTTTTAAAAACTAACTTGTTTACCTTATAATAAATATTTTTAAAGTAACTTTTCAGGTAAGTATATTTTGTTTTGAATATTTATCACTTGGTGGTTATTTCCTTTGATAATTTTAGTTGTTTTGCTTTTTTTTTTTTAGTATCCATAATGCATATTGGAATTTTTAACACAAGACAGAAATTGTTTTTCTTCTTTCTTTTCTTAAAGGGCTGCCTCTCAAATTAACCTGCATGCCTAAACCTGTGCTTTAATTCAAAGGGAAACAGTTGAACTATTGTGTACAATCTTCTTACAAAGCACAGGTTAACAGCACTGTCCTGCCAATGTCTTAAACATTGCAATTTTTGTAAAATCTTTCATGTGCCTCCAGCATTTCCAATTTGTGAACGAGTCTTCACTATATTTATCCCATTGTGTTCTTCCACGTTTGTTTTGCAGTGTAATAACACTTGACGGTTGTAAATTTTTCCATATGTTCCATCTTGTAGAGATAAACAATGTGTGTGCTGTACATTTCTCTGAGCTTTGAAGACTTACTTTTGAAATAAACAATTCCATAGAATTTTACAGTAGGTTTTGGAAAGTCATTCACACAAGCATATTTTTTGGCAAAGAGAAGGTAGTTGAATTTTCATCCTTTTAATATAAACTGGCTAACTGAACTTTTCCAAGGGACTAAGTGCAACTTAACTGCTTTTAGTTTTTCAAATATTTACCAGGGCAATGCATATTTATGTTTGAAAGTCTTTAAAAGTACTAGTTATCATAAATGATTGTTTTGAGGAATAAGTTCTCTAATTCTCTGAGTGGTTTGCTTTGGCTAGAGGGATTAGTGAAATAGCTTTGGATTTGCTTGTAATTTCCTCTTTTATCTTTTAAAAATTAAAAAGTAGGTATTGGCATGTAATGATGACATCTGAAGCATATATATTGTGGTAGTTGTTTGTCTCATAGAAAGAATCTTTATGATTCAGTTATAAGTAGCCATTCTTTTATTTTTGGTTCCCTTAACAAATCAAGTTTTTCTGACCAGTTTTATTTGTGAAAATCAGTGCAGATATCTTTATTCTTAGTTTGATGGCGTTTTTCTCCCCAAATATCTATGCCTACATTCTGCACTGCCTCCTGCCCTGCAAGATGCAAAGGTGCTTTTATTATTTGATTTCCTCAAAGCTTTAGGGCAGATATATTTCATAAGTTTTCCATTGTTAACTACAAACGTGGCTATGTAAAATATACAGATTGTATTATAATATCTGTAGGTTTATTTTTGTTGTTTCTTTAACACACAAAATTTACCACATTTATGCAAGAGATTTTAACTTAGAAAACTCAAAATTGATATGTAAATCTGGTGGTTTTAGCAAAAATGTGTGGGATGTGGTTCATAGTCAATGATGTGCTGGAGCCATCTCCTACTAGCTCCCAAGATCTAATGTTTAAATTGTCAAAAGTTTTGTGTGCTGGTTATCAGTAAAAATTAAACTATATAAAAGTACAATTATTTAAAAACAAAAATACGAAGTACTCAAAACTTAATACCTCATAACTATTTTTACTACATTTTATTATCTATGCTCTTGAGGTTATTTGCATCTCTTGTCATCTGTATTGGAAATACTCTATAGTGGTATATAATTACTGTCCATCTCTTCACAACTGTGTGTGCACTGACACCGTGTTGACAGCTTCACATCAGCCATGGTAGAAGTATTAATACCATGGAACTCAGCAAATACAACAAATCAGGGGTTGATTTATTGTTTTGTTGATTGTCTAGACTTAAAATGATGGAGAAAATGTTAATAAAGCATATTAAACTTAGAAGTGTGTCATGCCTATAACCATTATGCTATGAATAACAAAAAACTTGAGGAAATATTGTCTTAGTGCAGTATTTGAGAACTGTTATCCAGTTTATTGAAGAAGTGGTTCACATCATGGATAAAGGAATGAGTGAAGTTCTGACATAAGTCTGTGTTCATTTTGTTTTTATTCATTAACTAGAACAAAACCTTTAGCCTTCTATAGCAGAATTGTAAAGATGATATGTTGCTTCAAGTATATCAGACATCAAATGCTACATACATCAGGAAACTTTTTATAGTTTTCTTTTGAAAACCATGCTGCTCACAACACGCCTCTTTTCCACTCATATTTGACCCCAGATTTCCTGTTTGCTCTAAAGGTTACTGTTAAAGGGTATGACAAATTCGATTATAAAGTATTCAATTATCCACATCCCTTTGACCACAAATTACCTTACAAAAGTTTTGTGGTAAAAGAGAAATATCATAATAGTGGATCTATGAAATTGTAGCTTTCCTTTTCTTGGGGGAATAATCCTATTGTTTACCCACTGTTGGTAGGTAGTTTAGATTGGTTAATTTAAGTATCAAAGAGGAAAATAGCTGTATTCAACAGAATTTGTTTTCCTTAATCTTGTGGATAGCTTGATGATTCATGATAGCATAGTTATGCTGTATCTATGAGTAAGTATGAGTATGAATATTATTTGGTTAAAGTGTGGCTTCTAAGACTTGAAAGACCAGAAGGTATTGAAATGTGCTTAGCACTGTATCACACACATGCTCCTTATAATAGGATAATCTGGTCAAGCCCTTGCCTTCAAGGAACTAACTTGGTAACCCTGCTTTAATTGATGTTTCCCAAACTTTAGTCAGTTAAATATCATCCTTTTTATTTTTGTCATGCCTATGTACTTTTTGTACTTTTATTTACTTAGTAATTTTTGAAATTGACTTTTTCTTTTAAATTTAGCTTTATCCTAAGTGATAGTACTCATGAAATCTTGGGTTTAAGGTGACAGTTAAGTTTTTTTCTAATACCTATTAACATATTGCCTAACAATCATAATTTTAAAAAGTTTTTCCTTGTACCACCAATGGTATGTGTACCATCTTTGGGAAATATTGTGCTAGTGATGGTAATAACTGGACATTAGGCTAAATAGTTTTGTCGATTCGTCACATCAATGTTATGAGTTAAGCATTGATATCTCTATTTAATAAATGAGAAAACTGAGAATTCAGAGAAGTTAAGTAACTTCTGCCAGGTCATAAGGCAAACTAGAACTTACCTAACCAAAATCCATACTAACCCTTGTTCCTTGAAGCAGCATTGGTATCACCTGGGAGCTTGTTGGAAATGCAAAATCTCTGAACCCACTCCAGACCTTCTGAATCAGAATCTGCATTTTAACAAGTTTCTCCAGGTGATTCTCATGCACATTAAAGTTTGAGAATCACAGAACTAGAATTTTGGGCATTCTGCCTCCCGTAAGAGAAAATGGATGACTTGGTCATTGTGCTGGTCTCCTTTTCTCTAGGCAGTGTTATTTGCTTCATGCCATGCTGTTCTGAACTACAACTATTTTTCAGAAATTTGGTGTTGATGGGAAGGTAGGAGATAATATTCTCAATCATTTTGATTATTTTTCTCCCCTAAAGTCATCATTTGTCCACTTTCCTTAATTGGGGTACCAAGACTAGGCTGAGGGTCAACATTTTCAGTCGTCTCTCTTTGTTTCCTTCCTCAGCAGCCACAGAGCAAGTTCTTGCCCTTTGGAATGACCTGGTCATTCTTTTCCTGCCTATCCCAAACCTATAAGCCCTGAGAACTGTTCGCAAGTCTACAGCTAATTATCAATTCTTCCAGGACGGTTTTAATAGTATGTATGCCATCCTGACTCTTGGCTTCTTTCTTTCTCTCTCCAGTTCTCTGTCACTCAGCTGTTTTACTGCCTGCTTTTCTTTCTGCTAAGCTGTGCCTACCTCTGCATCCATGAGGCCTCTGTTTCCATCCTACCATGCATGCTTCTGCTTCTCACTTTTGCTCTTGCTCTCCTAAAGGTAAGTTTCATATAAGCAGCAGCCTTAGGAGACCCCATAAAGACAATCTGGATATCGTGAAGGTGTTGGGAATTTGATGGTTGGATCTGGAATTATCAGTATGTCTATGTCTGACGAATGTAGCTGGCTTTAGATTCTGAAGTATTCCAGTGCGTCATCAACATTTCATCAGTCTTTGTGGTTTCCTCATAGAGTTTCCCTTTGAATCCTATGTCTGCAGCATTTCTAAACACTGCCCCTGGTATGTACAGTTCCAGGCCCTCTTTCTTGATATTTATGTGGTGGTTTATTCAATTGCCAAGATGATTAGTTATTTGAGATGAGTCTATTCATGAGACTAGAGCTTGCTTTCTTGCTCACTGGTGGCCAGATACAGATCATAATTGTATTTCGTTTTCTTAACTTTGAATAGTGTTAAAGGGGAGTTAACTCATTTGAATTATAGGAGGTACTGAAAGAAAACTATATTATGCATTACATTTTGTAAAGCAAGAAACAAAGAGAAATAGTTGGTTGTTAACCATAGTAATTTCAGACTCAAAGATTTGTTTATTAGCCAACTGTAGACACACCTCTCCCCAACCCATATTTTATTTTTATGGTCTTCAATTTTGCAATCATTTAGAATTGAGGTTTTTTTCCTTTTGCCACATTTTTTTGTACACACCCTTCTTCCCTCCCCACTGCCATACTTTTGTTTCCTTGAGAAAAGGAGAGTCCCTCTTAAAGTGTAGAATAAACATTTCTTTGTGAAGTGTGACTTATTTATGCTTCAGGGGTTGTCAATGTATACACAATAGAGAAGGCGATGGAGGCTCCTAGGCATGCCAAGTCAGCACTTTGTGCGTGTTGGGGCCAAAGAGCACGTTAAGCAGGCTGAAAAATTTTAACAAGTCAGAACATTTTACAATTTCCATATTTATCAAACATGTCAGGGGATGGGATCACAAAGCCTTCCAGGGATTAACTGCCTCTTGGACTTGAACTGTTTTATTAAGATGGAGGAAGCCAAGTTCTCAACACCCCATGATTTGCTCTAATAACCACAAGAGTCAGAATGTAGGTGATCCTTGCTGAATGAAAGGTAATCTTAAGGCTAAAATGCTCTTTGACTGGGAAAAAAAATCTTCTTTCAACGGATGAAGTATGTGTGAATCTTTCTAACAGAGCTTAGGAGTTTGAAGTTTATTTACCTAGAGCTTCAGTTTTATTAATTCTCTGGTTGGTGGTTCTTGACCTTTGACACTGAAAGACTTGAACTATGAAGCCTCAATAGAAGGCGTTCAGAAACATGAAGATATTCTGAAAGAGGGGTGGTGATAGGTTTTTTGGGGCTTGGCAAAACATTGTAGAGTTATTATTTGTTTTCAAATGTTTGGGGTTTGGCAGATCATAAAATGCAGTTTGCCAAGCACTCTCCTTTGAATTTTAATACAGGAATATCTTGGGTGGAATTTAATTGGTGATTCATTTGCATTATACTGATCAGAATGCTGTTTTGGAAAAGATATTTGATGACTGAGAAATATTAGGAGCTTTACAAATAGTCTTTTAATACCAACTTTTTCTTAGATAGGGAGAAAAATGGAATTCAAGCTCCAAATGTTTTCTGTAAGATTTGGGATTTGGAATCTTAAGTAGTAGTTTCCAAGTTTGTCTGTGTCACTTTCTCCACAAAAGCAAACCAGACTCTACTTCTCTGGCTTGATCTGCAAATCTTTAGAAAACTTACAGAGCTCATCTGCAACTTTGAGCCAATATTTAATTTGAAAATTAATGTTAAAACAGGGTATTCAACATGTAAGTAGAGAGAGTAGCCCTCTTCTGGAGAAACAAGTTGGAATTAAAAACAAACAAACAAAAAACTAAGGAGACTAAGCATAAGGTGGATCTGTGGTTCAAAAGCCAAAATATTCGAGATGGCAAAACCCTTGAGAGCTTGAAAGTTATATAAAGTGCCGTGAGTTAGCTTTTCCATTGCAGTTTGCACCAAAGGTTGTAAAAGAAGGAAGCATGCTGAGACTTTACAAATGAGGACAAAGCCATAAGCGTTTTAAAGAACAAGGAAAGAACATGGCTAAATATGGCACTCAACTTCTTACTGCTCATCAGGTTGCAACAAAGCATGATGATTAAAAACAGGTTTCTTCTTGTCTGCTGTCAGCTTCCTATCTTTTGTAACTGGCCCAGAAAAAGCAGTGGCAGCAACTCAAATGACTACTCACTGTCTCCTCGAGAAAACAACAGTGCAAATAAGCATCCAGCATTTTAAACAAATTGAGGTGGATATTTTCACGTTCAAATTATTCTGAAACCAAAGGGCAGGAAGTGTTAAGTGTTGGGAAATTCAAGTTCTGAATTCTATTAACCAGTGTTAAGGAGAAGGACAGTGGGGTGGGGGGGGGCGGTGATAGAGACTCTTATTTGCTGCAAATGGTGGGGTGAAGGAGGTTGTAAGCATATCATTGGGCCAGTGTTGAGGGTTTTCTTCTCTTGCTTAGTATGTTCTTCAAACTGTTTAAAATGCCAAAGAGCAAGATCTGTTTGGAATCACTGACCTTATCCTGGCACTGACTTAGCTGGTCAGGGTATTAGGTGGTCTACAGAGATCCACACTTGTTTAGGTCTAAAAATTTTTTATTTGGGCTAACTTTCCATGTATTTCTTTAGGTTACTAAGTATTCCTTTCATCATAAGAATAATTCATGTTTTTTTCTTCTTAACCTTCGTCCTGGTTACCTTAAAACAGACAACTCAAAAAAGATACTTTTTCTTTTATTTCTCATTCTTCTCATTTTCTCTCCCTCTCTCCCCCCCCCCCCCCACCTCTTCTTTCTCTACTTCTCTTGTCCCTTTCTTACTGGTTATAATCTAATTAGAGGATGCTTATCAATGACCAGTGGGAAGGAACATTGTCAGATTTACTTTTTGCCTAACTGTAATCTATATTGCAGCAGGCAGGATTTTTGTGAGGTTGAAAGCAAAGTGCAGATCCCATGAGTCTGATGCTTTTCGTTTTAGGAAATTGAAGTGACTTGCTACATTATTGAGAGTGTACCTTAGGTTTGGATAATAAAGAATATAGGTAAACATTTTAGGGGCAGCTCTTGTTTTATACTTCTTATGTCCCACGGTGCCTTTTACAATTGTTGCCGATTTTAATTTGGTTAATTCTTGAATGTGAGGGTAGATTATTTAATTCTGTATCTTAATATATAATCCAGAAGTGGTGAATGATACTTTCTGCTAAAAATCCATTAACCTTACAGGAAACAAAACCCAATGAGGATTATATTTACTAGAAGTAAAAAGTAACTTAATTTAGTTTTTACGAGCTGTTTTTTAGAGAAAGGCATGAAATATTCTACACATCTGCATTTGAAATTAAAATCAAGCAGAACATTCTCATGAATAAGTATATGAAACAATAATTTAAAAATACCTTAGCTCTGTATTTATTACTGTTCTATAGCAAATA
Organism: Eulemur rufifrons; assembly: GCF_041146395.1. Classification (NCBI taxonomy): domain Eukaryota; kingdom Metazoa; phylum Chordata; class Mammalia; order Primates; family Lemuridae; genus Eulemur; species Eulemur rufifrons. The sequence goes on from NC_090984.1 coordinate 95,730,973, forward strand.
TTATTGACTTGGGAGAGGCCAGGGTGTCTATGGGGTAGAAGAAAAGGGAGCAAGTTATGCAAGCCCTCAGAGATGATGATTTAACTTCTTAATGGCACTGTAAAAAAAAAAAAAAAAAAAGGTTTGTAGGGTTTTTTAGGGTTTAAAATGATTAGATTTAAAAATATATAAATATTTGAATCCTTTCTTCAAATCAGGAAGCAGAGGCTTTCCCCTTTTCTTCTCTCAGATGCAGCAGCAGCCCTGGCTCCTCCTGTGGAAATTGCAGAATATGTCATCTCATTTTAGAGACGGTTCTGTGAAATAGCTAATTCATCTTGTAGCCTTTTAGAACATTGCTCTAAAAAACTTTTAAAGCCATTTTCAAATGTTGTGGTTTTCAGTATAAAATGGGACTAATTATTGACACTACTCTATAAATCAGAAAATTATGTTGAGGTCCAGTTTAAGCTCATTGGATGAAGAATCTTTGGTTCTAGTATAGTGTTTATGATAAGTGTACTTTTTAGAAAGTTAAAAAAAATAGGATTTGTGTTTTTTAAAAAAGTTCTAATATTTCTTATGTTTCCACAATATTAAAGAGACTGTTTCACATAATATGCTCACTTTAGGAGACTTTTATTATAATATATATCTATATAAATAAGGTTAATTTATTTATATCTACATAAATAATATTTCTACTTAGAAGTAAGCCTCTGAAGGGTCTATTTTTGTTTTTTGTACATTTTAAATTCTTATTCTTTAAGACCAGAAAGCGAAAGAAAGAATAGCAGGCAGACAGCTCTCCAAGAAATAGAGGGAACAAGTAGAAGGCAAATGAAAGTTATGAGAAATGTGGTCTTGTCACTGAGGAAGCCAAAGTGTTAAATGGGGAGGAAGAGAAAATTCTATCAGTCTCTACTTGTCAGGAGAAGTAAATCCCTGTATCTGACTCTCATTTTTGCAAAATGTGTTAAGCATTTTACAAATATTATCTCCCTCATCAACACTATGAGGGTAGGTAGGTATTGTTATGCCCTGAGCTTGTGTTTCAGGGAATGTCTACAAATGAGTCTGCTTCTTTAACTGGGCTTTGCTGTATGAGGAGAATGCAGATAACAGGAAAGAAAGCTAGACATTTTTCATGGATGCTTCTTTTTTATTTTTTGAGGTTTTATTTTGGAGCGAAGGAAGAGGAACCTGTCCTCTTTAAAGAAAAATATTTTTAACTGAAACCTTATCTGCAATGTTGAGTGTGTCAACAAGTTCTAAATTGTGAAGAAGTCTTATCAGAAGAAAGGCTGCTTTGAAAATGATATGGAAATATTTGTTGGGTATTCACTCCTCCAACGCCTAGATAAAGTATATGAGGGAGTAACTGAATTTTACAATATTTACATAGCTACATAGTGAGCAATGAAAACATTCTTTAGGTATTTAATAAGTGGTTAGATCGGCCTGCCTAAAGCTTAAATGACAAAATGAGTCCAGGAATCAGTAACTTGTGTACTTTGTTAGCTGTTAGGGATCCTGTGGCAGGCAAGCACTTACCTGTAAAGGTGCCAGAACACATCAGAGTGGGTAGAGATTGCACTGATGCTTGTCCCAGAAAACCTATCCAACTAAGGTCTCCAGCTCCTCCGCTAACACCCAAGGCCTCTCCACCTGTCCTTTGCATTCGCTCTTTGCCCCTTCCTTTACCTTCTAGATTACAGACAGCTCCTGATTCCTCCAGACTCCAGGGCTCCTTGAAATTGCTATTAAGACTTTGAGACTTTACAGTAAGAGCTTCCAAACAATCCTTCAAAATATTAAATATCTCTTGGGTTTGCCCTTGTGTACCTGTTACCATAGCTGAGATAGCAGTCCAGGTCTTCATTACTCTCACAGTCTCTTCACCAGCCTTTATGCTTCTTCCTTCACTACTCGCTCTCTTAGGTACCTCTCCAGACTGATCCTTCTAAAACATTTCTCTTGTGTTATTCCTCTGCTCAAGAAGGCCTTCAGCATCAAGCCTAAATTTTTCAGCTTGTCCTTCTAGGCCCTCTGTAATCTGGCTTCTCCCTACCTGGCAGTTTTATTTCCCACTCTAACTTGAAGCTTCCTTTGCAGTCCAGTGGCGTTTATTTCAACTTGTATATCTCTGGTTGTATTTTTTCACAGGTCTAGAATATCCTTATTTTTTAATGTATTGAAATGTTTCTATCTTCAAGTCCTATTTTTTCTATAAAGTATTCCTTAATTCAGTCTACCTAGGTGTTTCCTTTCTCTGTACTTCCCTTATAAACAAGTCTTGTTTTTATGAAAGTTATTTTCCCCCAACTAGATTATACACTTCTTTATCACAGAAACCGTGATGGTAAAGCAGGTTCCCTTCAAAAGTTTATTTATTTTTCTTCTCCAGCTCTGTCCTCTTCCCCATCACTCAATCCTCTTTGATAATTAACATCATTTCACTGTATATCTTTTCTTTCCCAGAGTCTTTCGTTTCTCTTCTTCTCACTTATCAGTATACCAGCATACCTTAGTGTGTATCATTTTTTGGTCTACAATAAAAAGTTTCTTTTTTCCTCATAATATTATGTAATACATTTTCATGTAAAACATTTTTGAATCCTACACAAAAATATAAAGAAATAAAAAATACCTGAAGTCCCATCGCCATGAGCAGTCTACCATGGAAATTTTGGTGACTGTCTTTTCAGGCATTTCTGTTCTCATATATACACACATATGCGTGGCGCACGCGCGCGCACACACACACACACACGTATTCTCTCTCACACTCACATACTCACACACATTGATATGAGTGCCATACTGTTTTTTCATGAATGTCTTTTTAAAAATGCAGATTTTTTAGGGAAGGAAGTTTACCTCCCCTCTCCCCTTTTCCCTCCTCCTATCATCTCTTTAGACATCCTTGTTAACAAGCTTTATGTGTAAGCATTCACTAAGCCCATTTAATCATATACAAATACATTATATATAATAGTATAAAGGAAGAGGAGTGCATTTTGCCAAAATGGGATCATCTTATATACACTTATTTGGATCTTGCTTTTTTCACTTAACTATACATTGAGGAAATCCTTCCAAGAGAATGCTTTATGTCTAAATCCAGAAGAAATATTAACAAGGGAATTGAATTAATAAGGGAAAAATTTGACCAGATGTGAAATAGATATAATATCAATAGCTTTTCTCAGTATCATTAAATAACCAGTTAAAGAAAGAAAGAGTAATTGTTCCATTTACAGCAGTGCCAGAAATCTTTAAAATGTTTAAGAATAAAAGGGAAAGATTTCCAGAAGCCCAATTCTCTAAATAGCTGCATAGAATGGGCCAGGCATGGCGGCTAACACTTATAATCCCAGCACTTCGGGAGGCCAAGGCAGGAGGATCGCTTGAGGCCAGGAGTTTAAGACCAGCCTGGGCAACATAGTGAGACCTCATCTCTACAAAAAAAAAAGAACAAATAAATAAATTAGCTGGACATAGTGGCACTTCCCTGTAGTCCTAGCTACTCCGGAAGCTGAGGCAGGAGGATCACTTGAGCCTGGGAATTCAAGGTTACATTGAGTTATGATTGTGCCACTGTACTCTAGCGTAGGTGGCAGAGTGAGACACTGTCTCTAGAAAAACAAACAAAAAACTGGATAAAATCATGTTAGAGTTTACATGAAAAAATTAATGGTTGAAAAGAACCAAGAAATTTATGAAAAAGATTACCTACCTTTTAAGTTTAAATAAAATATGTACTGAATGGTTTCACTGTGCTACTAAATTCTTCTACAATATGACTTTAAATGGCTGCGGAGTATGTTGCTTGTTTTCAATTTTTTTGCTACTATATATGCCATAGGGAACATCCTTATGGATAAATTTCTGTACACAACCCTGGTTGTTTCTATGAAATAAAAACCTAGAAGTGAAATTGCTAGGTAAATTTTCACATTTTTAAGAACTTTGCCATAAGAGTTCTCATTATTGCACTTTGCTAATAGTAGATTGTTAGTCTAATTCCTAAGGGAATCTCTGTTTACTAGACAGGCTGAACATGTTTTTTATTTTTATGTGACATTTATATACTTTTCTTCTGTGGTGATGCATTGTTTTTAGGAAAAATATAAAGGGGTCAACTTACTAGCTTTCAAAACTAAGAAGAAAACTCCCATGAGGTTTAAGGCATTTTGACCTATAAATGGCACACAAACAGGTAGGCATATTACACCTAGTAACCAAACTACAGACTCCAATTTTGTTGAATGTGACAGAAAGATCTGGTTTCTCTTCATCTCAATCTACTTCAGCCTCTAGGGCAATTAGGACATTAACTATCACATCTTAAGGAAATAAGTTATAAACAACACTTTGACTTCTGGAGCATTCTATACCAGATATCTCTTAAATTAAAGTTTCTTCTTAGATTTAGTTTGGGTAACACCATCAAACTGTATTTCTTCACCTTCTGCTATTAATAATATTAGTAAAAACTAATATTTAATATATCCAACTATACTATGTGTCAGATACCATGCAGTATACCTGAGATGAAATATTTAAATATTTTTCTCTTTTTGCTGATAAGAACACCATCAAGTGAGAGGACAGAGCCCTGGAGTTGGCCTTGTTACCACTAACTATAATCACTCCGTCTATTCAGTCTTTTCTTTCCTTACCCCTAACTCTTGCTTCATCAATTTTAGTCATTTCTGGATCTCTTTACTCTTTTTCTCTCTTGATGTCTTCCTTTGACCTGTCTCACTGCCATGACTTCTTGTTATATGGATACCAAGCTGTGTCTTATTCTGCCTCTTTGTTCTGTGTGTTCTCACTCATTAGTTTTTCGGGTAGCCATATTTGTATCTAACCTATGTAAGCTTGATCTTCATTTGCAGAAAAAGGGAATAAGATCTACTCATTCAGTTAGAAAGAATGGTAATTTTTTTTTTTTTTTTTTTGAGACAGAGTCTCATTCTGTTGCCCAGGCTAAAGTGCAGTGGCATCATCATAGCTCACTGCAACCTCAAACTCCGAGGCTCAAGTGATTTTCCTACCTCAGCCTCCTGAGTAGCTGGGACTACAGGTGTGTGCCACTAAGCCCGCCTAATTTTTCTATTTTTTTGTAGAGACACAGGGGTCAGGCTTTGCTTTTGCTCTGAATGGTCTCAGAACTCCTGGCCTCAAGCAGTCCTCCCACCTTGGCCTCCCAGGGTGCTAGGATTATAGGCATGAGCCACCATGTCCAGCCAGAAAGAATGGTAATTTACCTTAATGTTTAATTGAACACTACTTTTTAAGTACTGATTAGTTCTCTAATATACTTACAACCTTAATGATGTTCAAAGTTGTATGGAACTTTAAAAACTCTTTTGAAAGTGAATTTAGATATAGGAGTTAGGATTTGAAAACAGGATTATATTATAAACTTAAGCAGCCTTATAATTTTTATTAAATATATAAAATATGTGAACATGCATTTATAAACATTTAAAAAATCGCAGAATCTGAAAATATTGTCCATTTCATATCAAAATTCTTTCAGTATCATAGATGTACATAACTTTCTTTGTCATTTAGTAGAAAAATTGCTAATTGCTATATTTTTTCTCTTCCTCTTTAGTTTTTAATTTATTATACTATCATTGTGCTAAGAGTAAAGAGTAAAGAAAAATTTAAATGATGAAAATAAAATCCGCTATCCTATCAACTTACCTTTTAGTTCTTGTTAAATAAATTGCTTTTCAGTTGTATTTTTCTTTTACATTTATATAAGTGCTTTTAATTGATGGAGAAAAGAATATGTGAAAATCTGGCACAGAATTAATCAAATTTTTGCCTAACTTATATTATGGCCTATGATACTCAATTTTATCCATAGTGTTTTTAGCAAAGGCTTCTTTATTAACAACATTTGCTTTGGGTAGAATGACTTTCAAAGAGTATAATCTGTCAGTTTATTCACAGTTGGTTTACCAATTTTCTGACTTTTCTGTGCCCCTTTTGGTTGCATACCTTTTACCCTTTTATTTGACCTTTCCAGTAGAGGGCAGCCATAGGTGGAGAAAACATTTACTTCATCAATTGACTTCCAATTTAATTGTGGAATAGGCAATGCATGCACTTTTTTTTTTTTCCAAGTCTTTCTGCCATGATATTTCCAATTTCCTAGCTCCCTCTCCAGACACTATTACCAGTGTCAAAAGTATGCTTCCAAAGATAATCTGTGCACAAACAAGCGTGTATGGGCATATCTATTTTTCATTTACGCAGTTGCATATCATACATATTCTTTTGAACCTTGTTTTTTTCACTTATAAAGCTGATTCATTTTTTTTAAGGTTGTATAGTATACCATTGTATCTTATTTGGTATCATTTCTTTAACCAAATGTTGTTGGTGGACATTGAGGTTCTTCTCTGTTTTGGTTGTTCATAAATAATACTGTGTGTGTATATATATATACTTTTAAAGTGTTAGTGTACATATGTGAGATTATCTGTAAAATGAATTCTGCAATATGGAATTTCTAGTCACAGAGCTGTGTGCATTTAAAATTTTGATAGATTGTGTGAAATTGCCTGCAAAAGAAGTTGAACCAATTTATACTTCCACTGATAATATATAGGTATATCCTTTCCCCCACATTTGCCAACTGAAGGTATTTCAAATGGCAGCATTTTATATCATACAACAGACATAAAAGATACCATTTAGTGAAAAATACTTTGTTTTATCCCAAACAAAATCATTGGTTATCCCTCTAAACCTCTAGCCTCTTATCTCACATGGCCAATATTGTCTTCCAGCAAGCTTAAACCCCCAAATCAGTCTCTTCCCCCGACTTTCTTTTGTCTTCTACATCAGTTGTCCGTGATCGCAATTTGATTCCACTTCTGCATTTAGTACCTCCTTTCCATTTCTACTGCCTGCTCTAACTCAGGCCCTTATAATATCTTTTGGATTATTATAAAGCCAACTAATCTTCCATTTTAAAATTTCTCCTTACTGTAATTCCTTCTCCCAAATGATGTAGTTATCTTCATAAGATCTGATTATGTAAATGATTTGCTTTTTAATTATTCCCCATCCAACCCTAGATTTTTTACCTCAATCTTCAAGACACAGTGGCTTGGCCTTATCTTTCCTTTCCAATTTTATTTCTCATTACTCTCTCTGTCTCTCTTTTCTCCTTTCTCGTCTCTTGTAACTGCCCTCTCCCCTGTTCTCTCTCTGTGTCTGCCCTCCCATACAAGCATAGCTGTAGTTAGTCTGGATTTTTCATCATTTCATGGACAGCTCTCTATTGCCCTGGTCAATTCCTTAATTTCGCTGTTTTTTGCATCTGCCTGTAATGTTCCCTTCTGCATTTCTGCTAGGTGAAATTCTATCTATTTTTAAAGCTTAGGTTATATACCATCCCTTCCATAACATCCTATTTCCCTAGCCAAAAGTAGTCTTTTTTCTTCTATGTGCTGTATAATACAATCTATTTTGAGATAGTGTTAAATATATGGTATTATGCATTTTAGTTGTAAATATCTTGTTTCATTCAGGAGAGTGCAAACACTTTAAGAACAGGGACAATATCATATCCATCTTGGTATGCTAATCCATCTCACCCATAATATGTGTTTCTAGTAAAAAACCAGAGAAGACCCTGTTTAGCAAAAGCAATCTTAAGCAACAAAAACAAAATGGGAAGTATTAATTTGCCAGACTCCAAACTATACTATAAGGCTGTGGTTCTTAAAACTGCCTGGTACTGGCACAAGTGCAGGGACACAGACCAGTGGAACAGAAGAGAAAATCCAAATATAAAACCATCCTCATATAGCCATCTAATCTTTGACAAAGCAGACAAAAACATACCCTGGGGGAAAGATTCCTTATCTAATAAATGGTGCTGGGAAAACTGGATATCCACATGTAGAAGACTAAAACAGGACACACAGCTCTCACCTCTCACAAAAATCAAATCACGGTGGTTAGACTTAAACCTTAGGTGGGAAACTATTAGAATTCTAGAAGAAAACGTAGGAAAGACTCTTACAGACATTGGCCTAGGCAAAGAATTTATGAAGAAGACCCCTAAGGCAATCACAGCAACAACAAAAATAAATAAATGGGACCTGATCAAATTAAAAAGCTTCTGCACAGCCAAAGAAACAGTCACGAGAGTAAACAGACAACCTACAGAATGGGAAAAAATTTTCGCATACTACACATCAGATAAAGGACTGATAACAAGAATCTATTTAGAACTCAGGAAAATCAGTAAGAAAATATCAAACAACCCTATCAAAAAGTGGGCAAAGAACATGAATAGAAATTTTTCAAAAGGAGATATAAAAATGGCTAACAAACATGAAAAAGTGTTCAACATCTCTAATCATCAGGGAAATGCAAATCAAAACCACAATGAGATATCACTTAACTCCAGTGAGAATGGCCTTTATCAAAAAGTCCCGAAACTATACATGTTGGCGTGGGTGTGGAGAGACAGGAACACTCATACACTGCTGGTGGGACTGTAAACTAGTGCAACCCCTGTGGAAAGCAATGTGGAGATACCTTAAACAGATTCAAGTAGACCTACCATTCGATCCAGCAATCCCATTATTGGGCATCTACCCAGAAGAACAAAAGTCATTCTATAAAAAAGACACCTGCACCCGAATGTTTATAGCAGCACAATTCACAATCGCAAAGATGTGGAAACAACCCAAATGCCCATCAATTCATGAATGGATTAGCAAAATGTGGTGTATGTATACCATGGAATATTACTCAGCCATTAGAAATAATGGCAATATGGCATCTCTTTTGTTCTCCTGGAGAGAGTTGGAACCCATTCTATTAAGTGAGGTATCCCAAGAATGGAAAAATAAGCACCACATGTACTCACCAGCAAAGTGTTTTCCCTGAGTGCACATTTGGGAATAACACCAATTGGGTATCAGACAGAGGTGGGGGCTGGGTGGAAGAGATGGGTGTATACCTACTTGATGAGTGCGATGCGCACTGCCTGGGGAATGGACAGGCTTGAAGTTCTGACTGGGGGGGATGGGGGTGGGGGGAGGGGAGGGGCGCACACCTACATGATGAGTGCGATGTGCACTGTACTGTCTAGGGAATGGACACAATTGAAGCTCAGACTCAGGGGGATGGGGAGGCATGGGCAATATATATAGCCTGAACTTTTGTACCCCCATAATGAGCTGAAAAACAAAACAAAAATAAATAAAAAAAAATCTTTATGGTATAGTGATTTTACAGTTTTCCTCATTGTTACTGTTTTTTGAATGTTTTAAAAGGCTTAAAAGTTTTGCACATGCAGAGAAGAATAGCTGAACTAAAACTTGAAATATCTTTCAGAGTTAGTGCCCAAATTGGCAGTGGGATGTCAGAGGAAGAACAATGTCTTGGAAGTCATACATATCTAGACAAGCATCCCAGTGCCTCGACCTCTCTTTAGCTGTGATTGTGTAAAACCCTGAAACTGTTCTCTTATCTTTAAAATGAAGTGACTGGGGTATATCAGTGTTTCTTAACCTATTTCTGTCACAAAGTGCATGTCAGGTTATATGTGTGAACATGTTCCCATCAGCATACTTAGATTTTGATGGAAGACAAAATAATTAGAATGGTTTAATTTTAATTGGATTTTGTAGTTGCCACAACTATTTCTGGTCTACCTGGCACACCTCAGAATGCAGCATAGAAAAGATAGGCTGCAGGTTATATGTGAGCCTCTCTCTTGCTTCCCAGTGAGCTGGGAATGCAAGTGGGTAAGAGTGAGGTTGTTATAGGATGTATGAACTTTGAATGTAACCTAAATTACACAAACATTAGTCACAACATTCACAGTATTTTAATTATTTGTAGGAACAAACTATATCTTACAATTGATTTTGATACCTGATCTTATCAAGTAGTTATGAACTGCTGAACAACAAGATCTTGAAATTCTCTTCCAACTCTCCGGTTCTGATTGTTAATTCTCCTTTCCACAGTATAGTTGGGAATGAGAAGACATTGAAAGTTTTCAGTAGTTCTTTGTGACCTGGGCTTTTGGTAACATAAGAATGGGGGGAAAATGCTTTCAGTTAAAGTAATTGAACATCTAATGGGTATTTCCTGTTAGGGTTAAAATATCCCAAGTGAAAGGTAATTTGGTTTTATATGAGGATCCATTTCATCAAATTTATTGTAATCTATCTAATGGCTTCAGTCACATTAGCATTAACCAATAGCAAGATTAAGAAAGAATTTGTGGGCAAGAGCATGAAAAGTGCATAGTATTTTATTTAATAAGGGGTTGAGAGGTTAAGGAATTCAGTACAAAAGAGGATTGATTACCTTGAGGGAAGATAAACTTCCAATATAGCCATCATTTGACTGCTGGTCTCACTGTGGGAATGAGTCTTAGAGAAAAAGAAAGATGCTCCAGGCAGCCATATGCCCTTTGGTGTTCTATGAGTTGCTGTCTTTCTCTCACTTCTTAGAAAGCAGTAAACTGTTGGAACTAACTGATGAGCATACATGTGCACAGAGGGAAGTAAAACTCAGTGGAAATAAAGCAGTAGGAGGGAGGAGGGAGTGGGCAAAAACCTACCTAACGGGTGCAGTGAACACTATTTGGGTGATAGGCACACTTACAGCTGTGACTCAAGTGTTACAAAAGTGATCCATGTAACCAAAAACATTTGTACCCCTTAATATTTTGAAATAAAAAAATTTTAAAAGACTAGCAGCCCAGAAAAAGAAAAGAAAATATAGCTATTGTGATGTATTCAAAGAAATTTTAAGTATAGTTCTCTGAGAATGAACAGGATTATCAGTGGAAGCACCATACCACAGTAACAAATTTATTCAATTGAAAAAAAAAAAACCAGTAAACTGTCAGGACCTGTCACTTCTTGGATAATGCAAATGATGGGGCATTCTGCATCTATGATTTTTTTTGATGGTAGCCTATTTTATTTACATAAAAATCTAGGGTTATCTCATTTGAATTTAATCAATCAAGCTAATTCTAATGAATTTTCTCTGGGGAACATAGCTTATGAAAGACAAAAGGCAGGATGAATGGTCTTAGTGGCCCCCAAATTATTTGAAACTTTCATTTTTGGTATTCTTTCATGGCTGCTACAATAAATTCATCTTTGGCTTTCCTCATTCCCAAGGTTGACAGTTTGAAATATGTAGGTGTTAGATGAGGAATGAGATAATTTCTTTAATTGTCATATTTGTACCACTTCATTTGAAAAAAAACTTTACTAGGTATAATTTATATGCAGTAAAATTCATGCTTCAGTGTCCAGGTCAATGACTTTTGACAAATCTATACATCCTTGTAGCCATCACCATAATCAGATATAAAACATTTCCATCTTCCCAGAAAATTTTCTCATGCCCCAGTGCTGGCAAACACCACCTGTCCCCAGGCAACAATTGATCTGATTTCTATCACAATAGATTAGTTTTGTCTGTTATAGAATTTCATAGAAATGGAATCTTTTGTTCAGCATAATAATTTTTAAATTCATCCATTGTTGTTTCATATATCAGTAGTTCATTCCTTTTTATTGCTGAGTAGTATGCCATTGTACAAATAAGCTGTAATTTATTGTATCTTATCTGCTGATAAACATTTTGGTTGTTTTCATTTTAGAGTTACAGATACAGGTGTTTATAATTTGTGTATAAATCTTTTTATGGACATGTATTTTCATTTCTCGTGGGTGAATAGGAATAAAATTGCTGAGTCATATGGTAAGTGTACAGTTAATTTTGTTAGAAACTACCAAACTGTTTTCCAAATGGGTTATGCCAACTTGTAGTTCCACCAGCAGTTATTGAGAGTTCTGCCTCCTGTCAGATCAGCAGCAGCATTAGATTCCCACAGGAGCATGAAACCTGCTGTTAACTGTGTATGTGAGGGATCTAGCTTGCACACTTCTTATGGGAATCTAGTGCCAGATGATCTGAGGTGGAGCTGAGGCAGTGATGCTAGCACTGGGGAGCTGCTGCAAATACAGATTATCACTAGCAGAGAGGTTTGATTGCACAATAAATGTAATGTGCTTGAATCATCTTGAAACCATCCCCACTCCTTCCCCATCTGTGGAAAAATTGTCTTCCATGAAACCGGTCCCTGGTACCAAAAAGGCTGGGGACCGCTACTACAGAACTCTAGAATTTATTCCTCCTATCTAGTTATAATTTTGTATCCCTGAACTAATCTCTCCCTAAGCCCCCTCATTCTTCTCAGCTTCTGGTAACCATTATTCTACCCTCTACTTTTATGAGATCAACTTTTTTAGCTTCCACATATGTATGAGAACATGTGGTATTTATCTTTCTCTGCCTGACTTATTTCATTTAACATAATGTCCTCCAGGCTCATCCATATGGGAGTGGGGATGCTAGATTTCCCTACACAAACAAGGTATGACCCCTGCCCTCAAGGATCTTACTACTTAGTATAGAAGATAAAAGATGTTCACAAACAACTGATACTGTTAACATATTTAAAGTGATATAATAGAATGAAGTGTTTTTGAAGTTGAAAGGAAAAAGACGAAAGCCACTCTGGGAGGATCAGAAAAGACTCCATGGGAAGAATGGCATTTGAATGGGCTCTTAGAGAATGGGTTTGATTTCAACAGTTAGAAATGAAAGGGAGTGCATTCCAGGTAAAGGAAAGGTATGATCAAAGAAACAAAGGTGAGAAAGTGTGGGAACAGTTCTTAGGTTGGTGGTAACTCCTTTAAAAAAAAAAAATAACAGCTTTTTAATAACACTTTCAATTACAATTTAGTGGTTTTTGGTATATTTACAGAGTTATGCAACCATCACCAATATTCAGTTTTAGAACATTTTCAGCACTCTAAAAAGAACCCTGTACCCATTAGTAGTTACTCCACATTTTTCCTTCTCTCTAGACCCTGGCAGCAACTAATCTATTTTCTGTCCCTATGGATTTGCCTATTCTGGACATTTCATATAAATGGAATCATATAACAAGTGGTCTTTTGGGACTAGCTTTTTTTCCCTTTGAATAATGTTTATCCATGTTTTAGTATATAGTAGTACTTTTTACTTTTCATTGGCAAATAATATTTTACTGTATGGTATACCACATCCATTTGTTTATATATTCATCAATTGATAGGTAGCTATTTGGGTTGTTTCTACATTTTGATTATTATGAACAATGCTGCTAGGAATATTTGTGTAAAAGTTTTTGTATGGAAATGTTTTCAATTCTCTTGGGTGTATAACTTCTGGGTCATATGGTAATTCTGTGTTAAATTTTTTGAGGAACTATCAAATTGTTTTCCAAGGTGGCTGCACCATTTTCATGCCTACCAGCAATACATAAGGATTCTGATTTTTCCACATCCTCACCAGCACTTGTTATTGGGTATCTACAGTGGTGATAAGACTGCTGGTTTTATAGAGGACCTTGGAGCTGGCGAATGGAAGATAGGAATAGAGAAAATTAAAATGCCACTAAGCTTACTATTCTTACTAGAATTCAGCTATTTTTTTTTTTTTAATAAATACTTCTCAATTGTTGCAAGCCTTTGGTTAACTTCCAGAGTTCTGGAAGAATTTATTTTGACAATTTTGCTGGTGTTCTTATTGCTTTTTTGAACTAGCAGATTTTCCAAGGTCCTCGTACTGCCATTCTACGGTTGCTTCTCTTGAATACTCTTTTTTGTTTGTTGATTTTTATATCAAATGCAGGTTAATGTCATAGGTGGGTGAGCCTTGATTTTCTTTTTAGGCTCCTAAGCAGGGGTATGACCTGCTATGCCTTGATCAGAGCTATGCCTTAGAAACTGGAACAGAGAATAAATGCCTCCTTGTATTTAGGGGCACTTTCTACAGACAAATGAAAATCATTTTGTGGGGAAAGCATGGCTGCATAACGCACTGGATGGACCTGAGGATAGGGAAGGAAGTATTGTGGGCAGTATCAAATTTGGCTATTGCTTGTTTGGAATTTGGCTTCTGTCAGTTTCCTAACTGGGATAATATTATCTCTCCATACAGAAATGTTCTGTGGGCATAGAGACACTTTTCCATGCCTTTTCTTCACAGATAGAGGAGCTGAAAGTAGAGTTTTCTTTACTAGTCACATCTCAGTAGCCATGTACAGAAATCAAGTCTCTTACCTTGATATATACCTTATTAAGTTATTCTTAGCAAGTACAGGTAAGAATGAATGGGCTGGGAAAGTTTAACCTTGATAAGAGTGAATATAAGGGAGTGATAGAGCATCTCCCTTCAATAAGGTTAAAGATTGACAAAGGAAGGTAGAAGAAATTCATTTAAATTTCTATGGTCAGAAATTTAGTCAGGACCAGGACCAATGGATCAATGTTACAGGAAGGCTGATTTTTAGCTCCATCTAAAAAAGGACCAAGCAATTAGAACTGGCTTCTTCTGTTCAAATAATAGTTAGCATGAGCCACTTCTTAGGGAGGTGGTCAAAGAAATTCCTGATTGGGAGGGAGTTTGAACTAACAAACCTAAAGACCTTTTTTACTTGAAGAATATGTATAATATTTTACATATATTAAAACAGCTGTAAAGAAAAGTGACTTGACCCAGATTCTTGCTTAAAGCTTTAGTTCATTTCTACTGTTTACTATCCAAAAGGGAAATGTTCCCTTAAGAATATAAGGGATGGGACCTCTCAGAATTCAAGGAAAAGATGGACAGATAGGCCTCAAAAAGAGGGACCAAGATAGCTCTAAGAATCTCAGCTGAACTTTTGTTTTAATGCTCTGTCATTGAGATGTTTAGCTTCCAACTGCCAGTCTATGTTCCTATGACTGCAAATTCTCCAATGAGACACTCTAATTTACTTGGTTTGAGTCATAAGTCAACCCTTGACTCATTCAGCTATGGTCAAGGAGTAAGGGTCATACAATAGTAACAAGGTTAAAACTGGGGTAGGGATGGGCTTTCTCCTCTGGATTGTGGTCAGTTCTCAGAGGAGGGAAGGAATAAGTTGTGGGTTAGATATCCCATGAGATAGTTATTACATTTCCAATAATGTCAATGGTAAAAGTAGGGCTAGGATCTAGGCTGTTTGAATCTATTTCAGACAACCAGTATTTATTATATAATTTTTATAAGTAAGGTACCATGCTAGATGATTGGTAGAATGTAGAATACAAGATATGATCCCTGTCCCCAGGGTATCTACAATCACTTTGTCTAATATACTATTCATTATTAATAGGTCATCCTGCTTAGGTTTTATTTTGGGAAGCCTAGCTTACTGATTTTGTAGACAGGATCCATATAAACTTTTGAAATTGAATGTTTAAAAAGACTTTTCTAAATATCCACGTATGTAATGTTTGTGTAGACCAATCCTAAAAGACTATCGTAAGCCCTATTCCAAGAAACAAACAAAAACCCCAATCTCTTCTCCGTAAACAGACAAAAGTAAGAGTTGAATATCTTACATTGCTAGGAATATATCACATTAAAATGTGTTCTTGTTTTCATATGTACATTGGTGGAAGATAACATTTTCAGTATCTATGAGTTAACCAGTATCCTAGATATGTCACATAGGGAACATACATATGATGTACAGATATTATGCTTATATAATCTAATTCTAATCTTTATTTTCATTATCTTAAGGATATATATATTTATTTCAGTTGAATACCTAAGAATTTTTTTAAAATTTCTTGGTGTTTAAGCCGCATTTAGGTTTGCAGTGTTTGAAAGGCATCATTTCTGCTTTACTTTCAGCTCTTGTTCTTTCTACCAGTGGAATACTTTATCAACAAAAGATTATAAAGTACAAGTAATATGACATATTTGTTAGGCTCTAAGCCTTTACCTTTTTTTTCTTTCCAATTAAGAGTAAAGAAGACTGTCTAGGTGCAATGTCATGTTAAAATCCCATGAAGGTAATTAGTAGTTGACTTAGCAAATTGCTTGGATGTTTCCTAAGAGACAAACTTTAGCTATGATGCGAGAGATAATTGATTTTTACTTGAACAGGTCATTGGCTTTATCAAGACCTTATATTAACTATAACTTATTCTATTTAAAATCCTTGATTTGTTTTAAATGGCTGTCTAAATTTTTATGCTACAAAGGAGTTAATATACCTTTTTGTTTTCGGACTCTTGCTGACCTTAGAATCCAACCAACTTTGCCATGGATATTTCTCAGAGCCTATTTTTATAAAATAATAACTTTTTTTTTGAGTCATTTTAATTAAGTTGTTCCCCATTGTTCACATGTTGTTAACTTTCCACTTCGCTGGTATGATTTCAGGAAAGGAACACTTATGGCATACGTTCAATCAAAACTTCCGCAGGTAAATTATTACCCACTCTCCTTTTTTATTTCATGTGGTCTTGGCATATTATGCTTAAATTGTGCTCAAATTCTGCTTAGAAAGTTATTGTTCCATTGAGATGCATAATATTTATGACCATTTAAAAAAATACACATGAATCCCACAGAGATCTTAAGCGCTACCTGGCAGTAATATTTAACATTTACTTCTGCTTAAACTCTGATATGTTTAAAAAAGCAGAGGGGGTACCATAGTGGTATTTTTCCTTTTAATATTAGTTGAAGCATATAATATTACTAGCAATGTATGTAAATGTTTTAAAATTAGAATGAGCCTACCTAACTCAATGAAATACAAATCTTTCTGTTGATTTTTATTTAATTGCTGCTATACTCAGTGTTATCTGAATATTTAGTCAAAGTACGTTAAAGGCATATGTTTTTTTGTTTTTTAATAGGCTACATCTAATATGAAAAAAGTACATTTTTATGAATGGCACTATAATTGGGCCTTGCTTTTTTTATCCAGTCTGACAATCTTTGTCTCTTAAATGGTGCGTTTTGTAATGCAATTATCTATATGGTTGAGTTTAAGTCTGTCATATTGTTATTTGTTTTCTTTTTTTCTTTGTATCAAACTTGATTTATTAGATGTAGTTATTTCTTCACACTAGTAAATCAAAAACTAAGATGCAGATTTTGCGTATATACATATATGTATATATATATAAAGCAATGCAAACAATTATTGAGCTTCATCTTCTGGACAAGAATGCCAAGTTAGTTTCTCTTCATAAAAAGCAATTACAATTTGAGGACACTTCACATTTGCCTCTTTTGCCAGCACCAAATCTGCCTCATCTGAATCTTTTCATTTCATAAGAAACATTAATTCTCCACTACTATCTGTGGCACCAATTGTTCTTTCAGGATCAAGACCTCTGGCAAAGCCTCTTGGTTTGTCCACAGCATCTCTTTTCTTCTTTGATTTGCTATCATCAGATTCACTGTCAGATAAAGATTTTCTTTTTGTACCATCTTTTTCTTTACCAGCTTTTTGAGAATCAAGAAATGCTTCAATTAACTCTGGAGAATCCGAATTTTCTTCAGGTTCCCAAGTATTGTCAGCGGTTGTAAATCCCTTCCACTTCAGGAAATACTCCCCTTTCCCATTTAGTACACATCGATCCAGTACTTTTTCCACCACAAATTCTTCAGGCTCTGCTTCTTCAACCTTTTTACTCTTTCCATTCTGTTTCTTTCCCATTTTTTGCAATATAGTTTTATTGGAGGCCATTTTTTATTACAGACTTGAAGAGCTATTATTCACTGCCTCTGAACTGCTCCGGGTCTCGGGTCTACGGCGTCTCTGTTGTTATTTGTTGTTTTTTTTTTTTGGAGACAGGGTCTCATCCTGTTACCCAGGCTGGAGTGCAGTGGCGTCAGGCATCATCATAGCTCACTGCAACTTCAAACTCCTGGGCTCAAGCAATCTTCCTGCCTCAGTTTCCCTAGTAGCTGGGACTACAAGCAGGGGCCATCACGCCTGGCTAATTTTTTCTATTTTTTGTAGGGATGGGGTCTTGCTATATTGCCCAGCCTGATCTAAAAGTTTTTAAAAGTGTGTATTTTTCTCACTATATAGGATATTAGACTAAATCTATGCCATCTATTCTAAAACTAATTTTATTCATTCCCATCTGTTTTTGAAAGGATTTAAGGTGGTATGCATGCTCTTTTGTGCTCACTTTCAAGGACTCTCTCTCTAATACACAAAACTCCTGGAAGTCAAAGATATCATGTCTTTTCCCCTTTCTCCAACATCTTTTATACGTGGCTAAAATTATAGTCTGTATACATGAAAGTGATAATTATATATTAGTAGTGATTGGGTGGTTCATAAATTTCCTGAAGAAGTAGGAACAACAAATGGGGTCCTTCTGTGATAAAGAACGATGAGAACAGTTGAGTGTGACATCAGGAGACTCAGCCTTAGTGTTATTACTGAATTGTTACTTTTAGCCGGGCCCGGTGGCTCATGCCTGTAATCCTAGCACTCTGGGAGGCCGAGGTGGGCTGATCGTTTGAGCTCAGGAGTTCGAGACCAGCCTGAGCAAGAGCGAGACCCCATCTCTACTAAAAATAGAAAGAAATTATATGGACAGCTAAAAATATATATAGAAAAAATTAGCCGGGCATGGTGGCTCATGCCTGTAGTCCCAGCTACTCGGGAGGCTGAGACGGGAGGATCGCTTGAGCCCAGGAGTTTGAGGTTGCTGTGAGCTAGGCTGACGCCACCGCACTCACTCTACCCTGGGCAACAGAGTGAGACTCTGTCTCAAAAAAAAAAAAAAAAAAAGAATTGTTACTTTTGTAAATCTGTAACTTTTTTTTTCATGTTGTTCCTTTGCTGCTTCATGCCTTGATTTTCCCATTTGCAAAATGAGGATAGGAACAGTTGCTTCCCATTTACTTCATGAGGAATTTAAGGATGAATGGACTAGTGTTTCTTTTCCCAGATGTATCAGCTTAATCTTGTTTGTTTATTTTCTGTCCATACTTCTGATTCCATAATGTCCAATTGTATATATATTTTCCATTCTTTTATTTACATTCTTTTCCTTTTCTGGGATTTCTCAAAATCAAAACATGTTAATCACATTTCATAATGCACTTGAGTATCCAAGATACTTTTCAGATATGGGCACATGTTTGAATAGCTACATTTGCTTTTGAGTGTCTATCAAAACCCATGGCCCAGACCATCAAAGGGTGTAACAAGAGGGGTATCTCCAGTCTGCAATGCTGATCATTTTCAAGGTGAATGTTGCAGCCTTTTCTGAAAGGCTTTTTCTAGTCTACTGAGGTGACTTCGTTTCTTTTAACCTAGATGATCAGGTTTAAAACAATGCCATCCATGACCAACAATTGAGTTTGATCTGTACAGGGCTCTTTTTAAGAGCATTAACTGAAAAGCCTAATTTCTTATCTGAAAAACAGATGTTTTACCACAATCCTCAATATATATGTGCCTGGCCTGTCTGATACTGATTGAGAAAAAGAAAAAAAGTTGAGTAGTCAATATCTGGTGTCTCCATCAATTTCAGATAGACTATTAACAGGTAAATTTCATCATGAGGGAAAAAAGAGGGCATTGAAACTTACAAACAAACTACTCATTGATAGAATTCCACTGAAGGTCAAAGCCTCTCTGACCATTTATGAGGCTATGCAAAAACATTGGCCCTGATCTGATTTATGAAGCCTAATGAGAGCAAGTACTTGGAGAACCAAAGCTCTGTAGCATGGCCTGGAGGAAATTATCTTGTCCTGGAAGATTTTTGAAGTCAGGAGTTAACAATTATGTCTCTGTTACTCTGATATGGTTCTCATAGAATTTTTAAAATTTTGACCTATAGTGAGATGCCTAAAGGATGTAATTGTTTAGTACTATTTGAGTATTAAATAGTGTCTTATAGAGATTATAGGTTTGGAGTTGGCATGACTAATATTGAGTTGTTTTTTGTTTTTCTATTAGAAGGCAGTCAAAGATTCAAATGCTTCTTGAGCCTCCTCTTAGGATGTGTGAGCAGGACTGTGCTCCTAGCCCAGAGGAGCATCCTGAACTTTCCTTTAGCTGTGGCCACAGGACATGTGTTCAGGTCACACAATGACATCATTAAATAATATATGTATTACTTAAAAGGAGAAGAGCTAGGGCAGAGTCCTATTTTATGGCATTTAAGTTTGGAACCACTTGTGTGAAAAACTTATTTCTGTGTTTATAGGTATATCCTAATTTATCTATAATAAACATTGAATTATGAAGGAGAAAAGTTATTTCAAAAGTCTATTGTTGCAGGCTACTCTGAGGCTGTAGTGACATTAAATGAGAGCTCTGAAGGAAATCAGTTCATTTTGGGAGGATCAAAGGCTAATGATGGACAAATTAATTAGACAAAGAAATCTTAAATTTTTTTCCTCTTTCACAATTGGGGGAAATAAACTTTATCAGTAATCACTAATTAAACCTTAATATTGCTTCTTTTTCATTGCAAGTACAGTGTTGATTTGAAGAGAAAGTTATTGAGGATAAAGCTGCCATAGAGGATTTTTTAAAGTTAATTACTGTTTTCTTAGGAGCTCTTTTCAGTTCCATGTTAATGGAGTGTTGAAGCACACACTTTGACCTACATATTAATGGAACTTACTGATTTATAGAGGGATAAATAATTCTTTTTCCCTAATGAACAATTATTTGATGCTTTGGCAACTAATTTTTTTTTTAATTTCGTTTTCATTTCTTTTTGAATAGGAAGCACATTCACCTAGTTCAGAATTTCAGAGGCACAGTGCTGTATGTAGGAAGAAATTTTTTGCTGACTCCATTCCTCAAGCCACCATATTAGCTCCTTTGAAGGCAGCTCAAGTTACTAGTTTCTTTTATTTCTGTCCATAAATATTCTATGTATATCAAAGATATATATATTTGTGTATGTGTATATGTATACATATAAATAAGTTAATAAATAAAAACAATTTTCCTCTTTCACACACCACAGCTTGGTTACCATACCTATTGTTCTACACCTTGCTTAACAATTTATTGTTATTTTCATTTAGCAATATATCTTGAAACTCATTCGATGTTGGTACATAAAGTGCTTCCTTATTCTTTCTTATGGTCTCTTGGTATCTATTATGTGGTTTTATCACATTTTTTAAACTAGGCTCCTATTGTTAGGCATTTATGTTATTGCCAATCTTTTATTTTCATTACAATGACGAATGTTGTTTTCTGCTTAGTTTTCACTTTTGAATTCATTTCCTAGCTTTTATCAGGGCCTAGACATTAGTACCAAGAACTGAGATATTTATTCTGTTCTGACACATCTGAGGTGTTTGTATATAGACATGTGCTGCTGAGCTGTTTAGTTCTAGTCTCATTCCCCAGAATACTCACCTAAGGTAAAACCTATTTATTTTAATCTTTATGTTGAGCAAGTGTTGGGTCACAGCTCCTATTGGCAAACTAGAGAGTTCCAACTACTAACCTGTGTTTTCAATTACTGTGACATAGCCTGTGTTCCAGTTAGAAGAGCCAGCCTTTCTTTGGTGAGACTCAAATAGTGTTATTGAAAACTGTATCATTGATAAAGTAAGGTTAAGGAAATGGGAACCATCCAAGATCTTAGGGTGAGAGGGGAGGACAGATTTTCAAAGCAGTTTTACTCCTTGATTTTAAGATCTCTCTATATAATTTCAGCCTACATCAGATAATTCTATTTAGGATACAGCTGGTACATTTGAAGATCAAAAACTCTTAAGGTAGTAATTGCATGGAGTAATCACACAACAAAGTCATTGAGCAGATTTGTGGAATTATGGCAGGTTACTCTAAATCTTGATATCATAGGAAGCACAAGAAAGGAATATTGTCATGACAAGCAATGGAGGTTTTGATGCGCAATCATTGGAGTATTCTTTTTCCCTAAATTTTATACTCAGTGTATCATTAACTGCTGATCTTTTAGTCTACTCTGATATTGTGCAGTGCATTCCTTAAAAATGTGGTATCTAGGAAAGAAAGTTAGTAGATAAAAGCCATTAGTATTGTTATATATTAGCATTGGTTTGATGATTACTTGTTTAAGATAAAAATGGAAAATATATTTTATTTTTTGTCAGGAAAAATAGTTGCTATTCATGCAGATAAAGCATCTTGATTTAGGTTTCTTGTTTTGTCTTCTGAGAGAAACAAAGAATTCTGCTGATTTATTTATTTTTGTATCTTGGGAACGGGGAGCACATCAACAAGTACAACAGGCAATAAAACTTACTCCCCGACTAGATTATGGTTGGTTAAATAGAGTGTGATAGATAGCAAGCCTACAAGTGTACCAGTTAAGAAGGTGTTAGCTGTAACATTGGTGAGAAATGATGATTGCCTGGATTTGGGTAGTGACAGGGCCCTTAGTGTGCATTCTCTGAATTTTTTGTTAGAATTCCAAATCAAAATCAAGGATCTCATTTCTCCATGGGTCTAAGAGAGATTAATGGCAATGTCTTTGGTTTAAGTTTTGGTAGGGACAGAGGTTTTTTGATAATCCTGGGCTAACAAAAACATCTTTTATTGGGCTACATGTCATCATAATAAATAAAGAGAAAAGAGATAAAATTCTAGATTTTAAAGGAATATGGAAGTAAATCAAATTTATTAGATCACTCTCATTTTCCATAAATGTATCTCTGTTAGAAAGTTGTTTTTTTTTTTTAACAGAGTTAGCATCTTTAATCCCCCTTTCTTTTGTTTAATAATTCCTCATATTTTCTATTTTTTCTCTTCTTCCTTTTCTTTGGATTTTTGGAACCTTTCTCACGTGGCAGCATTTACTGCTATCAATTAATTATACCCGGAAAGCTTGTGTACTAGCAGTGCTATGGGGTGTATGTGTGTGTATGTGTGTGTGAGAGAGAGAGAGAGAGAGAGAGAGAGAGACAGAAAGGCGTGAGGGAAGATTGAGATGGGGAGAGAGGGAGGGAGGGAGAGACATAAATGGTGTCTAAGGTAATTGTGCTGTTTTTTTTTTTTTTTTTTTTTTTTTTTTCTGTCCTGCTTGAGAGAAGCTTCAGATGTCTGTTTGGCTCTGGCTCATTTGCTCTACGGGTGTAACTGAATAAGGGGATTGAGGAGGGGGCGAAGGCAATTAAAACCTTGAACATCTTAAATGCCCTTCCTAATTAAGTGGTGAGGATGGAAAATAAAATACCTTCTTAGGCTTTATTTTTGTTCTCCCTTTAAAAGTCTGCCGAGGGATAGGAGTTCATGTCCCTGAAAAGGACAGAACTTTCAAGACAACAACTCCGAAAAAAAAGTTTTAAAAAAATTCTCATTATTTTCTGCTTTTTATGAACTTTCACATAAAGCTATCTTTATTTGATTTCCCTGGACCCCCTTACCTATATCCTTCTCCTCACTCTCGCTAGTCACTCCAACTTTGAAGCACCCAATTCTCTGGGGTATTAATGGAGACAGTTCAAGTATCTAACTGCTATGTTTCCTTTGTTCAAGTTGCTTTTGGTCCTTGCTGGGAAATGCTCTGAAAACTGAACCAACTACTGAACACAAAGGCAACGGTGTTGTCCCTCCTGGTAACGCACTGTGTGATTTGTTCCCACCTCCTGTTCACGACTCATTAGTCCCTAAGTACAGAAAAGGTTGCTCCTCTGGAATAAAAGGAATGGACCCAGCTCAGAGTCCTTTTTCGCCTTTTCCTGTGTTTTATTTGGGTGCACTCACAGTTCTCTATCTTCATTAGTGACCTGGCAGGGGGCTGGCACAGTGCTGAGACTAGCTTTTGCTGATTCCCTGGGGTGTATCAGAGACCTCAGAACTCAATGCCCTGCTATAAAAATAAAATACTGTGCTTCAAACGACCTTTTGATGGAACAAAGCCATACATCCCAATCTGCCTAGGCCTCTCAAGTTGCAACCGTGCCAAGCGCCATTTTTGCATTTTGCACATTCCCTCCCACCTCCCACTCCCCACTTTTTCCCCTCCCCTGAATGTGGTTCTTTTGGTATCCTCTATGTCAGGTAAATGTTTATGTGTGTGTGAAAATGCACGCTTTGACAAAAGACTGTTTGTATTTAAAGCACACTTTAGGAGAGTAGTTTCTTGTGAGAGAAGTAGGCAGCAGATATTTGTGGGCTTTTATGTCCCAAGTGATATGATTTCAGATTTATATCTAAAGTTAGGAAAGTAAGTGAAAACTAGAGATGCTATAAAAAACTGAGTTACATATTTATAATTCAGGTTATTTTTCCTGATTTTCCAGAATGGCCAAATGACTATCTTATTTAAAATCCAGGCACCTGGAGACCTTTCCCTGACTCTAGAGCCACATGTGTGTGTGTGAACTCTGTAATAAAGTGTGACACTAAGATGAACATGGTGTTTATCAAACGTTTGTATAAAGCACTTGCAGTACCAGAGCACTCATTTTGTCTCATTAAGTTTCTAGCATTTATATGATTCAGTTCTTGAGAACTGATTGCTATACTTATTTTAAGGCAACATGGGGAATTAAAAAGAGGGACCTTTTGTTGTTGAACTCAACTCTTATCCTTTGACTGTTTTCACATCGTATTTAATAGTTATAATACCAGTGTAAGATTAGCAGTTTTAATAAATTGTTCTAAATTCTCTGAAGTTTCAAATTACATAGCTGTCATGTTTCAATAATACTTTTAAGGCTGTATGCGATATTTAAGGCCTTAGTTTATACAGTACTAAGTTATTTAAGAAAAATTCCTTTGATTCTATAGGAAAATAATACATGTGTAAATGTGTGATGTTATTTTTGGTTTGTGCTCTGGGTTTGCAAGCGTGCCTTAATTTTCTACAGAAAGTGTATCATAGATTCTTTATTTTTTAAAAAAGCTTATAGAAATAAGAGGTACATATTTTCATAGTCTGGGTCTATGTGATTTTGTATTTTATATTGCACTAAAAAAAAGTAGATTGTCTTTTTCTCTTTGCCACCATAAACAATGGTGAGAGGACATCCTGGTACTCTCCAGGGTATGTACTCAGGGGTAGGATTGTAGGGTCATTAAGAATACACATTCTGAAGGTCACTGAGTATTGCCAATTTGCTTCCTGGAATGGCTGCACCAGTCTATATCCCACCAGTAGTGTATGAACATTCCTGCTGCCCCACTTTCTTGCCAACGTTTTCTATTTAGGCTTTCTCATTTTTCCAAACCAATGGATATAAAGTAGTATTTTATTTTAAATGGCATTTCTGTGATTACTAATGAAATTGAGTACTTCTTTATATACTAGTTATTTGTCTTTTTACCATCATGACTTGATTTAAGACTTCATGTTGATATAGATCTTAATTTTGAGTTGGTCGAACATACTGCTTTTTTTAATCTTATAGTTTATGCTTTTAGGGGAAAGGGTCACAGGGTTATTCTCTAGTATTTTTTTCTGTTAGCCAGCTTTATATTTAGGTTTTAATTCATCTGGAGGTCACCTTTGGATATAGTGATATTGTTGGAGATAGTAGATTGATACTGTGGAATACAATGTAATGGTTTAATATGAATTAAAGGCCATACTGCATCATGGATACATTTTTGAAAAGAGCATTTAGCAAAAAACGTAAGAAAAGAAGCCTATGCATAGCACATTGTTATTTATGGAACTTTAAAACACACACATATATAGATACATAAAAAAAAACACTTTATATTTTTCAAAAAAATACTCTGTATCCAAAGAGATGTAGACAATGAAGTTTTTGCTTATGCAGGGGTGGGAGAGAATGGAAGAGTAGAGATAAAGGTGGAAAAACAATAAAACAAAATAAGCCAACAGAGGGGCCTTGCATGGACTGATTATAATAGTAAACCTTGGAGTGAAGAGTGTGATTAACCCAGGAGTCGGGGAATGAAGTGAGTATAATTTAGGAGAGATGACCAGAAAATAAGTTAATGATGAACAAAAAGGGTTGGTTGAAGAAAAGTAGAAACAAAATATTTTAAGTGTTATAATTTATAAGTACGATGACTGTTGAGGAGAAAAATGCTCCTCAATAACTACATCTGGTGTTGCTTTTTTGGCTTTTAAAACATTTTGTGAGATAAACAGGAATTTCTCTTTTTTCCCTTAGGTGAAGTTATCTGTAAGAAGGAAAGCAGATGTTTCTTTTCAAGTACGTGTGTACACCTGCCATAAGACAAAATGAGTAGTTACTATTGAGAGCAGGCTCTGGTTATTTTTTACATTGCTTGTTAAATTAAAATTCTTTTCCTGGCAAGTGTAGGTTTATAATTAAGTCATTTATCATATGTTCTTTTGGCGTCATCTTGAATTTGATGATATACAGAAGCAACATGTGGGTGGTTACTAAGAAATCAGATGAATGAGTTATTTCATTGGCATTTATCATTTGATGTGTATGTTCTTCCTATTTATAACAAACATTAAACACTGACTAATTATATGCAACTGGAAGAAAGTGAAAAAAGGTCTTAGTTGAGAATTGTGTTCTCAACTTATTTTCAACCCACCAACACTCTTGAGGAATAAGATACACTTCCATTAATAGAAGTCATGCTCTCTTGGGGTCATTCTCAATTATATTATAGTATAAAGTAGCCTTCTTTTGCAAAATATGGATTCTATATTTCCCTCCCTTCAATTTCATGTATATTATTTTTTGGCTGAATTAGTTCTGTTGCTACCTATCTTTCCCCCTCTCTATTTTATTTTTGTCTACACATCCAATACTATACTAGCACTTTATATTTATGTTGTATGTTCTTCATTACAACCTGTACATTATAGATGAAGACTCAGAGAGGTTAAGTGATCTTTCTAGAGTCATACAGCAGTAAGTAATAGACCAGAATTGGAAACCAAGCCTAACTCCAAAGCTCATCTTTTTTCCACTTTACCATATTTTTCATGGATATTCTACAAAATTCACATTGGTGTAGCATATGATGTTTTCAAAAGGCTCTTTAATTTTTTAAGAGGACTTTAACCCTGCCCTTTGCTTCAGCAAGCTTTGGTTATTGCTGAAGCTTTAAGTCGTACCACAGAAAATCTGTATTCAGGTTCCTTTTAGAGATTAGAACTTTTTTTTTAATTTCAGAATATTACAGGAGTACAAACGTTTAGATTACATATATTGCCTTTGCACTGCCTGAGTCAGAGCTACACACATGCCTGTCCCCCAGACAGTGCTCACCTCACCCATTAGGTGTGAATATACCCATCCCCTCATCCCCCCCTCCCACCTACCTGACATATGGAAGTAACCCAATGAATGTTACTTCTATATGTGCACGGAAGTGTTGATCAATTAGTACCAATTCGATGGTGAGTATATATGGTGCTTGTTTTTCCATTTTTATGATACTTCATTTCAGAGAGTGGGCTCCAGCTCCATCCAGGAAAATACAAGAGGTGTTAGTTCACCATTGTTTCTTATAGCTGAGTAGTACTCCATGGTATACATATACCACATTTTATTAATCCACTCATGGATTGATGGCACTTAGGTTGTTTCCACATCATTGCAATTGTGAATTGTGCTGCTATGAACATTTCAGTGTAGATGTCTTTTTTATATAATGTCTTTTTTTTCCTTAGGGTAGATGCCCGGTAATAAGATTGCTGGATCAAATGGTAGTTCTACTTTTAGTCCTTTGAAGTATTGCCATATTACTTTCCATAGAGGTTGTACTAGTTTGCAGTCCCATCAGCAGTGTATGAGAGTGTTCCTATCTCTGTGCATCCATGCCAACATTTGTTGTTTTGGGACTTTTTGATAAAAGCCATTCTCACTGGAGTTTAAGTGATATCTCATTGTGGTTTTCATTTGCATTTCCCTGATGATTAGAGATGTTGAACAGTTTTTCCTATGTTTTTTGGCCATTAGTCTGCCTTCTTTTGAAAAGTTTTCTGTTCATGTCCTTTGCCCAGCTTTTAATGGGGTTGTTTGAATTTTTTCCTTGCTAATTTTCCCGAGTTCTGTATAGATTCTAGTTATCAGCCCTTTATCAGATGTATAGCATGCAAATATTAATATTTTCTCCCATTCTGTAGGCTATTTGCTCTAGTGATAGTTTCTCTGTGCAGAAATTTTTTAATTTGATCAGGTCCCATTTATTTATTTTTGTTGATGCTGTGATTGCTTTTGTGCTCTTCTTCATCAATTCTTTGCCTAGGCTGATTTCTATAAGAGTTTTTCCAATGTATTTTTCTAGAATTCTTATGGTTTTATGCCTTAGGTTTAAGTCTGTTATCCATCATGAGTTGATTTTTGTGAGAGGTGTGGATTCTGTTTCAGTCTTCTACATGTGGCTATCCCAGCACCATTTATTGAATAGGGATTCTTTTCGCCAGTGTATGTTTTTGTCGGCTTTGTCAAAGATCAGATGGCTATATGAGGATGGTTTTATATTTGGGTTCTCAGTCCTGTTCCATTGGTCTATGTCTCTGTTCTTGTGCCAGTACCATGCTGTTTTGGTTATTATAGCCTTGTAGTATAGCTTGAAGTCTGGTAAATTGATGCCTCCCAATTTGTTCTTTTTACTTCAGGTTGTTTTAGCTATACAGGTTCTTTTCTGGTGCCACACAAAGCATAGAATTATTTTTTCTAGATCTGTGAAAAACGATGTTGGTATTTTAATAGGGATTGTGTTGAATCTGTAGATCACTTTGAGTAATATTGACATTTTAACAATGGTTATTGTACCGATCCATAAGCATAGTATGGCTTGCTATCTGTTTATGTCCTCTGCTATTTCCTTCCTTAGTGTTTCATAGCTCTCCATGTAGAGGTCTTTAACCTCCTAACTGGAACCAGACAAGGTTGCCCTCTATCACCACTTCTGTTCAACATAGTGCTGGAAGACCTAGCCAGAGCAATCAGACAAGAGAAGGAAATCAGGGACATCCAAATGGGGGCAGAAGAGGTCAAACTATCGCTTTTTGCTGAAGATATAATTTTATATCTAGAAAACCCCAAAGATTCTGCCAAGAGACTACTGGAATTCATAAACAAATTCAGCAAAGTCTCAGGTTACAAAATCAATGTAATCAAATCAGTAGCATTCATATACACCAATAACAGTCAACTGAGAACCAAATCAAAGACTCAATACCTTTCTTAATAGCAACAAAGAAAATAAAATAACTAGGAATATAATTAACTAAGGAGATGAGAACTTTGAACTCTGTCGTCCATTTGCTCAAAACCTGCTTCTCAGAAGAGGTATTTATAGAAAATTGTGTGAATGACTTACTCTCCATCCACTTCTCTGGATTGTCTGCATTTTAGTTTCAGGCCAAGTCATACCATCCAAGAGCTATGTACTTGGACTCAGCTGCTTTTACTCCTTATAGAACTCCTTCCTCCCTCTCTCCCTCCTTCTCTCCCTCCTTTCCTCCAGTCCTCCTTCTCTGCCGTTCTTCCTCCCTCCCTCCAACTCCTTTTTGATTTATTAAGTCACTGGCCTTCAGTGATGAATATAGCAAACAGCTGAGTAAAATTCACTGTTCTGCCTGTGATCGAGTTTTCACTGAGGCACCCACATAATACACCACACCACATGGTCTTTGAGAGGACTTGGAGATGAAATTCTCCTCAGATCTCAGGGTCAGAAAACAATGATTTATTTATTAAAAAATTACATGGTTATTATGAATTTTACACTTGATTATATTTTCTTCTTTACATTGGTTACTAGGAAGGATAGAGTCAAATTTGCAGAACATCTGTAAGAGCTGTGGCAGAATAAATGATATATGTTTGTGTGCTATTTACTCCTGGCATTATTTTGTTAATCTGTGTTCCTCTTTGATCTCATGTTTTTAATTATTTTATGTTTGTACTGAATGAATTTTCATAAACTGCCACAAATCATTATGCTGATGATGGACATAATTATATTATACAAATAACATGTAAAAGGACAGTTAAGCTTTCATGACTTGACAGTTAAATCACATTCCCGCTAGGAGTGTCATGTGTACACATTCATTCCTTATTTGTTTTCCTCCTTTATTTTATCTCTTACTCATTTTCCATTGTTTATTATGGATTTCTCTCTTGACTAGTAGATTTGTAGAATTTCAGAATTGTTGAGTATCAATATAAAGAGCTATTTTTTTCTGAAAAATTAGTCTTGCATTTCTCTAAGTTCATATTTTTTTAGTAAAAGTATAAATTTAATTTTTTTTGAAAACATTTGCCTCCTTAAAGAAACTTAACTGATTTTGATATATTTTTATCTGAGGTAGGGAAATTTGGCATCTCAAAGGAGTGCCATTTATAGAAGTTTTTGAGGGTTTGTAAAGAATGTAATGTATTTTTCAGCTTGTTCTCATGAAGGTAATGAATTCACTGCCTATTGGCTAATGAACATCTCTAATAGGATGTTCAGCTGGGACTTCAGACCATTTCAAACGTCACATGTGGTTCTTCCTCCAAGTGAAGTTACCCCTGCCATTTCCCCTCCCCTACTCCATTTCCTATTTTGGCAAAGGACGCAACTCTGCACCTAGTCACTCAAACCATATACATGGCAGTCAAATTAGACTTCTCTAATCAGCCACTCAGCCTTTTATATTTTACCTACTTACAGCTTTACAGCTGGCCCTTCTCCGTTCCCACGGCTGTTACCTATTCCAAGTGCCAAGTGCCTTGCACATAACCTTGCCTAAGCAAGCACTAAGAATTCTTGGTTGAAGAAATGAAGAAAAGAATGAATGAATGCCAGATAGATTGTCTTAGTTTCATTGCTTCTGTCTGGACTACTTTAAAAACTATCCCTCTATTCTGATTCCTTCTAATTCATGTTCTACAAAGTTATCAGAATGGTATTCTTAAAATGCAAACAGATCCTGTCACTCCTGTGCTTAAAATCAGTGGCTCTTTGCAGCTTCCAGGATTAATTTAGTTTAATGTCAAGGCCTTTCATGCTAAGTCTCCTGATCTTTCTGGTTTTACCTCCCACCATTTCTCTCTGCTGCCCTGGTTGTTCCATCACGTGTCCACATGCTCTATTTCCTCCCACATGCTGTTCATTTGCAGAATGCCTAACTGGAGCTTCTCTGGGAGAACTCTACTGACTCTGCCAGTGTGGTTCGGATGCCCTTCCTCCTTGTTCACATAGCCCTTTATGCACAGACTCATGACTCTTCCCATATGAAACTGCTGTCATGACTGACTGACTTATCTAGGGGCTTTCTCTTAGTCAACACAGATTCTTTACTCGTAGGCAGTATCCAGCATTTCATGAATAACCAGTGATCATTTATTAACTGACTATGGAATAGAATAAGTTTGTAGGTTATAATCCAGTCTAACCATTCATTCCTTTAATAACTGTTTACTCAGTACTTACTATGTACCAGATACTTTTGAGAGGCTGGAGATAGCACAGTGAAAAAAACAGTACCTGCCCAGGTAATTAAAAAGGAAGTAAATAGACATACAATGCTGGGTAGCATTAAATACTAGGAGGAAAATGAAGAGGGATAAGGAAATTCTAAAGCATATGGTCAAGCAAGTTATATTTAAAGAGGGGAGCAGAGACCTAAATGAAGTGATGGGGGTGCTGGGGAGGGACAGCTCCCAGCAGAGAGAATGGCATTCCTGTTCAAGTGTTATGTATCAGGCAGGCCTGTTCTAGAAGCTCTCGAGATAGCAGAGGACGAGATTGGTAAACATCAGCATTGTTTACTGTTTAACTATGCAGTCTGTTCTTTTTCAATATTATATATCATAATTCAAAACCTCTCCTTTCTTTAATTGCTTGATTTTCTGAAGTTGAAAAATCTCAACATGGGAAAGTCCCTTTGTTCTCCCCAACTGCTTATCACTTCCTCCTCTTTTCTGTGGAGAGACACAGATTCTTAATGTTTAGAGATCCCAAACCCGGTAGGATACTGCTCCTGGGGCTGGATGCCCCCCATCCATATTTAATCATGATGTTTAGGGTTGTGTGAAAGTGTCTTAGGTTTTTATGTCTTTGAGGTTTGTCCTGAGTTGTGGTTGTATATAAAATTCCTTCACTGAAACCGGATATAGATCCTACTGACTTCCTTTTCCCAGCCTCCCACCCCAGCCTATGACCCCGAGTAAAATCTTAAACCCTTTGTTTCAGCAACACAAAAAATCATAATTTTGGATCTCATTCCTTGCTCTGCCACCTGCTTGCTACAGTTAAGTCTGCTCTGTGGTACATTTTCCCATTTGTAAGCAGGGCAGGGCACCCTGCCAGTTAAGTTGTAAAAATTTATGTTTAAATAAGCCCCCATACCCTTGAAGAATAGGAGCTACAGGAATGTAGAGTCCAAAGGAAAAAAAAAAAAAGAAAGAACATTCCTAAGAAAACTGTAAATTTGCAAATTCGTTGTCCTCTGGTGGCAGCTGACAGGTGGAGTGACAACCCAACCAAGTAACACTGGGCCCTTGTGACGGGAGGGAACTTAATACTGTGATTGTTCCGCTTAGATGGAATTGTGTGGGGCTGTGCCAGCTTCTGCATTGAGAAAGCCCAATCGAGCAGAAGAGTTTTTGGTTTCTGCATTTAGAGCTGCCAAACAACTGAGGAAAACCGATTAAATCTGGAAGGTGGCAGCTCACTCGACAGGCTTCTCCAGGCACCTTTGAGGAGAACCTAAGATAAATAAACACCACATTTTATGAGAGGAGTATGGGGTGACAAGGAGTGCCTGGACAGGAGTTAAAATTTCAAAGGATGAGGGAATGTTCTCTTTGACGTTCTTCCTCATCAGACTCTTGTCTTATGACTTTGTTTGTGCACGGATTAGAGTTTGCCCATGTCAACACATGTGAGTTTGATGGGAAAGGAAGAAGTAGTGTATTTCCAAAGACCTCAACTGTAGAGTGAAAGATGATCAAATATAAATTTCTTTATTAGGAAAAAAAGGCTTTAAAAACTATTTTATAAATCACATCGGATGCTTATTTGCCTATTTAACATGTAAACATGCTGGCCTGTTACACAGACGTTGAATTTTAAAAGTGTATAATTTTTTTCAAGAAAGATTTATGGAATTTCAGTATGGCCCTTGTCTAAAGTTCAGTAAGCTACCTCCAGTCAGGTGGTACTTGGCTCCTCTTATTTACTGGGTATGGACACTGGTCTCACATCCTTCCATTGTATTTCACTTCTCTTTTACCTTTTTAAATAATTTTAATTGGAGCTTAACTTACCTCAAAGAGGCTATGGATATTTAATTGGCTAAAAATATTCATTATTTTCTAGATTTATAGAGCTTCAGAGATCATTTGCCTCTTCCCCACTCCGGCCCGCATTTTACAAAGAGTAAACTGAAACCCCAGAGGGTTAAATGGCTTGCTTAGGTGCATTCAGCTAGCAAATAGGTATGCAGAGGCTCCACCTACATTTCCGACCCCTGTATCAAAGCGTGTCTCTTGAGCTGCTTAGAGCTCAGTATTGCATATGGTGAAGAGAGCTACAGCAGTTTATTTTATTGACTTATAAAGAATAATTAATAAAATAATTAAATGAATTCCCTGTATAATTCAAAACCTCATATGAGTCACCACCGTAATAGTTTCAATCTCTTTTTCCCTCAAACCTTTTATGAGAAACTAGGAAATAAATTACCACATTGAGTTTCAATTTGTTGTATTTTCCTTCCTGCCATAGAGAGTATGGTGACAAAAAAATAAAGTGAGGTGGCCCAAAGGCACCTCACCAGAGGTAACCAGAAGGTAAAGAACAAAGCCAAAGGTAGTAGATTATTAGGTATCAATGACCGAGATTCTAAACTATTACTCCTATGAATATACTGTGGGTTGCTATGACAATTGTTACAATGTTTTATGTCTGTCTCTACAACCTACAGTCATTTCTCATTTCTTTTTCCTAGTGTACAAAGTTAATTTAAAATGTTAGTGAAAATTGAGAAAGGGAAGGTTCTTTAGATTTCATTAGAAGATAGACTGAACAGAGTGAGATCCTTGCCCCTAGGACAAAGGAGAAGAAAATATATTCTTGACTGCTTCAGACAGGGTGCAAATAATTTTTTAAAAAATAAACATTTGTACCCCTATAATATGCTGAAATAAAAAATAATAAAAATAATAAAAAATAGATAAAGTGACATTGCAAAGAAAACAAAAAAATAAATAAAAATAAATACTTGTAAAAAAAAAAAAAAAAGGCATCAGGATCAAATAAGCCCCCAAAAGAAAGGTACTTTGTAGATGTGAAATATAATTAATTACTCCTGTAAAAATGTAGGGAATTTGGCAGGTTCAATATATTTGGTTTCCTACTAGAAGTATCAGTTGATATTTGTCAGTATTAGGGGCTGTGGTTTTTGCCAGGCCCACTCTCCTGCTGTGTTTGCTTTAGGGAATAGAACATACACCCAGTCACAGTTTTCAGAAGGGCTGAGTAACCTCCTTCAATGTGACACTAGTTCTGTTTATGTTGGAGACAAATCCCAGAAACTGAAGGTAACAACATATACAGAGAGAGAGAGTGTATCCGGGAGATTTTTATTTGGCATTTTTACTGCTAACAATGTACAGAAGTTTTAGTATTTAGTGCCAGGTCAAGCTTCAGGGGCAGTTTCTATTTCTGTGTGATTTTGAAAGGTTTAAAGAATCAGCAAAAGATTATATAACTGATAGTAGAGAAGAATTCTTGCTTCTATAGAACCTTGCAAAGATATGAGGGAAGGCAAATAGCTGCTTCTAGGTGTTTTTTTGTTTGTTTGTTTGTTTGTTTGCTTGTTTTTATTTGTTTGTTTTTTAAAGAACTTGAAAAGCAGAAGTTCTTTGAACAAGGCCTTTGTTGTCAAAAGTTTCTGAAGCCACCAAACCAATAATACTATTGTGAGCAATTTAAAAAAGCAGGTAAACTGAGAAACAAAGCAGTTAAAAGATAGGCCTAGGGTTACATGGTGTGACCAAAACCGAATTCTGTGTCTTAAAACTCAGTTATCTAATCTTCCCACTCCATTGCATATTCTACTAGCATTCATTCAGTAAAGTACCTTTCATCACTGCAGGAGTCTCACTAAACACAGTGGCATTGGAACAGGGTTATCTCCAGACACTGTGGACATCATGTCCCTGCCCACATACCAATTGGGTGAATATTGGCCCACATGATTCTTGTAAGTGGATTATAAGAAATCCACCATAGATTTCATTCACTGTTTATGAAACCAAGAACTTTCTCTCTTGAGCTTCTTAATGAGATATTGTTATTCCTCTCCTATGCAGAGTACAGGTTGGGGCTTGTTAGCTCTCTGAATTCTTAGGCGATGAACTGAGAAAATCAAATCCATGATTTTACTGTGCTTGCACAGAAGTTAGTGCAATTCATAAGGTTTACACTTTATTTTTACTTGTTTTCTTAAGAATACCGATGTCAATAAACTGTTGAGTCTGCCCAGGAGGCAGAACTGTTGTTTTGGGTGAAACTAAATGACTCCACCTCCCATCCTCATGTAGTGACAGATTGAAATGGTGGGAGAAACTTTAGTTTGTGACTTCTTCACTTTAAACTTCAAGAATTAATTTTTTTTTCCGCTTGAGAAAGATGTTTTAAGCTTTCTTAGGAGATAGCAGTATCCTTAAAATAATGCAAGAAAACAAATTCCAGAGCTTCTAAGTGTTAAGAGTTAGGAACAGCTCAGGTAGTAACTAACTTTGGACAATTTACCTAATTGAGTTTCAGTTTCCTGAACTAAAAAACAAGTGGATTGGTTCAATTGCTTCAAGCTCCTAGGTTCTCATTAGAGAACTCTGTTGTAGTCATACGTGGATAATAAAAAAGTTTAGATACGTGCATGATTTTATTTTCTTTTAAAGGAGATAGTTTGTATTTGTCAATAGAATTTAAGCTTTTGTGTATGTGTGATTGGTTATACTTGCCTATGCATGTGAAATTTTAGGTTGTTAATAAGATACAGTGGTTTCTTTTGGAATGAAGGACTGTGAATCTGTAGGTCAGGAAGGGAGAATTTTACATCCATTTATACTTTTGTTTGCTTATTTTTTAAGTCCATGCATTGTTTAAAATGTAAAAAAATAGATTTGTTTTATTATTTTTTAATTTTTAATTATGGATACATAATAGTTGTATATATTTATAGAGTACATGTGATATTTCAATACAGGCATACAATGTGTAATAATCAAATCAGGATAATTGGAGTATCCATCACCTCGAGCATTTATAATTTGTTTGTGCTGAGAACATTCCAATTGCACTCTTTCAGTTATTTTTAAATATACAATAACTTATTGTTTAGTGTAGTCACCCTGCTGTGTTGTCAAATATTGGCTCTTGCTCATTTCATCTAACTATATTTTTATATATTATTATTTTTAAAAGGACAAAAGGAAGACTTTCAAATTATTATAGAATGCATACCAGGGTAATATTTGAAATTTCATTTCAGACTCCAAATATTTAACTTTAAAGTTTATTTGTAATTATAATAGACTTTTGCTTTTGTTATAGTAAGAAAGATCTTTTAAATCCTGTTCTTAAGTGAAAGCAACCACTTTTATTTGGTACAACATTTAAAAGCATAGAAGCAAGGTTAGTGACAGGATTTATATGGCTTCTATTTATTGGGTCCTCTAAATTAAGATCATCTTCCTTTGATTTGCAACGATGGGAATGAAATAGAGGTGGAAAAAAAT
Organism: Eulemur rufifrons; assembly: GCF_041146395.1. Classification (NCBI taxonomy): domain Eukaryota; kingdom Metazoa; phylum Chordata; class Mammalia; order Primates; family Lemuridae; genus Eulemur; species Eulemur rufifrons. The sequence goes on from NC_090984.1 coordinate 95,767,558, forward strand.
TGGTTTTTAAACCAATTAGTAATGAACTAGTGCCAAGTTTATAGTGTTTCAGAGTTTTGTTGCCATGTTTTAAATGTAAAACAGTAGCTCCCTCTTAATCTTTTTAGAAGATAAAACTGCAGGAAATGAAAAAGCAGTCAGTTGAAACAGCAGAAAGCATTTTTAGAGGCTGCATATGGTAACTGGACTTGAATTTTGGTTTGAGCATTAGTTTTCTATTTTCCTGTTTTTACAGATGTTTCTATTAAATTTTGAGAAATTCTAATAATCCCACAAGTAGCCTGGCATTTTTGTGGGGTTCCTCTTATCTTTTTTACTTTTCTCTCTTTATCTTTTTAAAAATGCCTTGGGTAAATTTATAGAAAATAAGAACCTAAGGAATATTTCATCCTCTTTTTGAAAAATTAGAGTACCTCCCAGCATTATTAATATAATTATATTTTGTTATACTCAATATAAAATAGACATGATAGGTTTCTTTATTTCCAGTTGTTCTGTTAAACCTTGATCGTTTCATCCTACCTGGAATAATGTTTTCTAGACTTCCCCATATTCAACAACATCAAGTATGCAAAGATAATTTAAAGGTGAACTGCGATGTTTGTTTTGTGCCACACTGAAATTGTCAAAGTTCTCCCTTGTTACTATCAGATTGGCATTCTCTGGCTATTTGTACTTCAGTTCCATTCATGGTATGGTATTGCTATAATTCAGCTTACTTATTATTTTATTGGAACATCAGGCTATTTATGTTAATGTCAGTAATTTCATGATGATTATGATGAGATCTTACTTTTGCTAGATATTACATTAGACATTTTATAAATTCATTTAACAAATATTCATTGAGTACCTTCCATGCCCCAGGCATTGATCTAGGAGCTAAAGATTGTTTCTAATCTACATAAAATTCTGCAAGGCAGATATTATCTTAATTTTATAGATGAATAAGCTGAGGCTAAAGAAGAGAACAAATTTTCCAGGATTCTATAGCCTGTGAGTGACCAACTTTTAGTTTAAAACTATTATATTTGGTTCTAGTGTGTACTTTGCTCTATTCAACTGCCTCATGATAGATCAGTACTATTTCCCTATTTATTAAGGTGTTTATAAACATCCAGGATTGGTCTGAATATGCTCAACTATGGATATAGTTAAGCTGATGTGGATATGGCATAGGATATGAAATCCATAAGTAATTATTCCTTTTTGACCTTGCTCCTTCAAGAGAGCTAGATGGAATGCTAAAACCTAGTACTTCGAACATCAAAAAATATACAATACTTAGGAATAAATTTTACTAAAATATTTTGAGATTTGTACACTGAAAACTAGAAAACATTTTGAAAGAAATTAAAGAAACCTAAATAAAAGGAAAGATATCCTATGTTCCCAAATCAGGAGATTTAATATTGTTAAAACGGAAATGCTCCCTAAATTGATGTACAGATTTGACAGAATTCCTGTCAAAACCCTAGATGATATTAACATTCAATGGGACCCAGAATAGCCAAAACAATCTTAATCTTACAAAAAAGAATAAAGTTGGAGGACTCACACTTTCCAATTTCAAAACTCACTACAAAACTATAGACAGTGTGGTACTGGCATGGGATAAAAAATACACATAAATGAATTTAAATTAAGAGTTGAGAAAGTAAACTTTTATTTATGATCAATTGAATTTGACAAGGGTACCAAGACAATTCAGTGGGAGAAAGAGTAGTCACTTCAACTGGAATAATTTGACAGCCACATGCAGAAGAATGAAGTTGAACTCCTACTTCATACTATATATTAAATGGATCAGACACCTAAAAGTAAGGTATAAAACTCTAAGAAGGAAGCATCGGTGTAAATCTTTGTGACTTTGAAGTAGGTAATGGTTTCTTGGATATGACACCACAAGCACAAGCAACCAAAGTAAAACATAAATTAGACTTCATCAAAATTAATTTTGTGTTTCAACGTATATCGTCAAGATATTGAAAGACAATCTGCAGAATGGAATAAAATAATTACAAATCTTATATATGATAAGGGTCTAGTATCCAGAAAATATAAAAAAACTCTTACAATAAAAAGACACATAACCCAATTAAAAACAAAAGAATGTGAATAGACATTTTTCCAAAGATGGTATACAAATGGCCAATGAGCACATGAAAAGATATGCAACTACATTAGTTATTGGTAGATTATGAATCAAAACCATAATTAGATATCACATTATACCACTAGGATGGCTATACTAAAAAAGACAGACAATAACAAGTGTTGACGAGGATGTGCAAAAATTGGAACCCTCATGCGTTGCTGGTGAGAATGTAAAATAGTGTAGCCACTTTGGAAAAGTTTGGCATTCCTCAAGAAGTTAAACAGTTACCATAGGGCCTGACAATTCTACACCTAGGTTTATGCCAAAGAAAATTGAAAATATGTCCACACAAAAGCTTGTACATGAATATCCATATCAGCATTATTCATAGTAGCCAAAAAGTGGAAACAACCCAAATATCAACTGATGAATGAATAAACAAAATGTGGTTTATTAGTTAGCAATGAAAGGAATAGAGTACTAATACATACGTCAATGTGGATGAACATTGTGTTAAATGACAGAGGCTAGTCACAAACGGCTACATATTATATAATTCCATTTATATGAAATGTCCAAAATAGAAAAATTCATAGAGACAGAAGATAGATACATGGTTGCCAGGATCTAGAGAGAGGGAAGAAATGAAAATGTTCTAGAATTAGATACTGGTGATGGTTTAGTAAACTCTGTGAGTACACTAAAAAACACTGAATTTTGAAAGGGTGAATTTTATGTGAGTTATATCTCAACAAAACCGTCACGTATTATTTTTACAAACCTATTGGCTTTGGAGGTTTCAATTCAATCTACCACTTCAATTATCTGTTTGTATCTGGGTTATTTCAATTAAAGTACAATGTAATCTAGACCTTTATTATCCATGAAGAACTTCAATTTCTTTATTTTTATCAATCTGATTGTCTATTGCCTTATTTTATATCAGCTAGCCTTATTACATACAGGCAAAACTGATACAGAACAATATGATGTTGTATTTCTTTCCCGATTCCCTTTTTAAAAAACTTAAAGTTATATTAATTTTCAAACCAAGAGTGGCATATTGTAATTACACCATTTGGAAATATGTTTATTTTCAAGAGTATGGATTTTATTTATATAGAAACTGCTTTTCCTGTGTTCTTTGTTACTCATAGCACTTGATGGTCACACACTTGAAATGCTCCCTGGCCAGAGCACGAGAGTCTTGGGGGATCAGTGTAGAAATGATTCCTGGTTTGATAAAATGTAGGCAGGTTGAATATGACTTTTATAATGTGGCTGTGAGTCCAGTTTATGGTATGAATTCATACGTGTCTCTTTCTTTTGTAAACATGGGCTCAAAGTAGGTTTTATTTCTTAAATGCTCTGGCATGATGCGAATGAGAAGTGTGAATGTCCTACCCAAAGCATTATGTAACAGGAAGCAAAGTTTTCTGAGGGAAATAGGAGGTTGGTAGAAAGAGAGGATAAAATCTTTGCTAAAGGATAGGTTTTTTACCATTGGCATTCCCAGTACATTTCTCCCGGAGTGTGCCTGGGGATCCTTTGCTGTAGTTGCTAGATAATATTCCCTCTTATTCAGGGTGATCGGATAAGGAAACCAGTTATTTGGGGCATGAGTGTAGACAGCAAGGAGCCATGGTTCTTTATGTGGTGTTTGGCCCAGGCGTTCTTGCTAGTGATGGAAGTATGGGGCTGGAGGGGGAACCATGGGCAACAGTGTTTGATAACATGAGGCGTTGGCAACACCAACTTCATTTCTGATCTTCCCTTTTAAAATAGATTATATTTTAGCCTCTTGTCAAATTGAATACTAAGTATCCCTGCAGTCAGTGTCTGCCAAATCTTTGGCATACTTTGAGAGAATTCTGTAACAGAGCTTCAGTTTCTAGCCACATTTGAGTTGTTAATTTTAGTCAACTATTTCACACATTGGTCCTACTTACTGGTAACTTCTCCACTTTGCCTTTTAGTCATCCTGCTCAATTCAAGTGATGGCAGCCTCCAAATTTAGCTCTCACAATCCTTGACTAACATTGTTGCTTCCAGTGGCCCCATGGGGAGATGGTATATTTTTTAAAAATCTTATCTTTTATTCTTCAGAGCAGTTTTGAACTTGGATAACTAGGAAACTCCATCTTAAATTAGAATAGATTATTCAATTTTTAAAGGTGGTTAGGAGTGGATATCTTAAACAGTGGTCATTTGAGTTCTGTATGTTCACCTGAGTTTCTAAAAACAATATGGTTTCATGCTAGAAAAATGTTTTAATTATCACACTATCTTGGAGTTAAATGGAATCTTAAGATATTATCACCCTTTTCTTCCTAGTAGAGTACTTCAGCTAAAAACATCCTAAGCAATTAGTAATCTTACATAATTTTTAAAAGCTCTTAGAGAAATTAATTCCAAAGTTTACCAGTTTTCACTGTCAGGGAAATTGTGCTTTTAAAATTTTTTTGTTGATTTCCTTTGACATGGTTAATTCAGTTTTCTCATTTATTTTTCCCTAAAAATAATAATTATATTAGGTGGACGTTGAATATATTCACCCTCAACATGAAGGCAAGTCATTCTTTTCTAGTTTACGCCAGATATTTTTCTTGTAAACAGGGAAAAATCTCTTAGACCAATGACTTCATAGTCACCCTTTAGCTTGATCCAACTTTGAATTTAAGTTTGGGTTGAGCTAAATAAATATAGAAAGATCACAAAGAGAACTCTGATTTTATTACCTGGAGAGGTGCTGAGATGTAAGTACTATATAACTAGATTGGAGACCCTAGACCCAAATTCCAGTGAAGTTCATGAATATACATCTGTTATTTCCAAGGACCATCGTATTTAGGAGCTACTGAGAAATTAGAAAAGTAAGTTTGTCTTGTCTTCTGTGAAAGGTGGAAATTAAAGATAGGGACAGAGCTGTCTACAAGGGACAGCAAGGCGTATTCTTTGAGGCATCCTGTGGCATTGAGATCCTGGTGGGTTAGAAACTCAGAGAATGGTACAGTGAGCATAAGAAGGGATGGCAAGAAGTAGAGGAAGAGGTAGTTAACTGTGCAAAAGAGATTGAAAGATGTTCCCACTATTCCAATAACTTTGAGATAGACATCTTACCATGAGTACTTAGGTAAAAGGACAAAACTGAATCTCTTCCCTTTCTCATGTCTGTCTCAAAAGTTATTTCCTGCCTTGGATGGAAGGGAAGGAGAGGGCAAAGTGGCATTACTTATTTTAGTTTCTCTTTTTAGATCTTTGGTTCCTAAAGTCTTACTGATGAAAACATTTGGTTTTCATGAGCAAAAGTGGGAATAATAATTATTACTATTTATTGAACATAAGCACTGTGCTAAATGCTTTAAGAACATTATTTAATCTATACAATTCTATTATATAAGCATGTTTCTGTAAATTAATATATGTAAAGCACTTAGAATAGTGTTTGAAATAGAGCCAAATAAATGTTGTTAACGCCTATTCTGAAGATAAGAGAGCTGTACCTGAGGCCCATGATTTAATAGTATGTAGTATTGTCTTTCTCCTTCAAGAATTCAGCTTCCCTTACAAAAGTCTTCCCTGATGTTCTCCTGTATGTGCATTTATGTTCATGCTTGTTTTTCAATTCTGTATTCTGACTAGTTCTAGTTTGTGAGTTCTAAATCCTTTTATTCCCCGTGCACTTATCCCTAGGGAAGTCCATTCTTTTAATTATCAAGGTCTGGACCAAATTTATTTAGTGAGAATGTGGAATTTTTCTTACAAGATTTTAAAAGGACAAGTAAGATAATTACATGAAAGGATCTGTTTAGGCTCTTTTTGCATCGTAGGGGGTGGACCAAATAACCTTTGGATCACTTCCACTTGTATAACTCACCATTTCAGCAGGACAGCAACATTTCAGGCCAAAGTTCAACTTTTTTTTATTATTAAATTCTTTTATTGTCGCCAGGAAACTAGAGAAAATGAATTCTTCACAGTATGCTTGTGCATGCAACTTGAAACGGTTTGCACACTAAATGAAATTAAATGAAAGACAGCTGTTGAGAAAGACCTGTCAGAAACTGATTGGGTTCTATTAGAGGAGAATAGAGGCTAGGAATAAGTTTTCAGAAACAGGATATCAGTGGTTTAAAAAGAAAGCAAATTTACACACACAAAAACTCTCATGTGGTTGTGCTGTTGCATGTCTTTTCAGTTCATCCATCTTAAATTATTATTTGCTTTTGGTGAGTAGGTGTCTGCTTTCAAGGCTTTTTTTCACATATCAAATGTGTGGCAGTTCTTTCTTTTCTGAGAAGTAAATACAGCACAACCCAACTACAATGCCATCTTAAGTACTTTGGTTTTGGTTAAACTGAAAATCCAGTAATATTTACCAAACCACTTCCTTTACCCAATATGTCTGTGTTCCTGCAAAATACAAAGGGAAAGGACCATCTTGGCAGGTTGCCAGAGGCGCCACCCAGGTCTCCTAAAATGGCTGTCAGCAAGCAGGGAGCAATTATATCCCATAGCAGACTCAAAGCAGATGGTCACCTGTGGTGATAAGTATTACATTATTAAGCCTTTGATTTGTGATTGTAGTTTGTGCTTTCCAGGCACTGAAGTTATGTTACCTGTGTGATGCTCCCCTGTCCCCGCCAGACCTCACTGATCATTGTTTGGGCATGTGTTCCCATGGTGTTTACCCTAGGCCCTTCTGCTAAAATACTTTACTCTGCAATCTTCTAACTTTACTGCAAGAGGGTAGCTCATAGTAGATCTCTGGCAGGCCCTCTAGTAGTAGGTACGGGTGTTATACATGGCATTGCCTTTAAAGGAATTTTTTTAAAAAGCCTTATTTGGGGTTTTACTATTGAAATATAACCTATCGGCAGCATAACCGTATATAGGAAATTCAGTTAGCATTCAGAATTAGGAAAACTAGTATAATGTTGCACTCATAGAGATTTAGTCTCTGGAGCTTCTCCTTATATTGCATTTTTATGTTTTCAACCCCTTTAACAACGGTCTTCCGTAATTCATTGAGAGTCAATCTCAAGTGCCTGCCTTTGAAATACCCTTCCACACTTTCTTTATTTTTTATAATTTAGACTACAAATCCATGTTCTCTGTCTTGGCTGAGATTAGGAGTCTCATGATTCATATTGGTAGTCCCTACTCTCCCCTCTACCTTCCTTATCATAGTATATGGATCCTCTCACTGCTCCTGGAGTATCTGAACCAAGATCTCCATGCAAATGGCACCATATCCAGTCTTGCCAGCCACGCACATGGGTACATTTTCAAACTAAGTCATAGGAACATCCTGGGGATCCCATAGTTCCCCATTTATAATGCCACATTTGGAAATAAGAAAAAAGATTGGAATGTCAATAGTCTCTAATTTAGATTCAACTTTTTCTCTCCCCAGAAGAACAGTGCTAGCAAAATAAGTACACTTCTCTGATATAATTTACATATAATCTTTATGAATGAGCAAGTGACCTCCTGGTGATTACAGTACAACTCTTGCTTTCAGTATAACTTACACAGAGGGTCAAGCGCAAGGTCAGAGGCACTAGCAGGGTTCTCCACCTTTAAAAAGACATTTACTGAAACAAGTGTCATTATTGAAAGTGAGCTGTGGATTTCCCAGTGATTTTGTTGGTGAGAATATTTGCTTCTTATTTCTGGAGCTACTTCTATTAATAGTAACTCCTCTGAATGCTTTCTGCCTTTTTCTCCTGGTTGAGCTCCAGGACAGATACCAAGAATATTCCTTCTTATACTCAGGAAGTTCTTGAGCACTCATTCCATGAGTCATGGCTAGAAGGGACAGGTCTATGGACATGAGGAATATTCTACCTCTTATTTTCCCTACGTCACACAAAGAATCAAATCATCAGCAATGTTCCATTGTTACCTAGAGGAGATTTAACTATTTGTATAACTTGCCTTATGTATTCTGAGCAACTGTTACATGTAGGCACTGTGCTAGGACTAATGTCAGAAAACTTGGTAAGCCACGTCCCCTGTTCTTGAGTTTATGGTCTGGTGAGCTGTGAGAAAAGTGGTTTTTTGTTTGTTTGTTTGTTTGTTTGTTTGTTGAATGCCAGTGTGATGATTACTTGCTGTTAATGGCATTTATGTCAATAATAGGCAATAATAATTTGTCTCCTTCATTTAGCCAATATAATCTTTATTGCCTCTACCATATGATCAGCACTTTTGTCTGCCGGGCCAAAGGTGAGATGACAAAATGTGCATAGAGATTCATGATGACACAACCACAAATAAAATTCTTCATGCAGATAGTCTTTCTGAATTCTTGGCAAATTTTAATTTTTAATATTGTGAGCCTAAGCTCTAGTAATTCGGATTTAATTATCATGTGATCAAGCTGTGGTGATAGTTGTTAGTGAAGCCATAGGAAATCAAAGCCAGCAGCTGGGCTGCAGCTGTGTCCCAGCTGGTTTTATCTGAGATGAATTCAGAGAGGAAAGTGGCAGCAGGCTCCCGAGCTCCAGGAGATAGTATTTTTTTGGTCACACAAGGCAATACTTGCCAGATGTTTTTTGAGCCAGTGCAATTAACACTCAGGAAGTGAGAGTTCAGTAAAAAGGTATTAAGAATATGGTGCATGTTTAGTGGGCATGTCATCATTGTTTTCTTTACAAATTAAATAAACTCACTACATAGAATATTTACCTTATATAATTAGGCAACATGTTCCCTAAATTACAAAGACATGCTCTTAAGGTTGGCTGTCTTAAAGTTCTCTGAACTCTCGTAAGATTTTGACCTCTGATGTCTAATTTTTGCCTGAAAATATTTTATAGATGCTATTGAGAATTGTATATTTATGTTTAAAATATATTCATTTGGTTTATTGATTTTATTAATTCTTACTGGAAATTATATCAGCTGGAGCCATTCCTGGAGGAAAAGTATTATTTTTAACTTAGATTAGTCAGTATCGTCCCTTTTGTAAAAGATACTTTAATGAAAGCTAGAATAAAATTTTTGCCATGCATAATAACAAAGGGTGGCTAATATCCATAATATTATATACTAAGAATTTTACCAATCAATTAAAACAAGTCATAAGAAAAATAGGTAAGAGTTTTGAATAAGTAGTTCATAGAGGAAGAATTTTAATTTGTAAATAATAAATTCACTAATGCTTAAATGCAAATTTTAGTATGTTCCACAAGAAGGCTCTTCCTCATGCATTAAATGTTCAACATAAAGGTGTGATACTCAATGAGGTTGGTGCAAATAAAGAAAGTTCCCTTATACCAAGCATTCTTAAAGGTTCGCTTGGGAATGAGTTTTCACAGTATAAGGCTTTCCTATATATGATTCTTTTGATCTCTGCAGCATGGATTCCGTGCTTTATAATTAGATCAGATTACTCTGAGAAGGCTTTATGACTTTCAAAAAACAAGTAAGTTTTTTTCTCATGTATGAATGCTCCGATGCACACTGAGAACTGATTATCTGATACCAGGGTAACTGGATGGAGCCCTTAGCATAGTCACTGCATTGATAGGCTTTGTCTTGAGAATGAGCGTTCCGGGCTGTCTTCACATTCGATTTGTTAGTGAAGACCTCCACACGATTAGTTCATATGTAGGTTTCTCCCCTGTATGAACTTAATGATGTAGTTGAAGATGTGATTTCTCAGCAAAAGACTTCCCACAAGTGCTATAGTCATGAGGTTTCTCTGCAATATGAACCTTCTAATGAATAATCAACTCTGACTTCTATAGGTCCACCAACATTCAGTGCAAACATAGAATTTCTTTCCAGTATAAATTTTCTGGTATGAAAGAAGATGTAATCTTTTGTTGAGAGTTTCTCCACACTGAGTACATATATATGGTTTTTTTCCTGTGTGAACTCACTGATGCCCTAGGAGTTGTGGCACCCTGCTTGTTCTATCACTTTATTCTGCATATTTAAGATCATTGTTAGTGACAGCCTTCTAATCTTGAGCCATGGCAAACCCTGCAGCCTCACTGAGCAGTATGCTTTGTACCAGATTATATTTTTTTGTTTTATATCTCAATCTGTTAAAGTGAATTGGATTATTTTCTGTTACATAATTGAAATGGTTCCTAATTACATTACTGGAAAACCGTTTGTTTTATACTGACTCATTTATGTAGGTTACATACTGACTTGCCATAGACTTAAATACGTCAGCCATGCAATGTGATATTATATAATTGAATGACAGTTATTTTCCTTCTCTACCATCTTGATGTAATAGTCTTTCAATTGAAGCTTTTGAGGGATATATGTAGCATTTTGTCATTAAATGTGTGCAGTTATATATGATGGTTTCTGTGTTATATTTTATATAAACATGGTAAAATTGGTACAGCATGAGTATTTGCTTTCATAATCTTGTTTTAGATGAATTTCTTATCCAAATGTGGCCTAAATATTTATCAACTTTTGTTTCATTTTCATGCGTCTGATATACAAGTAGAGATATTGGTATTTCCCAAGTCTCTAATAGTTTCATTTTTATTGGTTATAAAATGATTTGTCAGAGTTTATTATTAATTACATATTTTTATAAGTACTGTTTATTGAATGTTTATACATAAGATACTGTGCAGAATATTTTATAATAAATAAAATCCTTCTGTTTTATATATCTCATTCGATCATCTTAGAAATTTTTAGTATGAAGCTAGGTTTTCAAATTGGCAATAGTTTCAGACTGGCTAGGTAGAGCATGAGTAGCAGTGATTTGAAATGATTCATTGAGAAAATGTATAAAACCAGAGCAGCATAGGCTAAATTATTCAAATCTTGATCAGAAATAAAATTTTCTTTCGGCCTTCATAGGATTCTGCCCTTTGATTAGTGAGAAAATATGGTCTCCCGTTAAAGCAGAGAATTTGAGAGTCATGACATTATACTGTGAACTTTTAATGTTTATTGTCTAACTTTCTGTAAATTACTACATTTCAATTGCAATTCTGAACTGTAAATGCTGAATGACTGTGATTAACTATTACCAGGGTGCATTTTGTATGTTCACAGGCTTAGAGCATCTGTGAATACTGCTTGGTTTTTGGTTGTGTTTTTTCCTGGTTCTGTGTCCTATTGAACTGGACTTCGCTTATATAAAGAAAAGTCTGTAAAGCCACAGGCAAGAAAAGTTGGAATTTCTTCCTTGGGGAAATCTCAAGTGTAGAGTTATAAGCAAATATTAAGGTTCAAAGTGGACAATATAATGAGCACATTCAAGGAATTAGTAAGTATTTATGTAACACTTCATGTTTACAAAATGTTTTACAGCCATATTCATTAATTTACATAAGTCCCCTGGAAGGTAACAATGTTATTACATCTGTTTTATAAGCAAGACAGGCAAAGTATAGGCAAATTAAGTGGCAGAAAGGAAGAGAAATTAAGACATTGATTCTAAAGCATGGTCCTAAATCCTAGACCATGCTGCTTCATTAGGAAAATAAAGAAATAAAATGCTTCTGTTTTGTTATAGACTTGGGTATGGTTCCTATTTGGGTAATTGTTTATATATATTTACATAGTTTTAGATAGTATTTTGTTATGAGACTCAAAGGCCTTCCAACACAATTCCAATGAATGAATATCCAAACTTATTAAGTGATAGATAAGACCCTAAGTTATAAATTGTCCATTAAATATCGCAGATATCATGACTAACAGATTGATAAATACATCTAGTATGTGTTCAGTGTTGGTCTACATAGAATACTCTGTGACAAATAGAGATATCACCCAAGAGAGCAGACCTTGGTGACCATTCACTGCCTGTAGGCTGCTCTTTCTCTGTCACCCTGTTTCTCTTGGTACTTTCCTTCTCCCCCTATAAAATAGCAAATTTCTGCTAAAGAGTAATAAATTTGCCCAAAACTTCAAAAGGTAAAATTAGAAGATCTTCTGTAACAGAAGAGATTAAAAATAACTCAGAATCCAGAAAGCAGAGGGAGAGATGATAAATTATTGTATTCAATTAACTTTTTTTTCCCACTTACTGAGTGCCCAGAAATTGCTTTAACACCCTGAGGTGTGACCATAAGGTAATGAGGAGTGATTTTTTAAAATAAATATACCATAAGGTCCACTGTTTAAATGAGTGCTATTCTTCGGCGTAGCCACTCTTTACACTAATCCAACGATGCTGTCATTGCACGAAATATTTTTAGAACTCGTCCTTTTGAATTGCCTTTAGAAGCCATTTATGAACTGTAAAGGAAAACAGTCTCACATTGACTTAAAGTCACACCATATTTTTTTAATCAATCCCTCCCCTGCAAAGAAATTTATTACCCAGATAGATTACTGACCTTTTCACTAGGCTTTGCTCTGCATTAATTTCTCTTTACTTTTTTGTGTTCAAAATCTATTCTGTAATTTAAAAAAAATAATTTGCCATCAGTGAGGATATTTATTTTTTAACTTTTTATTTTGAAAAAATTTAGACTTACAAAAAAGTTACAGAAATAGTACAGAGACATTCCATATATCCTTCACCCAGTTTTCCCTAATGTTAACATCTAACATAAGCATAGTACAGTTATCAAGTTCAGGAAATTAACACTGATAAAATACTATTTGGTAATCTGTAGACGTTATCTAAATTCCTCTGATTTTCCCCACAAATATCCTTTTCCTGCTTCAGGATCCAATCCAGGGAGCCCACATTGCATTTAGTTGTCATGGCTCCTTAGGTTCTTCTAACTTGTGACAGTTCCCAATGAAGACATTTAAAGAAAGTACCCCCACCCCCCCAAAAAAAAATAAGAAGAGGAGAAGAAAGAAAGAGCCATAGACTCTGAATGTAATTCCAAAAATATCTCTGTTCCTGTTACTATCTTGTCAATTCTTTGTTGCATTTATTTGATTTCTAATAAGCCATGTCCCAAATTTGTGCAGGTTGTAGCAGTAAGAAGAGTAAGGTAATGCTTGGGTACAAAAGAGCTTACTGTACGTGAAGGCAACAGACTTACCTGTCCGTAATCATGGTGCAGGTGTATATTGAACTATGAATTTTTTCACAGTGCTCAGAGTCTCTTGCATCTCTATCTTCCTTTCTACTTCCTCTGCCATCACCTTGGTTCAAGTGTTCACCATCTCAAGCCTTGTCTATTATAATAGTTTCCTAACTGGCCTCTCTATCTGTAATTATCCTTCCCTTTCCAACACTTAAAATACCTCTTTTATATCCACAATCTCTCTATTCAGTAACTCTTTGTAGCTCTTGCCAAGTTAAAGTTCATAATTTCACAATTTCTTACCTTGGCAGCTCCAGTATTTCTGTTAATTGGTGAGATTACTCTAATAGCCTCCTAATAGGTTGCCCCATAACTGGTCTTATATCCTCATATTGTAGACAGAGTGATCTTTTCAAAATGTAAATCTGATTATAGGTGCTCTGCTTAACAGCAATGTTTCATTACCTCTAGGTTACCGTCCAAAATCTTTAGCAAGACCTATTAGGCCTTGTATGATCTGACCATTAGCTACCTCTCCAGTGCCGTTTCTCCTAGCTTTCTCTTTATCTTTTCAACTCTCTGTCCACTAGGATTCTTTCAAATCCCCAAAGATGCCCCACTCTGTGCCACCTCAGGGCCTTCATATGTATTGTGTTGCTTTTTCTACCTGGAACAGTTTTCAATTTATACCACTTTTCCTCTCAACAGCACTCATATGGAGAGTGGAGTGGAGCAATTGGAAGCAAAAACAGCAAGAGAAACATTTTAAGGATATCTGAAGCTAGTTCTTGAGTGATGTGGACTGATCAGACACTAGTTTGACCACTAGGTGCTGAAAAGCAACCCCAAATTTCAGTGTCTTAACACAATCACAGTTTATTTTTGTTTACATGAAGTCTATTGAGAGAGTTTCTGGTTGATGGCACCCCAGGGCAGCTCTTCTTCAAGGGATGACTAGGGATTTAAGTTGTCTTGTGGCTTGACTGTGCTGTATCTTCTGCATTCAGCTGCTGACATGAGAAGAGAGCATGTAGCATCATTAGGGATGTTTTATGATCAAGCTTGAAGCGCCATATGTAGCTTCTGCCTGTGTTATTTTTTCTAGAACACTTTATTGGGTTAAAAAAGTTTCCTTCTATTCCTAATTTGCTAAGAGTGATTATCATTAATATTTATTGTTTTTTTATTGAATGCTTTTTTCCCTATATTTTTAAGATGATTATATGCTTCTTCTCCTTTAATCTGTTAATCTACTTTCTTATTGTTCTAGTAACTTTGCACATGTGTAATAAACTCAACTTGGTCATGACTTGATTTTATTTGGATCTTACTTACTAATATTTTATTTGCAATTTTTGCATCTATATTCATTAGTGAGGTTGGCCTCTAATTACCCTTTTTTGTACTGTCCTCGGGTTTTGTCATCAAAATTGTATAAGCCTCATTAAATCAGTTGAGAATATTTCTTCTATTAAATTTTATGGAATAGTTTTGTAAGATTGAAATGATTTGTTTCTTACATGTTTTAGTGAATTTGTCTATAAAATCATTTAGATCAGGTGGTAGTTGTGTGAGTGTGACAATATTTAACTATAATACAGTTTTTTTAAAGGTTAATAACACTGCTGTCACTACTCAGTATGTACTACTGTACATCAGGCGTTTTACATGTATTTTTTCTAATCATTATAACAGTTTTGCAATGATGCTTTATTAGCTTTATTGTGAAAGTGAAGAAACTAAAAGCCAAAGCATGTATGAAACTTTTCCAATGATTTTGGGCAGTAAGAAATTGTAGTAGACATGTTTTATGGCATCTACTTTCCACATGATTCTAATTACCTCACCTTGTTGAGGGGTAGCAGCCATGGTTTGTACCATATGACTCCATCCCAGCCAAGTGGATAAAAGATACTAACTTTTGTCTGTAGGTTGGTTATTACTCTTACTAACTTAAAAGCTAATCTGGGCCAATCAGGTTCTCCCTGTTCTACATGAATTTTGCCAGTGGTCAAAATTTTCTTTCAAAAACAAGTGTTAGGAAAAACAAAAAATCAAGGATTTGTAAATGGTCACAGTTTTGAGAATAAATAACAAAGGGCCATATTTTTCAGCCCTCTGTCTCCTTTATCTTTGTAAATCAAGTATTCCTATTTCAATAAGAATTACAGCCTAAGAGACAGCACAATAACTTCTATAAAATTACTCTAGTACTTTATTGAATCTCAAATATTTATGAGACCAATGAAATAGGAAAAAGAGCCACTATGTGTTTATAATTTCCCTGCTTACAATTGATTAACTTTAAAGCAATTACACCGAATTGACATATCCCCTTATTATAAAGACCCAAAATCAATAGTAGCACTACATAAAAATGTATTTATTCCCTTCAGTCATTACTAATTAATTTATTCAATAAATATATATTTTTGAGCACCTGCTGTGCTCTCAGAATTGAGCTGGTTGCTAGGGATATAGTGGTTAACAAAACAAACGTGGTTCTTGCCTTTATGCATTTACATTCTAGCAGGAAAACAGAAATAAAACAAATAATTGCACAAATAATTACTGAATCATAGTCACAAAAATTTCTATAAAAAAGAAATAAGATATGTAATGTAAGGACCAGACAATCAGGAACTAGCATAAAAAACAAATATTACAGATAATTCTACTCATTATGGATATAAAAATTCTAAGTAAAATATTAGCAAGAAGAATCCAGGAGCACCTTGAAAGAATAATTGCCATGACCAAATGGGATTCATATGAGGAGTGCAAGGATAGTTCAATATTAGAAAATCTGTTAATATATTTTACTGTACAAGAATATCAAAAGAGGGCCGGGCGCGGTGGCTCACGCCTGTAATCCTAGCACTCTGGAAGGCCGAGGCGGGTGGATGGCTCGAGGTCAGGAGTTCAAGACCAGCCTGAGCAAAAGTGAGACCCCGTCTCTACTAAAAATAGAAAGAAATTATATGGACAACTAAAATATATATATATATACAAAAAATTAGCCGGGCATGGTGGCGCATGCCTGTAGTCCCAGCTACTCGGGAGGCTGAGGCAGTGGGATCGCTTAAGCCCAGGAGTTTGAGGTTGCTGTGAGCTAGACTGACGCCACGGCACTCACTCTAGCCTGGGCAACAGAGTGAGACTCTGTCTCAAAAAAAAAAAAAAAAAAAAAAAGAATATCAAAAGAGGAAAATTATAGTATTACCTCTATATATGATGAAAGGCATTTTATAAACTTTACCATATATTCTTGATTAACACCCTTAATTAAATAAGAATATGTATTTTTATTGACTGCTAGTAATTTTCTAAGTACTTTATGAGTTTTAACTAATCCTTTCAAAAACTCCTATGAGGCAATAATGTTATTATCTTCAGACACATAAAGAGATTAAGTAGCTTACTTGCTCAAGACCACACAGTTTATATATAGAAGAATTGAGTTCCAGAGTCTATGCTATATTGTCTTTCATGTAGGATACTTTATATATGTATATAAATGTATACTTTATATATGTGTATATGTATATACTCAACTAATCCTTCCAAAAGAATATGTGTCAATATATATATTCATATATATATTTATTTGTGTATATATAGACACATACATATATAAAAACACACACACACACACACGTATCAGTTGAAAGGCCAACATCTTGCTTAACAGGGAAAGTTCAGAAGAATTTCCATAAATTTCTTAAGCCAATGGTAACCTCTGTCCCTACTGCCATTTAATATTGTTATAGAGGTACTAGCCAAAGGAGTCTTACATGAAAAAGAAATTAGAAATAAAAAAAAAAAGAAATGAGGATCATTAACCATGCCCTCTAGCTAACATAATTGTGTATCTAGAAAACCTAAGTGACTAACTACAAAACTTACAAAAATAAGAGAATTCAAAAAAGAAGAGTAATGAGGTAGAATTAGCCCCATTTTTATAAAAAAGTATTAAGCTATAATAGTTTAAAGACTGTGGTGCTGATATAGACAGCTAAATGGAAAAGACTGGGATATTGAAAAATAAATATGGAATGAGTGTAAGATAAATATATATGAAAATTTCACATGATAATGTTAGCATTATATATCACAGTGGAAAAGATGGAGAATTCAATAAATCTTACTATTACGCAGAGAAATGAAGTTGGATTTGTACCTTAAGTCTTATCCCAAAATAAACCCTTGGGTAGAATAATTTCTTAAATGTGAAAAGTTAAATCAGAAAAGTATTAGAAGAAAACTTCAGAGACAGTATAAGATAATCTCTGCATTAGAAAGTCTTTTTCAAGTATAGTATAAAACTCAGAAGCCATGAAAGAAACAATAACTTTAAATATCTAAAAAACCAAAATTTATATACAGCAAGAAAATCTATTATAAGCAAAGTCAAATGACAAATGAAAACCCGGAGAAAATATTGCACGTGTACCACAGACCAAGAGTATTTTCTTTATTGAATAGAGAACATCTACAAATAAGTTAAAAAGAACAGTGACCAACAACCTGGTAGAAAAATAAAGGGCAAAGACAGATCACCAAAAAGTAAGCACAGGTGACTTTTAAGCTTTAAGAAAAAGATGCCCAACTTCACTCATAATAAAAAAATGCAATAACATTATTTATCAGATTATTGAAGATAAAGAAGTTTGATCCAGTCTGGTTGTCAAGAGTTTGAGAAAGCAGTTGTTCTCATACTTTTGGTGGAATTAAAAATTGATACAACTGCTGTGAAGAAAAATCTATAAAAAATTTAAATGCATGTATCCTTTGTCTAAGCAATTCCATGTTAAAGAATTTTCCTACTTTTGTACTTTCATGTGGGCAAAATGACATAAGTATAGTTATTGCATTATTACTTATAATAACAGAAGATTGGAAATAATTGTCCATCAGTAGGGGACTGATTAAATATATTATGGAATGTACTATGCAACTGTTTTAAAGAATGAGGAAGTTCTACAGTGGTAATAGAACAATGTCCAAGATGCATTGTTAAATAAAGCAAAGTGAGAACAGTATGTCTAATATGCTACCATTTGTATAAATTATACACACACTTAGAAATGTGTAGCTTATCTTTATTATTAAGTCATTTTCAGGGAGGGGAATTAGTGTCTGGGAAACAGAAAAGAGAGAGACTTTCTTTTCACTGCAAATTCTTTTATATTTTATATCATGTTCAGATTTTGCCTGTTCCTTAAAAATAGAATTAACCATATAAACGTTAGGAATTTAGTCTTTTTAAAGGTGAGATGATATCAATTCATGGTTGTATCTCAAAAACTTTGTTAAAAAGACTTTCATGCATGGAATTTCATTTATCCATCTTGGATGAAAAGCCTAGTTGGCCCTGCTATGATTTGACTTTGTGTTTCTGCAGGCTCTAAGTATTCTACAATGATAGATTAGCTCCCCAGGCTCTGTGTGTATCAGAGACCTATGATGTGTTATTTGAATCATCTGGTAAATAGATGTTTGAGGGTAGAACTCTTTCACCCATTTTTTAAAAAAGAAATTTAATTTTGTAATGGTAGTACATTGTGTAATAAGCACATATGAGGATGGGAGCCATCATTTTGGAAATGTCCTTAAATGGAAGGAGAAAATGGTAAACCCATAATACCATCGAACAGTGTGGGTTCAGCCTTATTTTTCTATCCCTACCATGGATCTGCTGGGTGACTCTGACTAAGCAGTTTCATCCAGTTTTACCTCAAGCCTTTGCACTCCTAACAGAGGAGCAATTGTGTTGGTACCATTCTTATTCAGAGAGTGGCAAATTAATGAGATTTTGGGTGACTTCTAGCTTCTAGCAGTGAGACAAAATAGGTTTTATATACAACATGGTATGAATTTGCACATAGATATTTCATGTGATGGCATTATTCTTTGAAGCAACATAACAATTTTTCCTAAAGTAAGACAGTGAAATAGCTCCTTGATGTTAACTGAGTTTGTAAATTGTTTTTGTTCATTTCGAATAATGGGCCTCACCATTTTAATAAGAAAAAAAGAAGATAGGTTTTCTTACACTCATTTTAATGATGAGATAAATGTACAATTGAAAGAGATTATGTAACTTAAGCTTTCATGACAAACAGGTCACAAAGCTAAATTTTCCCACATAATGTCATATTTGATGAGGCATGTATCCTTATTTGAAATATTACATAAGGGGTAAGTAGTATGCTTTATGGAGCACTAATGCCAGCAGTAACATTATTGAGCCTCATAGTAGGCACACAACAAAGTGGTTTGAAAATTGGATAGGGCTGTAGCATTTCATTTATGCAGCATTCAAAACACAATAAATTCTCAGTCAAGCAAGGGGAACTGCAGAATTTTAAGAGGGTGAGAAATGAATTGTCCTGTGTTTACTTCTTTTTTTATCCTCTCATTTTCTTTCGTTGATGTTCTTCTTGGATGCCAGAGAGCAGTCATTGTTGCCAGTTGACTGGGCTCTGCTGGCTCATCAAGGGGCTGTGGCAGTGCTTGTTTCCATGAGAGCTGGAAGAAAAGCTGCAATGGAAAAAGCACACGCAATCTCTTGTAAGTAGCTGGCTGTGTAATTCTCAGGGCCCCGTGTTCCTCTGAATGTGAACTTGGTCTGATAGCTTTTAGAACTGGAGCTTCATTAATACAAATGACTGTGCATGCAAGCTGAGCTTTAATATCTATGAGCAGTGACAGAGCAGTTTGGTTAACATACACACATCCAAGTTTGTAAGAAAAAGCTGTGCAATTTGACTTTGGTCAGTTTGGTTGCCAGGAGAATTGGATATTCCTGGGAAAAGAAAAAAGCACCACATTTCTGGAGATATTGTAACCATTCAGGTATTTAAGAGATTTTTTGTTTGTTTTGTTTGTTTTTATTAGATAAATCCCTTTTTGGATAATCAGACAGTTGATCTTAAATATCATATAATCTGCCATGAAAATTGGTGGTAGACTCTGTTCCTAGAACTGTAGTTCCATTGAAGCCCATTCTCATGGTGTCATTTAGAAGTGTAATAAATATTATAAAGTACCAAAGTCCCATTAGATCCCATGAAAACAGTATATAAGGGCTCAAAATGATACCTATGAAGTTGAAGCAAGACATTCTATACCTGATCTTCATAATGATCATTAGTATTTATGTTGATGGGCACTCAATTTCATCTTGGTGTTTTCCCATGGTTTCTCTTGGTGCTTGATCTGATATGAATAACCTGGTTGCAATAATTGTAATGAAGATTGAATTATGTACATCTTTGTTTTGTAGCCATATAGGTTTTTTGTGGTGATAATGTTGCTTTTTCCCATAGTAACAACAACAAATCACTTTTTATCAGTTTTTAAATATTCACATTCAAATTTAGCACTTTTAGTTTATGTGGCCTTATTTCTTGATCGCTTCACTGCCTTGGTTCTATTGTTGTGTATGCTCCTTTTCTGGGGGAGCTGTTTAGCTTTGGTGTATACCAAAAGAAGTCTCATACGCGGCAGTTGCAAAATTACTTTCCTTCTTTATGGATTATTCTATATTCTTGTTTTCTAGCCCTAAATCATGGTCAGCAAAGATTAGAAGCAGCAGTCAGAAGTGTTCTACTCTTTGAACAACTGTATAAAATTATATCTTCTCCCCACCCCCAAAGAAAATGGGTTTAATGTGTGACACCTTGATTGGGATGAGATTGCTGCTGGGTGAAGAAGAGGCTGTGCAGTGACTTTCTTGACAGCAGAAGTGCTATTTACTTCCTTAGTGCCTGAACTGCAGTATCTGTTCCATACCAGAAGTGAGCAGCTTGTTTTCCAATCAAAATGGATTCTTCTGCAATTTGACCTTTTTTGGAAATTAGGTATGCTTTCCAACTTATATGTTTTGAGGCCCTTGGGTATTTGAAACATTTCCTAGTCTACTTTCCCAGACATAAAAGATACCATGTGTGAAGTATGTGAAATGAGAATGTCAAGGTGTTTGGGTGGATTCTTTCTACAGAAAATATATTTGCTTATTGTAGTTTCTCTATAAAGACTTTAAAGTAACTAAGGGAAAATCTAAAAGCACCTCTTCAGAACTGAAATAAAATATGTCTGCTGGTATAAATAGAACCTTCCAGAGCATAAGCCAATGAGCCACTTCAAATACCACCTCCTTTGTGAAGCCTTCTCTAGTGCCCTTATTAAAAGAAAGTAGTCATCCTCTGCTCTGCTTTTCCAAAGCACTTTCACCTTCCACAAAAATGCTTATCTCGTATCTTAGTGTGCCTAGAATTATATTTGTTCTTATCTCTCCCTATCTACCATTGAAATCAGGGTAGGGATTTTGTCTTATTCATTTTTGTATTTCCCAAACTACTATGCCTAGACCATTCAATGTAGCCATAGATCAGGCACCCACCCCAACCCACCTGGTTTCCTCTTCTGAGTGGTCTGTTCACTCCCTCCTCTCTGCTAGAATTATATGCTCTTAAAAGCACTATTCACACACCATTCCAATGAGTTGTTTATATAGCTGTCTCTTCTATTAGACTGCAAATTCCATGGGGATAGGACTAAGCCCTCCATCTGAATTTGAATGAATGTTGGGTTTATTCAGTGAATGGTGGCCTTGAGTATATAAATGTGAAAGCTGGGGGCCCATTTTCCACAGTTAACTGCACTGCGTAATAATAATAAAGCATACATAACAGTTGCACATACATCTACATGCTGTAGTGCTTTTTATCTGGAGAACCACAAGTGACAATGAAATATCCTGCTTCATTATATTCGTATCATCATGACAAGGAAGGATATATTGCTTATTAACTCTTACTGTACAATATAGAGATGGTAATCTATCATTTCTTAGGTTAAATAGAGTAGATTGTTATGTCCTTTTTTTCTGATCTCTTATCAGAAGGACTTGGATGTTTGTGTTTTCATTATATCTAATGATGGAATCGCCTGTTAATTAGTTTGTGTTCCCCAGGAATGTAAGCTCCCTGCAAGCAGCAAGTAGGCACTGTATTTATGCCCAGGTTCCTAGCATAGTGCCCAGAGAGCATCGTGAGTGATCAGCAAGTATCTGATGAGTGGAATAGAAAAATAAATGTGTGATACAATTAGAAAAACCTATACAAATTCTTTGTCTTAACTTTAACGTGAAAGTTCTTTTTACTGCTTGGTAAAGAATCACAGGGACCAAATGGCTTTTGAGAGAAATATTGAAACCTTGTGAAGATAGTGGTCCTTAGAAGGTAGAATATGGGTCTAGTGTTGATTGTGCCAAGATTCTTCCTTTAGAAGACTAAACATCATTCCTTTAGAAAATTAATCCTTTTTGTTTCTCTATCTCTATCTTAGATTCTTACCCAGAGAATGAGACCTTCAGTAAAGGTAATGTGCGAAGAAATCAATTAGAACACAAGAGTAAAGTTTCTCAGCAGTCAAATTTTCTGTAATTTTCTGACCAAATCTTACAGAAGTACAGGTTTTATTGATCCTACTCTGTATACGTGTGAGCATGAAATGAACTTGGTAACAAATACATAGTTCTTAGTAAGTTATTCCCTTACTCTTAAAGTAGCATTGAATAATTTTAATTTAAACTCTGAAGCTACTTTTGGTAACCCTCTATTTTAAAAGTTAATACGTAGTTTGTCATTGAAATTAATTTTTCTTTACCCTCAAAGATAACTTCCTAGAGATGGGAAGGTATCTAGTCTTTCTTTTCCTGTTCTTGTGAGATAGAAAATAAGCCAGTTGTAGTATCATTTACTACTTTGTATCTTCTTTCTTTTATCATCAGAGTACTTGGTCTTACTTCTGGAGGAATATACTGTGACTAAGAAAGCCACAGAAGGATTTCGCGTAGGAGATCCTAGAGATCCTTCATTTTCAGCTTTTTCTTTTATAGATGAGGAAACTGAGGCTCTGAGATACTAACTGACTTATTTAATATTACAGAGCAAGTCCATGATAGAGCCTAAACTGGAACCTAGGTCTCTTGACTGCCTGTTTAAGCCTCTTTTTACTAAACCTCACAGTTTTTTAAAATATATTAAATAGTAAAGAAGGGTGCTCACTTCCAGGCAAACGCTGATTGTTGAAATTGACTTTGAGAATTCTATGAGTTAAGAGTTTTTGTGACAACACACAGCTTAAACATAAAGACTTAGATCTAACACATTATTCTTTAACTAGACATAATGTAGATACCACAAGGGAACAATAGTGAAGTGCCTGACACTTAATGAGGGAAATGAAAATGAGAGTTTACTTTAGAGGTAAACTAGAAATCAGTAAACAGTGGATCATGGTGGAAATTTACACAATTGTCTTAAGGAGTATGATCACAAATCAAAAAAGACTTGACTGTAAAGCTAAATAGCAGGTATTAACATACCTGAAGAAAGAGTGTATCAGTCAGAAAAGATATTGGTCTACTATAGAAGCATAGACAAGGTTGAATCACTAGGTAAAAGTTGCCTTTGTCTACTTAAGGATAGTATACTTCAGTGGTTCTTAAACTTCGGTATGTTTCAAAATTAGCTCGAGGGCTTCTTAAAATACAGATTACTAGGCCCTACCCCCAGATTCTTATGGCCCAAGAATTTGCATTTCTAACAAGTTTCCAGATAATACTGCTGCTGGTTGGGGAACTACATTTTGAGAATCACTGGTCTATAGATATATTAGTTTTCTATTGCTGTGTAACCACAAACTTAGCTTAAAACAACACCCATGTATTAGCACACAGTTCTATAGATCAAAAATCTAGGACAGCATGGCTGAGTTCTCTATTCAGACTGAAATCAAGGCATTAATATTTGCAGTGTTCTTATCTGGACCTCAGAGTCCTCTTTCCAAGCTCATTCCTATTATTGGCAGGGTTCATTCCCTTGCAGCTATTGGACTGAAGTCCTGTGTTCTTGGTATCAGCTAGGGATTATTCTCAACTCCTGGAGGTTGCTCACAGGTCCATAGAGGCTGCCTTTTAGGGAAGAAGATATACTAGTCTGACTGACTCAAGTGCTTGTGGTCTATGAAGCAATTGAATTTCTTTCAGGAGATTAATAAATCAGCATATTGGTTATATACATCAGCCTCTGTGAACTTAATTCATGTGGGTCTCTGCTTGCTGTGTTGACCAGAATGGGTTTTGAGACTGATTAGCTGGGATTCAGGTCCTAGAATGAAGATAAACTCACTAAGATGAAAACTAACGTTGAGGACCAGACTGGGCAGCTAGCCCACCCTTGTAGGCATCATTTCTCTATTGCTTCACAACTGTACTTGTTCTTCAGACTTCTCATTATATAGCATATCCTGGATTAAAGCCACAGTTAAAATTAAAATGGAAACGACCTCAGAAATTCAAACTCTTTTTGTGTGGAAATTGATTCTTTTACTGAAGCTTTGAGATCTCTGAGCAATATAGATTTTCTGACCTGAAGTAGGATCATGAAAATAAAATTCTAAAAAGTGAAACAATGGCAACTTCACTTCCCAAGGGAATCCCTGCAAACATTGGAGAGGAGTGCATGGCAGGCACAAATGGTTGAGAGTTGTCAAGTAAGGCTCCATGATTTGCTGGTTTTTAAATGCCTGATCTATATGTCCAATTTTGTGTGTGTGTGTGTGTGTGTGTGTATGCATGTGTGTCTGTGTGTATCAATGGCCCAGAGGTTCTTTTATGCATATTTGTTTAGCTGATTCCTTTATGCAACTTAAATATCCAAATTTAGAATTTTTAAATTCCTTTAGGGAGGATTGATAAACAGGATTATTCTTAGTTCATTCCTTTGTCAGATCAGATAGTCTCCCACTGTCAGAGAAAAAAATCTCAATCTCTATTTGAGTTTATTCCTGAAATCAGTGATGATATCAGAACATTGGTAAACCTTTGTAGACTTAACTAAAACTACATCAAGCCTAACAGGCTGAAATGTCACTTAGAGTTTAAAGAGTCAATTATAGAAGACTGGAAATATTTAATTTTGTAGAAGTTTATATGAAAAAGACTTAAAATTTTAGTTGACCATAAACTCACAATCTGCCATCGGTGTCATTTGTGACATGGACTTTGGAGCTGCAGTAACAGAAGCACATGTCCAGATTAAAGATGAACGGATTCTCTCTTTCTCTGTTCTAGTCAGACCACGTTTTGTTTGACTGCCATGTGTTCAGAAAGGTTTTGATAAATGAGTTTATTTAGGAGGGAACCAATCAGATTATAGATTAGAAATCAAGTCTTGTGAAGTATAATTCAACAAACTGGTATTACGTAGCCAAAAAAGAGAAGACTTTGGGGATATGTTTAAGTTAGGACTCTTTATTATATAAACTAGTTAACTTAAACAATAACATATCTTATTGGAAGCATGTCAGAGAGTTTACAGAGTCAAAGAGAAGGTGGAAGAATCAGGCTTAGAAAGGACAGGGACCAGAACAGCTTAAGAGGTATCAGAAAACCTGATGACCATATTCTTTGGGGCTTCACTGCCAAAGTGATCACACACTAGAGGGTCTGGCTTGGGTCATATGTTCACCCCTTGGCTAAAGAAAGGCCATAGTCCCACTCATAGTCCCACAAGGCTTCATTGAATAGGGTAGAGGTAATTTTCTGCCAAAGAATTGGGTGCTCTTATCAAAATAATAGGGAAATGTGTGCTGTACAGACAAAAAGTAATAAATGTCCACAACAGGTTATGTGATCATGATTTTAGAATATTTGGAAAGTGAGAGATGAGACTTGGTAAGGATGTAGACAATGTTTGGAATGTCCAGGAAGGCTTACTGTGTTTCATATGAGGAAAAACATTCTAACAATTCGAGCTGTTAACAGGCTGCATTATGACATTATGGACTTCCCATTTATAATAGCATATTATAAACTTGAACTAGGTAAAATGAGAAAATTATTAGAAGGATATTAGGAATAACTCATGCAGACAAAGAATTGAACAAACTGGAGGGAGGACAGACATCCCACTGGGCCCCAGAAACAACTAGAACCAGAGACTCAAAATGCAGCTAGCTGTCCTTATTTCTCTTTGTCTCTTTTCTCAAAAGTATTTGTTTTATTTTCTCTCTGCAGACTCTCTCTCATGTACATCATGTGAAACATGGTTGCTAAGAGTGCCTGGGTTTTACATCTATAAAAGTGTAGAGAAACACTTTCTCTGGCACATTTAGTGAGAAAAATCTTGGGAAAAAGACTCTGGTCCAGCTTGGGCCACATGCCCAACTCTGAGCAAATCAACTAAGGGCAAGGTGAAGAACTCCTAGTTTGGTTCCAGTGCTTTCTCTGGACTAATCTGAGGTGTAGGGGGAAAATTGGCTCTTGGAAGAATCACAATCGAGAAAAGCAGTTCACACAAAAAAAGGGATTCTTTTTCTATAAGGGAATGTGGTGGGCAGACAAAATAATGAGTGTCCAAAGGTTGAATCTGTCAGAGATACTAGATAAAGGATTTTTACGTTGGTGAGAATTTGAACTGGAAGACCCCTGAGTTCTTTCCAACTCAGGAATGCTATTATTCTAGCTGTTTTTCAGGTAAGGCAGGCACATACTGGGTTATTTCTGGAATTTTGTTTTTCTGTGTATTTCAAATCAAGAATTTTCTGTTTGGAAACTGAGGAATATTTTTTACTCAGCTATTGCTGAATTTGAGGATGGAGAAAAATATTTTATTATCTAAAAATGAATGGTGGAAGAGAAGTCATATATACTTTTTAGAAAATGGAACCTAGGGACTTAAAGTCATATATATAAAACCTTCAAAGAGATAAAACGCTTTTAAGTCTGAATGACTTGTTTTAAGATGACTTTGGCTTTTTTTTTTTTTTTGAAAACTTTTTATTTTGAAATAATTATAGATTCATAGCAAGGTACAAAGAAATGTATAGGAAGGTCATGTATAACCTTCACCCAGCCTCCCCTAATGTTTAATCTTGCATGACTCTAGTACGACACCAAAACCAGGAAACTGACATTGGTACAATCCATAAAACTTATCCAGTTTTCACCAGTTATACATGCACTCATTCATGTGTTTGTAGCTCTTTGCAGATTAATCACATGTGTAACCATCAGAATACTTACCCGTACTGTCACCACAAGACTCACTTGTGCCACCTCTTTATAGCCACCTCCACCCCGTCCTGCATTCTCTAACCTCTGATAACTTTTAATTTGTTCCCCATCTCTATAATTGTGTTAGTCCACAAATACTATATAAGTGGAATTATGCAGTATGTATTTTTTTTGAGGTTGGCTTTTTTCACTTTCCTTAAGGTGTATCCAAGCTGTTGCATGTATATATAATTCATTTCTTTTTACTGTGGAGTAGTATTTTGTTGTATGTATGTATCATGGTTTGTTTAACCAAACCGTGTAATAACCAAAGTGTATTTAAATACCCTTTTAAGGATATTTAAATTGTTTCCTTTTTGGGGCTATCATGAATAAAGTTGCTGTGAACATCCATGTACAAGTTTCTATATAAAATTAAGTTTTTGTTTGTCTGGGATATGTGTCTAAAAGTAACATCCTGGGTTTAAAAGGAACTATCAGACCATTTTCCAGAGTGGCTATTCCATTTTACATTTCCATTAGCAATGTATGAGTGATCCAGAATAATTTAGTATTATTAATTTTTATTTTAGCCATATTATAGGTATGTAGTGATATTTCATTGTGATTTTAATTTACATTTTGTAATGGCTAATTGATGTAGAACATCTTTTCATGTGCTTACTTGCCATCTTGAGTGAAATGTCTATGTGTATTTTTTTTGTTCATTTTATGATTGGATTGTTTTTTGTTTAATATTGAATTTTGAGAATTCTCTTTGTATTCTAGATATAAGTCCTTGGTTTAATATATGGTTTACAAATATTTTCTCCCAATCTGTAAATTGTCTTTTCATCCTAACAGGGTTTTCTCAGAGCAAAAGTTTTAAATTTTGAGGAGATGATTTTAAGTAATGATGCATAGATTTTGCATATTTGTGATTGATCTAGAGAATTTTGAATTGCCAAGTTACCTGCTCTACTTCTTTTTCAGCTCAGACATCTTACTAATACAGGTGCAGTTAAATTTAAGATGAATAAAATTATTCAGTACCCAGTGTTCAAATGCAGTGGAATGCCTGTGTGTTTGCCTCTATTCTAACACCCATTTTTCTCTTTAGTGGTGTTTTAATTAATGAAGAAAAGGAAAACCCGCTCTATTAAAGAAGTAGTTTAATTTCAAGTTTCAGCAAGATTTTATTACAGACTGGAAAGAGGACATGCAATTCTACTTGTACCACTGACTACTGTAAATAGGCATCTCACATCACTAATATTTTCCTTTTTACACAATCCCAAACATATCGGATAGTGCAGCAACATTCCATGTTGTGTTGTTTGTACACAGTTAGCCTTTAGCTTCTCCTTTTGGCAGTTCATTTCTTCATTCCAGAAATAATGCACAGCTACTAGTGAGTCAGGACTGTGCTAGGTTCAGAGTTACAATGGGGAACAGGATAGACGTAGGTGCTGCCCTCGTGGAGCTTACAGTTTAGGTCTTGTTTCTTATTGTGATAGGCTTGTGTTGCCTGTAAGTGTTTCATGGATTCAAGTGAGTATCCTTATTTCCCATCTCCTGTCACGAATCTTCCTCACTCATCCAAAATACAGCATGTCAAAATCTTAGTGAATGGTTTTAATGCTTTGGGAGTGGCTACATTCCATTAAGATTAAAACCAAGCCAATCAAGTAATACAAGCATACACATGATAATATGCTATGAGGAGAAAATCCTCATATTTAGTTACTTTTTTGCCCACTGGGGAAATTTTTGGTAAAGCCTTAAGTTACCTCAAGGGTGGTTGATGATTCTAAACAACCAGAGCCTACCATTTACCATATCCTGTAAAAAGAAGTCCAGCCATTTGAATAAGCCAGTTAATCAAATGTCTTTTGCATAGTCCATGTTTATTTAAAATCTTGGTCTTGTATCATTTTAAAAAAACTGAAAACTGTGATTTCATGTTAGTTTTATGTTATAAATGAGGCTTTTCCTATCTGTAAACTGGGTGACCTATTTGTAGTCTGGTGTATATGTGACTCACCCAGACATAGACAAAATTCTAAAATAGGATCTAAATTGTGTTATTTAAAAATCAAAATTAGTTAAGAATCAACATTTTGAATTGAAAGTTTGATTTTGAGTTAAATTATTTGCTATTCAATAGCCTTTAATATTTTGTTTTGCTGTGAGCTAGGTCACATATGACAAATTTTAGATAGCTCAGACATATTTTTAAAAGTTTATTATAACAACCACATATCATTTTCTCTGCACTGGCATGTTTTATGTTCTATGCAACTATTAACTAATTAAATCCTCACAATCAATCTGTAAGTTAGCTATTATTAGCCCCATTTTACAGATGATAAAACTGTGGCACAGAGATGCTAGGCAACATGCCCAAAGTCACAGTTAATAATTGGCATAGCCAGGTTTCAAAACCAATTCATTTGGCTCCAGAGGTTATGCTCTTAACCACTACACAGTGGTCCCATATTATGGTTAATCAGGTATTTTCCCATATAACACAATAAAGGAATTGAACTGACATTTTCCTATCTTTGAGAAAGCAGTATGGAGAGGAAGTATTGAAATATAGAAGCTTTTGGTAGAAGGAAAACTAGACTTAGAAGATTTGAGTTTTGATATCACCAGTATAAGCTGTGTAATTTTGGGAAAGGTCACTACATTAGTGTCCTATTGCTATTGTAACAAATTACCACAGATTTAGTGGCATAAAACAACAAATTTATTCTTTTACAATTCTGGAGGTGAAGAGTTTAAAGTCAAAGTTTTGGCAGGGCTGTGTTTTTTCCAGAAGCTTCAGGGGAGAATCTATTTTCTTGTCTTTTCCAGCTTCTAGAAGCAACCTGCATTCCTTGGCTCATGGCCTCTTCTTCCATCTTCAAAGCACATCACTCCAATCTCTGGTTCCATTGTTACATTTCCTTTTCTGTTTTGACCCTCTTGCCTCCCTCTTATTATGTCCCTTGTAACTACATTGGGTCTATCTGGATAGTCCAAGATAATCTCCCTATCTCAAAATTCTCAATCACATCTGCAAAGTCCCTTTCTCCGTGTAAAGTAACATATTCACAGGTTAGAGATTAGGATGTGAACATCTTGGGAGGGCTATTGTGCTGTTACCACAGTCACTTTATCTCTATGGACCTCACTTTCCACAATTATAAAATGAAGGGGCTGAACTAGGTGATCTTTGAGGCTCCTTTCAATTTTGAGAACTCTGAAATTTCCAATTCAATTCAATTCTTGTTGCCTTCGTCAAAAGGAAAGCTTTCAATATTGGAATCTTATTTGTACAATATTTTTTCATATTTCACTTTAAATTTCTTAGATGAAAAAGTGAAAGGATAAATAGAAATTAGTAACAGAGGAAGAAAGAAGCTATGATGCTTAGATCTATAAAAGCCAATACTCTTTAGCTGAGGTTTGAAGGAAGGAGGCCTTGTTGTAGCCAAACTTTGGGACCTACATTGAGGTGGAGAGTCCTTATAGATTTTTAGCAGTACATTGATTTAGAGCTCTTTTATTAGACAGTAATACAAAAGTATAAATAAAACTTTATTATTATTTTGCATTTGGCTATAAGTTACACAAACTCCAACTCCTAATGGATTAAGCAATAAGGAAATTTATTATCTCACACAATGACAATACATAGCTGGTAACAGTACAGCAGCTCTGTGATTTCTTTAAGAACTCATATTCCTTCCATTGCTCTGCTCTGCCATTTTCAGTGAGAAGGCTTTGCTGTTAGACAGGCTCTCCTCATGTTCACAAGATGGCTACAACATTTCCTTCACATCCTTACCCACCATTATCCAAAGGCAGAAGAGAGAGCATCTCTTGTGTGACTTTTTATACTTCTGGGCACCTAGGAGATACTGTCACTGTCAGCCCTTGTAAGTGTGTTCATTGGTTTTACTTGGTTGGTTAGTTGGTTGGTTTGTGTCTAAAGGAGCCCCCCAGGTGGGTCAGTAATTAGAATGAAGTTCTAAAGACAATGCACCATCTAGTCACAGTTTTATTTAAAGATGTAATGAACATAGTAATTGGATACTCAATATCCATTCTGTCCCAGATGATCAGTCTAGTCCTATGTGGTCCATTATGGCAGCCATTAGCCATATATGGTTATATAAATTTAAATTAATTTTAAAAATTCAGATGCACTAGTTATATTGCACTAGCCATATTTCAAGTGCTCAATAATTGTCACATTTGGCTAATGGCTACTGTATTGGACAGCACAGATAAAAAAACACTTCCATAACTATAAAAAGTTATAGCATGAGGTCTGGTCAAACAATGATAATCCCATTCTCCTTGCCTGAAACTGATTTTAAAATGGACACATAGGCCGGGCGTGGTGGCTCACGCCTGTAATCCTAGCACTCTGGGAGGCCGAGGTGGGCGGATCGTTTGAGCTCAGGAGTTCGAGACCAGCCTGAGCAAGAGCGAGACCCCATCTCTACTAAAAATAGAAAGAAATTATATAGACAGCTAAAAATATATATAGAAAAAATTAGCCGGGCCTGGTGGCACATGCCTGTAGTCCCAGCTACTCGGGAGGCTGAGACAGGAGGATCCCTTGAGCTCAGGAGTTTGAGGTTGCTGTGAGCTAGGCTGACGCCACGGCACTCACTCTAGCCTGGGCAACAGAGTGAGACTCTGTCTCAAAAAAAAAAAAAAAAAAAAAAAAAAAAAAATGGACACATAAAAGAATTCTGAGGCCGGGCGCGGTGGCTCACGCCTGTAATCCTAGCACTCTGGGAGGCCGAGGTGGGCGGATCGTTTGAGCTAAGGAGTTCGAGACCAGCCTGAGCAATGAGCGAGACCCCACCTCTACTAAAAATAGAAAGAAATTATATGGACAGCTAAAAATATATATAGAAAAAATTAGCCGGGCATGGTGGCGCATGCCTGTAGTCCCAGCTACTCGGGAGGCTGAGACAGGAGGATCGCTTGAGCTCAGGAGTTTGAGGTTGCTGTGAGCTAGGCTGACGCCACGGCACTCACTCTAGCCTGGGCAACAGAGTGAGACTCTGTCTCAAAAAAAAAAAAAAAAAAAGAATTCTGGTCAATAAAACATGTGGGGAAGACTGTTAAGTGGCTTCTGGGCCACTTGAAATGGGTAACTTGGGAGATAATGACATACCACCACATGCCAGCATGTGGCATGGCTGAACTAACAGTGGAGGTTTGAGTGGCATTTCATTGGATAGGGATTCTGCTAGTGAGAGAGAGTCTGCTCTCGTCCATCAGGAAGTTGGTTTGTTTTGCAGTATTGTAGGTAGGGAATGACAACTCTGAAGGCTACCTGCCTGCCTGCCTTGGAGGTCGTATAGGTAGAGAAATACATAGATGGCATCGGGGGGGGGGGGGGGGGGTCTGTCTGTCCAATAAATATTTACAAATCACTCGCTATGAGCCAGGTACTGAAAAGAAAGTAAACAAAACAAAGTTCCTGACCTCATGGAACTTAGAATTGTTACAAACAAATAGGTAATACAATTTCAAATTGAAATAAGCGTTGAGAAGAAAATAAAGCAAGGTAATGGGATAGAGTGAATAAAGTAAACCTTAACTAAAGCCTTCATCTGTGACTTTCTTGTCAGAAGCTCAGGTGACTTAAGTTTTTCCTCTAGGAAGAAGACATTTAGTTTATAGGCTTAGTTTCACAGCAAAAAAAAATGTAAGGGCTCTGTTTGGATTTGCTATTTGCCAAAAGAAAGAAAAGTTAAATTAGTTTCTGAGAAGGCAGTGTATTGTTCTGCTACTTGAAAATTAAATTTTGCCTGAGATCATAGGTGAGCTTTGCATGGCTCAGTAATAAAGTTTATTTCTAATTTGATCAAGTTCCTTTATATTTTTTGCTTTATCTGGAAAAATTTGGCTATCTACAGTAAACTTCTGGCCTCCAGCTTTTTCAACCATAATATGAGATGATTAATAATAATTACAAATCAATTGGGTTCTGGAAAGATCTGCCATTAATCAAAATAATTATAAAATGTTTTGTAAAGTTGTAGGCCAAAGGAAATATGAAGCATTTTTATTAAAATTGGACAAGTCATTTAACCTGAGTTTTCGTTTTTCCAGTGTTAAAATAAAGTAGTTGTAGTGTTGTCAAGAATGTTAGTAAACATATCTTCTCTGTTAGTGATGGCAGAAATAGAAATTGATGTAACCTTTCTGGAGAGCCAGTTGGCAGAACAATTACAAGTTCTTTAAAATGTGCGTACCTGTTTGCTCCAAGGAATAAAATTGAACAAGTGTTCAAAGGTGCATATTTAAGGATGTTCATCTTACTATTGTTTATAATTGCAAAGAGAGTAAACAATTTAAATGTTCAACAGTAGAAATTTAGTTCATTTATGGTACATTCCATGTGGAATTCTATGTATCTACTAAAGATAATGATGGTATTAATAGATATTAATAGAATTGGAAAGAAGTTCACAGTGTATTAGCATTTGTGGTGATTTGTGTGTCTTCATTTTGGGCTACTGCAACCAGGGGGGATAATTGTGATAACTTTTTAAAAAATCTAACATTAATAGCATGTAATTATTGAGCATTGTGGTACCCTTAGCACTATGCTAAGCTTTGTTCGTATATTATCTCATTGAAGTTTCATGTTAATAGTACTGAGCACGAACAGTTTGGAACCTCGTTGTGCCGACGAAGAAACCAGAGGAATAAAGTAACTTGTCCAAGGCCTTAAATTTAGAGATGGCAGAGTTAGAATTTTATACCTGGCCACTTGACTGAGCCTACATTCTAAAACCATGGGCTAGACTGTCTCTCTCTAACTATCTTTAGGTTCTAGACAGGATAGTCACCACAAGTATATTGTGGAAACTCTTTCACATCCTTTTCTGTAACAGCATCCTTATTTGAAAGTACTTTGACCCAGGCATATGGTAGGGGAAGAGATGGTCCACCCTTTAATATGGAGGTCAGCAACCCACAGTCCATCGGTCAAAGCCACTCTGCCACTTGTTTTTGTAAATCAAGTTTTATTGCAACGTAGTCATGTCTGTTCACTTGTTTATTATCTGTGTCTGCTTTTGTACTACAAGGGCAGAAAAGAGTGGTTTTAACAGATTATCTCATGGTACATAAAGCCTAAAATTTTTATTATCTGGTCTTTTACAGAAGTTTGCTGATCCCTGCTTTAATACATTAGAAATCTGGAAGGATGTATAGCCTCTTACAATGACCACTTTTCTTTTCCTTAAAGAGAGTAATTAAAAAAAAAACAAAAAAAAACCCACAGTTTAAAAAATCAGTAATACAGGCCACAGGCGTCTAGGCAGTTGCTGAGGGTTTTCTGAGACAGTGAACAAGAGCAGTCTATCTCAGAACTACTGAAGGCCCTCTGTGCATGGCTGACTGGCATTCCTTAACTGGGCCTTTTTCGTTGCCCTGACACTGCCTGTTGCTGCTCCTCTGAGAAGGAATGTGTATTCACAAATGAGGCGCTCCATTAGTCATGGTGCATTTCCTGGGCCCTGGAGACCTGGGCATGACATCACCAAGGGCCAATGAGAAAGGATTCTCTGTAGCAAGCACTCAAAACTCTTTAGAGGAAGGTAGACTGTATGTTCTGTTCTTAGCCCTCAGGGTGTGATTTGAGCTTGCCTTGCTCATCAGCCTTATTCTGGGCACAGAAGTCTAGCTTCCAGCCCCAAGAAGCCAGGACAAGCTTGAAAATCTGCAGAGCTGCAGGCAGATTCCCATTTAGTATTTTTTTCCAGGGCTCAGGTTTTTAGTCCCAGAGTTTTCCACTCCTGATGACGTTGTTGCTTCATGTGGTGAAGGGGTGGGTGGTGAAAGATGTAGTCTGCATTAGATAAAAGACACTTGACAGTTAAAATTTCTGGATAAGTATAGGTTGGTAGCATAACAAAATCAGAAGCATATTTCACTATTTTGTTACATTGCTTTTGCGTGTAGCTTAATATAATAAAAACATCTTTTAACAGCAAACGCTCCTAGCAAAATTAGTGTGGCTTTAAAATAGGACAATTACCAAAAGAACTTTACTGAGGGGATTAGTAACTCATTAAATCTTTTATCTTCAAGAAGAAAAGAAACTTTAAAAAAAAAATTCTCTTGGGATTTAACCATTTTGGATAAAAGCCTCTCTATCTTTGTCTCTGTTTCTCTCTCTGTTTCTTTCTCTCTGCTTCCTAATTTATGTATTTATTTATGAAAATGATTTGCAGAGTTTAGTCTTAGAGATAACTTTGTTAATTCTGTGTACCAGAAAAATCTATTGAAAGACTTGTTTTCTAATTGGCTCAATCTTTTCCTAACAAGCTATAATTGTAAAATTCCCTCTTTAAAAATTATTCAAGGAAACTGAGGCTCAGAACTCAATGTGAGCTTACAGACTTTAATGGTTTAATTCGGTAATTAAACCCAAGAGCTGGGTTTTGCAATCTTTATATGCAATCTGTGGTTGAATGAGAATGGTTCCTATAGTATTTTTCCTGTTTGAATCCTTTTTGGTGAAGTCAAGGAGAAATTGGGAAAAGCAGCCATCTTTGTTAGTATGTTAAGTGTGGCTGCCTTATACCGTGGAGGATCCTGATTTTTATTTTTTATAATTATAGAGGCTTTTATTTGAAAAAATCACTTGAAAGCACATGAATTTATCCTTACTTCCTAGCATATATACTAGTAATGAAAGGAATTTCCTCTAGAACTGTGTAATATACTGTAAAAGAGGGTACTTTTTAGCACTTCAGAAATTGTCCTTCAAAGATCTCTATACAGTTCAAAACATTAATTACTAAAATTTCAAAACATCTCTTAGAGATATTCTAAATGGTATTTTTTTTTTTTAGGTTTTATAGAAGAGGAAACTAAGGTACAGAAAGATTGAAAATTCTGCCTTGTGTCATTCATAGAAGCAAATATTGAATACACAAGTCATTCTTTTATCAAAACCCTTAGGAGGACAGCTCTTTGTGTCTTTACCTAAAATTGTTCTTGTTTTTCTTTGACAGCTTCAAGCTTTGCTTCATTAACAATGCTCATTTTTGACAACCCTTTGGTTGGGACAAAAACCCGGGTTAGTCTAGCCTCGGCAGACTGGAGCAAACCCTACAAGGGATGGCTTACCTAACTGTGGGGTGTGGGGCTCCATGCACTCTCCCATGGTCTCACTCTTGGCAGAGTACTTAATTCTCCTCAATCCCATCCCCCAATTTCTCCCACCTGAACTAATATTTACCACCTTTCTAGTCAGAGGGTTGTCATGACTACTGATGAGTTAATATTGATAAAACGCTTCAAGCCTTTTGGAGAAAGGGCTTATAAAAGTACACAATTAGCACTGGCTCTGATACCAGTCACAAGCTTCTTGAGTGTGCACTAGGTGCCCTCAGATTAGTTAACCAGATCCTTGTTTTTGGCAAGGACAGACTCTGGAATGAGGTCTACTGCTGCCTTGAGAAAACACATCTGGTTTGAAATGTTGAAAGCCAGGTGATCCTTAAAGGAGCTACACAGTAATGTCTCCTCACTGCTTCTGTTTCCTGCTAATTTGGGGAGCAGCAGGTGCCTCCCTCGGAAATCCTGCCAGAGGGTTGGCATACCATGCTGATCATCTCATTAAACCCTAAACTTTCCCCGCAGAAGAAAACTCTCAAAAGGCTATTGCAGAATATGACAGTGAGAGGTCATGACAGATAATCGGATCAGTTTATGAAAAGTTAAGGATGAGTCATGTCACTTCTAAAAGTGTTGGCATCAATTTATTCCACAAAACCAAACACTGAAGGAAGAAAAGCCTTTAGTCTCATTAAGGAGCCCAGACAAAAATCCCACTTAATCCATCTTTCTTTTCCTTTTCCTCCAGCTCAGCTGGTATGCAGGTGTAGGGCAGCTTGGCAGAAGCTTTGAACATTTGGAAAAGGGAGTCATTACTGAAAGTCACTGACACACACTTCCCTTGGAATGCTGCTGATGTCATGGAAAACCAGGACCTTAGCAATAACCCCTAACAACCAGAGCTACAGTAAACAGTAAATGTTACCTCCACCAAGGCATTGGTTTTTAAAGAGTTTTAACAGGCTAGTGCTTGCCAGCCACAACTCATAAAAATGTTCTTATAATTTTACCCTACTCTCTAAAAGCGTTGGACAACTGCTGAGGTTTCTCTGCCACTTGGGGATGCAAAGCCAAATTCACGTCATTTTCAAGGTTCACTAATCAGAATTTATGGCACTTCTTTTCCAGTCCTCTTCGTACCCCCTGCCATGCTCCCTGGGTTAGGTCTGGTAGATTTAATACTTTTTCAAAGAAGTCTCTTGTCTTACTGAGCTGTCTCAATTTCTGGTAATGGGATGAATTGATATGCTAGATTTTGACTAGCAGTTTATTAGTCTAGTGGTTAACTCAATCTGGTTAATTGGTAGGACTCAATCCATAAGTTACATTCCAACCAACTTGAAACAATTGGGCAAAGTGACAACCTGCAGCTCAAACTTTAACTAGGTGCATAGCAAGAAAATAAGCAGGTTGTGCTGTCATGTAGAACTGTCAAGAATGATTGCTACTGATAGTTTAAGAAGCTGTCTTAGTTTGTTTTGTGCTGCTATAACAGAATATCCAAGACTTCTGTTCAATTTATAATGAACAGAAATTTATTTGGCTTACAGTTCTGGAGGCTGGGAAGTCCAAGACTGAGGGGCTGCATCTGGTGAGGGCCTTCTTGCTACATCATCCCATGGTGGAAGGTGGAAGGGCAGGAAAGGGAGAGAGAGAGAGAGAGAGAGAAACAGACAAAAGATGGCCACACTCCTTCTCTTATAAGGAATTCCCTTGTTCCTAAGATAAACATATTAATCCATTCATGAGGGCCTAATCACCTCATAAAGGTTCTGTCTCCCAGTATCACCACATTGGGTATCAAGTTTCCAATACATGAACTTTGGGGGACACGTTCAAACCATAGCAGAAGGCAAAAGAAGACAGAAACCAAGAGATTGGGAGGATTGGCTTCCCAGGGTTGCCTGTTTTTTAGAAGAGATTGGTGGAACATTATTAGGTAAACCAAACCCAGCATGGCTCCAAGTAGACCCTTTCACATGGTGGAAAGAAAAAAATGCTAGCATTGCTTTTAAAAGGCATTGTCAAGGTGATCATATAATTTATCATCAAAACTAGGATACTTTTGAGAGTGAAAAGGCTCTATTAATAATTACCCTGGGGTAACAGAAATAAGCTGGGACTGTCCCAAGCAAATTGAGCATGTGGTCACCCTTGTTACTGTGCCAAGACCCACCATCTAACTATCATTTATTAAGTCAGCCATTAAAGAGACTTGCAAGAATGTAGAATGATGCCACTCTTAAGTTTTTTGCTTTAGAAAATACAGCTATGTTTTTTAAATGTTATTTATGATATTATGGGTTTATTAGTGGTAGTTTTAAATGAATTAAATAACTGCTTTAAAAATAATCTATTTTAATTTCTAATATGGTAAATATAGATATAAACTCTACAAGTCCACAGTAATTTTTAAGAATACAAAGGGGTTCCAACACCAAAAGGTTTGAAAACAGCTGTTTTTCAAACAGACCTTTCTCTCTGCCTGGGAAGGAATGTGCAGGTAAAGCGAGATAACAAATTTCTGGACAAGAGAGACTAGCTTAATCATTATTGCATCTCTCATAGCACCTAGCAAAATGCCTTGCATATAGCTAGTAATTTATATGAATATGGTAGACAAAGCTCCTATGACAACTCTGGAAAGTTACCATGTTCTCTGATGTTTTGGTGTGACGTTAGCATTATTATTTGGTTTGTTTTACGTCTTTGTCTTTTGATATTTAATATGTTCTGGTACTCTTTGTTAAACTTCTTTTGACATAACAATAATGATGTCATTTTTCCTTTAGAGTTTTATGGAATAGATCAAATTCTCATATGAAACAAGTATATTAGATAAGAAAACGTAAAGAATAACATAAGTGAGACTTCTTTCTTTTAACCTGCCTAATTCATGGCTATCCTTCATCTCAGGTGTCATTTCTTCCCTTTGCCTTCCTAGACCTTCTCAGGCTTGGCCTAGTGCCCCTCCCATGTGCCTTCAAAGTATCCTTTGTCACTGCACTTAATACTCTGAGTTCCATTTGCATTTTGGTTTCCTCCAGGTACCTTTTAGTGCCTTTGTGTCAGAATTAGAGTCTTTAATCTCCTTATTCCCAGAATTGAATAGTGCTTGGTAAAGGTTTAATACTGAAGAATATCTGTTAAATTGAAATGTACAGAAAGAAGGAAAAATTAGCTAATTTAAGTAGTTAAGGAAGTCTTTTTTTTTTTTTTCCAAATGTCATACTACATGTTTCCATAGTTCCAGAAGGAAAAAATTTGGGGGGAGTAAAAGAAACCAGGGGTTGAAAAAAGATAGATTGCTTTGTTATGACCTTGCATGCAAATTGATATCTACCTACCCTTCCACACTCACAGACTCCTTTTCAGAGTTAGAATATTTTAAGCCCTTTAAGGGTTACATATTTCTGAGTATGTGATGTCTCTTGATATCAGAAATTATTTCCATTGGCAAAAAAGGAAAAATTGTGAAATAATTTTTATAATACAGGTTTAGTTTTGCTATAAATAACATTTTATTTTTATGTTTTTTTCTTACTTTCAAATGAAAATATTCTCTTCTGAGTTTTAAATTTGTTCCTTGAGTTAGAAATATGATATTTTTAATACCTGCTTAATTTAATTTAAA
The DNA here is from genome assembly GCF_041146395.1 of Eulemur rufifrons. NCBI lineage: Eukaryota > Metazoa > Chordata > Mammalia > Primates > Lemuridae > Eulemur > Eulemur rufifrons. The sequence goes on from NC_090984.1 coordinate 95,807,493, forward strand.
AGATATCTCCAAGGCCTGAAATTAACCTGCAGTTTTGTAAATCAACATGACAGAATAAATGGGGCCATAGTTTATTTGGGTAGCAGCATCATCTGTTACGATTTAATAGTAGTGGCAATTATATATGATAAGTAGAAGTAAAAATCTAAGTTATAGGACCAAACATTTTAGATAATTAATTACCAAACTTACATGCAAATATTTTTTTGTATTTCTTTTTTTTTTTTTTATTTCAGCATATTATGGGGGTACAAATGTTTATGTTACATATATTGCCTTTGCCTCACCTGAGTCAGAGCTTCAAGCATGTCCATCCCCCAGACAGTGCACACTGCACCCATTAGGTATGAATAAACCCATCCCCACCTCACCCCTCCCACCTGCCCAACACCCAAAGAATGTTGCAAATTCTTGATCCGAAAGCAGAGAGTGAGAACACATCACAGTTATTATCAAGGCTCCATTACAAAAGGGATTGGGGGAGGATTATTATGTTATCTGGGACGGAGTCCTAAAGGAACACTGTGATTTTTGTGCACAGGTCACTGGCTGGATGGGAATGGGAGAGCTGGGTGCTTGCCCTGACTTTGCTACTCTCTGAATAGCAGTGTGATTTCAGCATATCACCTTATTTCTCTTAGCTACAATTAGTTTCCCCATCTGTAAAATGAGGCTGCATTAGATGATCTTTAAGGTACCTTACAGACCTGGTTCTATAGTTTGTTCTGTACTCTGTCAGGATTTCATGTTGTTGAAGTCCCTAATTGACAAATATGGTGTGAGAGGAAATGATACATGGCAGAGTCCTCAATAACCAAAATGGACTTTGTCCACACTTATGTGCTAATCCCCAAAGAAGAAGAAAATACAAAAGGGCTGGGGGCCGAACATGAAAATGGTGACAGTGAGCAAAATATTGAAGCAGACAGCTGAAAGCTTCATTTCCTGGCCCGCCTGCCATGGGAAAGGCTGAGCCTGCCAAATCCTTCAGGCCATCAAGGCCAGAACTTTGGCTAGCTCTTATTTTGAGCTCCCCCGACACCACACACACAAACCACATAGGAAAATTGTCTCTCTCCCTTTATATTTGTGCCTTTTGGCTACACTTCTATTTATGCCAAGTCCTTGCTTAATCTCCTTCCTTCTAGCTGTTACTATATTCTGCCTGTTGTTTTCTGGGGGCTTTGAAAAGCAGCTGCAATCTTCAGAGGAGGCACAGGGTGGTGGCGTTTGTGGAGGAGTGTTGTAGGGCTGTGTGGACTCTGTCAGAACTGACAGCCACTTTTACCTGGTTTACAGGCAGTCCGAACAATGTTCTCACTCTCCTTCTTTGGCAGACATTAGAACTGATGGCTTTAATTTTTTCCCCCCTCCCTTCTTCTTTGGGGAGTTTTGGGGAGTTTCTTTCTCCCCTCTACATTCCTCAGCCTTTTTTTTCTGCAAACATCCTGTGGAGGATTTGGTTTGTCTTAGGTTCTTTTGCCAGGCTGCTCATTTTCTTCTTCTTTTTTCCACATAAAACATATTTATCTATTGAGAGAACTTAAGATGTATAACCAGAGCATCTGTACTCTCTCACAAGCCTAGAAATTTGACCCCTTCTCAGCTCTGACAGTCCATCCCAAATCATTGAGTTTTCCAAAGCCCGGAGAGCTCTTGTCCATTTGTTGTCTATCCAGCCCCAGCTGTTGGAGAGCTGGTTTTGGTGTACTTTCACCCCTGGCCTCTGTTGTTTCCACACAGAGCTTGTCTGCATACATCTTGTATTGGCTATTAGTGATGGCAGCTGAGCAAAGAGACACTTGGTTCTCATCATTTTAAAAAACCAAGGAAGAATCAGGAAATCTGACAGAAGAATCTTGGCTGAATAGAAGGAGAAGCCATGTATCATGAAGGTTTTAAATCATTCCACTGTGTACAGACTGACTTTGTGGCTTGAATATTGAAAGCAAAACAAAAGGAAAACCCTACACAATCATTGTCTTTTGTGGTAGAGAATTGTCTTATGTTGGTTAACACATTGACTGCCATGTGAGTTGTATTTAACTCAGGCTCCTTTTAAGCCCAGGGCCTCATGAAGCAAAACCCTGCAGTTGGTTTGTGAAAATCATACTTTTTGATGTTCTTATTGTTACAATTAATATTGACAATTTAATTCCAAAAATATGGATTGTGTTGCATATAACTATGTGCAGAAAACAATAAAAAATAACAAATTAGAAAGGATCGTTTTGTTTTAATAAAGCACTGTGGCCTCAGGAAAAAATTTCTTTTCTAGTGTGGCAGTCAATGTGTTTGTTAATAGAGCTGCTTGGGATATTAGGTTATTAAATATGAAATGTCCGATTTTGAATCAAAAGTATAGTTTATTATATCTCAAACAAGAAGCATTGCAATTGAAATACGCGCCTAAACTATTGACACAGTTTTGCCATCTTAACAGCAGCTTGTTTATGCCAACAGCAGCGAAAGAAGCTTGAAGAGGGAGTGGCAATGAAATCGCAAAAGGTATTTTCCACAGCTTGTTGAGAATTTAATATTTTTCCTTTCAAGAAGTGGTCCAAAGCCTGGAAGAAATGGTAGTCAGTTGTTGCAAGCTCTGGTGAATACAGTGGATGACAGAGTTTCCAAGTCCAGCCTCTGTTGTTTGAGCACCATTGTTTGTGTGACACGTGGTCGGGCGTTGTTTTGCAAGATTGATGGCCTGTCTCTAGTGACTAATCTCAGCTGCTTAATCGGAAGCATCCTTATCATTTTGTCCAGTTGGTTGCAGTAGACGTCCACTGTAATCAATTGACCAGATTTCATGAAACTGTAGTGAATAATACCAGCACTGGACCACCAAACAAACACCATTAGCTTTTGTGGATGAATATTTGGTTTTGGGCTGAGTTTTTGTCCAACCATTGTGCTGAACACTTGCAATTGTCAAAAAGAATCAATTTTTCATCACACATAACAATATGGTGTAGAAATGGTTTGCCTTTATGGCATGACAGCAAAGAAAGACAAGCTTCGAGATGATTTCTCTTCTGATGCTCGTTTAATTCTTGCGAAACCCATCTATCCAGCTTCTTTACCTTGCTGATATGTTTCAAATGGTCCAATATTGTTGGAATAGTAACATCAAACCTTGCTGCTAATTTACATGCTTAGGTTGAGACAGAATCGCTTCCACTACAGCTTTCAGCTCATCATTATCCACCTTGGTCTCTGGTCACCCACATGGCTTATTTTCAAGATTAAAATCACCAGGAGGGAACTTCTCAAACCATTGACATAGTTGTGCGTTCATTAGCAACATCCTTCCCAAACACTTCTTTGATATTTCAAGGTGTCTGTGCTGCATTGGTTTCACGATGGAACTCATATTCAAAACTAACAAATTTTTGACTTATCCATGGTTTCCCAAAAATTGCTCTAAAAAGAAATGTGAAATATAACCACAAGCCAACATGTGTGTTTGAAAGACTGAGGATGTGCCTTCACAATAAAAATAAGAAGTATCAAAGTGAAATGGCAGAGATATCAACTGTCAAACTTAGTACTTAAGGAAATCAGACATTTCATACTTAATAACCTAATACAATGGGTTATTCTTCTCTGCCACTCTTTCTGGAAACTTTTCAAGTATCTTGCCCTATACCTGACAGCACCAGCCCACACTTCTGTTTATATAAGAGGAACTCCACATAGTCTTGAGAACTTTGTAAAAAAACAAACAAACTCAAAGCATGTCTGTATTGGAGTTTGTCTGATGTTTTCTCATGTCTGTCTGTATTTTGTTTTTTATTTAAAATAAGTAAAATGTTAATTCATGTTAAATTTAAACATGAGTCTGATAAAAATTCTTTGGTGATAGGGTCTTGCTTAACTTTGTATGTACTATATAAAGTCTTTTTTATTCATATTGAGAATATAAATACTACAAAGCCATTTTTCTTTCATTTCTGCCTATATAGTCTCCTCAATCCTTGAGTTGTCTGGCTTCCTTATTTCTAATACTCAACCCTTCTGTTACTCACCTTTTCCCGTTATTCCATGCTTTTGCATTGTCTACAATTCATGGAGTCAGTATGGCAAAACATTAGAGCTGGAAGGGCCATTAGATATTAACTATCCAAACTCCTCATTTTGTAGATGAGAACAAGAAAGGCTACAAAGGAAATATGATCTGGCCAAGGTCACACACATGCCAGAGCCCAGGCTCACAAGCCTTCTGACTTCTGGTCTAGTGTTTGTCCTCTTTACCACCTAGGCTCCATGTGTCAGGAGTTTTCCAAAGCACTAGTGATAACCCCCTCAACAAACAGGGAGTGCATTCTACTTGAAAGGCACAGCCTTTGGAACCAGACAGATTTGGGTTTGAATATCTGATTCTGCCACCTACTGGCAGGGTAAATTAGGCAAGTAACTAAAGCTCTTTGGGACTGTTTCTTCCTCTGTAATATGGGAATAACAATAATACTTTAGAGTTATTGTGGATATTATATAACCTATGAAAAGTACTTGTTACACATATTGTGTTCAATAAATTATTATTATTATAGAAATCTGTTCACAGTGAAATGTTATGTGTGTAAACAATAATTTAAAATAGGTTTTTATGATTGGGTATTCTGAGCCTCTCTTACTCAATAGTATTTTCCTAAACTCAGTATTAGTGTATGAATGCAGTGAATTGTCTGGAAATGAATTCCTGAAAGTTATTCATATCATGACTGTGATTCATGCATTTCCCTTTTCTTTATGGCTTTATCTGTAATTAGCTGCAGTACATCTGCATCTTGTCCAAAAACTTTTGTGCAAGTTGAACTCACCCAAAAAAGGCATTTGGAGAATCCTTGGGTTTGGCCCCTACTCTTCATATAGCTAAGCACTAGGATGTAAATCTAGAATATAATCTATGTAGAATGTTATATTCACATTTTTGAGAAGTTTAGAATACTTAGTGTTTTTTTTGAAACTTACTGAACTCTATGATGAACAGTTTCAATGTAAAATTACATGTACTTGTTTTGAGTATAGGTAGAAGTTATCGTATATTCAACATAATGAGCCCCAAGACTCCTGTTAAAAGCAAGCAGTTCTTTTCTCCTATCTAGCCAAAAGAAAAAAAAA